>NC_087353.1:1293215-1931073 GCF_030014295.1 Loxodonta africana | reverse complement strand
CATAGAGAGATAGTATTAGTGTCCTTCTCCGTAATGACCAGGCAGAAGACAGGCACAGTGGTTTCTGCCTGGCACTGTTCTCCTCGTCCTTGTGGTGGAGTCCCTTCCTCTCTTGCTCCAGTGTCCTTCTCTGTAATGACCAGGCAGAAGACAGGCACAGTGGTTTCTGCCTGGCACTGTTCTCCTCGTCCTTGTGGTGGAGTCCCTTCCTCTCTTGCTCCAGTGTCCTTCTCCGTAATGACCAGGCAGAAGACAGGCACAGTGGTTTCTGCCTGGCACTGTTCTCCTCGTCCTTGTGGTGGAGTCCCTTCCTCTCTTGCTCCAGTGTCCTTCTCCGTAATGACCAGGCAGAAGACAGGCACAGTGGTTTCTGCCTGGCACTGTTCTCCTCGTCCTTGTGGTGGAGTCCCTTCCTCTCTTGCTCCAGTGTCCTTCTCCGTAATGACCAGGCAGAAGACAGGCACAGTGGTTTCTGCCTGGCACTGTTCTCCTCGTCCTTGTGGTGGAGTCCCCTTCCTCTCTTGCTCCAGTGTCCTTCTCCGTAATGACCAGGCAGAAGACAGGCACAGTGGTTTCTGCCTGGCACTGTTCTCCTCGTCCTTGTGGTGGAGTCCCTTCCTCTCTTGCTCCAGTGTCCTTCTCCGTAATGACCAGGCAGAAGACAGGCACAGTGGTTTCCCCCTGGCACTGTTCTCCTCGTCCTTGTGGTGGAGTCCCTTCCTCTCTTGCTCCAGTGTCCTTCTCCGTAATGACCAGGCAGAAGACAGGCACAGTGGTTTCCCCCTGGCACTGTTCTCCTCCCCCTTGTGGTGGAGTCCCTTCCTCTCTTGCTCCAGTGTCCTTCTCCGTAATGACCAGGCAGAAGACAGGCACAGTGGTTTCTGCCTGGCACTGTTCTCCTCCCCCTTGTGGTGGAGTCCCTTCCTCTCTTGCTCCAGTGTCCTTCTCCGTAATGACCAGGCAGAAGACAGGCACAGTGGTTTCTGCCTGGCACTGTTCTCCTCGTCCTTGTGGTGGAGTCCCTTCCTCTCTTGCTCCAGTGTCCTTCTCGATAATGACCAGGCAGAAGACAGGCACAGTGGTTTCACCTGGCACTGTTCCCCTCGTCCTTGTGGTGGAGTCCCTTCCTCTCTTGCTCCAGTGTCCTTCTCCGTAATGACCAGGCAGAAGACAGGCACAGTGGTTTCCACCTGGCACTGTTCCCCTCGTCCTTGTGGTGGAGTCCCTTCCTCTCTTGCTCCAGTGTCCTTCTCCGTAATGACCAGGCAGAAGACAGGCACAGTGGTTTCCCCCTGGCACTGTTCTCCTCCCCCTTGTGGTGGAGTCCCTTCCTCTCTTGCTCCAGTGTCCTTCTCCGTAATGACCAGGCAGAAGACAGGCACAGTGGTTTCCCCCCTGGCACTGTTCTCCTCGCCCTTGTGGTGGAGTCCCTTCCTCTCTTGCTCCAGTGTCCTTCTCCGTAATGACCAGGCAGAAGACAGGCACAGTGGTTTCCCCCTGGCACTGTTCTCCTCGCCCTTGTGGTGGAGTCCCTTCCTCTCTTGCTCCAGTGTCCTTCTCCGTAATGACCAGGCAGAAGACAGGCACAGTGGTTTCCCCCTGGCACTGTTCTCCTCGCCCTTGTGGTGGAGTCCCTTCCTCTCTTGCTCCAGTGTCCTTCTCCGTAATGACCAGGCAGAAGACAGGCACAGTGGTTTCCCCCTGGCACTGTTCTCCTCGCCCTTGTGGTGGAGTCCCTTCCTCTCTTGCTCCAGTGTCCTTCTCCGTAATGACCAGGCAGAAGACAGGCACAGTGGTTTCCCCCTGGCACTGTTCTCCTCCCCCTTGTGGTGGAGTCCCTTCCTCTCTTGCTCCAGTGTCCTTCTCCGTAATGACCAGGCAGAAGACAGGCACAGTGGTTTCCCCCTGGCACTGTTCTCCTCGCCCTTGTGGTGGAGTCCCTTCCTCTCTTGCTCCAGTGTCCTTCTCCGTAATGACCAGGCAGAAGACAGGCACAGTGGTTTCCCCCTGGCACTGTTCTCCTCCCCCTTGTGGTGGAGTCCCTTCCTCTCTTGCTCCAGTGTCCTTCTCCGTAATGACCAGGCAGAAGACAGGCACAGTGGTTTCCCCCTGGCACTGTTCTCCTCGTCCTTGTGGTGGAGTCCCTTCCTCTCTTGCTCCAGTGTCCTTCTCGGTAATGACCAGGCAGAAGACAGGCCACAGTGGTTTCTGCCTGGCACTGTTCTCCTCGTCCTTGTGGTGGAGTCCCTTCCTCTCTTGCTCCAGTGTCCTTCTCGGTAATGACCAGGCAGAAGACAGGCACAGTGGTTTCTGCCTGGCACTGTTCTCCTCCCCCTTGTGGTGGAGTCCCTTCCTCTCTGCTCCAGTGTCCTTCTCGATAATGACCAGGCAGAAGACAGGCACAGTGGTTTCCACCTGGCACTGTTCCCCTCGTCCTTGTGGTGGAGTCCCTTCCTCTCTTGCTCCAGTGTCCTTCTCCGTAATGACCAGGCAGAAGACAGGCACAGTGGTTTCCCCCTGGCACTGTTCTCCTCGTCCTTGTGGTGGAGTCCCTTCCTCTCTTGCTCCAGTGTCCTTCTCCGTAATGACCAGGCAGAAGACAGGCACAGTGGTTTCCACCTGGCACTGTTCCCCTCGTCCTTGTGGTGGAGTCCCTTCCTCTCTTGCTCCAGTGTCCTTCTCCGTAATGACCAGGGAGAAGACAGGCACAGTGGTTTCTGACTGGCACTGTTCTCCTCGTCCTTGTGGTGGAGTCCCTTCCTCTCTTGCTCCAGTGTCCTTCTCCGTAATGACCAGGCAGAAGACAGGCACAGTGGTTTCCCCCTGGCACTGTTCTCCTCGTCCTTGTGGTGGAGTCCCTTCCTCTCTTGCTCCAGTGTCCTTCTCCGTAATGACCAGGCAGAAGACAGGCACAGTGGTTTCCACCTGGCACTGTTCCCCTCGTCCTTGTGGTGGAGTCCCCTTCCTCTCTTGCTCCAGTGTCCTTCTCCGTAATGACCAGGCAGAAGACAGGCACAGTGGTTTCCACCTGGCACTGTTCCCCTCGTCCTTGTGGTGGAGTCCCTTCCTCTCTTGCTCCAGTGTCCTTCTCCGTAATGACCAGGGAGAAGACAGGCACAGTGGTTTCTGACTGGCACTGTTCTCCTCGTCCTTGTGGTGGAGTCCCTTCCTCTCTTGCTCCAGTGTCCTTCTCGGTAATGACCAGGCAGAAGACAGGCACAGTGGTTTCTGCCTGGCACTGTTCTCCTCCCCCTTGTGGTGGAGTCCCTTCCTCTCTTGCTCCAGTGTCCTTCTCGATAATGACCAGGCAGAAGACAGGCACAGTGGTTTCCACCTGGCACTGTTCCCCTCGTCCTTGTGGTGGAGTCCCTTCCTCTCTTGCTCCAGTGTCCTTCTCCGTAATGACCAGGGAGAAGACAGGCACAGTGGTTTCTGACTGGCACTGTTCTCCTCGTCCTTGTGGTGGAGTCCCTTCCTCTCTTGCTCCAGTGTCCTTCTCCGTAATGACCAGGCAGAAGACAGGCACAGTGGTTTCCCCCTGGCACTGTTCTCCTCCCCCTTGTGGTGGAGTCCCTTCCTCTCTTGCTCCAGTGTCCTTCTCCGTAATGACCAGGCAGAAGACAGGCACAGTGGTTTCCCCCTGGCACTGTTCTCCTCGTCCTTGTGGTGGAGTCCCTTCCTCTCTTGCTCCAGTGTCCTTCTCGGTAATGACCAGGCAGAAGACAGGCACAGTGGTTTCTGCCTGGCACTGTTCTCCTCGTCCTTGTGGTGGAGTCCCTTCCTCTCTTGCTCCAGTGTCCTTCTCGGTAATGACCAGGCAGAAGACAGGCACAGTGGTTTCTGCCTGGCACTGTTCTCCTCCCCCTTGTGGTGGAGTCCCTTCCTCTCTTGCTCCAGTGTCCTTCTCGATAATGACCAGGCAGAAGACAGGCACAGTGGTTTCCACCTGGCACTGTTCCCCTCGTCCTTGTGGTGGAGTCCCTTCCTCTCTTGCTCCAGTGTCCTTCTCCGTAATGACCAGGGAGAAGACAGGCACAGTGGTTTCTGACTGGCACTGTTCTCCTCGTCCTTGTGGTGGAGTCCCTTCCTCTCTTGCTCCAGTGTCCTTCTCGGTAATGACCAGGCAGAAGACAGGCACAGTGGTTTCTGCCTGGCACTGTTCTCCTCCCCCTTGTGGTGGAGTCCCTTCCTCTCTTGCTCCAGTGTCCTTCTCGATAATGACCAGGCAGAAGACAGGCACAGTGGTTTCCACCTGGCACTGTTCCCCTCGTCCTTGTGGTGGAGTCCCTTCCTCTCTTGCTCCAGTGTCCTTCTCCGTAATGACCAGGGAGAAGACAGGCACAGTGGTTTCTGACTGGCACTGTTCTCCTCGCCCTTGTGGTGGAGTCCCTTCCTCTCTTGCTCCAGTGTCCTTCTCCGTAATGACCAGGCAGAAGACAGGCACAGTGGTTTCCACCTGGCACTGTTCCCCTCGTCCTTGTGGTGGAGTCCCTTCCTCTCTTGCTCCAGTGTCCTTCTCCGTAATGACCAGGGAGAAGACAGGCACAGTGGTTTCTGACTGGCACTGTTCTCCTCGCCCTTGTGGTGGAGTCCCTTCCTCTCTTGCTCCAGTGTCCTTCTCGGTAATGACCAGGCAGAAGACAGGCACAGTGGTTTCCCCCTGGCACTGTTCTCCTCCCCCTTGTGGTGGAGTCCCTTCCTCTCTTGCTCCAGTGTCCTTCTCGGTAATGACCAGGCAGAAGACAGGCACAGTGGTTTCTGCCTGGCACTGTTCTCCTCCCCCTTGTGGTGGAGTCCCTTCCTCTCTTGCTCCAGTGTCCTTCTCGATAATGACCAGGCAGAAGACAGGCACAGTGGTTTCCACCTGGCACTGTTCCCCTCGTCCTTGTGGTGGAGTCCCTTCCTCTCTTGCTCCAGTGTCCTTCTCCGTAATGACCAGGCAGAAGACAGGCACAGTGGTTTCCACCTGGCACTGTTCCCCTCGTCCTTGTGGTGGAGTCCCTTCCTCTCTTGCTCCAGTGTCCTTCTCCGTAATGACCAGGCAGAAGACAGGCACAGTGGTTTCCACCTGGCACTGTTCCCCTCGTCCTTGTGGTGGAGTCCCTTCCTCTCTTGCTCCAGTGTCCTTCTCGATAATGACCAGGCAGAAGACAGGCACAGTGGTTTCCACCTGGCACTGTTCCCCTCGTCCTTGTGGTGGAGTCCCTTCCTCTCTTGCTCCAGTGTCCTTCTCCGTAATGACCAGGCAGAAGACAGGCACAGTGGTTTCCCCCTGGCACTGTTCCCCTCGCCCTTGTGGTGGAGTCCCTTCCTCTCTTGCTCCAGTGTCCTTCTCCGTAATGACCAGGCAGAAGACAGGCACAGTGGTTTCTGCCTGGCACTGTTCTCCTCGTCCTTGTGGTGGAGTCCCTTCCTCTCTTGCTCCAGTGTCCTTCTCCGTAATGACCAGGCAGAAGACAGGCACAGTGGTTTCCCCCTGGCACTGTTCCCCTCGCCCTTGTGGTGGAGTCCCTTCCTCTCTTGCTCCAGTGTCCTTCTCCGTAATGACCAGGCAGAAGACAGGCACAGTGGTTTCTGCCTGGCACTGTTCTCCTCGTCCTTGTGGTGGAGTCCCTTCCTCTCTTGCTCCAGTGTCCTTCTCCGTAATGACCAGGCAGAAGACAGGCACAGTGGTTTCTGCCTGGCACTGTTCTCCTCGTCCTTGTGGTGGAGTCCCTTCCTCTCTTGCTCCAGTGTCCTTCTCCGTAATGACCAGGCAGAAGACAGGCACAGTGGTTTCTGCCTGGCACTGTTCTCCTCGTCCTTGTGGTGGAGTCCCTTCCTCTCTTGCTCCAGTGTCCTTCTCGGTAATGACCAGGCAGAAGACAGGCACAGTGGTTTCTGCCTGGCACTGTTCTCCTCCCCCTTGTGGTGGAGTCCCTTCCTCTCTTGCTCCAGTGTCCTTCTCGATAATGACCAGGCAGAAGACAGGCACAGTGGTTTCCACCTGGCACTGTTCCCCTCGTCCTTGTGGTGGAGTCCCTTCCTCTCTTGCTCCAGTGTCCTTCTCCGTAATGACCAGGCAGAAGACAGGCACAGTGGTTTCCACCTGGCACTGTTCCCCTCGTCCTTGTGGTGGAGTCCCTTCCTCTCTTGCTCCAGTGTCCTTCTCCGTAATGACCAGGCAGAAGACAGGCACAGTGGTTTCTGCCTGGCACTGTTCTCCTCGTCCTTGTGGTGGAGTCCCTTCCTCTCTTGCTCCAGTGTCCTTCTCGATAATGACCAGGCAGAAGACAGGCACAGTGGTTTCCACCTGGCACTGTTCCCCTCGTCCTTGTGGTGGAGTCCCTTCCTCTCTTGCTCCAGTGTCCTTCTCCGTAATGACCAGGCAGAAGACAGGCACAGTGGTTTCCCCCTGGCACTGTTCCCCTCGCCCTTGTGGTGGAGTCCCTTCCTCTCTTGCTCCAGTGTCCTTCTCCGTAATGACCAGGCAGAAGACAGGCACAGTGGTTTCCCCCTGGCACTGTTCTCCTCGTCCTTGTGGTGGAGTCCCTTCCTCTCTTGCTCCAGTGTCCTTCTCGATAATGACCAGGCAGAAGACAGGCACAGTGGTTTCCGCCTGGCACTGTTCCCCTCGTCCTTGTGGTGGAGTCCCTTCCTCTCTTGCTCCAGTGTCCTTCTCCGTAATGACCAGGCAGAAGACAGGCACAGTGGTTTCCCCCTGGCACTGTTCTCCTCGCCCTTGTGGTGGAGTCCCTTCCTCTCTTGCTCCAGTGTCCTTCTCCGTAATGACCAGGCAGAAGACAGGCACAGTGGTTTCCCCCTGGCACTGTTCTCCTCGCCCTTGTGGTGGAGTCCCTTCCTCTCTTGCTCCAGTGTCCTTCTCCGTAATGACCAGGCAGAAGACAGGCACAGTGGTTTCCCCCTGGCACTGTTCTCCTCGCCCTTGTGGTGGAGTCCCTTCCTCTCTTGCTCCAGTGTCCTTCTCCGTAATGACCAGGCAGAAGACAGGCACAGTGGTTTCCCCCTGGCACTGTTCTCCTCGTCCTTGTGGTGGAGTCCCTTCCTCTCTTGCTCCAGTGTCCTTCTCCGTAATGACCAGGCAGAAGACAGGCACAGTGGTTTCCACCTGGCACTGTTCTCCTTGCCCTTGTGGTGGAGTCCCTTCCTCTCTTGCTCCAGTGTCCTTCTCCGTAATGACCAGGCAGAAGACAGGCACAGTGGTTTCCCCCTGGCACTGTTCTCCTCGCCCTTGTGGTGGAGTCCCTTCTTCTCTTGCTCCAGTGTCCTTCTCCGTAATGACCAGGCAGAAGACAGGCACAGTGGTTTCCCCCTGGCACTGTTCTCCTCGTCCTTGTGGTGGAGTCCCTTCCTCTCTTGCTCCAGTGTCCTTCTCCGTAATGACCAGGCAGAAGACAGGCACAGTGGTTTCCACCTGGCACTGTTCTCCTCGTCCTTGTGGTGGAGTCCCTTCCTCTCTTGCTCCAGTGTCCTTCTCCGTAATGACCAGGCAGAAGACAGGCACAGTGGTTTCCACCTGGCACTGTTCTCCTCGTCCTTGTGGTGGAGTCCCTTCCTCTCTTGCTCCAGTGTCCTTCTCCGTAATGACCAGGCAGAAGACAGGCACAGTGGTTTCCCCCTGGCACTGTTCTCCTCGTCCTTGTGGTGGAGTCCCTTCCTCTCTTGCTCCAGTGTCCTTCTCCGTAATGACCAGGCAGAAGACAGGCACAGTGGTTTCCACCTGGCACTGTTCTCCTCGCCCTTGTGGTGGAGTCCCTTCTTCTCTTGCTCCAGTGTCCTTCTCCGTAATGACCAGGCAGAAGACAGGCACAGTGGTTTCCCCCTGGCACTGTTCTCCTCGCCCTTGTGGTGGAGTCCCTTCCTCTCTTGCTCCAGTGTCCTTCTCCGTAATGACCAGGCAGAAGACAGGCACAGTGGTTTCCCCCTGGCACTGTTCTCCTCGTCCTTGTGGTGGAGTCCCTTCCTCTCTTGCTCCAGTGTCCTTCTCCGTAATGACCAGGCAGAAGACAGGCACAGTGGTTTCCACCTGGCACTGTTCTCCTTGCCCTTGTGGTGGAGTCCCTTCCTCTCTTGCTCCAGTGTCCTTCTCCGTAATGACCAGGCAGAAGACAGGCACAGTGGTTTCCCCCTGGCACTGTTCTCCTCGCCCTTGTGGTGGAGTCCCTTCTTCTCTTGCTCCAGTGTCCTTCTCCGTAATGACCAGGCAGAAGACAGGCACAGTGGTTTCCCCCTGGCACTGTTCTCCTCGTCCTTGTGGTGGAGTCCCTTCCTCTCTTGCTCCAGTGTCCTTCTCCGTAATGACCAGGCAGAAGACAGGCACAGTGGTTTCCCCCTGGCACTGTTCTCCTCGTCCTTGTGGTGGAGTCCCTTCCTCTCTTGCTCCAGTGTCCTTCTCCGTAATGACCAGGCAGAAGACAGGCACAGTGGTTTCCACCTGGCACTGTTCTCCTCGTCCTTGTGGTGGAGTCCCTTCCTCTCTTGCTCCAGTGTCCTTCTCCGTAATGACCAGGCAGAAGACAGGCACAGTGGTTTCCCCCTGGCACTGTTCTCCTCGTCCTTGTGGTGGAGTCCCTTCCTCTCTTGCTCCAGTGTCCTTCTCCGTAATGACCAGGCAGAAGACAGGCACAGTGGTTTCCACCTGGCACTGTTCTCCTCGCCCTTGTGGTGGAGTCCCTTCTTCTCTTGCTCCAGTGTCCTTCTCCGTAATGACCAGGCAGAAGACAGGCACAGTGGTTTCCACCTGGCACTGTTCTCCTCGCCCTTGTGGTGGAGTCCCTTCTTCTCTTGCTCCAGTGTCCTTCTCCGTAATGACCAGGCAGAAGACAGGCACAGTGGTTTCCCCCTGGCACTGTTCTCCTCGCCCTTGTGGTGGAGTCCCTTCTTCTCTTGCTCCAGTGTCCTTCTCCGTAATGACCAGGCAGAAGACAGGCACAGTGGTTTCCCCCTGGCACTGTTCTCCTCGTCCTTGTGGTGGAGTCCCTTCCTCTCTTGCTCCAGTGTCCTTCTCCGTAATGACCAGGCAGAAGACAGGCACAGTGGTTTCCCCCTGGCACTGTTCTCCTCGCCCTTGTGGTGGAGTCCCTTCCTCTCTTGCTCCAGTGTCCTTCTCCGTAATGACCAGGCAGAAGACAGGCACAGTGGTTTCCCCCTGGCACTGTTCTCCTCGCCCTTGTGGTGGAGTCCCTTCCTCTCTTGCTCCAGTGTCCTTCTCCGTAATGACCAGGCAGAAGACAGGCACAGTGGTTTCCCCCTGGCACTGTTCTCCTCGCCCTTGTGGTGGAGTCCCTTCCTCTCTTGCTCCAGTGTCCTTCTCCGTAATGACCAGGCAGAAGACAGGCACAGTGGTTTCCCCCTGGCACTGTTCTCCTCGTCCTTGTGGTGGAGTCCCTTCCTCTCTTGCTCCAGTGTCCTTCTCCGTAATGACCAGGCAGACGACAGGCACAGTGGTTTCCCCCTGGCACTGTTCTCCTCGCCCTTGTGGTGGAGTCCCTTCCTCTCTTGCTCCAGTGTCCTTCTCCGTAATGACCAGGCAGAAGACAGGCACAGTGGTTTCCCCCTGGCACTGTTCTCCTCGTCCTTGTGGTGGAGTCCCTTCCTCTCTTGCTCCAGTGTCCTTCTCCGTAATGACCAGGCAGAAGACAGGCACAGTGGTTTCCACCTGGCACTGTTCTCCTTGCCCTTGTGGTGGAGTCCCTTCCTCTCTTGCTCCAGTGTCCTTCTCCGTAATGACCAGGCAGAAGACAGGCACAGTGGTTTCCCCCTGGCACTGTTCTCCTCGCCCTTGTGGTGGAGTCCCTTCTTCTCTTGCTCCAGTGTCCTTCTCCGTAATGACCAGGCAGAAGACAGGCACAGTGGTTTCCACCTGGCACTGTTCTCCTTGCCCTTGTGGTGGAGTCCCTTCCTCTCTTGCTCCAGTGTCCTTCTCTGTAATGACCAGGCAGCCCACAGTTGTCTCCTACATCTAGTGTTCTACTCTGCAGCTCACTTCCGCTTTGAAGAGGTTTCACACTGAATTTGTGAACTGACATTGAGGAAATGGTTGGTGCTCAATATGTTTTACAAGTAGTGAATTATCCAAATTACCCCCAAACCTATCATCCTGTTTGTGTTTTTATACTCACACTTTTACTAATGGCTAAAATCACTTTCTCTAGGACCAAATGTTCATCAATTTTATATCTGGTTAGGATTATTTTATACACACCTCCTACTAATGATCACATTGAAGAACATTTTTAAACTTAACTTAAAAAGATTCAAATATACACGTAAGTAGAGCGAATAAACAGAACAATTGCTGTCAAATCGATTTCGACTCATAGAGACCCTATAGGACAGAGTAGAACTACAGCATAATGAATCCCCATACGCCTATCAAGGAGCCCTGGCGGCACAACGTTTCAGAGCTTGGCTGCTAACCGAGGGGTTGGCAGTTTGTCCCCACTCAAACCCATCAGCTGTTCTGTGGGAGAAAGATGAGGCCGTCTACTTCCATAGAGACTTACAGCCTTGGAAACCCTAGGGGCAGTTCTATTCCGTCCTGTAGGGTCACTGTGAGTCGGAATGGACTCAACGGCAATGGGTTGTTTTTTTATGCCTATTACTCTGAAAAAAATTATTTTTCAAGATTCTGTACATTTAATTCATGTATCCAATTTTTCTTTTATTTATTTTCTTGATAATATATTCTAAAGCAAATCCCAGGCATCTTGTCATTCCACTCCTACACACATCAGCATACATCTTTTTAAAAAATGGCTATTTTCTTACATAACCAGAGTATAATTGCTAAATTAACAAAATTAATAATAGTCCCTTGTTAATGTGAAGCTTATAATCACGTATTCCCAAATTTCTAACGTTATTTTATTTTGACATTGGTTGGTTGAATCAGGATCAACTTTTTTTTTTTTTAAATGAAAGAACCAGAACATAAAAGACGGTATTACAAGAAAATTACAAACGCGATATAGGCTAGTAGATTTGTCAGTTATATGGCTCTAAGCCTAAATTTAAAAAATATAATAAAAATAAGCATCTTTAAACTAGACCTCAGTCTGTAATATGGAACTCAGCCAGGAGGGGGAGTATAGCACCAAAGAGCTTTCTTTTTCGTCTTGCTTAAAGACAAATAAATAAATGAAGTAACTGGGCGCCAGGCTCACCATGGTATTCGCTAAATTTAGGAGGGAGAAATATGCTGGGGAATAGCTCTCAAAAAAGTAATACTTTATTTCTTAGTGGCTAAAAAATTTTTTAAATCCCAATGAAAAAGTTTTTTAAAGGAGAAATAAGCACAACTGACTATTAATCAGTAAAAAAACTGTTGGCGTCTGGGTCTACCAACATCGGGCGTTACGCAAAAAACCGTGGACATAAAACCAAAGTAAAAGAAAGATTAAAACATAACGTCCAATCAAGTGATACATTTTAGACAGTGAGATTTAGCAGTTACCACATTTAAGAACCAAACAATAATGTGAATTTCCCACTTCATCACACACAATTGTGTCATGTGTATTTAACAAAGTACTCTGAAAGCTAATAGGAAACAAGTATTTAGAGAAAATATTTTAAATTAAATATTGAATTTACCAACTTAATAGTTTTTGTATCTCTTAGAAATAAAGTCATGTTCATTGAAATCCCAATGGTCATTAAATCACATATTTGCCAGACAAAAAAAGAAACAATCATCCTAAGATATTTGTCTAAATTTCTTAGACTTTGTTTAAAGTTGGACTAACTTTACCTGTTTTTCTAAACTGAGAGTGAAGCCTAGCATATATCCTAGGTTAACTGACGTTTGATATCCTAACCTTTTTGTTAACAACACGTTTTGAGAATAAGTTACACGACAAGCTGTTTTGAAACAATCATGTTGTAACCGACAGAGACAGGAGAATTAAACCAGTTATCATAAATGACTATAATTTAAGTAATGAAGGCTGAACGCTAGTATTACCCAAATCAGAATCCCCAACTACTTAAAGAATAGTATGTTGTTGTTGTTAGGTTTTGTCATGTCAGCTCCGACTCACAGCGACCCTTATGTACAGCAGGAGGAAACACTGTGCGGTCCTGCGCCATCCACACAGTTGTTGTTACGCTTGAGTCCATTGTTGCAGCCACTGTGTCAATCCATTTCTTTGAAGGTCTTCCTCTTTTTCGCTGACCCTCTATTTCACCAAGCATAATGTCCTTCTTCGGGGACTGATCCCTTCTGATAACAGGTCCAAAGTATGTGAGATCCAGTTTCACCGTCTTTGCTTCTTAGGAGCATTCTGGTTTTACTTCTTCAGAGACAGATTTGTTCCTTCTGCTGGCAGTCCATGGTATATTCAATATTCTTCACCAACACCACAGTTCAAAGGCATCAATTCTTCAGTCTTATTCATTGTCCAGCTTTCGTATGCATATGAGGTGATTAAAAACACCATGGCCTTGGGTCAGTATTCACCTTAGTCCTCAAGGTGACATCTTTGCCTTTCAACACTTTAAAGAGGTTCTTTGCAGCAGATTTACCCAATGCGATGCGTCTTTTGATTTCTTGACTGCTGCTTCCATGGCTGTTGATTGTGTTTCCAAGTAAAATGAAATCCTTGACAACTTCAATCTTTTCTCCATTTATCGTGATGTTGCTCATTGGTCCAGTTGTGAGGATTTTTGTTTTCCTAAGGTTGAGGTGTAATCCATACTGAAGGCTGTGGTCTTTGATCTTCGTCAGTAAGTGCTTCAAGTCCTCTTCACTTTCAGCAAGTAAGAACAGTATGAATGCTGTAAATTTCAGTATTTTATGTTACGTTTCACTTCATTATGACCTACTTGAAACATAGTTAGGTGTTAAGAAGTGAATTTGACTCTACCTTGTTATATTGAAATAAATGAGACCAAATAATAGAACTTTAGACAGAGAAAAATGTATCACTGGAATATACTCTTCTCTCCAATGTAGTTTTTGCTAAGTGTTATACAAATAGAAGGTACTTAATGAATAATAAATAATAAGTAATAAATAATTGTGAGCACCATGAGAATAGCTTTTTTTGTTGTTGTTGTTCAGTGTTGTATCCCTTGTGGCTACAACAGTATCAAGGAAAGTGTTTTGTAAAAATTTCTTGATGTTAATGAATTTTGAGGTAAATGAAGGACGTAAATTGCTAGACGTTGAGATAGAGAAAATTCCAGAGTATTGAGATTCCTTTTGGTGCCAGAACTACTAACATTGTTGATGGATAGTTGGAGGGGAAAGAGATATAAAAAAAAAAAATTTCAAATAGTTTATTTAAACAACTGGGTTGATAGCACATGTACTGAAATGGAGAATATTTTGGGGGTAGGGTTAAAATGTTTGGCTAAGAAAAAAGGAAAAAGTTTCATCTAAGTGAAAATGAGATAAGGTTTTGATTCACAGTATAAGGTTTGCTCTTGACTAAAGGTCGGTGGTTCGAACCACCTAGTGGTACCAAGAAAGAAAGACCTGGCAATCTGCCTCCATCAGGATTACAGCCAAGAAAATCCTATGGAGCAGTTCTACTCTGTAACACATGGGGTCACCATGAGTTGGAATCAACTCAAAGCCAATGAGTTTTGTATAAATTTGAAAGTTTGATGCCTAAAAGTGGTCTGTTAATCCAAAAGAATTGATGAAATCTCCTAATAGTGATTTATTTATAAAGAGGACCTGATGGCTTAAAACATTCTTGAAAATACCAGGTAGTTTTTTCCATTGATTATATCTTCTTTAAAATAAAAGTTAATCTGGTAATCTCTCGTAGAATTTGATCATCTTGTAAAATGGGTTTTTTGAGACTTTTCTAGATAAAATGTATTTTATGTAGAATTTTCAATGGAAGCAGTTTTGGATTTTGACATTTGACATTGGTCTTCTAAGTAACATGAATCTAAACATGAATATCATTACTCAAAAGATCTCATTGCTACTGTATGAGACACCATAAGAAAAAAGTGTAGAGACTGAGTCAAAATTATAGAAGTTGCTTATTTAGACAAGCTAAGAGGGTTGCCATGAGTCAGAATCGGCTCGACGGCAGTGGGTTTTTAAGAAGAATCTTAATTTTCTCTCTCAGGATGGCTTAACTGAAGTAGTGTGTGGATAGAATCCATGAGCTTGTATGAGGAAAAAATATTTATTTTCACTAATAATTAACTGAAATTTAGCATTCTTCTCAATTGTATTAGCACCAAACAACAGAAATAGTATCTTTGTGTTGTTAGCAATAAAAATCACGAATCTTTTCATATCATGTTATGCTTTAGATATTTTGAAATATTGTTCACTCTCATCACTATTCTGAAATTAAGCTTTTATTTCCAGACTATTTAGTTAAATGAAAACTTTATAACGTGAGTATACTGGGTAATTTGGTAACAATTTCTACTTTGAGACTTAACAAACAATAAATACCTACTTTACTTACATATTCCATGTACAGGCAAAGTATCTGTGCCAAGAGGTTTAAATGTCTTAGTCTCATATCAAATGTAAAAAATGCAGGAACGATTGCTAGATGCTCCAACTAACATTCCCATCACCAGCAGCACTTCCAGGTCAAATTTGTCACATGTGCTCATAAAACCATATTTCTTCCTTCAGGGTACTGCCTCAACTTGCATGTATAGGTCCATTATGGTGGTTATTTGTGTTTCACTCCTACCAAATTACAGTAAACTTTTAGAGCAGAAACAATGTAGGGTTTTGCTCAATATTTTGTCTCTGAATATAATGCAGCGCTAGAAAAAAAAAAGATATGCAATTTAAGATTTCAAATGCATTTGTTCTAAAAACAAAAACAGAACACAACAAAACAAAACCAAAAAACAACGATAACAAAAAAACAAGCCAAAGAACATCACACATAGCTTCATAGGCCAAAATATATAAATATATATAGGAAAATCCACTGAAGAAGAAAAGTAATAACTAAAGGTTTATTATTATAAATCTTCATTTCTAGTAGTTATATTATTTTTCTTCCTTGGCGAACATTGAACTGCTAACCTTTTGGCAGCAGCCATATCACTTAACCACTGTGCCACCAGGGCTCTAAGAAATAAAGAAAAAATCCTGAGGGTAAACATTTTCTTTCATATTGAACCAAATGGTGAGGGACCATTGTCATGATGTCAAAGCACATGGCCATCAAAATCAGTGTTACTCAACTACTTTTTAACCTAGGCCACCTTTAATTAATTAAAAAAAAAAAAATGCACTCCTTCCTCCCATTGAAAATCATTGATATGCAAAATTTAGAGTCTATTATTTAAGTATCTGTACTGGCCAAGAAAATTTTAAAATGATTATTTTTTTTTAAATTTTGATGTTAGTATATACAGCCAAAGGTAGACTGTTTCAATAATTTCTACATGTACAAGTCAATGGCATTCATCACAGTATTCAAGGTGTGCTACGTCTCACTATCCTTTTCAAATTATATCACCATCACCATGGTCTTAAATTCACTGCCCCCTAAGCTTTCCATCCAACCTTTCGAATTGTCCTCGACAATTTGATTTCACATTGATAATTCTTTAGAAGAGCACAGTACTCAAAGCAGACATACTTTACTAGTCAAGAAATGCTGTTTTTTGGTTTAAAGAAGACTTTAGGGGATAGTTTTGGTTTAAGGTGGATTTGTATAGAAGCAGTTTCATTTTACACTTCCTAAATATACATCATAAAATATACTGGAAGTTCCATTACTGTCATCCCCCAACACTAATTCTAACATGGCCCTTTTCAAGGAGCGCTGCTGTAAACAGTACTGTGAAAAGATACAGAAACATTTGACCGCTCTTAACAGGGACCAAAAGGCAGGTAGGTGTAAAGTTAGAGAAAACACAGTACCTAAGACCATCCTCACTTCTGACAGCAACTGTAAGATCAGGGGGTTCCCCAAACCTCTTTTTTTTATTGTTTGGTAGAAAGACTCACAGGACACACTGAAAGCTGTTATGGTCACAGTTTCTTACAGGGAAAGGAAACAGAGTCAAATCAGCCAAAGGAAGAAGCACATAGGACAGAGTCCAGGAAAGTACCAGACATGGAGCTTTCATTACCTTCTTCCCGTGGATACAATGGCGGCTTTATTTTTTTAGCATCAATATGTGACAATGTAAGTGTAGTACTGACAACCAGGGAAGCTCACTTGAGTCTAGGTGTCCACAGTCTTTATTAGGGTTGATCATGTAAACCTGGTTGGCCATCCACATGGCTGACCCCAGTCTCCAGGCCCTCCAGAGGTCTACTGGTGCCATGTGACCCAAAACACCTATCTTAAATCACACTGTTGGTGTGACTCATACCCTCTACCCTAAACCACATTGTTACAATCTGTCTGGCCAAATGACCCCAGGTAAACAAAGACTTTTATCAGCTGGACATTACAAGGGTTTAGACGTTACCTCCCGGGAAACAAAGACGAAGTTCAAACCTCTTTCTGGGTAAGAATAAATACTTTACTACAGGGTCACTATGAGTCAGAATGGACTCGCCAGCAATGGGTACACAGCAGGTAAGAATAAAAGCCTAAGAAAAAAACACATCTATTTTATTCTGGTTTTATTCTTCACTATTACAAATGAGGGGGGTAGACGCGTGATCTCAACAGTTAGTCTACACTGTAAGTACCTCAAATTGTTACTTTTTTAGTGGAATCTAAAAAACACTGTATACATTATCTGACAACCATAAAATGGGAATGGAACTAATTTCCTTAAAATTATTCCGATCCTGAATTCTAAAAATATGAAATAACTCTGCCTCTTATTTTCTGATTCCTTGGATTCATTTTACTGTTTCTGGTCTCTTTTCCCTGTTAGAATGTTAGCATCATGGGCCTCAAGCATTTCAGACAGCGCTTGGCACAGATTAAGTCCTTTATTTAGGAAGGAAAGTATTCCACTTTGAAATTGACTATTGTTACGTAGACTTTCAAATATTTAACATTTAGTAAATTTGTTCACTAAACTCTTATTAAGCAAATTTCACAAGCACGGATTGTTCCAGGAGTATTAAAATATTAAGATTTTTTTCCTTTTTTTGAAATGATAGATGGTCTCTGAAAATGAAATTGCTATAATGTCTACTGTGAAAATTGATTACATATTTTGAATTAAAGTTTTGCTTATTTAAAAGCGACCACATTGTATTCAGTTAGACGTTTATCTTCTGAAACCTGTTTCCCTCATAATTTAACAAATGCATTGAACAATTTAGTATATCTTTATACTGATGATTTGAGATCTGCCAAGGACCTAATTATATGCTATTTAAAGGTTTTATCATGGGAAAAGGGACGAGTTGGGTTTTATGTTATCACTTAACTTCTCTGCCCTTTTCTATTAGCAAACACACAAGGAAATCTTTTCTTCCACATTAAGGAAGACAATAAAATCAATTTAGCCTGCATTATTAAATGTGCATATTCTAAACATTTTAAAAATTTACCTCTAGAAATTGATTCTATATTCTGTTCACTGATTCATCTCTCAGGAACAGTGACGTGGTATCACTAATGAGATTACCTCTCAATTTTTATTTTCGCTTCAAATCTCCTTTTCCTGTTAATGTGTCCCCATTTTACTTTGGTCATTTCATTCACCTTCATTTCATTTTGAAATTAAAAATACTGTTTCTACTCCATTTCTGGCTTTTTTTCTCCTGGTCTATGTTTGACCTCACTGGTATTGATACTTGAATGCTTTGAAGTGCCTTTTAATTGAAATTACCTTTCTTCTGAAAAGCAAATGTAAAACTATCCATCCAGGCTTCACTGTAAGCAATATATCACAGATGTCAAATGACCTCCTTAATTTCCCTCTCCACAGAAAGATGAGGAGATGTGGCACAACTGTTGTGCGAGCTAAGTCACTTGATCTATGATGATTCAATAACTTTTTTCTTCCAAAATCAAACACTGTAAAAACTTTCTTGAGCAATGTCACAGTTTTTTCTTTTTGTCTGCGATTATTTAAATATCTTTAAAAACATTGGTAAGTTTTTTATGTAAAAATTTAGTTTTTATTTTTTGGTAAAGGAAAGGGGAATTTTAGAGTCATTCAAACAAGTGGGAACATATATACAAACCAAAACCAAACCCAATGCTGTCACGTCGATTCTGACTCACACACACACACACACACACACACACGTATATTCAGTATTTACACATAGTAAAATAAGATGGATTCTCACAAAAGTTAATATGGAACACTGCTTAAATTTTTGCCAAGGTTTACACAGATTAAATAAAATCTTAATCTACATCTACAAATGCTTTTAGAATAGAGAATATTTAGACTAAACTCTGAAGCTTGAAGGGAAGCATTACTTCTAGTTCAATTCCTTTTTACAAGTTTTTCCCAGTTTTGCATTTGTAAAGGGTATGAGGATTTGATGAAGTTATTAAGTTTTCAAAAGGATAATCTATTTTTTTAACCTGAGATGGCATATTTTACCTTCCTCAGTAAGACGAAAACATGTATCTTCTTATCAGTCAAATGTGAGAAGAACTAATGAATAAAAACATTTCTGAGGAGAACTGGATTACTTTTTGACATGCCCACCTTTGTCTGGAAGTATATGATTCGACAGCCAGCTGAAATGAATATGTATCACATCTGTTACGTCAACAACAGGTGAAAGTATGTTTTTATACTGGCCTGAAATTTAGGTAATAAATGATCCATTGGAAGAATTCAAGGCATTCTCTAGCTACTTAGTCTAAAATTGTCTGCAGTGAAGCTGAGGCTTTATTCGACAATTAATGAACGTATATCTTTACGTAATAAAAAACATTTTGATTTTTGTAAAACAGTAATCTAAGAAATGTGTATTCCTCTCTAATTTCTAAACTTTATTCTTTTATTATCAGGAAGCCCCACAAGTAGACTATGTGGTAGCTGAGGTCCCTGGGTATTGTAAATGGTTCATGTGCTCAGCTTCTTGCTACAGGAAAGACGGGTGTTTGAGCCCACCCAGAGGTGCCTCGCAGGAAACCCTGACGGCAAAGTGCTTAGGAGCTACCTCTGCTAACCAAAAATTCGAATCCACCAGGCACTCCTTGGAAACCCTATGGGGCAGTTCTACTCTGTCCTATAGGGTCACTATAAGTCTGAATCCTCTAGGCAGCAACAGGTTTGGTTTTTTGGTATAATGTCAAAGACAGCAAGCAGACAGGAACCCTAACATTATGCGGTTGTTTATTCTTCCTCAGCAGAACTGTGTAAAAGATGGGATACTTGGGAATACTGTACTTAGGAACGGTTGCCACACATCTTGATCTGTTTCCAGGACAAGGAAACCTCATTTCACTGCAGAGACTGAGAACGTAAGCCTCACTGGGGGATTTCTGGGGCTCTCCCGCAACAATTACATCAACTCCGCTACCTAAGGAATTCACAGAACTACAACTGGATATTATCCTTTCTTTTTGAATTTCTTTTTACGTATCATACCATCAATTGTTTAATGTCTGTTATATAGACCCTTCCAACAAATTCAGTTCTGTATCACCAGTGTACAAGGTTTTACTTTTTTTCCAGACAAATATGTTCTTAAACCAACCCATATCTTATTACTGTCAGAGAGACATAATCATAAAATGCGATAATGGGTTACTTTACTAACTTCAGTACTCCAGTAACTTCTGAAAAATATACTAGATCAAATGATCTAATTCCTAATTTGGATCTAGGGTAAATAGTGCCAACATGGGACTTTATGGCAATGTGAGGGATTATAGGATCTTTTAATCCATGTGCGTTATGCATTCATCTTACTTTACATGTCCTGTATAATCTCATACATATAATAAAGTTATCACCCTTACAATTTCTGAAGGACATGTAATTTTAAAATTTCGTATGTTGTCACAATATTTAGAGATTTAAAATATGTAAACTTTTCTGATTCAAAGAATGCTTAAAACAAGATTTATCATAAGACCAAACTTAAGAAATTTAAAAGATCCGTTTCATGCAGTGACTAGTCGCAGTCTAACCCACTGAATTTACACACATTAGTTATGGAAAATTGAGTTGTGTATTATATTTGTCAAAGATTCCAGTAGAAAACAATAAAAAGTGCTCTTTGACTCTAGACAGGCACTAAGATTTGCAAGCCTTGCTTTGAGAAAATCCAAAATGATGACAAAAACCCAGTGATGACAAAAGGACTAGCTAATGTATAGGATGTGGGATAGGAGAGAAGAGCCGGGAATGGCTTCGATTATTGTGGGATATAGTTGCCGTTGACTGAGACTGTGAAGACTACACGAGGAGTTTTTGGAAAGTGCGGTAATATGAGCTACTCAGTTTTGGATGTGATAAATTTGAGATGTCTATTACAGATCCAAGTAGAGATATCAAGCAGGAAGTTTGGAAACATGGCTCCAGAGTTCATCAGAAAGGCCCAGGCCAAGTAAGAGAGTTCAAGGGTTAAGAAGGAAATAAGTGGTTGAAATTATGGAGAGTAACTGGCTGTGTGCTTGGGAGGAAGGCTGGGGAAGTGGATCATGTCCAACAGAGCATTCAGGGAAGGTCTCTCTGTGGTGAATTGAAAGACGGGAATAAGCCAGGCATGAAAAAAGCTTTCAAGGCAAAGGGCATCAGGCGTACAGGCCTGAAGATGCAACGAAGTTTAGTCAAATAGACTAAGCTAGCTGTCTTCAACTTGAGCCAGTTATCTGAACCTCATTTCTCCTCCTCCATATTTTACCTCAGTAATTCCATCCCTCATTCTTTCAATGTATACGATTCCACCTCTCATCTCTTCTCTCTCTAAGCAACTTTTACCAGGTCTGTACAACGATCCTTTTGCCACGTAGAAGTTTACCTCTACAGGTCACGTTGTTTAAGTGTCTCAAGTATGCAATTGTTCCATTCCCTTAGGACCCTGAGACATTCTTGATTGATAATATAAAACCTTGTTTTTAGAACACTCGCACATGCATGTGCACACACACGCATACACAAAGAGTTTAGATTTTGGATTTTATATAAATCACAGAGCCATCACACAAAAAAGCCTCACACCAGCAACTTCCTTTTTGTTATGACTAACAATCCAGTTACAGAAAATAGTTTAGTAACTGCCTGTACTTTTACAAACTTCTGAATTATGACTAATTTCTTAGAGACACTTTGGTTTATACTGATATTTGTTATTTCAGTTTAACTCTATCAAAATCACAGCAAAATATACTTGTAGAGAGGTAAATATACTAAAGAATGTTTCTACACAACACTGTACAATTTGGATAAATTATACCACACCACAAAAAATTCCTAATAATGCTCAAAGCCCCAGGGATCAAATCGCAAAAAAAAAAAAAAAAAAAAATGCAGATGTAATTATTAGGGTGCTATCATACTATGGATCATACTAGATTAAAACTTTAGATGCACATTTAGTAGTTCCTTCTCCGCTACTGAAAGACTGTCAAAAGCAATTCCCCAATCCTTTTTTGTGCTGCTTCAGAGATCAAATTAAAATGAACATGCGTGTGTGTGGTGATGTGTGTGTGCACTGTGTGTTCTATAAATATGTCTTAGTCTGGGTTCTTTAGAAAAGCAAAACCAGTGAAGCGTATGTACGTGTGTATGTGTGTATGAGTGTATGAGTGTATATATAATATGGAAATCCTGGTGGCATAGTTGTTAAAAGCTACAGCTGCTAACCAAAAGGTCTACAGTTTGAATTCACCAGGCGCTTCTTAGAAACTCTATGGGGCAGTTCTACTCTGTCCTATAGGGTCACTGTGAGTCAGAATCGGCTCAACGACAACAGGTCTTTTTTTAAAAATATATGTACGTATATAATATATATGTATATATTGGGTTATATGTATATATAGAGAGAGATTTATCTCCAGGAAATGGCTTACGAAGTTGTTGTTGTTGTTAGGTGCCCTCAAGTCAGTTCAGAATCCTACAGACCCCATACAACAGAATGAAAGACTGCCTGGTCCTGCACCATCCTCACAATTGTTATGCTTAAGTCCATTGTTGCAGCCACTGTGTTAATCCATCTTGTTGACAGTCTTCTTCTTTTTCTCTGACCCATCTACTTTACCAAGCGTGGCGTCCTTCTCCAGGGACTGACCCCTCTTGATAATATGTCCAAAGTATGTGAGACAGAGTCTTGCCATCCTTGCTTCCAAGGAGCATTCTAGTTGCACTTTGTCCAAGACAGATCTGCTTGTTCTTTTGGCAGTCCATGGTACATTCAATATTCTTTGCCAACACCATAATTCAAAGGCGTCATCATATCTTTTTCGCTCTTCCTTATTCATCGTTCAGCTTTTGCAAGAGTATGAGGCGACTGAAAACACCATGGCTTGGGTCAGGTGCATCTTAGTCTTCAAGGTGACATCTTTGCTTTTTTACACTTTAAAGAGGCCTTTTGCAGCAGATTTGTCCAATGCAATGCATCTTTTGATTTCTTGACTGTTGCTTCCTTGAGTGTTGATTATGGATCCAAGTAATATGAAATGCTTGACAACTTCAATTTTTTTTTTCAATTTATCATGATGTTGCTTATTGGTCCAGTTGTGAGGATTTTTGTTTCCTTTATGATGAGATGTAGAAGCTGGAAAGGGCCAAGTCCATGGATCAAATGTCAGGAGTCAGGATGGAGGCTTTCATAGCTTCAGGGCTGACAAACCCAAGATCCACAGTTCAGATGGTAGACTGCTGGCTCACAGCTGCAAAGGCTGATGAATCCATGATCAGCAGTTAAGATGGCAGGATGATGGCCCAAGTCCCAAGAGCTGGAGGTCAGATGCTGATGAGCTGAATGCAGGACCCAGAGCAGAACATAAGCCAGCAAGCTTTGCTAGCAAGTCCATGTATACTGGATGCATTCCACACCCCCAAGAAACTCTCTTTCAACTGTTTGACTATTCATAGCATATCCCATCATGGAGGCGGTCACATTATATTAGAGCTCATCATGGAGGTGATTACAGCATTATATGACTGCCAGCTACACCATAACTGCCAAACCACTGAGAATCACAGCCCAGCCAAGCTGACACACAACCTTAATGATCACAACATATCATTTTATTTTGCACATATTAAATATTCATGTCTGCATGGATATCTCATGGATGTCTCAATTTTTTTTTTTTTTTTTTAATGCTGGACAACTATACAACCACCACAACGATGAGAAAAGGGCACTTCTTCACAATTTAGAAACCCAGAATGACAGAAGCAATGTACTCATAAATTTTTTTTTCAATTTCAGCTGAAACGATCTGATGATAAATTCCCATGTATACAAGTGTTATCATCTGTGATTTCTGTTTAGAACTCAGCCTATAAAACATTAAATCCCTATACACTATTACAGTTTTCTTTGGGGTTGATCAAAATAAATAAATAGATAGATGATAGATAGATTATAGATAGATAGATAGATAGATGATAGATAGATAGATAGATAACATCATAAATTCAACTGTTTTCCAAAAATAAGATAACTAAGCCTTATTATGGGCCTTACCTTGGCATCGTAACCAAATGTAATATTTCTTTACTACAGTGGCATTTTGTAAAGTTGAGTAGATCCTTTATCCATTTGCCATATCTAGAAAAGCAATAGTCTTAACAATTTTTTTCTCCAGGAAAATGTGATCTTTAGAAGGAACTAAGCCCTGAGAAAAACAGTATTTTTAATTTTCATCCTCAGACTAGGCCCTAGAAACCCCCAGAATATTATGTGTTTTAAGGCCTCTTGAAAACGCTTGCCTGCTACAAGTTGAGCAACATCTCCCCTCCCCAAGGCAGCAGGGATACTGTCTCAATTGTTTCCCTCATACCAGGCTAGTCTAGTCTCATTTCTCCTTCTTTAGAACAAAACACAAATTTAGACCTGAAAAGCATTTAAAATAAATGTCCTTATAAGTTGTCACAAAGCTGGCTTTTATATGCCCAATTATGCATCATTCAAAACAATTGTGCTCTCACTTGCTTATATTATCTTAAAAAGGAATTTATAATTTATTTATTCCAACAAATTTCTCATTCATAATCTTGATATGTCCAATGCCATTTAAAGCATAATAAATTGTTGTCTGATATTCGAAGGAATCAACTTAGAATTATTTTCATAGTGGACTCTATGCAGTTGCTTATTCACACATGTGCATATTAAAATTTTTATAAATGTGAAAAGTTTTATTTTCCCCTAAATGAACAATGCGTTTCTTTAAAGAAGATTTCCCTAAGCAAAATTAGCCATTTTTGAAGCCTGTGAGAATACAGCTTTTCTTTTATTCAGACATATCAATTCCAGTATTGTTGATCAGCTTTCTAGCACTTTGTCACCGATTTCTCTTACTTAGAACAGAAGGAAATGTTAAGTCACAATCACTTCACTTTTCACGTTTTCTCAAGGTTAGATACTTGTCTAACCTCACAGACTCTGAGGGATGCCCTTTCTTCCCCCATGAAAAGATAATCCACCTGAACAAAATATTAACCATAAGAGACTCTCATGGATTGAATTGTGTTCCCAAAAAATATGTGTCAACTTGATTAGGCCATGAGTCCCAATATTTTGTGGCTGTCTTCTATTTTGTGACCTGATTAGCCTCCATTTTGTGATGCGTTGTAAATCCTATCCTCTATGCCTGAGGTTAAAAGAATTAAGTTGTATTTGTTATGTTAATGAGGCAGGATTAGGGTGTGATGTATCTTGAATTACCACCCTTCACAGCCCTACAAGAGATAATAGAAGAAAGAAGGGAGCAGAGAGAGAGGGACCTCCTACCAACAAGAAAGGAGACCTGGGAGCAGAGTGTGTCCTTTGGACCTGGCATCCCTGTGCTGAGGAACTGCTAGACCCAGGGGAAGATTGTAGTCAGGAAGGTTGTAGTCAGGAAGATTGTAGTCATCAACTTTCCCCCTGAGCCAAAGACCCAGGGGAAGGTTGTAGTCAGGAAGGTTGTAGTCAGGAAGGCTGTAGTCATCAATCTTCCCCTGGAGCCAACAGAGAGAGAAAGGCTTCCCCTGAATCTGGCATCCCGAAGTCAGACTTCTAGCCTTCTAAGCTGTGAGAGAATGAATTTCTGTTTGTTAAAGCCGTCCACTTGTGGTATTTCTGTAAGACAGAGGCCATTAGGCAAACAGGGACCTATAGAGCTATTTTAAAGTTTTTTGTTTCCTGGGTTATTAGGCATTAAAAACGGGCTTTTGTGGGCTTGTTACCGTTCTTCAACTTTGATTGTAGATGGTATTTTCAGATATCTTTTGCCAATAAGGAAAAGAGAGAGATTTGTGGGAGTCCTTGAATGGAGAGGAGGATTTCTTTCCTACATCCTGTTATAAAATCACTTGTTATTTATTTGGTCTGAGTGTACTTTGCTTGTGATTTTTGGTTCTTTTTTTACTATTCTAAAAGTCATGGTAGGTCATAGTTTATCAATTTACAGAAATCACTACTCCTGACATTGAATATTTTTAAACATTAATGATAGACTAACATAGTTTTGTAGTTAAGGAAAAATAATACTAAAATTTGATTGCTATAAAAAAAGTACAGAAAATAAGTTAGGTTTGAAGATTTTCAACCTCCTTTATTTTCAGGGATAATTTTTTTTTTTTTTTTTTTTTTCAGGGATAATTTCCAAACACAAAATTAAATGGATCTGCTGAGACATAGAATAAGCTTCTATGGAAATTGGTTATGAAGCTCTTGTTGAGTCTAATCGTTCTTTCTAATATTCATTTTTCCACCCACTAAATCATTACCTTCATTAGCAATGATTAAAACTAAGCTTCAAAGCTGGCAGAGTTGGGAGAATCCTCACCTCTCTCTAATGAAAAAAAAAAAAAAAAAAATGACTACGGTCCAAAGCACCCTTCTGGGAAAATGAACTCCACTTAGAGCCAGTGGACAGCAGAGGACAGAGCGAGCTAAAATGATTCACAGTTCATGTGGGTGCAGAATAGAGAACATTTTAAATCCAATATGGGATTTTACAAATTCGGTTTGAAAAAGCTCAATGTTTAATATTATTTTATGTAAAACCCAAAAAGGGCCTACTTTTTGTGAGTGAAAAGCAAGTAATATATCCAGGAATATTAGAAAACAAAATGCAGTGATGAAAATGTCATCAATGACTCATATCATTTGGCTGAAGTAAGATCCCATATGTTGCTCAGAAATTAATCTCAATTTTACCCAAGAGATAATTGGCAAGTCTTAAGTACAGTGACAAAAGGGACTTTTAAAACTCTGTAATAAATTGCGGGGGAAAACCCGCCAGTTCTGTAACATAACATTGTATGTGATTTTTAAAAAATGTAGAGGTTAATACATATTTGCTACAAGAAAGGTAGGTGAGAAAGACAGACTCTGTTAAAAAACCCATTACTAGTGATAGAATACAGCTTCTGGAGAAACTGCTTCTCCCTCAAAGCGACTTTTTAGGAGTAAGTAATGATCTTAAGTTAACCTTTCAACATTTAAAATTTTAAAAAATATCTTAAAAGACACAATAGAGGAACTTGCTTCCCTAGTAAATATCTCATTAGATTGATTTTGAATTATCTCTTTACTCGAGGTGGCTGAACTAATGCAGCAGTTATCCAATGGAGATGTGTAAACGTAGAACTGGCAATTATAGTTGGAAGAAAACTAGGTCTTTCTTAAACATGAAAACATTAAAGTGGCAGAAGAGACAATGTAAATGAAGTAAGAAGAAAGTAAGCTTATAGAGATTTTAGAAAATTTATCTAATTGATATGTACCTATTTTATCTTCAGATAAGTGTTTTAGTACATACAAATAATTGAAAATAAAGTATTTGTTAGAGAAAATGTGGAAAAATGTTTTAAATAGAACTTTTTCCTTGTCCTTTGAATTTTTCCCCTAAAAATGAATTTTTAGCAGTTTCACCTAAATAAGAGGGAACAGCTTCCCAGAGTTGTGCTCATATGATTGTCCCTCATCATCATCCCATTCTGCAGAATTTATCAGGCTGAGAAAGCAGATGTGAAAGAAAATTCTAGCATGTGTTTTCTGTTTTCAAATGACTTGCTAATTTGGAAATACTAGTGCTTGACCTAATTGATGCCATAGCTCTAGGGATTAAACAGAAGTTTGTCAAGGGCTATATAATTTACTAGTTAGCCTACTAATTTACCAATTCCATTATCCTAATTTAAAGAAGTGAAGAGCTCTGTATCATCCTGGGGTTTGTACTCAAACAAATTGCAAATAGTTTCTTATGTTCCCCATTGTTCTAAAGTTTGCTTAGTTTTTAAATTGCAGTTCTACAGATCAAGTTAAAAAAATGTTAAGCAGGTTTTCTTAGTTTCCTCTCCTTTAAAATGCCATAGTAACCCCAGCCCCATCTAGTCCAGAGATGGCTGTGGGAGCCTGTGGAGTTGAGCAGAGCACCCTGAGAAGGAGAGGCCTGGGGGAAGGTGGTCAGCGGAAGTGGTGGGATTTGGTACCCATGTATGTACTGACAGCCAGCCAGGAGACAGGAAGTAAGCGTGTGGTGGCGCACAAAACAGGCAGAGCCTGTACTGAAGCTGGAGCTGCAGGAGCCAGGCAGCGGGGGAAATCTTGGAGGAATTTAGATGAGTAAAGTCCAGAAACTTTTTCCCAGATTTTGAGTTTTGCCAGAAAATGGGAGTTTTAAGACCAGAAAGAAATAGAAACAGAAAAGAGAAAAGAGTAAATGAAGAGCGGGGATGGGTGAAGAGTGGATACTGGTGGTTTATCTTGCTCTTCAAGCAGGCTATACAGAAAGGCTGGATAGAAAAGGGAAATAGGCATGGCTTCTAAGACTGGAGTAGGTAAAAAGATAATCTTTTCAAGCAAAGTCTTATGTGACCATCTGATGGTCAAGAGGTCAGAATAGTTGCATAAAATGGCGTTTGTGGAGGAACTAAATGAGGGGAAAGAGGAAGTAGTGAATTTCAAGTGGTAGGGAGGCGTACATGAACTGATAAGACGTATTTATAAAGGGGAGGAGAGACCTTCTGATGAAGAAAAGAGAGAGAGCAGCAATGAGGTCCTCAAACAAAAAGGGAACCAGTAAGAAATAGTTCATTGATGTCAAAGAGTATTTAGCTTATGAGAACCACCCAGAGGGTGGGGTTTTTATTTTAGACACATAAGTAGAGGTTTAGGAGTCATTATCTTTTAATAGAAAATAGATACATCCTTATGGGATTATAATAAGTCAAGGATTAGATTCTGGTGATATGTAGATTAACTAAGAAAATATCTAAATCTGTAGTATCTTACTGATAGAATAACTATTACTTGGGACATATTTCTTTCTCTAAGGGAGAGAAAGCTTGTTTTAACTTAGCAAGAGTGACTATAAAGTTGTTCTTGGAATTATTCACAAGGTCATAGTTCTAGGGGATGTCATTTGGCTAAAAAGATAATGGATCAGGGCAGACATATTAAAAATGAAAGCAGGATAAGCTGTAAAATGTTGTGATCAAGAAAGCAGTTGCTGTGAAAAATGCTTATGTAAGCCGGGAACCTATTTTTGAAAATCTAGAGAAACAATTGCTTCAGGGAAAAATCCAAAGTATATGGAAGTTGGTTAAGGGAAGGCACGCCCTTCATCCAAGATGCCAGAGGGAGCACAGGCACACAGAAAGGGATGCCAGAAGACACACGCAGCTACAGGTGGTCATCCTCAGCCATGAACGCGGAACAGGGGTTTATTTTCAGCATAAACTAGCTGACTGGAGGAGTCGCATTGGATTAATACAATGGTGGCAGAAAAAATCTCTCAATGTGTGAAATGAACCCACTGATTTTAAAGAGTGCAATGTCTATTATAATCCACAGACTCAAATAAGCCTGTAGAACCGATGAAAGTGAATAAAGAATGAAATCAAACGCTTGAGATCAGTTCATACAGATACATTGAAGGTAAAGGGACAGCGCCGAGTGAGACTAAAGATCAAGCCTGAAGATCAAGTGTCCCTCAGGCAAGAAAGGACAGCAATGCAAAGACAAATGCACGAAGAAACCAGTGCAGGAGGAGCAGCAGGGAGGTGCTCTTTAACAACTGTTTCAGGGTACGCGTGTATATATAAAGACAGCGCTGGTGGCACAGTGGTTAAGAGCTCGGCTGCTAACCAAAAGGTCAACAGTTCAAATCTGCCAGCTGCTCCTTGGAAACCCCATGGGCCAGTTCTACTCTGGCCTATAGGGTCATTATCAGTCAGAAGCGACTTGATGGAAATGGGTTTGAATCCACCAGGCACTCCGGGTAGATTTTGAACTGCCAACCTTTGGGTTAGCGGCCGTAGTTCTTAACCATGACACCACTGGGGTTTCCATATATTTATATGTATTTATATATATATATACACATACACACACGGCACATAGAGAAATAGAGAGAACAGGCACTAATGCTGAAGTACCACACAAAAGATAAAGAAAAATCATTTATTGCCAGATGTCACAACTAAAGGAGAGTGAGCAGCATCACAAATACTTGAGAAAAGGAAGAGCTCTTTGAACACTAACCAGTTTAAAACAGAAGGTTTTAGGACAGTTCTAACTCCTGACACAATTCAGGAAGCATAGATTTTTCATATCAAGAAACTTAGGTTCAAATTCTCAACTCCTGTTTATCAGTTGTTTGAAACTGGACAAGGCCTTTAACCTTGCTCAAACTTAGTCTTGTTACTGACAAAATGGAAATTACTGTGTGTATACTAAAAGATTGTTTTTAAATACAGTCTTCCAAATATTTGCAGTGATTCTTCAGCATGCATTTATTAACCACATAGAAGAAAATATGGCAATATCTTTGTCTTCACAGAGTTTATAATCTGGTATGAGAGTATACTGACAGACATTGAACATGGAGGTAGTAGTAAGTAATGCTAAAACTAAATAAAAACAAAAAGATAAGCAATTAGAGGTGATATTTTAGCTAGGAATATTAAGAATTTGCTGTAAGTAAAGTCTTGTAAAATGTGCATGTGTTATTAAACATAAAATCAATGAGGGATTTTTAGGTACAACATGTAAAATTGTACCAGACAGGGCTAGAAAATGATAGCCTGAACCAAAAACACATTGCAGAACAAACAGAAGGGAATGGGAAGGATCATCTTTTAGAATTGGAAAAAATAATTTTATGGGACAAAGAATTTTTTTTTAAAATCACCCCTGATTATTTGTGGGTATAGTACATTGATATACTTATAAGGTTATAGCAAAGTAATATGATCAATGAGAGAATAAGAAAAGTTACTAGAGTCAAACAGTAGTGAGGCGTGGCATGGGAAGACACATACCACAGGAATTCTTCTCTGTTCACGCAACTCTTGACCTACTCATAAAGGTAAGCACATCCACTTAGTGAAGCAGTGAGTAAAGATGAGACTGCTATATTATTCCAAGTTACTATTTTTGAATTTTAGGAAGTGGATTATGAAACAATATAATAGAATAATATCTAAAATAACTTGAGGTTTGGATTTCTGAGTCAGACCTAATATGAGTCATGATTCTATCATTTAGGGATCTTAGGAAACTCAGTTAACCTCCCGAAGACTTGATTTCTTTACCTGTAAAATGCGAAGGCAATGACTACACAACAGGGTTATGGATTACTCAACACAAAGTTTTTATGACAGTCCTAGAAATAAAAAGCTACCATTTATTCCCACTCTATATTGGAGGCGCAGGGTTTGAGAAGAGTGTGTGCGTAGGTGGATGGGGTTGTTGGCTATAGCGATTATTGCCTGAGAAGTACAAATATCATCAAACACAATACAAAGAGATACCCGTGTGGCCATTCTTAAGCAGGAACTCTATTATTATCAGAGACCCACCGTACTGGCCCAATCACATAAGTTCGATATATTTATTTTTCTACTGGTAAGTAATGGAAGAAAATAGCTCTGGAATGATACAATACTCCCTAAAATCCTTAGAGACAAGGACTTCCAACTTCATTCTGCCATTCTTACTGTGTGATTTCTATGCTTATATCAACTGTCCTATTTATTTTCTAGTTAGGAAGCAGGAGGAAAGATGAATGGCACAATGGATCCATGTCAGTTAGTTGTCCATCTTAAAGAACCTTCCCGCAAATGCAACCAATCTACTTAAATAGCACCTCGTTGTTCATCCTTAGCTAAAAGGGAGGTTAAAAAATGTAGGCTTTAGTAGGACACGTTGCAATCTTGATTGAGGTCAGTGTTTGGCCTCTAAGGAAGAATGGATGAATGGATATTTAGACCACCAGAAGTCTCTGCCACCAAAAGCAAACCAAACTCATTGACATCCAGTCAATTGAGACTCATAGCCACCCTCTAGGACAGAATAGAACTACCCCATGGGGTTTCCAAGGAGAGACTGGTGGATTCGAACTGCTGACCTTTTGTTAGCAGCCGAGCTCTTAGCCACTCAGCCATCAGGGCTCCACTGAAATATGGTAGTATTGCATATGAGCAATTGAAAAACAAGGTAACAAAACATCTTGACATTATTTTATAGGGGATTGAAATAGAAAAAAAATTGAAATAATAGGAAAAATAAATGATTAAAGAGTGAATCTTGAATATTATAAGCCTGGTCACACATTTTCTGCTGGCAGATGCCTTGGCTCCTCCCACGAGAATGGGACTATTTTGTCACAACTCAATGAGGAAATAAGGAAAACTTAAGACCATTCTGCAGGCCAGATATTGATAATAAAGTCATTTTTTAAGTGTGCTGTCATGTTTTATATTAAGAAAACAGGGGATAAAAACAACTGGGTGGCAATAGTCAAATTATATCTTCTTGAGTTTGCAGGGGAAAATGGGCTTCAGAGGAGATAATGTGCTACAAGCAGACGGTAGCACACAAATATGGATATCCTAAATAAAGAAACCAAGTCACATGTTATTCAAGGAAAGTTTATAAACAGACGGTGAAATTGAATTGATAAGAATATTTAAAATATTTAAAAAGATTTAAAATATTTTTAACATCAGAAATAACTAGAATAAAGAAAATATCATAAAGAACATTTCGTGCAAAGTGCTAGTTAAAACCATTTTAGAGTTTTTGGGCAAGAAAAAGCATTTCTTTATAAAGAGTGTGAAAAGGGTAAAACATGGTACACTCACTAATTGTGTATTCACACTTTTTAAGTGTGAAGTGTTTGGAAGAATATTAGTAATGATTCTAAGGGAAAATGGCCATACTACAATTATAAAGAATATTAATCAGCAAAAATAATAAGATGTCATGATTTAGAAGTGTCTGAGATTCTGAAACATATGACTTCAGCTTAGTGTGTTAAAGAAGGAAAGTCATTCAAACATTCAGTTTACATTTTTTAAGTACTACCTTCATGCTTGGTACAATGATGAATAATTGCACATGGAAAACAGGGTGGAGAAATATAATATCTGTGTCTTCAAATTGCTGTAAAATGCCCTAGAATACTTTTTGGTGAGAAATCATGTATGTGAACAAGTTTGAGAATAGTTGCCAGTGCTCATGGCCTCACTGAGAATTCTAACAAAAATTTGAAAATAAGAGAAATGAAATTGTTCCTGTAAGTTAAAATGAAATCAACATAGAAAATTGAAAAATATGCAAATTACTTAAGGAGACCAAGGAACTGATGGGAACCTGAAAAGAAATGAGCAAATATAACTAAAGAGCAAACATTTATCAGGAGAGGTCTTTGTTAGCCACAGATGCATAGATAAAGGAGAGGTTCATAAATAAGTTATCAATCCCCATCCACATACTATCTAGAAGCGAGTATAGGTGCCCTGCTCTTAGCTCTAAACCAAAAAACCAAATCCACGGCCACTGAGTTGACTCAATTCATGACAACCCCACGTATGGAGAGTAGAACCACTCCGTAGGGTTTTCTTGGGTGTAATCTTTATGGAAGCAGATCATCAAGACTTCTACCATGGTGCCATGGGCTGGTTTGAAATGCCAGACTTTAGTAGTCAAGGGCGAACCAATCATTTCCTCCGTGTTAGTGGAAAGGTTAGTCTTGTCCTGAGAAATGGATACATCAGGCTGTCTTAACATGATGACATAGAACTGCATTTAAAATCTTATGACTAAACCTACTGGTTCTATTTCTTCTGATTCTACGATCAACACATAACTGAGACTTCCCCTTGTGGACTGCATGTAGTAAAAGAAGCAAACTGTAATTTCCCATGTGAAACAACCAATATAGCCGAGAAAATATATAAAATGACAATTCTGACAATTTTCAAAACACTGTAATTTACATAACAAAAGACAGTAATACCTGACAAACAAGACACAAGATGAGCCCTAAAATTGTCCTAGCTTACTGCCTTGAGCTTCCAGCCCACATTGCAGGAAAGGGATACCCAGGTGGAGTCATGCAGAATTCCTGAGCTGAAGAGCTGGAGCTGAGAGTCCAGGAAGTCCTAGGTGAGTCAAGTTCTCAGGAGAGAAGAGGAAGCTCAATAGACAGAGAACCCCAGGCATATTAATGAGATTAAAATAGAAACCAATAACAGATATCTAAAAAATACCTAGATTTTTCATAAACTAACATCATGTTTCTAAGTAATTCATGCATCAGAAAAAGAAATTGTTGTTAGGTGCCATCCAGTTGTTTACAACACATAGTGACCCCATGTGTAATAGAATGAAACACTGCCCTGTCCTGCACCATCCTCACAGTTGTTGCTGTATTTGAGCCGGTTGTTGCAGCCACTGTGTCCATTCATCTTGTTGAGGATTTTCCTCTTTTCCACTGACCCTTTACTTTACCAACATGATGTCCTTCTCCAGGGACTGATCCCTCCTGATAACATGTCCAAAGTATGTGAGATGAAGTCTTGCCATCCTTGCTTCTAAGTAGCATTCTGGCTATATTTCTTCCAAGACAGATTTGTTCCTTCTTCTGGCAGTCCGTGGTATATTCAATATCTTCACTAACAACATAGTTCAAATGCATTGATTCTTCTTCAGTCTTCTTTATTTATTGTCTACCTTTCCCATGCATATGAGGTGATTGAAAATAACATGGCTTGATTCAGGCACACCTTAAGTCCTCAAGGTGACGTATTTGCTTCTTCACACTTTAAAGAGGTCTTTTGCAGCAGACTACCCAATGCAATACGTCATGCAATACATCAATGAGATACTGCTGCTTCCATGGGTGTTGATAGTGAACCCAGGTAAAATGAAATCCTTGACAACTTCAATCTTTTTGCCTTTTATCATGATGCTGATTATTAGTCCAGTTGTAAGGATTTTTGTTTTCTTTATGTTGAGGTGTAATCCATACTGAAGGCTGTAGTCTTTGATCTTCATCAGTAAGTGCTTCAAGTCCTCTTCACTTCCAGCAAGCAAGGTTGTGTCATCTGCATAATGCAGGTTGTTAATGAGTCTTCCTCCAATCCTGATGCCTGGTTCTTCTTCATGTAGTCCAGCTTTTTGGATTATTTACTCAGGATACAGATTGAATAAGTATAGTGAAAGGGTACAACCCTGACACACACCCTTTCTGATTTTAAACCAATTCCACTCCTAGTAAGTACCTAAAATAAATGAAATTGTATATTCATAAAACACTTTTACAATAATGCTCATAACAATTTTATTTGTAATGGTCAAAAACTACAAAGAACCCAGGCACCTCTCAATAGATGAATGGATACACAAACTGAGGTACACCTTTAGAATGGAATAAAGCTTAGCAATATAAAGAGCTATTCATGCACACCTGAATAAAACTCAAAATGACTATAGTGAGTGAGAGAAGGCATACTAAATAGTGCATATTGAATGACTTCATTTGTATAAAACTTTAGAAAACTAAATAGTGCATATTGAATGACTTCATTTGTATAAAACTTTAGAAAACATTGACTAGTTTCAAGTGACAGAAAAAAAGGTCAGTGATTGCCTGAGGATTAGATGTGGAAAGGCTGATGGGAGGGGTTACAGAAGGTACAAGAAAACTTTTGTGCTGATGAATATATTCATTGTCTTGATTGTGGTAATGGTTTCAAGGGTATACATATCTCAAAAGTTAAATATGTGTGGTTTATTGTACATCACTTACACTTCAATAAAGCTGTTAAAACAATTGAAATATTCACCAACAAAATAGAATCACTATTTGCAAACTGAAAAACAAATTTTTCAGAGTTGACAACTGACGTTTAGACATTTGACTACTAAAATTTTTATATTATTTCAGCAGAAACCCTAGGTTTAGCCAAATTCATTGTCATCTTCCTTGGGCTGTTTCAAATCACATTGTTCATGTATGAGATATATTTATTTTTTCTGTTTATTTGAACTTACACAAACCCTATGAAAAACTTTTTTAGCTGAGAGGTGGTATTAATTGGCCAAAATCTGGTGTTTAATTATAGTCTGGAAGACTGTCACTTCTGATCTGGTTCTTAAGCAAAAGTTGTTAGTTAACTATTATTGAATTTTCCTCATGTTTTCTTTTAAACTGTTCCTGCCTCACTGTGTACAAATAATATGGTTAGAGAGCTATTTTAGGATAAACGGTAGTCTAATTTTATATCACTTAATTCATATTACACCCATCTTATATTTTGAGAATTAGGAGAGCTGTCATGACCTCATTTCGTAATTCATTCATAGAACAATATAATGGATTTTGAAAAAAGCCTGTGTTTCTCAGATTTCTGCCCACCTTCATTTCTGAGTTTGTTAAGCATTTAAGTTTAAAATTTGTGCTGCCAACTCAAGATATAAATATGTGTTCTTTATAAACATTGAAGTGCAGTGAATTACTTCACTTGGCCCTTCTAGCCAGGCATGGTGTGGTAACACCTGCAAAATTATTGGAAGAGACTATGCAGATAAGGTGTTGGTGGCCCACCAAGGGGATTAGACAGCCTGCTAATGGTGCAAATAAGATTCACAGAACACTTGCAGGAGTGGGGCTTTGCAAATAAGGTTTATGGAATCCTTGTAGGGGATGGGTCAGTTTTATCATCCCGCTAGGCTGAAAGGGAGCCAATCCCAGAAATGGAGGGGGACCTCACTACCATCAAGAATAGCCGGGAGCAGAGTATGTTTTTTTAACCCAGGGTCCCTGTGCTGAGAATCTCCTAGACCCAGGGAAGAGAGAAAACTATAACACCACAGATGGCAGTGGCGTGAAATGTCAGCAACACGGAGAGTGTAGAGGGCTGAACGTCTTCCGGCAAGAGGCTTGCTGGTGGAATGGGGTGCCTCCAGGCACTTATGGGAACAGCTAAAGGGCTTTGTAACACTTGTAGCAGCAGCACAGAGGCCAGGCCCAAGTGGAGGCAGAGGCTAGGCCCGAGTGGGGTCCCAGCCAAGAGCAGAGGGCCAGACAGAGAGGAAGTTCCAGTGGCAGCAGCCGAGAAGAAGCTGTCCTAATTGAACAACCGTATTTTATCCTGAGTTGTTCCTGTTACTTCCAAGTTGACCCCGATCATGAAATGTAAACTGTTACTTCCTAATAAACCTCATAACCACGAGTGTGGTCGATGAGCTCTGTGTGGCCATTGCGACAATTATGGAACCCAGCAGAGACGTAAAGAGTGCTGTGGGAAGGAGAGCTGGTGTCAGAATTGGTAAAAAGGTGAGAGAGTGAAATTATGTCTGACCTCCATTTTTTAGGCATCAGTTTTGGGCTGATGCTAATCTTGATTCTCTCTCCTCTTCCAGAGTTAGACGAGATCTGACTCCACACTGTTTTTACAAACATAAAAAATAAAAACAAAAGATTCCTAAAAATCTTGGATTTTCTTAAGTCAAACCTCAAATGACCGAGATAATTTTGATTCTATTTAGGTAAAAAATTTATATCCATCTGTTAGAATTTTAAGTTATACACTGTCCATCATGATTAGATGGTCACCAATCCTTGTGTTTCTTCCTGGGTCCACAGGAAGTGTTTATGTACCAGCCTCAGCCTCTCTTGGAACCTGATTGGGGCTAGGTAAAACAACAACAACAACACCACCAAAAAACCAAATCCATTGTCGTTGAGTCTATTCCAACTCCTAGCGACCCTATAGGACAGAGTAGAACTGCCACATAGGGTTTCCAAGGTTGTAATCTTTTCAGGAGCAGATTGCCCAATCTTTCTCCAGTGGAGCAATTGTGATTTCCAATTGCCTATCTTTCAGTTAGCAGCCAAACACTTAACCACTGACCCACCACAGCTCCTCGGTTGCTAGTAACCCCCACCAAAAAAAAAAAAACCAGTTGCCATTGGGTTGATTCAGACTCATAGTGACCTCTTGTGTGCAGAGTAGAACCGTACTCCACTGGGTCTTCAAGGCTGCGACCTTTCAGCAGCAGATTGTCAGGACTTTCTTCCAAAGTGTCCTTGAGTGAGTTCAGATTTGTGTGGCTTTGAACTGCCAGCGTTTCTGTTAGTAGTCAAGCCTTGACTCTGCCTCACCTGGAGAGCCAGGAGGCTAGTAAAGGCCAAGGGAATGTGAGCAGAAGTGATGCCACTTCCAGGCTTCCATCTTAAAGTCTATAGTCAGACACTTGACTTTTAGTTTTATGCTTTAAGATGTTATAGCAACAAAATAGAAGCTACCTGAAGCCCTAAGTTATGGCTTAGAGGAGAGCTACCTCGGCTTTCCCAGAATGCTTTGTGAGTGAGAAATAAATTTTTATTGTTGTGAGCAGTTATGAGTTTAGTTTTTTACTGAAGCCTAGCCTAGCCTATCTTGAGTATTACACCTGGTTTTCAGAAAATTTAGTGGCTAAACTCATTTCAAACAAAATATTGAAAGGAATCTAATAATCAGAACCTCTAAGAAATGAAGTGAGATGTGGTTCAGCTTGGTGTTGCCTTTACCTTCCCCTCAGTTACTCCCCTCACCGTCAGCATCACCATTCTCTATCATGGCTGTCTTTTAGACACTTTTATGAAACCTTATATCCATGGACAGAGACAATGGAGAAGCTCAATATCATCAGTCAGAACAAGGCCAGGGGCTGACTGTGGAACAGACCATCAATTGATCGTATGCGAGTTCAAGTTGAAGCTAAAAATATTAGAGCAAGTCCATGAAAACCAAAATACAGCCTCGGGTATATCCCATCTGAGGTTAGAGATCATTCCAATAACAGATTTGACACACTGAACACTGATGACTTAAGACCAGTCAAGTCGTGGAGTGACATCAAGGATTTGACGCACCAAACACTAATGACCAAAGACCAGACAAGTCATGGGGTGACATCAAGGACATCATACATGAAGAAAGCAAAGGTCATTAAAAAAGCCAAGAAAGAAAAAAAAAGACCAAAATGCATGTCAGAAGAGACTCTGAAACCTGCTCTTGAATGTAAAGTAGCTAAAGCAAAAGGAAGAACAGATGACGTAAATGAGCTGAACAGAAGATTCTAAAGGGCAGTTTGAGAAGACAAAGTAATTATTATAATGACATCTGTAAAGACCTTGAGTTAGTAAACCAAAAGGGAAGAACACACGTGAGATTTCTCGAGCTGAAAGAAAAGAAGAAAAAATTTAATCCTTGGGTAGCAATGTTGAAAAATTTATGGAAAAACATGGAACAATGCAGGAAGCATCAAAAGATAGAAGGAATACAGAGTCACTGTACCAAAAAGAATTGCTTGACATTCAACCATTTCAGGAGGTAGCATATGATCAAGGTAATTCGAAAACAGCTGCAGCAGTACATCAACAGGTAATCGCCAGAAATTAAACTGGATTCAGAAGAGGATGTGGAAAAAGGGATATCACTGTTGATGTTAGATGGATCTTGGCTGAAAGTAGAGAATACCAGAAAGATATTTACCTGTGTTTTATTGACTATGCAAAGGCATTCCACTGTTTGTATCATAACAAATTATGGATATTAATGTTGCAAGAATGGGAATTCCAGAACACTTAATTGTTATGAAGAACCTGTTCATAGACAGACAGGATCACTGGAACAGAACAAAGGTACACTTAATGGTTTAAAATCAGGAAAGGTTTGCATCAAGGTTGTGTTTTTTCACCGTATTTATTCGATCTGTATGCTGAGCAAATAATACGAGAGACTGGACTATACGGGAAATGCTGAGCATGAATATGTAAATGGAGAAGCAATAATGGGTTTTTAATCAAAGATATAGAAAAATATATGTATAAGATGCATTTTTTCTTAATTTTATACTTATGAATTTAAAAACTTAGATAAAATTAACAAAACAGAGATTAATTTTCCTGTGTTCCTGAAGAGCTATCAAAACTCTGAAGAAATATTACTGTACAATAAATTTAGAAAGTTGACAAAAGTCTACCTTTCCTTTCACACAAAAAAATATCAAAGCATAGTTCTAGGCTGTTTCAAAGTTGATAAAAAAAAAAAACACTGCCTTCGTAGCGACCCTATAGGACAGGGTAGAATTGCCCTGTAGAGTTTCCAAGGAGTTGATGACAGCAGACTTTTAATGAAGAGGTAACTCCAATACTCTTTAATCTGTGTCAAAGTGTAAGGTAGAGAAGAAAGCCACGTAGTTTTACATGCAGCCCATAACACTGACACAAAATCTGAGAGACAACACATACACCAACATCCTAGACCAGTATCACTTATTAAAATATCCAATAGAATAAAATCAACGGAATAATTAAATATATGAAAAGCTAATAAAGTAATTCAAGACAAGAAGTAAAGAGATAAAGACTTCTCTTTAGAAGCTAAAATACATTTGAAAAAATGCAACATCTGATAAAAACCCTTAAAAGGGGTATTTGGTTATTGTGGTAACATGATGTGTGCATGCGTATGTGTGTGTATTCCACTCTAAAGTCAATGTCATGTTAGTAGAAAAATATTAGAAACATGCCCAGTAAAAGCCATGAATAAAATAAGGATTCCACAATGGCTGTAATTATTTAGCATCGTCCTGAGATACTCTTAATGTGATTAGGATAAAGAATAAAGAATTGTTAAAAAGTTTGCAAATTGTGGTTTTGTAAATATTAAGAAAATGATTTTTCCTGGTCAACTCTTTTTCCCTGTTTGAATTGTTAAGAATATGCCTATATTTCCTACTTAAAACAATGTAGTAACAATTGTGACAAATTGAAACCTAAATTTCCTATAATAAAATAAACCTTTTGAGAGTTGTTTTTGGTTCTTTCCAATCTATGTTACATAAGGATTGTGCTTAAAATTTTAGAGAAAAATTAATTTGAATCCTAGTTTCCATGTACAATGGTCAATGTTCACATTTTGAGAAAGAAAAATCTGGGTATAAATTGCAAAGAACAAAATATGTTAAACTGATTCTTGGAAATTAAAAAGAATTATTCTTACTGTAATATTGTTTTCCTGTCTATCTACACAGATACAAGATCATGTTTGTATAATATATAATCAGAAACATCAAATGTAAAACCCAATACCGCTGTGTAGCTTATTTTGAAGATATAGATCCCCGAATTACATCTTTCTATTTTAGGAAAGCAAGTTTAGACACTTTTGGAGTTAATCATTCAGCAAGGTGTTACATATGCACGCCATGAGATTATTCAAATGCTGGATTATTCATATTAGAAGGAATTTAAATTATTTATCTTTCCCTAAATTTGTAGAACTCGTTCGTACAGCAGGTCTTACACATATGCTCAGTTATAAAATTGTAAAACTGCATGGGATTAGCTAAGAAGTGATGACAGTTAAGCTTGTGCTCAGAAAAGACATTTAAGGGAAAAAGCCTTCAGCAGATAAGATGTTCAATGTTAAAGACGTTGTGTTAAATACTCTATGATGAACATGTACTTTATCACTTTATAACTTTAGAAATTGACAGCTGATGAGCAATACAAATTCATACATTTAAGAAAACCACCACTTCTTCCCCCCAAAAATTCTTCAAAAACCTAAGCATTCTGACAGAATTCATAGTTGAAGTTATTTTGTAATAAAGATTCTTTAAATTGTAAAACAAACAAAAAAGCAATGTATCATGCCAGGCCAGGAGAATCATGCTTGCCAATTTTCCCCTGCTGTCCACATTGGCCGGCCTCCATGCAGCTCGGTGGGGCCATGTGATCAGCCTTGACTGATGGCATAAGGCCCTGTTTCTCATCCGTTCTGAACCCTAACACTCTTCCTTCATCTGTCCCAGGCGCCTAGAAGCCACTTGTGTCAGAGGCATTTCCATGAGCCTGGGTGAGCATAGAGCAGTCCACAGACAAGGTGCAGTAAGCATGAAGATGAAGAGAGAGCAATAAATAAACTGTCTCAAGTTCCTGAGATTTCTGGGCCTATTCTGACCAATACATGGTGCTTTGTCACATGTTTGCCTCATATCTGAGAAAAACTTTCAGGGAGTGCTTTAGCATGTCAGATTCAGTAATTACTTGTCAAGTCATGACTCGTTAAAGGAAACAGATATAATTTACAAATCACATGGTGAAATGACTTTTGAAGATGCTCCAGTGATAGAGACAAGTGTCTCTAGAACACCCCCAACAGTCGCCCCTGTTGAGTAGAGCCTCCACTGTTGGAACTCTCCCCTTCATTGCCTCCTTAATGATCTAATTTTCCCCTACAGTTTAAGAGGATTCCTTTATGAGTGGTTAAATGGGTTGACGTTTCAAGTTGATAAATCATTATTAAACAACTTTCTGTTCCTGTCCATCATAATTTCAATCCTGCCTAATCCTCTTATAGCCTTGTGCTTAGAGAGAAATATCAAACACATTTACCCTAAGGGGTGCATATTGGGCAAAAACCATCTCCAAATTTTCAACTAGCCTAAACGTTTTAAAAGAAACTTAGAAAATAAATATTCAAGTCTTCTACAAAGGTGATTTATTAGATTCCTGTGTGGAGGAAAGGGGCGATAGGACACACTGGGCTGGATGTAAACAATGGGATAGAGATTAACAAATTGTAGTGGCCACTTATATATGTATCCTCTCAGAACAGTACCCTCTTTCATTGAAATGACTCTTCAACTAACTGATTCCATTGAGTACTGTCATTCAGAACATTTTGCTCCTCTGACCAAATGATTTGCCCTACAATAGTCATGGCATCTGACTCTGGTCCATAAATTTCATTTCTTAGAATTGAGAGCTAGGTAAGACTTGAAAGGTTACAAACGTGGAATTTTTGGGTCCTATGTTTTTGATGTTCCCTGTAAGTTGCCTGCAGTTAATGGAATAAAGCAGAGACATGCACAGGGTGAAGAAGGGATGAACACCTGATTCTACGAGAGTCCCACATTCTCGTGGGCCTGAAGCAGCTCTGTTCCCTATCCTTCTAAATTTGAATCTCAATAGCTTTATTTTTGTGAGTTTTCTTGCTGACTTCCCAATAACTTTCTCTTTCTCAGCTTATATTATTGTATTATTTTTCAGTTCAAATTGATTTCTGTTATTTAAAATCAGTTTTTCTGAATATGAGTCAGAATCGACTTGATGGCAACGAGTTGGGATTTTTTTGGGGGGGTACGCAACACTATTTAAAAATGGAAATAAGACAACCTAAAGTAAGGTTTCTGGTAATAGATTAAACTTCTAACTTGTATTCTAAGTAAATTTTAAATGAATAATTTAAATTTGAACTGAAAATGAAGATGGTATAAGACTAGGAGTACCATGCAAACTTGGTTCTATGTGTTTATCAGCAGAATCGCTATGGAAAAAGGCCTGGTTCTCTTGAGTTAGCAAATGCCTAGTGGAGTGGATACTTTATCTCCCATCTGCCCTCCTGAACTACACTTTATATATGGCTTCCAGTACTGAGGTACATGGCTTCAGAATGGATTCTGAGGCTCCCATCCTATCTTTTGAATTCTTCATTCTACTATTTCTTCTATTTTAAAGCTACTTTCTCCCCTGGATTCCAGTTTCCATTGGCCCCCAAATTAAGACAATGGACCATCCTGCTCCACTTTTATTCTCAGCTTCCATCAGAGGGATGTGACTCCCCCTTTCCTTGAAAGTGGCATGGACAGTAAAAATTATGGTATTAGGGAACAAAATATTCTTACCAAGCTGCAGGAGTGAGCCGTGACAAATGTAAAATGATACAGTAGGTTGCAAATGGGCAGCTGCTAAAGAAGATTTGTAAAGTGGGCTGGAAAGAAAGAGTATAGACACCCTTGATAAGAAATGTTATTGGATTCTAATAGTGACGTCAACATAAGATAATAGGATAATCTCCCTAATACTACTAGTTTTCTGGTTTGTATTTAGAATTATAATTTATATGATAAATTTAAAAACACCACCAACTTCAAAACAAAATTTTTGTAAATGAAATTTACTCATACACACATAAATCTACATATGTCTCAAACTATATACGTTGTTATTGTTGTTAGGTACCATAGAGTCAATTCCAACTCATAGCAATGGTATGTACAACAGAACAAAATACTGCCCAGTCACGCACAATCATGGCTATGCTTGAGCCCATTGTTACAGCCATTGTGTCAGTCTATCTTGCCAAAGGTCTTCCTCTTTTTCCCTCTTACTCTACCAAGTATGATGTCCTCCTACAGGGACGTGTCCCTCCTGATAACATGTATGCATGTATGAAAGCTACAGATACACATCCAAGTTTGATCTTTTACCTCCTCTGAGATTTTGACTAATATGTTTATTTCATTTTCACATGATATGCTACCTTTTTATTTAAAAATGTAATTAGTATATTCGACTTATTTTATAATAAGCCTACATTTATTCAATGCTAAATCCAACATTAAACACATAGAGTAATTCTAAAATAATAAATTTACGAGAAATGTATAAGCCACAACCACCTACTGATTGTCAGTTTGTCATACTGTGGCTGCTTGAGTGTTACTGTGATGCTGGGAGCTATGTCACCCATGTTTCATTTACCAGCAGGACCTGGTAACAGTTTTCAGTGGAGCTTCCTGACTAAGACAGACTAGGAAGAAAAAACCTGATAATTTACTTCCAAAAATTAACTAGTTAGGTCCTTACATAGTTCAATTTATGTGCTTTGGGTGCTTAATCAAGAAGGGTCAATCATTATGGGAGGACATCATGTTTGGCGAAGTAGAAGGCCAACAAGGGTGAAGGAGACCCTAGGTGAGAAGAATTGGCATAAGGGCTGCAAACGATGGATTCAAACATGAATTCATCATCATGCTGGTGATTGTGAAGAAGATGTAGGGCAGGACACACTTTGTTCTGTTATAAATAAGGTCTCCACAAATTGAAGTCAAGTCTGTGGCAGCTATCTGCCTGTCTGTCTATCATCTGTACAGAAGCAGCAATGGGGACTGTGATATTCATGCTCTACTCTCTGTTGGTTAAAATATATGAAACGTTGTGACATATTCTATAAGCCTCATGGTAACTGAAATATAGACAAATTAGATCACTGAAGAGATGGAACTAGTGCTGAGTGGTGAATGGGGTTAGAAGAAACATCTCCTAGTCTCTTAGCTGAATGAAACTGAAATAAGGCCAGGCTCGAGAAAAGACCAAATCTCCTATGATTCTGTAGACTAGTTTAGAACTCCCTGGCTTACTCTCTCACAGTATTCTGTTCTCCTTGATAACTCTAATAATTAATTTTTGTGTAGTTATCTATTTAATGTTTACTCATTGTCCTCTATTAAAAAAAACAACATATATTTAGGAAAGAAATTTATGTTTTTCCACCATTACATTTACTTTACCTACAACAGTTCATGGCACAAAGTAAGTGCTCAAAATGTATTTCTTATTTGAATTATACAGAAATATACACAGACCCTGGAAATATACACAGACCCTGGAAGCCTTAAAAAAAAAAAAAAAAAATTCAGAAGTCCTGGCAGTAACTGGCAGTAATGTGAACGTTTCTCAGATGTAGCAAGTTTATACTGGCTTTATAGGGTAGAGAGGTATAGACCTAGGATCAATGAGTGAACATCACAGGGAAATACTTAAATTCAATAGAAAGGAGAACTTCTTAACTCTCTGAATTTGTCTCCAGATGAAATAAACCATCCAGGATTTAGACAGGTATTCATCACAGTTTATGATTACAAAGACTCTAGCTCGTGGAAAATTAAAAAATACATAGGCTAAGTCAGGAAGGTCACAATATATAAATTCATAGAACTTATCTATAGTTGTATAAAATAAGTACAGACATTGAAGCCTGATGAAAATCATGAATAAGAATGGAAATAAAGGAAAACAGAGAATTAACAACAGTGACTTTGGAGGTCAATGCAGTTCAAGGAGGGTCAAATTTTCATTGGATTAGTGTGGGTTAGAGAGTGGAGTTCGGAGACTGATGTCATCTGTACTTGGGAATATCTGAACACTAGTATAAAGGTGGCGAAGTGGTTAAGAGCTATGGCTGCTGACAAAAGGTCTACCAGCCACTCCTTGGAAACCCTATGGGGCAGTTCTACTCTATTCTACAGCATCACTATGAGTCAGAACCAATTTGATGGCACCTAAAACAACAACAAGTATGAAGGTGGAGCCCTGGCGGCACAGTGGTTAAGAGTGTGCTGCTAACCAAAAGGTCAGGGCAGTTTGAACCCAGTAGCCACTCCTTGGAAACCCTATGTGGCAGTCCTACTCTGCCCTGTAAGGCCACTACTATAAGATCACTGTGAGTTGGAAACTAGATGGCAATTTTTTTTTTTTTTTTTTGGTATAAGGATTGTCATCCCTTTATTCTTAGCTCTATCATCTATTAGTTATATGGCTTTACGTAAGAGACTGCCTTGCTGGATACACATTTCCTTACCTATAAAATGAAGGAATGAAACTTAATGATGATGAGTAGCTTTGAGATTTAATATTCTATGACCAACAGTGAATCAGCACAGCAGATGTGATTTCTCCCTTTATAACCAGAGCTGTACTAGTTACTGGGAGGGGGGATTATACAGAAAGGAGTTGATGGGAGATGGGGAGCTGGTGAGCAGAAACACATGCTTTCTATACTCCCAGACATTACAATGATCACAGGAAAATGGCTAATTTTATTAGCAGTTTTTAAGTTCAAAATTAAGACTGTGATACCACTTTCTCAAAGTTAAAGCATCATTGAAATTAAAATAATAAAATAAAGTAAGATTTTTCCTGAATAGGAGTTTCCTCAGGTTGGATCTTTGGATTAGACACATTCACTATTGTTCAGTAAACATGAAGGAGTAGAAAATAAGAATTCAGGGAAAGCATATCACAGTGACTTTCAGAGATCATCTAAAATTTTTCAAGTTCCTAAATAGATCACATACACACACATGTGCCAATACAAACTCTCATGAAAGAAGTGGGCGGGGGGGGGGAGGGAGGAGAAAGACCCCTGAACTAAGAATTAGGTGACCTGATTTCTCATACCATCGTTATTAACTAGATCAGGCTGTACGTCTGGACCACCTACACTGAACTGCCTTGATTACTTTTCCCTTTGATATTAGCGATTTGTCTATAAGAAATTTAATAAATATAACCCTGTGAAACTCGCTGTTGTATTCATTATAAGGGTGTGCCTGAGAATAATGTTCACCATACTACACAAAACTCATTTTATGCACAGGGGACATACTCCTCCTTTATAAGTATTAAACAATAAAAAATAGTTGTGTTTATTTTGAACATTTTAAAAAATATGGACACCATTTCATATGGACAGTGTAATTGGTTCTCTTCCTCTTTGTTTCCACATGGTTCTCTTACGGCCAATCTTTAGCAACAATTTAAGGTTTCACAACATAAAGATTATATACAGCTGTCATAGATTGAAACGTGTCCCCCCAAAATATATGTCAATTTGACTAAGCCATGATTCCCAGTACTGTGTGGTTGTCCTCCATTTTGTGATTTGATGTCATTTTTCTACGTATTGTAAATCCTAATCTCTGCCTGTGGTTAATGAGGCAAGATTAGGTTCTGTTAAAGAGGATTATGGTGGGATGCAACACCATTACTCAGGTCACAGCCCTGACTCAAGGTTAGGGGAGTTTCCCTGGGGTGTGGCCTGCATCACCTTTTATGCTACAAGAGATAAAAGGAGAGAGAAAGGAACAGAGAGATAAGGAACTCATGTCACAAAGAAAGAAGCACGGGAAGTGGAGCAAGTCCTTTGGACCTGGAGTTCCTGAGCCAAGAAGCTCCTACACCAGGAGAAGATTAAAGAAATGTAACCTCCCCTACAACTGACAGAGAAAGAAAGCTTTCCCCAGGAGCTGGCATCCTGAATTTGGACTTCTAGCCTCCTAGACTTTGTCAAATCTTTGTTCAATCCATCCACTTGTGATATTTCTGTTACAGCATCACTAGATGACTCAGACAATAGCTTTAGTTAGAATTGGGTGCAAAACCAACCAATTAGATTGTTCAGACTAGTTTAAGTCAGGAAGAATCTAAGTACCTTAAGGACAGAAATGTTTGGCTGGAATTAGACATGGGGAGATATCAGGAACCATGTAAACTATTCTTGCCGTTCTTCTCTGGAACTGAATGGTGTCTTACCTTTGATTCTCTCCATGTACATATTTTATTACACTGTCTGGCTTTCTTTGCTTGTCCTCATTTTAAAATAAGATGGAACTTAATAAGTCAACTATTTGACTTAAATGTCAAATTTTTTAAGTAAAAAAAAATTTCCTTAAAAGCCTCATGTGTAAAATAAATAAAAGATAACACAGAACATTCCTTCAAAATGACATACATAGCCTCATAGTCAATATAATCTTATAATTCTGCCCCTGAAACTAAGTGGAATATGAATTTCAATTCTCAGGCCAGAAAATCTGCCCTGATTCTAGCTAGATTCTCTGTGGACCCACATCACCATACACTCACTGAGAGAGAGAGGGTTATGCTCATAAAGGAAGCATGGATAAGGAGTAACTGGGAAGAAGGTAGGAAATTCTTGGCCTTCAAAAGATCTTTAAAAAATATTTTTGGCCTTTGCTCTCACCAGTATTTGTTTGCCTGGATTTCCTTATCTATTTTCATTTCATTACATCTCATATTTATGTCTATGATCAGTCTTGAGTCTTCCTTTTTTTTTTTTTGTACAGATGAGAGCATAATAAATCAACTTTATAACCTAGGTTAAGTTACCTCTTGAAACATCAATTCTGTGATGCACAAAATGAGTGTTTAGACAAGATGTTTAAAAATAACCACATTGCCTTAACTTTAAGCAACCTTGGAAATCCAATATTTAAAGGAAATAAAAGCTTATATAAAGTAGGTGTATGGAGGTCTGCAGACACACCTGACCTCTCCATAACTCTCTTGGTAACCACTTGGCAAGATGATCAATAATGCTACATTCAGACACATAAATTTAGTTCACAGGTTTTAGAGAGAGACTGATGAGAATTAAAAAGAAAAAAGAAAAGGCTCTTGGCAACATGACTATGGTGGTAGGTATGTATCTGATGTTGCTGTTTGCTCTCAGCAAAGGTAAATATGACCTCATTCCTTTTTTTCAAGAAGCTTATTATCTGATATGACCTATATGGTATACTTTGCATGAAAATGGAATCCTTCACCTTACTTTAATAACCCAGTATCTTCCCCATCGACTTCCACTGGGCCTAAAACTTTTCTCGTTATTATTTATTCTTCTATGCAAATGACTTTTGTTTGGCCACATGGTTGAATGAGAATGATCATGTACAAACCACTTGACTTAGTTACTGTTTTACCTCTACTGCTATCACGTTCCTCAGACGTTGGGAAGCTCACTGGATCTCTCTGAAATAGTGAGGAAAGGCCTCAATTATGTATCATGCCTTGATCTGTTCCACAAATTCTTAATTAATTATCCCAATTTATACATGAATGACTTAAACCAAAATTAATGATTTATGCTGGTCTCTTCAGTAGAGTACTCGAATCAAGTTTTCAAAATCTTGACCCACCTACGTGCCAATGAATAACCCAATTTTAAGCTTACTTTTTATTATATTAATGGATTTATAGTCACAAGTTTTTTTTAACCTCTTTTTCTTTGAAACATCTTCTTAGACCTTGCTCCTAATGCTCTCACTAGTTTTAGTTCAGTTGAAGCTGCCCCACAGAGGGGAAAAGAAGACAGTTCTCTGCGTCTTAAAGCTTGTCCTGCACCTTAGTTATAGTCTTGCATGATGCATTCCAATCTCTTCTTTGGCTTATCACTTGAATGGCATTTTTAGAGTTAGGATTCATTTTGTCACTAGTTTTTATTCTCAAGGAAACTCTGGTGAAAACCAATAATATATGTTTCTTCCTTATACATTTTTTATTTCATTGTTGAAAAGTAACATATGCTTTATTATAGAAGTTGAAAAGCATAGAAGACACACATACGCACACACAACCATAAAGAAATGAATCTATTACATCAGAAATACTTTAACATTTTAGTGTACTTCCTTCCGTTCCTTATTCCTGAGAATGCAGTGTTCATATGTTGCACAATAGCATCTGTGTGTATGTACACATACATGTAAGCAAGAGAGTATTAAGCACCATTTCTCATTTCTTGTTGCCTTACAAGGAGTATTGCTTCTAGTACTCAGGGACAGACCACTATGCCTTGTCGCGCTTTGGGTGTATATATGCAAGCAAATTGGAGCTGTCGTAGTAGTGATATGTTGTTTCTATTAGAAAAAGACTGGGCGGGGGGGAAGCAAGATTTTCTCTAAGAAAATGGTGATAACTTAGGGAAGTAAGAGAGGGGGAATGTAAGGATCAGAAAAATTAGAGCCAGTGAGGCTGTAAGACCTTATAACCCCCTACAAAAAAAAAAAAAAAAACAGTGCTGTCGAAACCTTATAAGGAGGAACTAAAGTCTTATTGGCAGCATGACCTGAACCCACCAAGATAACTCTTAATTTGGAAACCTTGCTGTGGATCGTGTGATCCCCTGACTTATCTTAGTAATAAACTTTGGATAAATTCTAAATGCACATGTGCTTGAAAATAATAATATTTTTTTTCACATATTAAGAGCAAGTATGTCTGGAATACATCTGTGTTTATTTACAGATGTCAGGATTGTTTATGTAGTAAATGCTAAGAAATGTACGTAACAACCACTAGAATAAGTGAATTTAGCATGGTCACGAGGTTAAAATACAAAAAATTGTGTTCTAACAGCAAACAATTGGAAAACAAAATAAGAAAGAATTCTATTTATATTAGCGTCAAAAAACATAACACAATTTGGAATAAATTTAACAAAGGAAGTGTAAACTCTTCATTGAAATCAAGAGAACTTTTGCAAATGGAGAGAGAGGCTGTGCGTGTGAATGAGAAGCCTCGATATTGATAAGTTTTCCTTTGTCTGCAAATGGATCTACAGATTCAAGGCAACCACAATAAAAATTCCAACAGACTTTTGTAGAAATTGTTAACCTGATTTTTCAATTTATATGGAAATGCAAAATAATTAGAATAGACAGAGCAATATTTTAAAAAAGAATAAATTTAGAGGATTTAACCCCTGATTTCAAGTCTGGTAAATCTTCAGGAAATAAGTATTTTGTTGACTTAAATGGAGACATGCAGATTAATGAAACAGAGAGTACAAAAAAATTGAATTTTTAAAAAGCAATGTTAAAAGTAAAAATCAAGTAAGAAAAATTAATGTAACCTTAAAAAGCAACAATGGAAAATGTTGGTCACGTTAATTAGTGAGTGATTAGGTAGGAGACTAACCAAAATAAAGACAGCAGTTCTATAACATTATGGGTGGTGTTTTTTCTCTATGTCCCAACATTTAAAAATATTTTATAATTTGTAATAAATATTAATAGTAATAAAATTGAAAACAGATAACACTGAGTCCTCTGTGCTCTGATGGAAACAACTTTTCCTGTATTAAAACAGAGGGGACATTTTGGCTGAATGAAAGAAATAATCAGATCATTCTTATGCTGATATTAGAGTACTCTGACGCTATCTTCTCATGGATCATGGAACAGATAGGACTTTTGTCTCATATTAATTAAACTAAGGATTTTTTTCTTTTTTGGGGGGAGGGATTTCTAAGTGGCACAGGTGCTGTGGTGTGATGCTCCGATCCTCTCCTCAGGGCAGACTTGTTTCCCCAGGTGCAGGCAGCTGCCGAAAGCTCAGAGCTGAGTCTCACATGGAAATTGTTCAGTCTTTCTTAGGCTTTGCCCTCAGCCAAAGAGAGGTTCTTCCTTTGCTCAGTGTTATCCTTTCTTGCTGGGAGCAGCCAATACAGCCAGCACCTTGTTCTATGGCGGGATTTTTTGCCTAAATTCTGGACAAATTTCAGGAGCCTTTGAGCTCCAGTGCTCTGCGTGGGATTGGCTGAAGCCTTTATGTGACTGCACTATCTGCGTCTCTCTCCCCAATCCTGCTCTCTTCACTCCCTCACGTGTAATCCACCCTAGAGCTTTCCTCAATGAGTTCTCTGCCATAACATTCTTCTCCCAAACACTGATTCCCAGAGAATCTCACCTTTGGCAATTTATGCTAAAAATGTCTGACAAAGAAGACTTTATAACGAGATTTTGAAATCACTTCTCTTGTCAGTGGCTCGGCCATCACTGAGTGGACTTTGACTACCCCTTGACCTGCTGTGGGAGGGTCATTGTTAAAACTTGCACAGATGGGTGACCAGGATGGGGTGTCAGTGGGAGAGAATGCACTGGGCAAGCACAAGGTCTCCTGCACTTGAGAGGTGTGTGGGAAAGTAGTCATTAAAAGAATAATGAAATTAGATGATCCTTGCCAAAAGCTATAAGTGTACTAGAGAAAGGGAAATAGTAATTAATCATCAATTTAAGGAAGGTGCTATAGTGCCTGTGGCACTTAGAAATTAAAAAAAAAAAAAAGAAGAAGAAAAAATATGTTGTTCAATTAATGTGAGACAGAGGTCCTCTCTGCTCCACGATCCATGAGAAGAATAATGTCAGAGCACTCTAATACCAATATAAAAAGTAATCTGAAGATTTCATTCAGCTAGGACCTCACTTTAGCGTGCAAGTAGGACTCCTGTCTCCTGAAGTTGGAAGGCTCAAGCCCAGGGTTTAATTACAAGGGTAGTGAAGCTTTGAGGAAAGTTGATTGCTCTAGCAACACTGCTATTCCAAAACCAGGGCCCTCGATGGGAATGAAACCCTGAGATTGTGTGGGGGATGTATACGTTGACGCCCTAGAGAACCTTTCAAACTCTAAATACCTAAGCTTTTTGAACCTGAAGAATTACTACCTTCTAATTTTTTTTTTTTTTAGTATACTAAAGTCTAGTGATCCACCCCTCCCAAGCATGAAGAGAATCTGCTTTACAAGAAACTCTTCCCAGATGAGTTTAACATATTCGGTTAAAAAAAAAAAGTTGATCTGAAAGATTGGAAGGAATGTACCACATAGTGGATGCTGTGGTGTGCAGATGAAATTATGCTTAGCAAGGTGGTACTTGCCCTCCCAGCTGCCTGTGTGTTGCCTGTTGATTTTTTCACTTTTCAACCTTTGGAACTGCTTTTGGCCAAAAGGAACCACCTTGTTCAAAGTATGATGCCTCTTTGGAAACAGTTCATATCCAATGAGTGGCCCTTCTGGACTGGCCGAGGTCTTTGTTGTGCCTGCATCGCAGCTTAATTTATACCACTACCTAATTCTGTGTCACGCCCTCCTTCATGATGTTGATCCCAAGAGCACGCTGTCCTTTATGAGAGAGAATTGGTAAGATTCTTTGCAAACGTGAGAACAGTTACTAAATCAGCTCTAAAGTGTCAATGTTTTATTTTCTATTGTCTTATCTAGAGTGCCAGTCAAAGAAAGGGTGAGAGAGACTCGTGGTAGAGAAAATAAGTCAGTTTTGAAATATTTAGTATCAGGGTCCACACAGAGTAAACAGTTAAACAAAAATTATTGTTGACTGAATGAGCTGCTAAGAAACAGAACGCTCATAATACTGGCCGTTGTGAACTACACTGACCATCAAATCTGACAAGTCAGAAAAAACAGCAAAAGTAGACGCAAGATTACTTAACAAGAATCAACAGACTACTGAACTACCTAAATTCTAAAAGCTCCTCTCAATGATATCCTTTAAAATGTAGACGTTTAGGATTTTCAGAAGGGGAAGAAATGGAAATGAGATGCAGAAAAAAAAAAAAGTAGCTTCTTCAGTGATGGAGAAACGAGAGGATAATATAACGAAAACATTTCAGTGAATGTCAGAGTAAAGTGGCTAGATTTCCACATTAGAATTGTTAAGAATATTTTTAAAAGTTTTGATAATTCAGTTTTGAAAACTAACTTAATGATATGCCTGGTAGTATTAAAGGAAACTAGTTGGTACTGAGGTTCATGGACACTTGTTAAGGTGAAAATAAGGAAGGGAGAGAACATACCAGCTATAATTAACTATGTCAGCATAAACAATGATTAAATGTGAGGCTGGTTTCTTTTTAGTTGTAAATCACTAATATTTAAAATTATTAACCAATGATAATAAGATATTACTGAATAAATAATGGCGATGGGTAACTTGCTATTTCAGAAACTGATAAATTCAGGAAAACACGAGAAAAGACTTATTATGGTCACCTTTCTCCCTTTAATAGACAACTTGACGAAACGAATTTAACTTGAATGATTTTCTTTAGCAACTCTAAAGATGTAAAAACTGTCCCCTGAAGTCTTCTCAAAACCAAGCAATAGTTTAGCTTAACTCCTAAAGAACATCTGCCTTGAGCATTGTGCTCTTTTAAGATCTAGCTATATGAGATCAAATTGACAATAGTAACCAGAAGGATTAAATCAGGAACTTAGGGGGCAGTAAGTTTATGTTAATGCGGGAGGAACAACTTGGAAAAGGAGGGTGAGAATGGTTACACAACTTAACGAATGGAATCAATGTCACTGAATTATACATGTAGAAATTGTTGAACTGGTGTGTGTTTTGCTGTGCATATTCTCAACAACAACAAAAATAAATTATTTTAAAAAAGGAACTTTATGTCAGAGAGTTTAAAAGTTAGGTAAATTAATCAACGCTAGGAGTGTGGCCTTTGGGTAAGGAAGAAGATTATTTCAGGATTGACTGTTGCTCTTTAGCTCTGATGGCTGAGTAGGTTGCTTAATTCTCTAAGCCTCAACTTCCTCGTTTTAAAAATGGGAGTTATCCCGTAGAGTTATTTTAATAACTGAATGAGTAAATTGAGAAAAAAAATACCTGATGAAATGTACCTTATCAACTTGTTGTTGTGGTGGTACTAGAAACTTCTTCATTAGCAAAAATACCTGTTGCCAACAAACCGATTCCAACTCATAGCGACCTGATAGGGTAGAGTAGAACTGCCCCTTAGGGCTTCCAAGGAGCAGCTGGTGGATTAAAACTGCCAACCTTTTGGTTAGCAGCTAAGCTCTTAACCACTGTGCCAAGGTGTACTATATAAACATGATTTCTAATCTTCTCTTGTATATTTTTGTAAAAATCCATATTAGTTTAAGCCTGATCTGGTAGGTTTCAATTGAAGTTTACATGTATCTTTTTTAAAAAGTGAAATTTTTAATACTGTGAGTGAGGAAATCCTAATTACTTAGTAAAGGAGATAACGATAAACCACATAAAGCTGAGAATCTTAGATGTTTGGAGGATTTGATGAATAGGGACATACTGTTGATTATAATGTTGAATTGATTATGGTAAATTCACATAAAGTGATATATAAAACCCACTAAAATTATTGTGGAGCACCTGGTAGCACAGTGGCTGAGCGTTTGGTGGCTAACCAAAAGGTTTGTAGCTCGAATCCACCATCCACTCCTTGAAAATCCTGTGGAGCATTTCCATTCTGTTCTACAGGGTTGCTATGAGTCAGAATTGACTCAACTGCAATGGGTTTAAAATTATTGTAAAAGACCCTGGCATTTAAAAAAAAAATTATATATACAACATAATACCATTAAAATAAAGATACCTAGATGGCACTAGTTTTTTTTTGTTTTTATTTTTTTTTATTCATGCTTGGAAGTTTTTAGCTTTATGTATATTGTATATGTAAAGCCCTTGGCTATCAACCAAAAGACCAATGCTTTGAACTCACTAGGTTCTCCACAGGGGAAAGGTGTGGCATTCTGCGTCCATAAAGATTTCAGCCTTAGAAACCCTAGGGGCAGTCACTGTGAGTCAAAATTGACTTGACAGCAGTGGGTTTTGATCAAAAGATAACCATACATAGTTATGTATAAATATCTAATTTTCTGTGTACCTAATTTTTCAAATTCACATGTATTTTTCTATAATTAAGCCTATCTATTGTGACTGATAAGAACATAAAAATAATATATTCATATACAATATTTATAGAATATCTCTTTCTGAACACTCTGAGAGCAAAAAGTTGCTTTTGCCAGAAAACATTTTTTTTCAATAAATTATTTATAAGGTTTCTCATCTTTGCAGAGTTTCTGATAATTCTGTATAAAGTGGTTCATAAAAATACAGACAGCAAATACAGTCCTTAACACAGTCATCATCGTTCATGGTTTTTCTCTCTGGTGTGGGCTCTTTGAACTTGAGGGTATGAACTCCAACTAAACCTTGTATCCCATTTCTCATACTTAAGAGCTTTTTCTCCTCAATAGGTTCTCTTGATGGTTATCAAATCCCAATCTTTATTAAATATTTTTTCTCTTTATAAAGGATTTGTAGACCATATTTCTCAAGACCCCTTTCATGCCTTCATGGGTAACACTCTTTTTCCCTTGTGAATTGTGTTATAGTTACTAGATCCACGGGGTTGCTATTCTATTGTGTATCTCAGCTGCTCCTTATGAGTAATGTGTTCCCCTTTGTACCATGGAGTGGCTTGCCCTACTAGTGAAGAGAAAAGGCTGACCTAAAAATTTTTCTGCATATTCTTTTCTTCAAACATTTTCTATTTAACAAAGTAGCTTCTAGTATTGAAAAATTTTAAGTAGTCATCATTCATATATATTTACAAAATACAAATATTCTAAGGTCTTAAATTCTGAGTCTTATTTGTGAAGACGCATCTTATTACTTTAATGTCTGGAAACCTGAAAAGATAATAATCCTTATCAGGGGAGGCAGAGAAGGTCTTTTTGGTACTGATAGTTGGAGACTCCTTCATAAAGGGTCAAAATGTGGTTCTAGGTCTCAGATGTCTTTGGTTTTCAAAGGGTAAAGTGATCGTTTTTAGGCAGTCTTCACAAAATATAGCTCAACATATCAAGACATTCGGAAAAGCTGAGTTTTCAATTTAATTTTCACTTAATTTTTATAATGACTCAAATTAATTTTGTCCTTTTTGTGACCTTGTTGTATCTTGCATTCTGAAAACTCTAAATATTCTATTTCCTCTACCGTAAAATGGAAGGCCTGGTCTGTAAACTCTTCTAACATTTTGGTGAAATTCACAGTCCACGTTCCCTGCGAAGGACAACATACTTGGTAAAGTAGAGGATCAGCGAAAAAGAGGAAGACTCTCAACAGAAATCATCTGAGTCACCAATTTTACACATATGGCTTAAAAATCTCTATAGTAAATACCTGGATTTTGTTTTGTTTTGTTTTTAACAAACATTTTATATTGAAATAAATAGAAATAAAAATGTAGCTGAAAAGTTCCACATAACATGTACCTTGATTATAATGAAATGTATTGTAGTGTCCAAAATATATTCTAGTTGTTTAATTCCTCATCAATTTCCTTTACAAGAAAATTCTAATAAAATTTCAAAGTAAGAAACATGACTTCTTTCATAAGTGAGAAGTAAATTTGCCTAAATGGGGAGAGGAGATAAGAAGGCATTCATGCTGTACACTGTGAGTAAATCTTATGTAATTTCCCACTATTTTGTAAATTTACGTTGTTGTAAACTGTTAGCCTCTACCTGATTGACTGAGCCATGAATGTATAACTGGTAGACTTTTCAAGTAAGAAATTTACAGCATACTGTTTTAGTGTAAACTGGAATTTTATGTGCTAAAAATGTACTATCAAATGGTTTAAACTAAAACAAAACCAATAGCTGTGTTTCTATGACAGGGATGTGCATTTTGACACAACACTCCAGATAGCCAACAGCAATCAATTTATCTCAGGAGATTAAATGTCTTTGCTAACTGGCCAAAGATTGAACAATGAATTATAGGTTAGGGTCTCACGTTCTACTTTTTTCTCACTGATTGACTGTGAGATATTGGCAAGTCTGGATGTTATAGGATCTTGCTTTCTTTCTCTTAAAATGAGTGATTTGAGCTGTTTTAATTCTAACGTCCCTTCAGTCATTTGACTGTTTGGATCACAGCCGTATCTACAACGTCTTGAACAATACCTAATTGAATTTAATTAATTCAATTAATACTTATTGAATTTAGTGTCAAATGCAGAGAAAGACATTTGGGGCTGAAGATGAAACTGTGAGCAAAAGCAGACGAGGTCTAAGATTTTGTTTTGTTTACCAACTAATGGGAAGTAGTCAGAGTCCAGCCTAAATATTCCATGAATCTAAACCAAAAAACTAAACCCAGTGCTGTCTAGTCGATTCAGAGTAGAACTGCCCCATAGAGTTTCCAAGGAGCGCCTGGCAGATTCGAACTGCTAACCCTCTGGCTAGCAGCCGTAGCACTTAACTACTACGTCACCAGGGTTTTCTCTATGAATCTAAATAACTATAATTGGAATCATTCTAAAAATATTACTGGAAGACTTTCTTTAAAGGCTAATAAAAAGTGGATGTTTATTCCTTGTTAAAACTTTTTTCTTAGACATCTGAGGGACATTGCTTATATTATTTTTTAAATGATTTATAATTCTTCCAATTCTTTAACACCATTGTTGTTGTTAGGTGCCATTGAATCCCTTTTAACTTATAGCTACCCTTATGTATAACGGATCGAAACACTGCCGGGTCCTGCACTATCCCCACAATCATTGCTATACTTGAGCCCATCTTTGCAGCCACTGTGTCAATCCATCTTGCTGAGGGTCTTCCTCTTTTTCCCTGACCCTCTACTTTACCAAGCATTTTATTAACACTATTATTGTTGTCATTGTTGTTAAGTGCCGTTGAGTCCTATAGATTATAGTAAAAATTCTGTGATTAGTTTATCAAAAGAAACTCTTGTTATTTAAAGTTCAACATTGAGAATTCCTTTCTCTCAAGGTTTACATGATGGTTGCCACCATTATGAGCTGTTAAAAGTCCATTTTAAAAGTTAAATCTGAAACTTTCTTTTTGCTTTGGGTAGGGCTCTGCCCTTCCCTCAAACCTATAAGAAGATGTAATATTTTTTGAATTCAATCCATCAGTTTACAATCCCAGCTCAGGAACACTCAAAATATAGTTCTTCCATCAGGACAGCCTCTTTTCAGCTGTGCTCACAGGCACACCTCTCTCTGGCCCTAGGCCTCTGTCCTGCTCAGGCAAGTGTTACAAAGCCCTTTTAGCCCCTGCCAATAAGTCCCCAGAGGCACCCCAGGCACTCAGCTTTCTCACTGGGAACCCCACTGCTTGATCTCCTGCTGGCCTCCCCTGCTGGTCTCTCCTGCAGCCGCTTCTCACCACCCTCAGCGTTACAGCTCGCTCTCTCTCCCAGGAAGTCTTCATTCGGAAAAACCCTCAGCTGCTTCTCTTATTGACAGCATTTATTCATTAAACAACAAATATTTATTGAGTTTCTATATGGAACCCTGGTGGTGCAGTAGTTAAGAGCTTGGCTGTTAACCAAAAGGTCAGCAATTCGAATTTACCAGTCGCTCCTTAGAAACTGTCTTGGTTATCTAGTGTTGCCATAACAGAAATACCACGAGTGGATGGCTTTAATAAAGAGATTTATTTTCTCACGGCTTGGTAGGTTACAAGTCCAAATTCAGGGTGTCGGCTCCATGGGAAGGCTTTCTTTCTCTATCAGTTCTGGAGGAAGGTCCTCGTCCTTAATCTTCCTCTGGTCAAGGAGCTTCTCAGGCACAGGGACCCCGTGTCCAGGGATACACTCTGCTCCTGTTGCTGCTTTCTTGGTGGTAAGAGGTCCCCCAACTCTCTGCTTGCTTCTCTATCCTTTAATCTTTTAAGAGATAAAAGGTGGTGCAGGCCACTCTTTTTCTACCATTTCTGATTGCCTCTAGCTTGATAAAAGCGATGAAAGGTTTGTTAAAATTTAGTTCCATTTCTAACATACAAGAATTTTTTTTTCTATTACGAAGTTTCTAATAAAAAGGGAAACGTAAGATAAAAATGACCTTTTCATTTCCATTTGATGGATAGTCCTAGTTAGATACCTAAATAATATTTCATGTTTTCCTGGGAGTTTTACATGGCCCAGGAACCCTGGTGGTGCTAACAAAAGTTTGGAGATTCAAACTCACCAGTTGCTCCATGGAAGAAAGGTGTGGCAGTCAGCTTTCATAAAGATTACAGCCTTGGAAACCCTATAGAGTAGTTCCACTCTGTCCTACGGGTCCCATTGACTTGACGGCAATGGGTGTACATGGCCCTACATCCAAGAACATAAGGGGTATTATTGCTCTATGTTCCTCCGAAATATACACTTTATTTAAAGTAGGCACTTCATGTCTGAATAACCCTCCTTTTAAAAACTGGAAGTTTGTCTGAGTTTTTCAGTTCGTGGTGAATGGAACTTGTCTGACATTATCCCAATAGTCATTCCATGTATTTTATTAATCATTTAAGGTAGAAAGTAGGGGGGTTGCAGTAGGGGAAGAGTTAATAATAAAAAAAACAAACAACTCCAGAAGCAGTTACTCTCAGCCCTTTCTTATAGAAATTCTGTATTATCATGCCTGGGTTTACTTAAGTATGCATAGATCAACGATAAGGTGTGTCCTAAATCTTAATTTTCTTAGTAGAGAACAGTAGCCTCTCAGTAGCTGCTTAACCTGTCACTTCTAAAGGTAAATTCTCTTGGAACTATCGTTGAATGTGGCAGAGTGAATCTGAATCTGACCCAAAACCCAAACACCCAGTGCCGTCGAGTCGATTCCGACTCATAGCGACCCTACAGGACAGAGTACTCAAAAGAGGAGAAACTACCGCTGTCACTGAAAGCAAGACCTCAATGCTCATCTCGGGAAATAAAACCACTCTGGGAGCAACGTCGTAAATGGTCAGTGTACATTTCCCTCTGGTTGAATTAAGTTTTATGAGTCAAGACAGAAACTTAGGAAACTTTTCCTTAACGTTGGCTCTAGAAAAGATGCTCATTTTGTGTAAATGTCCAGAGTGGTATAAGGCAGTCCTCAGGGTACGAACGTCCAACTTAAAACTTACAAACGTCCGACTTAAAATGTACAAGCAGTAGTTATGAACCAATCCCTGTAGAGCTTATTAAAATTTTGAGGTACATGTAATGGTTTATAATAACAAACGGGCACTACTTTGTGACCTGCATCATAATATTACTGTATGTTCAAGGTGTTTTAGTGTATTTGGAAGTGTTTCTTTAACTTTTTTTGTGCATCGAAAGGTACACTGTATACTATATACTAAGACAAACATTGGACTAACTGATGTTAGATATGATCCGTACCTAACTGTTCCAATTTATTTACAAATTCAACTTAGAGACAGATTTACAAATGGAACTCCTTTGTAATCCAGGGACTGTCTGACTACTAATATCGTCCCTCAAGATTGTTTACTGCTCTAGAGACAGACAACACTGAAAGGCTATTGTTTCTCTCCATAACCATGTGGCTTGACCAGCTTGGTTCTTTAAATATGAACTGATTTCTTTTTTCTTAAAACAAGGGGATACAGATTTTTAAGTCATATGTATAAAATTGGTGACTCAGATGATTTCTGAAAATGAAGGGTGAATATGTATTTCTGATTCATGTTATCTCAGTCACTTCTTGGAACTGCAACTGGAACAGCTGTTTATTGTTTCTTTTTTATGGCTAAAACTGAGTGAAATTCAATTATCACAAAGATAGTGTGTTTTCAATTTTGTGCATCCTGTTATTTTTTAAATTTGGAGTGTCACCTGATTGCTCTCATAGATTTTGTGCTGTCTGAATCAATTGCATTGGTATAAACAAACAATCCTGAAATGTTTTCATGAATACATGAGCCAAATGTCCCAGTTGAGCACTTACAAAGGGGGAGACAAATTAGAGTTGGTAACTGCTCATCTCCTACCAACTCTCGCCTCCATTGTGTTTGGTTCGCTTTGAGATTCAGTGGTAGACAGTTTGCACAGATGACACGTCTCTCCTTCCTTCTCTCACATGATATTTAGCCAAATGCATGTGGAAGATCAATCAATAAGTAGAATTATAAAAATATTTCAGTAGATATTTTTCTGTTAAACTTACAAATATGTACTTTTTACACCTGTGATTTGCGGATATTTAAATAAGTACTCATGATTTGGCTATCACATTCAAATCTGTCCTGTGAATGTTTGCGTGCAGTTTATTCCACAAAACGTATGGTGATTCCACATATACAGGTGAAGGGCTATGGCTGACAGTCTCAAATCATACTATTACTACTTACGGATCTAACTTTGGAATTTGCATAATTAACCTTGCTAACGTCTTTCAAATAAAAAAAATTATTTTTCTGAGTACTTTAATTTATCTCAAAGATGGGGAAAACTACCTCAAAGAACCTAAGAGACTAGAAGTCACTGACCTCACCAAGTGATAATCACTTTTGAAACTTTATTTTAAATCTCCTTCTGTAATAATGTGTCTGTGTTATGTCATTATTGGAAGTCATTTTATATGTTAAAGAAAGATAAACCAATTTATAACTTTATATATATATATAATCTGCATCACAACTTCCATGGAGGAAATAACCCTCTGAACAGAGAACGTATCGTGCTTTGGTGTAAAAATTGAGAAAGCGCTAATGCCATCCTAGCACTGACTAGCCATGGATACCTTTTTTTGTTAATTTATTTTTTCTTCATGCTACATGTGGGTATACAACTTCGAAATTTTGCAAATTGGTGCACGTAAGGTCAAAATATCTTGAATGTTTATGATAAAACACTTTTCTGTGAATTGTCTATAATGCTTATAAAGGATACTAAAAATCTATTTTAAGAATAAAAATTTTCTTCCAAATGAACTGATCATTTGGAAGACAAAATCATTGATTTATTTAACAAATGTTTATTTGATCACTTATGCTGGGGGCTGTGAATGCAAAAAAAAATAAGATGTGGCCCCTGCAATCAGGAAGCCTTAAACCTGGTAATATAGATAGACACAACAGATGATGATAAAATATTCTAGCGACGTTGTTAGAGCGATGACCAGTGTTTAATGGGAGCAGAGAGAAGGACACAACTCTGAGGGATGCGGGCTAAGGGAAAAATGATGTCAGAGCTGTTTTCTTAAAAAAAAAAAGAGCAAGTTTTCACTAAATCAAAAATAGGTGTTAGCACTGTAGTAATAAGGGTTAGTTTAAGAAAAGTCTTATAGTAGGATTCTTCACAATCTAGGTAGAAAACTTTGTCACTGGTGATTAGAGAGAGGAAAAGTAGACAGGTCACTGAGGTCACGCTAAGGGACTTGGCTTTTAACTTTAATTTTTCTTTTGTTTTGTTTCATTCTTATTTAACTTGGACAGTGGCGTGGTCAACTGTTTATTTTAGGTAGATTGTCTAATGGTTATGTAGAGATCAAGACTGGGGTCAGGGAGATCAACAGTTCTGTGGACACCATTCCAGTAGAACAAACAGGGAGGATGAGGAGCTAACATAGGGTACTAAAAGTGGAGATAAAGGCCAAAGGGTGAGTTGCAATATACTTTCAAGGTGACACTGCAAAATGTAGTGATTTATTAAATAAGGTGCTCAGGCAGGGCAAGTTTAAAGCAGGTAATAATATCAAAGTTGTTTCGTGCCACCGAGTCAATTTTGACTCATAGGGATATCATGTAACAGAGTAGAACTGCCCTGTGAGGTTTCCTAGGCTGTGATCTTTATGGAAACAGATCACTAGGTCCTTCTCCCATGAACCACTGGGTGGGTTCAAACTGCCAATGTTTTGGTTAGCAGCCAAGCCCTTAACCATTGTGCTACAGGAGCTCTTGTATGTCAAGGTTAGTGGTGTCTGCTAAGATTAGGAAGTGGGTACAGTGATCCCAGTCCCTTTTAAGTCCCATCATAATTCCTGCCAAAGAAACATTGACTAAGAGTACATCAATATTCAAGATCCAATAGGTCTACTGTTTACTCTGATATAGGACCTAGTAGCTTATAGGCAGAATCTAACCTGAGAATGTTTCCTATAAGCTCAAATCCAATTCAGTTCATTTTTTCAGTTTTCCTGACATAACTGAAAGGAACCTAGAAATAATCTAGCCAGGCAAAAAGACATAAAGTGATTTAGTCAATATCTCACAGCTGGTAATGTTAAATACATTCATCTTTTTTTTTTTTTTGTTCCACCTTCCAAACATCTACACTAACTCCACAGTACCCAAAATTCTGACCACCTACTTATGTCTTTCACAAAGCATTATACACATTATTTCTCTTTAGTCCTCTTTTTCTTTTATGTCTCTTCTCATCATTAAAAAAAAAAAAACAAAAAACTCACTGTCATAAAAAAAAAAAAACACTCACTGTTACCTTCATAACATTAGCACCATCCAGTCTTCCAACTTTCTTCAAATGCTTGGTCTCTTCACGTACAATCAGTCAGCTCACAAAACCATGGTCATGACTTGTTCATTTAAGAATTTCTGAAATAACTTCTTTTCTCCTCTGTGGAACAATTCCTATTTAGTGTTTAAAAATTATTTTACATATGACACAGATTTATATTTTGGAGAGATTTTATATGTATATATATATAAATCTATTATTTGAGAATAGATAAGTTAATGTCATGATTTAGATGTATTGACTCAGTAAATTTTATTTAATTACATTAGCCTGATTTGTTATTTTTTTTACCAAATAAATATTTTCTCATCTATGTAAGCAATCTTTTAGTCTGTTTAAGTGAATATTCTGAATTGTGCCATGGCAAACTCTACTCAAGGGCTGAAAAAGAGAATTGAACATATGTGTTTGCCTTTGTTATATCCCAAAATCTCCTTACAACATGATTTTTTTTGGAAAACAGTAGTTCAACAAAGACAAATAAAATTCATATGAGACCAGAGCAAGAAAAAAAAAAATTATGAAAAGGAGATGGTAGAGTGATAACTGATTCAGTAGATGATAGCAAGTGAGATCCTAAAATAGCATTGGGAAAGCTGGGAAGCAACTGTAATTTTGGTGACCCAAAAAAAACCCACTGCATTTGAATTGAGTCCAACTCATAGCAATCCTATAGGACAGAGTAGAAATGCCCCATAGTGTTTCCAAATCTTTCTGTAAATCTTTATGGAAGCAGACTGCCACATCTTTGTCCCACGGACCTATCAGTTAGCAGCTGGGTGCATAACCACTGTACCACCAGGGCTCCAATTTTGTTGAAATACTCCAAAATCTCTGGAAGTTGGAAAAAATGTAAGGCTATAAACAAAAAAGGTTGGTTGAAAGTTTTAGAAGAGTCAGACAGCTCTCTCTCTTCTCAGCTAGTCGTGCCGATTTCTGTCCTCTATCCCAGCAGAGTTGTGGAATGACATCAAGGTCATCATATATAAAGAAAGCAAGAGGTTATTAAAAAGACAGGAAAGAAAGAAAAGACCTAAATGGATGTCAGAAGAGACTCTGAAACTTACTCTTGAACATCGAGTAGCTAAAAAATAAGAAAAAATGATGAACTGAATAGAAGATTTCAAAGGGCTGCTCGAGAAGACAAAGTAAAATATTACGATGACATGTGCAAAGACCTGGAGGTAGAAAACCAAAGGGAAAGAACATGCTCAGCATTTCTCAAGCTGAAAGAACTGAAGAGAAATTCAAGCCTTGAGATGCAATACTGAAGGATTTGACTGGAAAAATATTAAATGACACAGGAAACATCAAAACAAGATGGAAGGAATGCCAAAAAGAATTGGTCAACATTCAATCATTTCAGGAGGCAGCATATGACCAGGAACCTATGGTACTGAAGGAAGAAGTCCAGGCTACACTGAAGGCATTGGCAAAAAAACAAGACTCCAGGAATCGACAGAATACCAACTGAGATGTTTCAACAAATGGATGCAGAGCTGGAAGTGCTCAGTTGTCTACGCCAAGAAATTTGGAAGACAGCTACCTGGCCAACCAACTGGAAGAGATACATATTTATGCCTATTCCCAAGAAAGGTGATCCAACTGAATGCAGAAATTATCAAACAATATCTTTAATATCACACGCAAACAAAATTTTGCTCAAGATCATTCAAAAGTGGCTGAAGCAGTATATCAACAGGGAACTGCCGGAAAGTCAAGACGGATTTAGAAGAGGACGTGGAACCAGGGATATATCATTGCTGATGTCAGATGGATCCTGGCTGAAAGCAGAGAATACCAGAAGGATGTTTACCTGTGTTTTATTGACTATGCTAAAGCATTCAGTTCTATGGATCATAACAAATTATGGATAACATTGCAGAGAATGGGAATTCCAGAACACTTAATTGTGCTCATGAGGAATCTGTACAGGGACCAAGAGGCAGTCATTCAAACAGAACAAGGGGATACTGCATGGTTTAAAGTCAGGAAAGGTGTGTCAGGGTTGTGTTCTTTCACAATACCTATTCAATCTGTGTGCTAAGCAAATAATCCAAGAAGCTGGACTATGTGAAGAGGAACAGGCATCAGGATTGGAGGAAGACTCACTAACAGCTGCTACAGGCAGATAACACAACCTTGCTTGCTGAAAGTAAAGAGGACTTGAAGCACTTACTGACAAAGAGCAAAGACCACGGCCTTCAGTATGGATTATACCTCAACATAAAGAAAACAAAAACCCCCACAACTGGACTGATAAACAACATTATGATAAACAGAGAAAAGATTGAAGTTGTTAAGGATTTCATTTTGCTTGGATCCACAATCAACACCCATGGAAGCAGCAGTCAGGAAATCAAAAAATGCATTGCATTGGGCAAACCGGCTACAAGAGATCTCTTTAAAGTGTTAAAAAGCAAAGATACCTTGAGGAGTAAGGTGCGCCTGATCCAAGCCATTGTTTCAGTTGCTTCACATGTGTGCAAAAGCTGGACAATGAATAAGGAAGACTGAAGAAGAACTGATGCTTTTGAACTGTGACGCTGGCAAAGAATATTGACTATATCATGGACTGCCAAAAGAATGAACAAATCAGTCTTAGAAGAAGTGTAACCAGAATGCTCCTTTGAAGCAAGGATGGCGAGGCTATGTCTCACATACTTTGTACATGTTATCAGGAGGGATCAGTCCCTGGGGAAGGACATCATGCTCGGTAAAGTAGAGGGTCAAGGAAAAAGAGGAAGACCCTCAGTGAGATGGACTGACATAGTGGCTTCAACAATGGACTCAAGCATAGCAACAATGGTGAGGATGGCACAGGACCAGGCAGCGTTTCGTTCTGTTGTACACAGGGTCTCTATGAGTTGGAATGACTTGATGGCACCTTACAACAATAACAACATCCCAGCATAAGAGCAGATAATTATCTTCTGGACAATGCAAATCTTAGGATCGCTGGACTTCAAGACACCTGGCCCAAATGAAGGTAGTGTTTTAATTTTGATAATAGAGGGAATTAAAAAAAAAGTTTACGCATTGAGTGTTGAGACTCCCAATTTTTTCTTTTTCAGATCCTAAATCTTGACCCTTATATTTTCAGATCATGAGTTCAAGATAGTGGAGTCTTTTATTCACATAGAGGAGATGCAAAATTGTTAAGGAGCAGGGATCAAATGAGAGTCCCAACATTTATATTCTTTAGTTTAATTCAGGATGAAAGACAGTTTTCATTTGATATAACTCAATATACCAATCTGCATCTGTTTTCATGATTGCACTAAATGCTTTTACAAGTACTCAAATAAAATAAAGTCTTCGCAAGTGTTGGAATTCAGAAGCAATTTCCAAATATTCAGAGAATCTCTTAGATTTCAAAGGAGTCCTAAGTGATCTCTGTGAGTACTTGTAAATAACCCCAGTGGGCGTCCGTGGAATGCCTTATGTAATCAAGTGTGAATAAGTCTTGAGTGCTGTCTAGAGTTCTCCTAGGCTTACAGAGATTCCACAGCAAAGCTGTGTCTGTAAAGCTTCTCAGCAGTAACAGCCAGTAATGGTAGCCTCCTGCCCCTGTTTTCTTCAGATGTAGATGGAGTGATGAGGGTCATTATTCTTTCGTCTCGCTGAAGGTCAGCAAGAAAAATATGTTGGTGACGGTGTATCCAAGTGCATTTCTGAAATGAATATACCTTTACATTTGAGAAGCAAAGTCACAGAGTGAATGGAACCTTTAGTTTTTATAGATAATTCTAATATTAAAAAAACAAACCCATTGAAATCAAGTAAATTCTGACTCATAGCAACACTACAGGACAGAGAGACTGCCCCATAGAATTTTCAAGGCTGAAAATCTTAATGGAAGCAGATTGCCAGATCTTTCTCCTGCAAGGCAACTGGTGGGTTCAAACTGCCAATCTTTTAATTAGCAGCTGAGCACATTCACCATTGTGCCACTAAGGCCCCTTGAAATTCTAATATACAACTTAGTACTTATGGCTATCTACTAATTCAGGAGAGCATTCACTTTGTACGGTTTGAGTTTAAAACAATAGAGCCTCCTCTGGATAGCCCATTTTCACCCCATGGACATTGATTTACGACTAAAGAGAAAAAAAAGGATGATGTCCCTCACTATGGAAACCTATTTTGATAAATCCAATTCTTCACCTGCAATTAGGGGGCAAGAAGTTCCATATCGACCCCTCTACCCCAATCTTGTCCCTATTTCTATCACAGCGAGTGATTTCAACGTTTGGCTGGTCCTGTATAGGTAAGTAGGCAGTAATGACAATTACGCAGGTATCTTTTGATTGAATACCAAGATATTGTGTTTGTGTGTGTGTGTGTGTGTGTGTGTTATGGGTGTTCATTTGTTTGAGTTAGCTGCAAAAATGCTCCATCTGTACATTTTCAATGAGCCCTGGTAGTGCAGTGGTTAAAGCGATATAGACTGCTAACTGAAAGGTTGGTGGTTCAAAACCACCTGCAGCTCTGCAGGATCAAGATATGGCAGTCTGCTTCTGTAGAGATTTACAGGCTTGGAAACCTTGTGGGGTCGCTATGAGCTGGAATTGACTGGACGGCAAGAGCTTATATTCTGATGATGGCCACAACAACTCCCGTTCTAGATGCTCTTCTGCAATGCGATATTGCCATTCCTCTGCGCCTTGAGTCTGGGCAGGTACTCTGGTCAATAGGCTAAGGTGAGAGTGATACTGTGCCACACCCAGGCATAGTCCTTTATGAGATAGGAGGCTTCTTCCTATTTCTTCTTCTTGTTACACTCATTCTTCATCCATTTCCTCCCTTATTCAGCCATTGTGCTATTAGAAGTCATGCCTCACAGATGGGCACTCAGGTAATAAATCCCAGGTGAGCTTTCAACCAATAACGAGCTCAACTGCCGGCCATGTGAGTGAGCCCCCTTGGGACATTCAGCCTTGTTCAGCCTTCAGATGTCTGCAGCCCCATCAACTGCTGACTTCAACCACATGAGAAACCATGAAACTGCCTCACAGATCCCAGTCTACCCACGGAGCCATGAGAGATGATGAATTGTTACCCTAAGTTCCTGAGTTTTGACATAGTTTATTACACAATAAAAACTAGAACAACCATTGAGAAGGACTTCCGACATCTTTTTTTTTTTTAATATCTTCCCTAAATTTTGATAGGTTCCCAGATGCTAAGTAGCCCCTTCCCAAGGTAAAGTCCAAAATCCTACATTTCTCAGTTCTCATGCAGTTAGGGTACAGGTATTTTCTAGGTTCAGATGTACCTCGAGACCTCAAGCAGAGGTGAGCAACTTCAAGAAAAATGCTCTATGTGGACAATCTACTTTGCTGGTAAGGGTGGCAGGTGCGGAGATGATGAAATTTTGGTCAGGCAATGTTGCAATGTGGTTCTGGGATTGACAGTGGTATGAAGGTAGACCACAACAGCAAGCCATACCATCAGGCCAATTTGGTGTTATGGTTCTGAACATCATTTATACAAGCTTATCCTTGATTATGTTTCTTAGGCCATCTCAACATTTCTGTGACTGACCTAATGACCTTTAACAACTATATGTTCTACTTCATTTAGATTGAATTCCATCTATCTGAAGGTAAAAAAGTCTAACTGTACTGACGGTGCATCCACGACTCAAGCTGGCAACTTGAAAAGTGTCAGTGTGTGCCGAGACTTCTTATAGTCACCAACAGTACAGTTAACAGAAATTCTGATTTTAAAAAAAGAAGTTATATCAAGCCGCCCTGCGAATTAAGAAAATTGCACATTGATAATTGCACTTACACGGCACCCAAATTCTTCAGATGGCTCCAAAAGCACACAATGTCAAAAGGTTAGTTGAGTCCAAGTACACCATGACTAACCTGTTGTTGTTGTTGTTGTTGTTAGGTGCCATCAAGTCAGTTCCAACTCATAGCTACCCTATGCGCAACAGAAGGAAACACTGCTGGTCCTGTGCCATTCTCACAATTGTTGCTACCCCTGAGCCCATTGTTGCAGCCACTGTGTCACTCCATCTTCTCGAGGGTCTTCCTCCTTTTCACTGACTTTTTTTTTTTTCTACTTTACGAGCATGATGTCCTTCTCTAGGGACTGATCCCTCCTGATAACATGTCCAAAGTATGTGATTCGTAGTCTCACCATCATTGCTTCTAAGGAGCATGACTAACCTCAGTGTATGGTTTTTGGAGCAGCACTATTGACATCACCTAGAAATGTGTTAGAAATGCAAATTCTCAGGTCCCAATCCAGAACTTCTGATACTCCTGAACTGGGGCTCAGCAACTTGTTTTTTTAACAAACCCACCAAGTGATTCTGATGCATGCTTAAGTTTAAGAACTCCATTTTTTGGATGGCCTTCCCAAATAACCTCTTGATAGAAGGGTAAAACATGGTAAGCTGGCCGTGGCTTGTTCTAGAACAATCCATACTGAATGAAGCATAGAGATATTATTATTTCAAGTTTCTCACAAACTTAAAAATCATGTTTCCTCAGAGGTCATAGATAATATTTCAGCAACCTAATTTGCAAATTTATAAATCCCTAGCATATAAATTGGATTAAGAGTACAGTTCAGAATTCATCACCCATCTTGGATTTCCATTCTGTTCTAACAGGTAACCTTGTGCTATCAGTTTACAGTATGTAGATTTTAGACTGTGTCCTGGAAGCTGCCTTGATAAACTTTGTGAAATCATGGGCTTTCCTTTTATACTTAATATTCAGTAAGTATTTTCTGGGTTTTTACTCAGTAAGTATCTTTACTTAGTAATTGAGCCCACTTAAACCCTGGTGGCATAGTGGTTAAGTGCTATGGCTGCTAACCAAAGGGTCGGCAGTTCAAATCTGCCAGGCGCTCCTTGGAAACTCTATGAGGCAGTTCTACTGTGTCCTATAGGGTCGCTATGAGTCGGAATTGACTCGACGGTACTGGGTTTTTTTTTTAGTGGTGTTATGAAACCCTGGTGGTGTAATGGTTAAGTGCCACAGCTGCTAACCAAAAGGTCTGCAGTTCAGATACACCAGGCACTCCTTGGAAACTCTATGGGGCAGTTCTACTCTGTCCTATAGGTTCACTATGAGTTGGAATCGACTCGACAGCAATGGGTTTCTTTTTTTTTTTTTTTTTTTTGATTTAGTGGTGTTATAACCAACCACAATTTTTATTCTGCAATGAAAACAAAATTTATTCTGCAAATAAAGCAAATTCATATGCTTTTCCTTCACACAGTGGTATAACCCATTAAATATTTTCTGTCCTTGTCATAGTTTACCATTTCACATGCTCAGCTCTGCTGCTCTTGAACTATGTTGATTTTACAGGTTGGAATTACCTTCTGCGCAAATAGGGCTTTTGTCATCCTCACACAGACCCCTGACGAGGATCATGTTAAGGAATGTATCAAAAAACTCTTTGTGAACCAAAGAGATCTACACAAAACATAGAGCCATTGATAAGATTAAAGAACAAAGGACAGGCAAAAGTATACTTTTAATCTGAAAAAGGAATTCAGCGTAATATGTTTAGACATATTTTAAGGACTCTGCCCAGAAGCACAGCAATTAAGAGAATCTGAATCAAGGAAACACTAGTAATGAAGATGCTGGGCACTGTGGCTGGTTGGCGAGGGCACTTTGATGACGCGTATCCAAAATTACCCCCAGAAAAGTACTCATTGAGTCAACAAAATAGTGTCACTGTTTTTATTGAGGAGGTGATAGTAGGTAAGTATGCCAATCCATAAGCCTTGGTTTAAATTCTCTGTTCCTCATTACTTGTGTAGGTTTGGGAGTACATAGCAACTTTTCTGTACCTAATTTTATTTCTCGCAAATCTATGGCAAAGTCTACGAACCAGAAAAGCCTGTAAATCACAGTGCACCAAACAAACGCACCCTGCCTTTGAAGGGAGAAAAATTGCCCCGGATCTCTGTTGCAGGAAATACTGGGGAGATGGTTCAGCATTTCCTTAAAAAATACGATAATCTCAATTTTTTCTGCCCATGTCTGCATATGACAACAATCAATGCTATCAATGGCATCAGTCAGTTAATCCCAGTTCCTACTCTCTGAATCCACTTGTCTCTATTATCCTTTCCTGTCTTGTCATCAACAGAAGGATTAATTATTTACTCATCCAGAACTCCTATCACACTGGCTTAAGACAAAATAAATAAATAAGTTTATGGACTTTATCTTTTTGTTCTGCTTTCCTTTGTGCAGATTTGGTCACATCATATTCTATCCAAAGTGCCCCCAGAAGTTCTGAGCTTACATTCTATCAGCTAGCAGCTTCAGTGGAAAAGAGGTTTGGTCTAACTGTTGTTGCTGTGGTTAGTTGCCTTCAAATCAATGCCAATTCACGGTGACCCCATGTGTGCCTAGTAGAACTGCTCCATAGGTTATATTGGCTGTAATCTTAATGGAAGCAGATCTCCAGGACTATCTTTTTTGATACCGTTGTGTGTGCTCAAACCACCAACCTTTACGCTATCAGTCAAACACAAACCATTCGCGCCATTTAGGGACCTTCTTTTCTAGTAGTTCAAAAGAAATTTTAGGTATCATCGTTCATTTGTTCAAAAAGCCTTAGTGGAGCAACGGTTAAGTGCTTAGCCGTTAATCAAGAGGTCAGTGGTTCAATCCCACCAGGGTCTCCAAGGGAGAAAAGACTGGGAGATTTGCTCCCATAAAGATTACAGCCTAGGAAACCCTTTGAGCAGCTCTAGTCTGTCCTTTAGGGTCACTAAGCATCAGAATCCACTTATCACACAACATCTCATTTGTTCACAATGACATGTAACTCATATATGGCGTCTGGACCAGCCGTTCCTGTGTAGAACTGAGGGAAGTGGTCAAACACATCCAGAACCATGTAAGCTGAAAGTGGAATGGGGTGGTATTAAAAGGAAAATCAGTGTTGTTGACAGAAAAAGAGGGAATGACAGATGGATAGGTAAAAACAACAGCCGTGCAGTGTATTGTGAATTATAACCTCTGCCTGGACTGATAAATAAATAATGGCCAGGGCTGTAGTGAGTGACAGTATTCTTGTACTGCGGACACTATAGATCTTAATAAAATATGCAATTCTTTGGTGAGATGATAGAAAACTCTATCTTCCATAACTTCAACAACTCAAGTGAGAGCAGCAGCCTCTCAATACTTGCTTCTTGAGGCTGCATGCTGGAGTGCCTACTGAAACCATTAGTGACCTACCCTACTCCAGTATGATCTCATGTTAGCTAAACTAAAAATATCTTCAAAGACCCTGTCTCTGAACAAGGACGCGTTCACAGATACCAGGGATTAGGAATTCAACATATTTTTTTTTTTTTTGGAGGACATAATTCAATCTGTAACAATGCATATTTAAATTATTTAGTGGAAAGTATACAGATATCTGTAATTTATTTTTAAGTGGATTAAATACTAAGGGGGATTAATAGATGGAAAAGTAAATACATAGATACTTTTATAATAAATAAATCTAGTAATATGTTAATGTTTAAAAGTAGGTGGCGAGTGTGCCATATTACTTGTAAAATTCTTTCAATTTTGTTGTATGCTTGACCACTTCATAATAAATTGTTGAAAAGAAATTTCAATAATAACCCACTGCACTGCCTGGATTAATTATCATTGGATTTACTAGGAGAACATGTTGTAAAATCACTTATAAAATATTACACTTATCACTGGTTTTTAACTTAAATAGATACATGTTGTTGCTGTTAGTTGTGATCGAGGTGATTCATACTCGTGGTGAGCCCATGTCCGTAGAGTGGAACCGCTCCATAGGGTTTTAAGGATGTGACCTTTCAGGGGACCCCTGGTGGCACAGTGGTTAAGAGCTTGGCTGCTCACCAAAAGTTCAGCAGTTCAAATCCACCAACAGCTCTTTGGAAACCCTATGGGTAACTTCTACTCCGTCCTATAGGGTTGCTATAAGCTAACATTGATTTGATGGCAATGGGTTTGGTTTTGGTTTTGGACCTTTCAGAAGCAGATTGTTAGGCCTGTTTTCTCAGGTGCCACTGGGAGGGTTCAAACCAACAACTTTTCGGTTAGTAGTCAAGTACTGAACTGTTTGTGCCACCCAAGGACTTCGTCAAATGGGTGCGTGTATATATATATATATATATATATGTATACATAAATGTAAACCAGTTGCCGTTGTGTCAGTTCTGACCCGTGGCAACACCCTGTGTCCCAGAGTAGACCTGTGCACCACAGTCCTCAATTTTTCAGACAGAGATTATCAGACCTTTCTTAATATCATCATTAAGGATAATTCGACTGATATTACAGTTTATAATTTTTGATAATGTAAGTAATGATTAGATTAATAGTCCTAAGTCTATGTATGTTCAATAAAATAACCATGAGGAAATAAGGTTAAGAACATCTCAGCCTTGGGTATGTAAAACTCCTTGCTGTCAAATCGATTCCAACTCGTAGTGACCCTATAGGACAAAGCAGAACTGCCCCACAGGGTTTCCAGGGAGCAGCTAGTGGATTTGAACCTCCAGCTTTGGGTGAGCAGCCAAGCTCTTAACCACTGCACAACCAGTATATTACCACAAAATTTATTCCAAGTTGGACTTGACCTGTAATATATGTAAGTGTTTTCCTTAGCCTGTCTGATGATTTATTTATGATTAATAATTTTATTATCTATTTTAATCTTTGATAATTTGATGAGTGAATGTATACAGTGTATACAATTGTTTTAATATGTGAATTTCATGTTACTAGTTGCTTGAATGTTAGTTCATCTATTTATTAGCTACTTTTTTGGTGTGAAATGTGATAATAACATTAATATTTATTTTTATACTGACCAATTCATGTTTCTTTCCTAATTTTCTTTTAATATGTTTGTATATTTCTGAACTAATTGTAAGAACTCTATAAGAATTATAATACTATCATCTTTTTTTTTTTTAAACATGTTTTACATTCTTGCCCCAACTGATTATGGTTCATTTAGTTTTTTTATGATAATTTTTGACAGAATGGACTTCAAATATACAAGTCTCTCATTCTTATCCTTTCAAGTCCTTTCTCATCCCTTCTGTAGATCAGCATTTTCGTAACTGTTCCTAGTTCTTTGTGGCTTTATTTTTTACACTTTTAAAAAAAAAATTCTGAGGCAAGATTCTAATTTCATGTCTTTCCGAATAATTATTTTCTTCATAGCATGATAGCATAATTCTTTTCCTACTTATTTATAATGATGTTTTTACCATCTACAAAATTCTCATATGTACTAAGTTTGTTTGCTTTTTGCCTTGTCTTTTCTGTTCATCTCTCTATGCATCTCTGTATTTTTGTGACAATAACAGAGTTTTTAACTATGGTAACTTTATAGATCACTTACCCTCAGGTGGCACAGCCCTGTGCTTCTCTGAGCACAATGCTGAACTTGGTATACTTTGAGATGCGTCAGTCAGCCACAGTCTTCCCTTCTAAATTACTATTTTAATAACTATAGCTTATTACTTCCTTTAAAGGATGCATGTTTTTTAAAACTTCTAATACAGAAGAGTAAAATATAGTAGCTTGATTCAAGGGAGTTTTTTAACTCACTCAAACTCAGTATATCTGGACTTGATCTTATAGCTATCTCACGATGCAGAAGTTTAACAAAATATAATTTAAATACACACATATGCGGGGATTTTTTGTAGTTGGAGTGGAGAATTCTGGTATTCTAATTTTCTAATGGTTTTTCAAAACAGGAGTTACTCTGATTTTAGAGCTAAAAAGGACCTTGGAGGCGCCAAGGTCAAAATCTTTATCGTACTGATAAGGAGATAGAGGTTCAGGGGTATTGGTATTTGCACAGTGCTATGCCTCTTCTCTTCCTTGTGGCTACATCAAGAGGAGAACATAATTTTTTCATTTCCTTACCAATCTTCTTCTACTCCTCAGTCTACCTCCCAGGAAGTGCATCTCAATGGGTTTGTGCGGGGATCTAATATGCTAGATAGTTTTGAAATCCTGCTGGAAGAAAAGAAACAGGAGAAAGTATAAGCCACCAAGGAGAGCAACTAGAATGCAAACTGGGTTGCTCTGCCCAAAGTAAGGCCCTTTACAGGAAGCACGTGCTCGTTAGCCACATCATCTGCTAACCAGACCAACACAGCTTCCGTCTCCACTGTGCCAGCCCCCAGCTCACCGCCAGCAGCAGCCCCTCTGATGATGAAAGCCCCTGAGCTCGTTGGTAGCCCTCAGCTGTCTCATTGTCTAATTTCTGCAGATGGAAGAGACACCTTCCATCATCTTAAAATGCACTTTGAATATTACTAAGAAACAATCATTCAGGAGCTGAGCTCCTAAATCTCTAAGGCTGTGCCACAGAGGGGAACTTTTCCATCAAAAAAAAGTGCACACAACAGGCTAGAAAAATGGCAAAGCTGGGAGAAAATTTTAGCATTTTATGAGATGAGTCTTTAAGAAAGCCATTTCTACAGAGAGGGCTTTTGCCACTCAGGAAGGTCTGACATTTCAAAATGTAAGATTTAATATGCAGTTTAAAAACTGAATTTGTATGGAAAGTTTGTAGTGCTATCTGCAGAAGCATGGAGGCTTTTGGTGAAGAAAATTGTTTTCTTCTTGCTATCAAAAACAGAAATCTTTTTACTTAGCTATTAAAGCTTCAAATATTTTTTATATCATATATATTATCTTGTTGTGTTGTTTGGTGCCAACAAGTCAATTTTGAGTAATAGCGACCCCATGTGACAGAGTAGAGCTCCCCCATAGGGTTTTCTAGGTTGTAATTTTTATGGAAGCAGGCTGCCACAGAGCTGCTGGGTGGTTTTGAACCACCAGTCTTTACGTTAGCAGCCAACTGCTTAACCACTGAGCCACCAAGAGTACTATGTAGTATATATATATATATAAAATATTATATGTGCGTGAGTATATATATAAATATATATATATATATATATATATATATATATATACCATGCAATGTTTTGTTCTGTTGTACATAGGGTCACTATGAGTTGGAACTTACTTGATAGCACCTAACAACAAAAACAGCACGCACACTTACACACACACATATGTATCCACCACCCATCTGTCACTTTGTCTTACTATCGTGACTTGTGTGTCTCTACGATGCTGAGAGCTATACCACCCGTATATCATATACCATCAGGGCCACCCACGGTGGACAGGTTTCAGTGGAACTTCCAGACTGAGAGGCCTGGTAATCTACTTCTGGAAATCAGCCAATGAAAACTGTGTGAATCACAGCGGAGTACTGTGCAATAGAGAGCTGGAAAATCTGCTGCCTTGGTTAGAAGACACTCAAAATGCGCAAAGGCCGCGACAAAGGACTCTGGCGCACCGACCGTCAGGAAGATGGTACAGGACTGGGGGACGTTTTGTGCCGTTTTACTGAGCTTGTCATGAGTCAGAGTCGACCCTACAACTAACCACAATAGCTAAGCGTGTGTATGTCAGGAATAATGTGGGCCACAAACTTCTTAGCTTTTTTCCTTAAAGAAATGTTTTTATTTCTATAATTTAACTTATTCACTCTGCAGAATACTTGCTAAAGTCTTAATTTTACAGATGACAGAACTGGCGCTGACATTTAGTAGCTGAGTCAGTTATGATAGGTCAGATTTTCTAGCTGTCAGCCAGATGTTTTTCACGTCAGGTCTTGTTTCTTGCGGTAGCCTCATCCCGCTCTGTATCTTTGGTATGTTCGGTGTACAGTGGAAAATTTGTGGTTCTTAAAATAATCCCTGCAAGCAATATGTCACTGCTACAGGAATAGAAACATGGATATGTCCAATTACTTTTAAATAATTGTATAACTGCAAGAATTTGATGCTTCCTTACTATTCGTGTGGAATATGAGAGCTGGGGAAATCTCAATGGAAAAAAATGACTCCTAATCCTGGATTCTATCCACTTTATTGTCCTGACTTTGTGTTGATTCCAAATAATTGTCATTAATGAGTAGGAAACTGAAGCAGAAACAGAAACGGGTATCACAATTCTAGAATCACCTTTATTTTCTTAAAACAGTAGCCTCTCCCCCAGAAATTCTGGAGATCCTGGAGTAGCCTGTGTTCCAGGATTTGTACCAGGTTATCTTCAGGATGACAGGTTTTCATCTTAAGTGGTCCTTGTTCCAGTAATCTTAAGATAATTGTATAGAGTCAAAAATAGAGCTACTTAGTCCACAAATCACACTAAGATTCACTCTCAAACATCAGTGTGCATGGCCACAATCAGTGGGTTACTCTCCATGCTGAATAATTAATTCAAAGATCCTATAATCAGGGGTCAATTAGCAAAAGGAATAGTTCAGTTCACCTTGGTGGAATCCAGTGGTTTTACACAGTGTCTGGGCAGTGGGAGGTAGCAGGCCCAACAAGAGTAATGGCATGGTATCTGCTATTAATCACGGTTAAGTAAAGGTAATTAACACGATACAATTGCTCATTTCTGTGGCCAATTGTTCAGAAAATGTGAGGATCACAATAATGCCTGCAGAAAGTCTATCCTTAAAAGTTATGCATCGACTGACAATAAAGGCCTTAAACTTCACCATATATATATGTGTGTGTGTGTGTGTGTGTGTGTATAAACCCATTGCTGTTGAATCAATTCCAACTGTAATGACCCTAAAGGACAGAACTGCCCCCACAGGGTTTCCAAGGAGCACCTCGTGGATTCGAACTGCCAGCCTTTTGGTTAGCAGCCATAGCTTTTAACCACTATGCCGCCAGAGTTTATATATATATAAAGAAGCAGTAAATCTCCATTGTTTCCAAACAAATTCAGGTAGAATCGTGAAGAGGAATAGCAGAAGTTTCTTCATAAGCTTTGATACATTCTTGTGTTCAGCAATTGATGCAGAACTAAAATATCACTATGATAAAATTAGGTGATGTGTTTCACAGAGTGGTAACAACGTGAGTTCAGAGGTTCAGCAGATTTTACAACATCTGCAAGTACTTGCATATATTTTAAATGTATTTACATAATTGTCGCATGACTACAAACTAGCATTTTCTCCTAGTAGTGATACTTTAACGCTGCGAACACTGTGTCACCGTGTGAAACAGAAGATAGTGCTAATTTCTATGTACCTCATTTTATGATAGATGACAAGGACTATATCTTCATCTAATATTTCCCAAGATAGAATGTATACTTGAAATTGAGCCACATTTTAAGACTTTATGTTTGGAAAGTGGCAAAGCCAGGGACTGAGCTTGAGTCTCTTTATCTCTCTTTCAGAATGCTTTATACCATATAAAATTTCCTTTCACACACACACAAAAGCTAGTGAAAAAAGTAGCACAACTGAGTTCTGTTTTAAAAATAATGTTACCATCCCACCAGGATTAAAAATGCTGTGCAACATATAACCTTCTTTAATCATGAACCAGCAAGCACTTGTATCTCCTGAGCAATGAGTCATTGCTTCACATTGTGTTTATTCATTAACTTAGGATCCTTTATACAAATGGAACTCAGCTGTATTCATTAGGGAAACACTAGCTAATATAAAATTAAAACTCCAAATAATGTTTGTCGGAGAATACAGACTAATTTCTTGTTATGAGTAATGGTCCAACACACGTGCTCTGGAGACCCTGATTAGTGGAGGCATCACCAACATGATGGTGCAGGAACTTGGAAGCTCTGTCATGTCACCCTGTAAGGCCTACATGCAGCCTGCATGAAGAAGAAGAGAGAGAAAGGCTTTCTTAAAGGCCTTGACCCAGAAGAGACACATATCACTTTTACTCGCATTCCGTTGGTGGGAACTAGTCACATAGCCACAACCAGATGCAAGGAGCCTGGGAAACGTGGTCCCTGGTTGGGCAAATATGTTTGGCAATGACGCTGTCCTCTGAAAGAATAAAAAAAAAAAAAAAAAAAAAAAATAGCACCTCTTTTTTTCTGGACAGCTGATCTTATCTGCTGCACTGACTTTTCACTGTGTTATATCATTCCCCAAGATTTCAAAACCCTGTCTCACGGGGAGAAATAAAAACTGTGTCTCTAGCCAAAGCTAAGACTATTCTGCATTAGACTAGAGTCACGGAAGAGAAGTTAGCATTCAACAAAAACCTTACAAAAGCAGAGTTTAATGTCTAGGAATTTTTCAAGGGTTGTGTCACCTTGGAGATGTCATTAAAATTGGAACCTTGGTTTCCCCCAAGTAAAGAATTATTTAAATGGAGGTTAATGCCAGGAGGGAACGGCAACATATCTGATAATAATCGCTAGTATTACAGCAGGAAAAATAAGTTTCCATTCAGTAAGTACCTCATTTGTTCCTCACAACAGTCATAAGAACGGTCGATAGGAAAATGCTTTTTGAAAGACAACACTCCAGGAACATGCAGAGAAAGTGCTGTGCGTGGTGGCAATTATTCCAATCCTGCCTGTAATTTTGTTAAGGAGAAAAATCCTATGCAATCCAGGCCTATTTTTTGATGGCGATTCAGTGGCCCATGAAAGATGAAAATTCGTATTAAAATATGTTATGCAATAGGCTTGTGGCTTGGCATTTTATATTGTATTACCTGATTTCCCTAACAACTCTGTGAAATAGGAATATTATCCCCACAATGTCAATAAAGAAATTTAAACTCAGGAGAATATGATATACCCAGGATTTGAAGTTAGGCTCCTCTGAATAAAACCACTATTCATTCTATTTTATCACACATCTCTCCTCAAAATAAACTTCTTCTGATTATTATTTCTAAAATTTGGTAGAACCAGACTCTCAGAACTGTTGTGGCTGCTATCGATGACAACCAAGCTCTATGTTGCATGCATCCCACCTGCTTTTGAAATCTGGGCTCATATAAATCTCTCCTGATGAAAGTGGTATATGCAGGAGCAAGACGAATGAACTCAGTTCCCTTGTTCGCTGTTCCCATTTTGATTTGTCCTCACGAAGACGTGGAGCTTGTAACTTACTATTGCTTCTGCAATCCTATGAATCTTGTCATCTGCTGTATTTTACGTGGGAGTGAAGCTAAGTACAAGCAAGAATACGTGGTTTTTATTTAATCAGATAATGAAAAGGATGCATTTTGGGACATAACACATATTACGGTGACCCAAATTACTTATGCTATTTCATATTTTTGTAAGATACCATCTAATTTACCATAATAATTCAAAGTAACTTCATTTTCCCTGGTGGAGTACTGAAAATTACTGTAACTTATAATTTTATGGTAATTACAGTTAGAACTCGCATAATTAGTGTAGCAAGATCGCTGTTCTATTTATTTTACCAAATAAAATGTGTCCCTGGTACGGAAAAAACTCCTGAAGTACAGGTTTAAAGCGGTAAGTGCTATCAATAGATTGGATGGCATCTCAATAATCATAACAGGCTTTTCTTTCTACTGATCCCTCTGAAATGGTCTCCCTGGCCAAACTGAGTAAAGAACTACATTTAAAATAGATTAATTCTAGAAATTTGCATGTGTCTAGGGCACTCACGTTGTGTTTATATGAAATGAAAAGAAGTTTATGACATCCAAAACACTTCCACATGGTTGTCCTTTAGTTTTTGTTGTATCCAAACCCCAAACCACACCCGTCGCCATCAAGTTGATCCCGACTCATAGTGGCCCTAAGGGACAGAGTAGAACTGCCCCATAGGGTTTCCAAAGAGCAGCTGGTGGATTTGAACAGCCGGTCTTTTGGTTAGCAGCTGTAGCTTTTAACCACTATGCCATCAGAGCTCCACGTCAACATTAATAATCTCAAATACATAATATAGACTAAGAAAAAGTGAGTTGGAGGGAAAAATAAAATTTAAACACTTCTAAAAGCATATCAAGTAATATTTTTGAATAAATATGTGGTAAAATATCCAGAACACTTACTATGTGCCTGGTGTTGTTGTAGCCACTTTGCTCCTGGGAAGGATAAACACAAAATTCATGAGAATGTTTACCAATGGTGGAGTTGTTTATGGTGGGGAAGGAGGGGAATGGGTTTGGGATAGTGTCTAAGCTTCATTTGTAATGGTTATTTTATTGAAAAGGTATCTTCAGCAAGAAGGGACTTGCCTGCATGTAGTCCCTGGTGCTATAGAACTTGTTATCCTCAATTCTTTGTAGTCTCAGGATTCACATTCTGCCACTGCTTTCTGAGAAAACCTTTGTAGATTAATATTTTCTGAGTTTAAAGTTTGCTCCCTGAGTAAAAATGCCACTTGTAATAGGCCTTTTTTTAATAGGTACAAATCTAAATAATCTTAAGCATAAATAATCAAGAAGAAATAAGAAAGATGTAAGATTCTCATGTTTACTTTTGATTCAACTGGCACCAAAATGTAAAAACATATAAACGTGCAAATAAGCTGTCTTCCACCGGTGTATTTTTAGACCCTTGTTGATAAATAAATACCAAATAAAATTTCCAATCATATCTTTGTTCTGTAAAAAGTAACTGTCTCAACTTCATAAATTAGTGTTTAACATGCTAAAAAAAAACCTTCTAAAATCTAAACACATTAAATGCATAAGACAATAATACCTAATTGGGGTTTACAACGTGTGTTGAATCAAAATACATGACAATAGACTTCTTCCATAAATGATTAACTGCTATGGAAATTACTCTCTTACAGTAAACAACTAGAAAACTAGACAGAATATGTGAAACAATTTTTTAATAAATTGGACAAAAGACAGCACAGAATTATCATTCTTGCAAGAAGGTGAACATGCAAGTTCTACGAGAGTTCCGGCTTGATACTTGGAGGCGGTTTTGAAGCCATAGTGCACGCGGGGAGGACCTGAGCAGAGCCTGGTATTCTCATAGAGCTAAAAATACTGATAACAGAGCTCACTGAGGTTAACGCGATTTGATTTTATTGAGCAGAACATCAGAAAGGAGTCAGCTGGACAGAAAAAGAACTTTAGTGATGTATAGAAGATTTCTTGAATTTTTGGCTAAGCTGAACTCTGCATGTATGGGGTGAACTCCATGAGGCTAAGGAAAGAACCACGACGAACACCAGAATGAACACCTTCCACCTGCTCCACAGATCTGGAAAGAGTTTGTCTTCCTGTCATCCAGAATGGTGACATACTGCAGTCCACAGAACCTTTGGGAGAGTCCTTCCAAGAATACTAGTGAGGAAAGAAATAGCTATTGACTAAAGGGGGTTTTGGCCCAGCACTAATGAAGCTTAAAAATAAGTAGTGAACGGCCCTAATTGATGCTGTCTAACATGATGGAGTGCTAGAACAAAGTTGAGCATTTGTTAAAACAATGACAACTACCATTGCAACAACAACAACATTATCAGGCACTCAATAAATGTTATCAGGCGTTCAAAAAGTTACAGAAATATATGATCCATAACCTATACAGTCACTATAAGTCTAAATTGACTCGATGGGTTTTTGTTTTTTTTTTAACCAGAGAAATAATCAGTAATAAAAACGGCACAAAGATGACAGAAATGATAAAATTAATAGACATCATAGTTAATACAGCTGTTTTAAATCTCCTTTGTATTCTCACAAAAACAGAGGAAAACTTGAGCGTGATGAGGAAAAAAATTGTAAGATATAAAATATATCCAGCTGGAACTTCTGGAGATAAAAACTCAATATATAAAAAAAGAAAAAAAAAAGTGTATGTAATTAAGTTAGACATCCAAGAATAGAAGACAGTGAACTTAAAGAAAAAGCAATACAAACACTCTAAAATAAAACACAAAGAGGGAAAAAAAAGAAAAGAAAAAAGCAAAGCATCATTTACTCGTGGAGAAATATCAAGCAGTCGAAGATCCATGTAATCTGAGTCCCTGAGTAAGAGAAGAAAGAAGTACAAACAGAAAAATAATATTTGAAAAAATAATGAATGACAACTTACTATAACTGATGAATAGTATAATCTTCCAAATCCAAGCATTGCAACAAACCCAATCATGAAATAAATATGTAAAAACAACAACAAAAAAATCATACTAAGAGAAAATTTCTGAAGACCAGTAACAAAGATGAAAATCTAAAAAGCAGACACAGTGGGGGTAGGGTGGTAGTAAACCCAAAAAAACCAAACCCAGTGACGTCGAGTCAATTCCGACTCATAGCGACCCTATAGGACACAGTAGAACTGCCCCACAGAGTTTCCAAGGAGCACCTGGCGGATTCGAAAGGCTGACCCTTTGGTTAGCAGCCATAGCACTTAACCCACTATGCCACCAGGGTTTCCTGGGTGGTAGTAGGAAACACCTTATTTTCAGATTAAAAAGTGATAAAAACTACAGACTTCTCATCAGAACCTATGTAGGTCAGGAAACAAGGAAAAACACTTTAGAATACCATAAGAAAAAAATAATAAAACAAAACAAACTCTGTCAACTTAAAAGACTATCCTCAATGAAAATACATTTTAAAAATAAAGCCAAATAAAGACATTTCTAGACAAAGTAAACCTTAGAGAATTTGTTACTAGAAGATGCACTACAAGAATATTAAATGACATTGTGGGATTTAAAAATACATGTAAAAATAATAGAATGTTAGACAACAATAGCACAAAGGATGAGAGTGAGGAAAATGTAAATATACTTTTATTAGGGTCTTACAATATATATGAACGGGGTAATATTATTTGGTTATGAACTGTGATTGGTTAAAGATGTATATTATAAATCCAAGAATAACCACTATAATAACATATCAAAAAGAAAAGAAACAAATAGTTATAGCTAATAAGTCAATTGTGAAAAAAAAAAAAGAAATAATAAAACATGATCAATCTGCCAAAAAGACAAGAAAAGAGAAAAAATAACACATGAGAAAAATAGAAAACAAAAGCAAGATGGTAGCTTTAACCCATTCACATAAAAAAGTGCTTTGAATATAAATGGTCTAAACACCTCAAAAAAATTCAGGGATTGTCAGATTTCATTTAAAAAAAAAAAAAAGACAAAAAAGCTTATCTTATCCATTTGCTTTCTTCAAGAAACTGACTTCCCATATAAAGATACAAATAAGTTAAAAGGACAGACAAAGGTATAAAACTGAAATGACTCAAATCTCTTGCTATTTTCTTTTATTGGATTTATTATTTCCACATAATTAAGTTTTGAGAGATTTTGGTTTTATAGATACAAATCCTTTATCTACATATGATTTGCAAATATTTTTCCCAGTCAATGGTATCAATTTTTCTTCTCTTAATGTCTTTCAAAGAGTGGTTTAGTAATTTTGATGAAATCACATCTGCAATATTTCCCTTCATGGATCATTCTCTTCATGTCATAACAAACCTTGCCTAACCCAAGGTGAGAAAATATTTTTTTCTGCATTTGCTTCTAGAAGTCTTACAAGCTTTTTGTTTGTTTGGTTGGTTGATTTGTCAGTTTTGTTTTTGTTTTTACATTTAAGTCTTTGGACATTTTAGGATTTTTAAAAATATATGTGAACTATGGATTGGAATTAATTTGTTTGCATGCTTACTAAAAATCCTATGATTCAAATAAGAAGTCACGAGGCAAATGAGAAAATATTTTGACTTGAATAAAAATTAAAACATGATAAATTTGTAGGGTGGAGCTAAAGCAGTGCTTAGAGAAAAAATCGTACCATTACAATTAGAAATGAAGAAAGATTTTTAGTCAATGATTTAATCTTCAGTCTTAAATAACAAGAAAAATGAAGAGCAAATTCAACCCAAAACACCCAGAATGGTAGAAATAAAACTAAGATAAATAATCAATGAAATTAAAAAATAATAATAGGAAAAAAAGCACAGAAATTGTTTTTTATAGATTAATGACATTGATTAACCCCTAGCCTGACAGGCAAAAGTAAAAGAACAAAGACGCAAGTTATAAATATCAAGAATAAAAGAAAGCATATTACTAGCAACTCTACAGACAGTAAAAAGGTAAACAGAAGATATTATTAGGAACTTTAATACCATAAATTTAACAACTTATATGAAACAGATAAATTCCTTGAAAGACAAAAACTACCAAAACTCATTAAAAAAGAGAAAGCCTGAATAGTCTTACATCTATTAAATTAAAAAAAAGTCATGTTTAAAAACCTTCCCACAGAGAAAACACCAGGCCCGAATGGCTTCACTAGTGAATTCTACCAACTGTATGCAGGACAAATAACACCTATGCAACAATTCTACACAAGTTCTTGCAAAATTAGAAAAAAAGGAACACTCCCCACTCATTTTATGAGGTCAGAATGAACCTGATGGCAAAACCAGACGAAGGCATTTCAGGAAAAGAAAACTATGGACCAGTGCCCTTTATGAACATAGTCATGAAAACATCCCACAAAATAATAGCAAATTCAAATCTGTAATATATATAAAAAGGGTAATATATCATGATTAGGTGGGATGGATCTGGGGAAGAAATGTTGATTCATAATTATAATACAAATAAATGCAATTCAGCTTATCAATAAATTGGAATGGAAAAGCAAAAGGTTAAACTTCACGCACAATTAATGATACAAAATAATCTATCTCAACAAACTAGGTTCAAACGGGACATCTCAATGTGATTAAAGACATCTACTAACATGGTGCCTAACGGTGAAATATAGAATAGTAAGTGTCACGGCAAATATGTCTACCCTCTCTACTTGTATTTGATATTGTAGTGGAGGTCCTAGTCAGTGCATCATGCAAGAAAATAAAATAAATACAGATTGAAAATGAAGAAGTAAAACTATCTGTAGTCACAAACGATATGATTGTCCATGATGACAATCCTATCTAAACTTTAAGGAAAAAAAAAACAGTAAGTGAGTTTATCATGGTTGCTAAAGATAAATATATAAAATCAATTGTTTTTCTGTTTATTAGGGTAAAAAAAATGAAATAAAATTCATATTGAAACATAAAAAAATCAATTTATAATAGCATTAGAAATAAAATTTTTAGAAAGAATTTAACAAAAAAACCACGTACCTAGACCATGTGAACTACAAATCACTGCTGAGAAACTATTTTAAAACCTAAATACTTGGAGATATAAACCATGTTCATTGATGAGAAGGCTCAACACAGTTAAAATCAATTCTTCTCGAATTGATTTATAGATTCAATGCAATTTCAAACAAAATCTAAACAGATTTTTTTTTGTAAAAATTAGCAAGTCAATTCTCAAATTCAAATGATATAAATTGAGAAAACAATGTTGTAGAAGAAAAACACAATTTAAAACTTAAAGCTAAGTTGTTGTTGTGACTAGCTTCCTTCAAGTCGATTCGGACTTATAGTGACCACACATGACGGAGTACAAATGTCCCATAAGGTTTTCTAGGCTGTAATCTTTACAGAAACAAATTGCCAGGTCCTTCTCCCAAGGGGATCACTGGTTGCATGGTGGTTAAGAGCTATGGCTGTTAACCAAAAGGTTGGCAGTACGAATCCACCAGCCACTCCTTGGAAACCCTATGGGGCAGTTCTATTCTGTCCTATGGGGTCGCTATGAGTCAGAACCGACTCAATGGTAATGTTTTTTGTTTGTTCGTTTCCTTCCAAGGAGCCTATGTATGCCTTCAAACTGCCAATCTTTCATTAGGCAGCCAAGCACTTGACCATTATGCTGCCAGGGCTCAAAAATACAATTTCAAGACTTAGTATATAGTTGTAGCAACCAAAATCATGTATCATTGGCATAAGGATAAAGATATAGGTCAATAGAAGAGACTAAAGAGTGGTAATGTGACCCTAATGCAATATAACTTAATGGAATAACCACAAGCTAGAAACGAGGTAAATAGTCATCAAATTAAGATTGCGTGACCCACACTGTGGTAGAGTCGTGCAATGAAATACCTCAGCAATAAAAAGGAACGCATATGGATACAAGCAACTGCATAAATAAACCTCAGAAAACATATTAAAAATAAAATGTCAGACGCAAAAGAACATACAGGTGAAGCTCAAGAACAGGTAAGACGAATCTCTGGTGATAGATTTCAGAAGAATGGCTGCTCTCAGCAGTGAGGATTGTCTTAATGAGGGTATAAGGACATTTTCTTAATCGATGGGAATGTGCAAGATCCTGAAGAGATGGCATTTAACATGGTTGTTTAAATTTATCAAAACTCATCCAATTTTACAGCTAATTTCTATGCGTTTCACTTTCAACAGGTTTTTCCAGAAAGAAAGAAACAAATTGCATACAGAGGAAAAAAAAAAAAAACACACCATATAATTGCCTGTTTATTTTCCGTAAGAAACAATGGAGGCAGTGCATTTAATTGCTGAAATCAAGTGGCTGTCAACTGAAATTTATATACACACAAAAAAAATTAAAGAAATGAGATAAAATAAAAAAGGCTTTTTCAAACAATAGAAAAAAAAAGAATGTTGGAGTGGAGCTGCACCACTAGAAAAGGGAAAAGGGAGCCTTCAGGCTGAAGAGAAATAGCAACTGAATCTCCAATCTTCTACAAGGCATGAAGAGCACCGTAAATAAAAAATAAAGCAACAATATTCTTTAGTAAAATAAATATAAAAAATAATATTTATTGTTTTTATTAGGTGCCCTCGAGTCGGTTCTGACTCACAGTGACCATATTATGACAGAATGAAGCACTACTCAGTCCTGTGCCGTCCTCAAAATTGTTGCTGTGTTCGAGCCCATTCTTGCAGCCACTGTGTCAATCCATCTCCTTGAGGGTCCTCCTCTTTTTCACCAACCCTCTACTTTACCAAGAGTGATGTCCTTCTCCAGGGACTGGTCCCTCCTGATAACATGTTCAAGGTACGTGAGACAAAGTCTTGCCATCATCGCTTCTAAGCAGCACTCTGGCTGTACTTCTTCCAAGACAGATTTGTTTGTTCTTCTGGTAGTCTATGATATATCAGTATTCTTCAGCAACACCATAATTCAAAGTCATCAGTTCTTCTATGGTCTTCCTTATTCATTGTCCAGCTTTTGCACGCATATGAGGCAGTTTAAAATACCATGATGTGGGTCAGGCACACCTTAGTCCTCAAGGTGACATCTTTGCTTTTTAAAACTTTAGAGAGTTCTTTTGCAGCAGATTTGGCCAACGCTACACATTGTTTGATTCTTTGACTGTTGCTTCCTTGGGCATGGATTGTGGATCCAAGTAAAATGAAACCCTTGACAACTTAATCTTTTCTCCATTTACCATTGATTATCTGACCATTAGAAAAGCATAATCAGAATTCTTGGTACATATTCAAAGTGCTTTTTCATTTCCTTAGTGCTGTCTAATAATGACATTTTTTCTGAGTATTTTTTGGTGTAGTTCTTTTTAATAAAGTTGCACTTCATGGTAAATAAATCTGAAATTATGTATACCTTTGATTGGCTTTTTTTTTTTGCATAAACCATATTTTTAAGCAAAATACTGTCCTTTTCACACATTTGGAGAGCACAAATGGTAAAATGCTAGACTGCTAACTGAAAGGTTGGCAGTTCAAACCCACCCAGAGGAATCTCAGAAGTAAAGCCTGGTGATCTATTTCTGCAGGGTAGCAGCACTGAAAGCCCTACGGAGCATAGTTCTACTCCTCACACCTGGGGTTGCTGTGAGTTATAATCAACGTGATGGCAAGTAACAACATAACACCCTTGATGTCCCTGGGTGGTACAGCAGTTAAAACACTCAGCTGCTAATGAGTAGGCTGGTGGATCACGTCCACCCAGAGGCATACAGGAAGAAAGGCCGGCCGCTTTACTTCTGATAAACCAGCCGTTAAAAATCCTGTGGAGCACAGTTCTGCTCTGACTCACATGGGGTGGCCAAGAGTCAGAATCGCCTCCATGGCAACTGGTTTGGATTTTTGGTTTTATAACACCCCTAAATACATGTTAAACTCAGCACAAATTATCCTAAATCGAGGATATTCTCATTTCTAATATGTGATAATCTGTAAATATTTAATGAACATTTTTTGCCAATATTTTCTTTTTTGCTTCGATTCATAATATCTCCCACTGACAAATATTTACAACTAATCAGTTTTCTCTCTTTATGATTCTGTAAATTGTTTCACTAAATTTAGATGAAAACCATAGGGCTTTACATTTTCATTCCATCTCAGTAGAGGATTTAAATGTAAGAACTAAAATTAGAGGCTCCATCAAACAAATCAACTTATCCCATAGTGCAACTGTAAAATACCCAAATTAAATATTCTTGGTGGTTTCAGTTTTCATGCTGTTTGATAGCTTTGTTTCCAATAAACGCAATTTGCTAAAAGTGTCAAAAACTAAAATTTGGTGCTTCATTAGTTTAAATATTTCCAACTGATTTTTAATGAAATGCAACCAAAATTTACAGAGTTTATTTACAGAAATGTTCAATAATGTTCCAGGATTCAGAACCTGGTTTATAAATCAGTTTTTAAAGATTTGAATATTTATAAAATATAATTGATCACGGAAAGCAAAGAGAAAAAAATACATACTAAAATGCATTTTAGTTTAGTTACTCTGTGTACATATAGTATATTCATAAAGTTTAATCACTGTAACTACTTTTAGTTGGTAGAATATCATAGATTTTTGGATTATATTATGAACTGTTTCAATTACAATTCAGTTTTAACATATTTATGCTGCATCCCCTTCTTAGTTTAGTAAGACTAATATTTTCCTAAGGATCCATGTTGGCAAAACTGTTAAGTGCTTGGGTACTAACCGAAAGGTTGGCGATTTGAACCCACTAGCGCCTTCAAAGAAGAAAAGGCCTGGTGATCTGCACCCTATGAGTCGGATTCGACTTGATGGCAAACAACAACACACCAACACCAACAACAAATAACACAACACCCAACAACAACAACGTTTTACTATAATGATTTTCTCCAAAAAAATGTCTGTGTAAAGTTTTTCATGTTTCAAAAACAACGGATTTTCTCCACCACTGTTAAACTTAGTGACTCACTGTAGCATTTACAATCAGCCCAGATTTTTCACATTTAACAAAATGAATTCTCAAGAGTTTTACTTTTCTGCTATAAATTTGCTGTATAAAAAAATAAACCACTATTGGAATTAAAATGACTTTCCATTTGATTAATACTGCTGTTAAAGTGGGATCTTTTTAAATGTCTGCAAAGCTCTGCTGACGCTAATGAGGCCAACACATAAACTATTCCTTGACTTTTCATTCATGCCCCCCCACCCTAGCCCCCACCCCCCCCCACACACACATGCCCTTTGATTTGGACATGAGATGAATTAATTGACAAACAGAGTCATCTGATCTAAGTGAAAACTGAACATTCACAGACTGGCCCTTATGTTTTTTTTTTTTTCCTGCTGTTCAATATGGTAGGCTACCACTTTGGGAGCAGACTTTTAAAAATAACTGCAAACTTTTGAAGTAGATGCTGCTACTCCTTTATCTCATTTCTGTCTTCTGACTTTTGTGTGGAGGAATGATATCAGTACAAATCCATGGTGGATGGTAAATGCCAACAAACATTTCCTGCAAGTAATATGTTTGTCATAGATTTTCTTGACTATCAAATTCATTACTGCCTTTTTTTTTTTTTTTTTGAGCACACACTGTTTGTTGTCTGTTTTCTCATTGATGCTAAAAGGATTTATTGGAAATGGGGCCAGCCAAGTAGACATCAAGGGATCACAGGAGAATGGCTGGTGTGGTGGCAGCTAAAGAGTGAGGATGGACTGACCAGTCCCATCATACCCTGAGGCCCAGATGATAATAGTCAACAAAACAAATTCATTTTTTTAAAAGCCAAAATTGATGAATGAAAGAGTAAAAACCTTCAAAGAACTAATTACAAATAAAGGTGTTAAATTATAATCGAAGCACAGCCCACAGTCCAAAAGTTCCTCTCTGTTAAGGTTTTACATGAGTGCTCCAAAACACCTTCGATAATGGAAAATCTTCTGCCTCATAAAGGTTTTTTTTTTTCTCAGTAGACAAAAATGAGAGCCACTCTACTGATTTTATAAGTTTAATATAACCTTGATTACAATGCCAGACAAGGGAGAACAAAAAATTCACAGCATATTTCTGGAAATTCTAAGTAGAATATTATGTAATCAAATCATCAGTGCCTTCAACAACAATAAAACATTACCATCAACATGAGTATATTGCAGAAATATAAGAATTTTATAACATCAGAAAAACCCAGCAATTTAATTCATAACTTCAATTGTCTAAATATAAAAATCGTGCATTTCTCTAAATGTTGTTCTGTGCCATCAAGTTGATTCTGACTCATCATGACTCTATAGGACAGAGTGGAGCTGCCCCATAGGGTCCCAAGGCTGTAATCTTTATGGGAGCAGATTGCTGCATCTTTCTTCTGTGAGGGGTGGTGAGTTCACACTGCTGGCCTTATGGGTAGCAGCCGAGTGCTTAACCACTGTGTCACCAGGACTCCTATTTATCTAAACAGTGCATAAGTTTTTTTATAAGGCTTAAAATCTAATTTAAGGAGACTGGTGGTATAATGGTTAAGTGCTTACCTGCTAGCCAGAAGGTTGTTGATGTGAACCCACCCTTCAGCTCCATGGGAGAAAGGCCTAAAGATCTGCTCTTGTAAAGATTGTAGTTATATGCTGTCGAGTTGATTTTTGACTCATAGAAACCCCTTGTGACAGAGTAGAATTGTCCCATAGGATTTTCTAATCTTTATGAGAACAAATTACCAAGTCTTTTCTCCTGCGGTGGAGCCACTGGGTAGGTTCAAACTGCCAAGATTTTAGTTGGCAGCCAAGTGCTTAATCATTGAACCACCAGGCCTCCTTAAAGATTGCTGTTGTTGTCACTGAGTCAATCTCAACTCATAGCAACCCTAGATGACAGAATAAGAAAGCCTATGTGGTGGTTACATGCTGTCCTTAAAGATTACAACATAAAAAGCCCTATGAGGCACTTCTACTCTGTCACACGGGGTCTCTGTGAGTCAAAAATCAACTTGATAGTACCTCATAACAACAATAACAAAATCTAATTTAATTTTAAAAAAACTAAAAATAGATGGGAATTCCTTTACATAAAATAAAAGCATATAGTAAGAATCTCATAGCAAACAACACACAACAGATACCAATTTGTTGTGTTTCCTTTGCTGTTTGAAACAAAACACATACTGTTACTATTAGCATTCATGATATTGAAGGTCCGGAGTAAGCAAGTAATGCAAGAAAAGGAAAATAAATAACTCAAAAGGAGTTTAGAAATGTGCAAGTGTGTCAGATATTTTGTGTGGCCTCTTTCATATCCTCCCCCAAAAAAGAAAACCAAACCAGAAAATGATTCTGACTCATAGCAACCTTATAAAACAAAAAAAAATTTTTTTTTAGCCCCCCCTAATTACTGTTCCAGCAATTAATGCTGTGAACAATTTTGTGTGAACCCTATCCAGGTTCACTCAGGTACAACACGAAGGTACCCTCCCCTATCTAAGCTGTTCGGCTGTGTCCCGCCTCAGGGCTTCCTGTTGATGCCTCAGCATGAGCCTTGACAGGACCCTGCGTGGCCACCATGGTTGCAAAATTCAGACACGTGGGTTATTTGATGGCTTATGGTACAATCCTTTGGCTAATGTGATGTGGGAGCCAGGAGATCAATCCTACCCTTTTCCCTCCAGACAGAGTCTCCAGAGATGCAGTTTATTAGACTTCTTGGAGGATATTGCATAAGATCAATCTTAGCAGCAGCCAGCTCAATAAACAAATTTCATATTGGTTCTCCATTTTCTTTTCCCACACATTACACTTTTCCATCACTCCTTCTCCCTAAGATCACATTCCCGAGTGAAAGAGTAACACATAAGCCTTTGTCTCAGATTCTGCTCTTGAGAAACCAAGCCTAAGTGTTGTTGATAAAGATTGATCCCAGAACACAGACCATCTGGGTGAGATTTCTTAGCTGGACTATTTATCAGTCTCAAGCTTGTATACAACCCCAACGGTGATGTTGATTAGGTGGTGATAACAGCTGACATTCGTGGCATTTCAATTACTGAGGCTTTCATCTGTCATTAATCATAATGAGAAACAGGCAGAAGGTGAAGCGTCAGTTTATACAGTAGCCATGGCACATGAACAGCAACGGGTCAATGACAATAACTAGGACGGTGGAGCGAGGTGTTGTATATTAACTGCATTGGGATCCTTCATGAAAGAACAGAGAGGGTAGCCAACTTCCAACTCAAGGTACATTATGAAATCCTAGTGGCTTTTTATGGTGCTTTAAAAGAGAAACTATGCTAAATTCCACACCCAGGTTCTAATTGTAAATGTGGTGGCAGAACTTTAAAGAAGACTGCATGATACCAGAGCTTCTATAAAACCAAAATTATGAAAAAAACTAAAAGACTGGATTCTTAAATCCCAGGATAGGGATATTTGGATAGATGAGCATAAGACTACTGATTCTTGAGATTCTTCTGAAACCACTGATTGGCAGAAGCATCTCCCCTGATTTTGCCAGAGAAAATTAGCCTCACTTTGCCTGGAGGCAATGCAGTGACTTAACAAGATGTGAGAGCATGCTACAAAGACATAGCTTTTCATCAGTATCTGCCATCTGGCTTCTCACTGGTTCCAAGTTGAAACCAGAATCTGGCCTCATCTTATCCTGAGAGAGGGATTGTAGTTTCCGCTCTGGGAGGATAAAGTTATATATCAAAGAAATTTCAGGATACGGTTAATTAGTACCAGTGGGAATAGGAGGCCACACGTGGGTATTAAGACTGGATCCTAAACGTGTTAAACTGGGTGTTCCGGCTAAAACCAAACCTGCTGCTGTCAAGTAGATTCTGACTCACAGTGACCCTATAGGACAATAGAACTGCTGCATAGAGTTTCCAAGGACTGGCTGGTGGATTCGAACTGCCGACCTTTTTGGTTAGCATCCAAACGCTTAACCACTGTGCCACCAGGGTCCCATAACTGCAGGTTAATAGAGGGGAATTCATTGACAAAGGTTGCATGGTTATGACCAGGTGATTTTGGCAAAAACACCTAAAATTGGTCTAATGGTGTTTAGGGATGGCTCCTTGAGTCTTGCACATAAGATCTTCCCATGCAAATAAGGTGAAGATGTCAGAACTTCTTTGTTATAGTTTTGCTGGGAAGGTCAGCAGTCTCAGAAAGGTAAGGATGTTATAATAGATTTACTGTGTAATATCTGAGAAAATACCAGTTAACCATGATTCCTGAGCTGATTCAAGGATACCCCCCTTACCAAGGAAATTAGAAATAATTTTGAGGGAGAAACTAGTATATTTGAGAAAATGAAGGCTTTCATTCATAGCCCAACGCTGATGGTAAGATGTGGTACCATAGCTCGAGCTCTATAATATCAATGAGGATGACGGGAGTTGAGAATGTCATAGCAATATGTAATACTTTACTTTCTGAGGCTGTAAATACTTCATCAGCTCTTCCCAAAGAGATCTGTGCCTATTCTCCACGGTAACTGCACTGAAGAAAGTGAATATCCAGAAACTTTGGGTTCTAACAGAAATTGGGCCTGAGCTGGCATTGATGTCAACAGATAAGCAAGACCTTTGTGATACTCTGGATAGAGTGGAAGTTCCCAGAGGATGAGTGATAATATAGGGTTTTGGCCATGGTCTGTCTCACAGTAGGACTAATACATCTGCAGATCCAACCTACGTTATTCCTCTGATTTTCCGGAATGTAATAAGGATTTTAATATTTTTTTTAATAAGGATATATGTGCAATATTATGGGCTAGCAAAAATAAACAAGGCAACTAATGGATCAGTTATTTTCGGGATAAAGGTCTGAGGTACTTCACCATTGAACCAACATAAGTCAGCAAAAGGAATGGCCAAAGGAAGAAGAAATCTGAAATGTTAAATGAGGAAAGATGACTATTAGCTGTGGCCTCAGCAGATTCACAACGTCAGGGACTGTAGCTTGTTACACTATTTTCCCCTAAATCTTTTCAGAGTTTACATCTAGCTACCATATTGAAGGAGATTCTGTGAATGACTGAAATTTTAACTCTCCTCTCAGGGAAGAAGTGACAGCACCCGTCCTCACATTACTGGAGACTCCATATTGTGGTAAGATGGCCGGCTATAATGAAGGGCACAAGTGGAACTGAGTGAAGCACAGGTGAGACTGTATCAGACACACCTATGTACCACGCCAAAATTTCTTGGTCTACCTATACTCCATTTCAGCCACTTCAAGAGAATGACTCTGCTTATGATTTAATCAAATTTTGCTCAAACACAACTGGAGAGGGAACAACAATATACCCAAACGGAATACTCTGTTTACGCTGGGGAGTGAGGCTTGCTGGGTGCCGAGTGAGTGAAATTGGTAAGTTCAGGGGAGTTAATACACCTTAGTGTAAATCTTTGGTCTGACAGAAATGAGAATTCCCCTTCTTTGCAATGGAAATTCCAGAACACTTAATTGTGCTCATGAGGAACACTTACACAGATCAAGAGGCAGTTGTTTGGACAGAACAAGGGGATACTGACTGGTTTAAAGTCAGGAAAGGTGCGAATCAGGGTTGTACTCTTTCACCGTACCTGTTCAATCTGTATGCTGAGCAAATAATACGAGAAGCTGGACTATATGAAGAAGAACAGGGCATCAGGATTGGAGGAAGACTCATTAACAACCTGCATTATGCAGATGACACAACCTTGCTTGCTGAAAGTGAAAAGAACTTGAAGCACTTACTAATGAAGATCAAAGACCACAGCCTTCAGTATGGATTGCATCTCAACATAAAGGAAACAAAAATCCTCACAACTGGACCAATGAGCAACATCATGATAAATGGAGAAAAGATTGAAGTTGTCAAGAATTTTGTTTTACTTGGATCCACAATCAACAGCCATGGAAGTAGCAGACAAGAAATCAAAAGACTCATTGCATTGGGTAAATCTGCTACAAAGGACCTCTTTAAAGTGTTGAAGAGCAAAGATGTCACCTTGAAAACTAAGGTGCGCCTGACCCAAGCCGTGGTATTTTCAGTCGCATCATATGCATATGAAAGCTAGACAATGAATAAGGACAGACCAAAGAATTGATGCCTTTGAATTGTGGTGTTGGCGAAGAATATTGAGTGTACCGTGGACTGCCAAAAGAATGAACAAATCTGTCTTAGAAGAAGTATGACCAGAATGCTCCTTAGAAGCAAGGATGGCAAGACTGCGTCTTACATACTTTGGACATGTTGTCAGGAGGGATCAGTCCCTGGAGAAGGACATCATGCTTGGCAAAGTAACAGGTCACTGGAAAAGAGGAAGACCCTCAACGAGGTGGATTGACACAGTGGCTACAACAATGAGCTCAAACATAACAACGATTGTAAGGATGGCGCAGGACCAGCCAGTGTTTCGTTCTGTTGTGCATAGGGTCGCTATGAGTCAGAACCAACTTGACGGCATCTAGCAACAACAACAAGAGAAATGAGAGCCAATGGATTGATTCTTCCCCCATCTTTCCCTGTATGTACTGGTCTGAAATACAACTTAAATCTCTTCTTGGGAAATAATATCACAAGATCAGCAATCAGTTACACTTCGTGGCAGCCGATTGACCAGGTATGTCATATCAACTCTGCCTCCCTCTCTGCTTCAATATTTTTTAGCTCTTAACCTTGTTCCTGGAATTTCATTTCCTAATAAGTTATCAGGAGCCCTGGTGGCACAGTGGTTAAAGCTTTTGACTGATACCAAGAGGTCAGTGGTTGGAAACCAGTGTCCACTCCACTGGAGAAAGATGTGGCAGTCTGCTTCCTTAAAGGTTTGCAGTCTGCTACCATAAAGATTTATAGCCTTGGAAACCCTATGGGGGCAGTTCTACTCTGTCCTGTAGGGTCACTGTGATTGGGAGTCAACTCGATGGCAATGGATTTGGTTTTAGGATTTGGAATAAGTTATTGGGGGAACTGGTGGTTCAGTGATAGAATTGTTGCCTCCCATGCAGGAGACCCAGGTTCAACATCTGGCCCATGGACTTCACGTGCGGCCACCATCCGTCTGTCAGTGGAGGCTTGTGTGTTGCTGTGTTGCTGAAAAGGTTTCAACAGAGCTTCTAAACTAAGATGGACGAGGAAGAAAGGCCTGGCCATATACTTCTGAAAAATCAGCCAGTGAAAGCCCTATCACAATGGCTGGATATGCAACTCATCAAGAGCCTGGTGAAGAACTGGAAAACATTTTGTTCCGCTGTGCGTGAGGTCATCATGATTTGAGGCCAACTGAAGGCAGCTAACAACAACAAGTTCTTTGTTCCTTTGTGCCCTCCATTACAGCCCACCCTCTTATTACAAAATGAGACCTCTAGTAGTGTGAGAGCAGATGCTGTCACTTCTTCCCTGAGAGAACAGTTAAAATTTCAGTCATTCCCAGAGTCTCCTTCAGTATGGTAGCTAGATGTAAACTCTGCAAAGATTTAAGGGAAAATAGTGTAATAAGCTACAGTCTCTGCCCTTGTGAATCTGCTGAAGTTGTATCAGGTATTCATCTTTCTCTATCCATCATCCATTTCAGATTTCTCCCACCATTGACCATTACTTTGGGTGACTTGTGTTTCTGGGCTAAATCAGAAAGGAATCAACATTGACATTATTTACATAGAATATGCTCATTATCAAAGAAAACACGAAAGAATGATCAGATAAACTTTTAAAACAAGCCAGAGTTTGGTAAATTTGGCACATACAAGATTATCAGCAATAACCGATGAGAAAAAAATCTTAAAATAACATTCATCATAATAGCCAGTAAAATAGCGAAACATTAGTGCAGAAAAAGAAAACGTGGACAGTTTCACAAAATAGAGGGTTTACATTCAAATCCATCAGGCGCTCCTTGGAAACTCTATGGGGCAGTTCTACTCAGTCCTATATTGTCCCTATGAGTTGGAATCGACTCGACGGCAGTAGGTTTTTAGGGTAGGTTATTCAGTCCCTAAGTAAAGAGGAAGCTTGTATATGATAGGGAAGGGGGATTTTGGAAAGGGTGGATTGTTTAATAAATAAACCCAGCCCAGTGCTCAGTGCCGTCGAGTCGATTCTGACACATAGCGACCCTACAGGACAGAGTAGACCTGCCCCATGGAGTTTTCAAGGAGCGCCTGGCGGATTCAAACTGACGACGCTTTGATTAGCAGCGGTACCACTTAACCACTATGCCACCAGGGTTTCCGTTTAATAGATAGTGCTGGGGAAAAATGGATAGTGTTGGGAAAAAGAATAATCCTGAATTTATACTTGATAAAAGTATTAATAGACATTCTCTTCTCCAATCTAGAGAATAAGACCCGTATACAAGTATCGACCTTGAAATATCAACACATGAGATTCTTGTAGACCTGCTGTGTACTGAGAACTGATTAACAAATGCCCCTTAGCCAGCATCACTGGACTGTGCAGGTGGCACAGTGCATAACTGAAGCAATGGGACCTGGTCACTCATCCTTACTCTGTGGCCAGCAAGGCATTTAAGCTGAGGGCATCTGGACCTCATGGCTTTTCTGTGCTGATAGGACATACAGATTACACGAGCTTCCTGTCACCCTCTCCACTGGTAAACTTCCAGAGTGCAGTGACTACAGACATCAAAATCTACATTGAGGGTCTGATTCCAATATGATACTGCCCTGTTCATGCTGTTTTGCTCAGAGTTATAAGTCATTTTTAAGTGAATTTATTGTTGATTAAGCCTAATGAAGCCTTTGAGTTTGATTGGCAATCTGAGCAAAAGCATTTTGGTGATTTTTGAAACAATTTATGTCATATACAGACGTGAACACTAAATGTATGAAAGACAGCAACATAAAAGGTAAAAATACAAAGGTAACAGCAGAAATGTTGGGGTATATTTCCATCCCAGACACGAATACATCAAATTAAACATTTCTGTAAATCAAAACCACCATTGACACAGTTAACAGACTGGTGACAGATTAGGAGAAGATATTTGGAACATCCAAAAATGTCAAAGAATTAATATCTAGAATATAAGGAGAAACATTGCAAATCAGTGAAAACACACATAATTCCAATTTCCAAATAGCAAAGGACTTAAACAGGCAATTTGCAGGATAGAAAGTCAGAAGGCTAACAAGTATCTGAGGAAAGGCTGAAAAAATGAAGGCAGTGAAAAATAAGTAAGATGTCCTTAAGATGTTATCAAGCTGATTTTAAATCTAAGAAATGTTAGATAATCTAAAATTAAACCAATTATTGAATTGCATGGTAAAGGACAAGTATTCTGATGATATACTAATGAGTCTTGATATGTATAACTAAGAATAAAATACGGCATGAATTTTGAATGAGTCAATGTCTTGTGCATGACATACGGAGCAACTTGGTGCTCGATGCTGCATATACAAAACCAAACCCGTTGCCGTCGAGCAGATTCCCACTCATAGAGACAATGTAGCGCGGATAGGAACTGCCCCATTGCGCTTCCACGGAGCAGACGGTGGATTTGAACTGATGTCCTTTTGATTAGCAGCCAAGCTTTTAACCACTGTGCCATCAGGTACTGCATTACAATGATTTAAGCTATGTATAACCCAAATAGGTAAAATCCCAAAGAGAAGGCATCAGAGATGAAATGAAGAAACCTTCTGAAGCCCTGCTAACCAATCCTTTTTGAAGCTTCTCCTTAACTTCATCATTTCAAAACTTCCACAGCAGACACAGAAGTTTCTTTTTGTTCCTCTCAAGTTAACCTAACTCAGGATTTTGTTTGCTACCTAAAATGTCTGCTTAGAATTGTAGAAACTCCAATAATACATTTCATCACTGCTACTATTTTTGTTAACACACTTTTTATTTCAGGGTCTGTCTCAGGGCTTATCTTTAATTAGTTACCCGAGATTGTACTGGAAGATGTTACCAGTAGCAGGTGGCAGGTGTTGGAAAGTATTACTGTTAAAAGTTTTGAGTGGCACAAAGGGCACTCCATAAATAATCACATACTCATCTATGCCATTGAGTACAATGTGCACACAGTAAACCGCTAATTCTTGATCCCCTGCCTGCCTTCCATTGTCTTTAAAGTTCCAGGCCTGTATTTAGGATATAGAAAAACACATATGTAAATTTGAGCTCATGATATAAGAGGTTGAGTGGATGGTCAGCATTTACACAGCTATTCACATCAGAAACTCGGTATCTTTGTTCTCTGTAGCTACATCTCACATTCAAATATCAGTTTGCATTCAATCTTTCCCCTAAAGAGCTCCTAAATTTGTCCTCTCCACTCATTCCATTTGTGGATAACTTGTTTAGGCTTTCACAAACTTTTATGGCCGGGTTTATTATAATTCTATATCCAGCCACACAGTCCCACCCACAATCAATCTCCAGCACACTGTAAGAGGAACCTGCCTCGACCACCATGCCAAGTAGCACAACCTGCAAGCCTTTTTGTGATCAGGCTTTAGCTTACCTTCCACCATCATTTGTATCACTCCCCACTTCTGTGTGACCAACGTGCTAGCCATCCAGGTGCGTTCACAGCAGCCCATCCATGCCGGGTATTTTCATACCTCTAACACTTGGCTCCCACTCATCCCTCATCTCTGAGTGCCTCACTCATCCTTCAAAGACCTTCCATAAAGTCTTCTCTAAGACAGCTAGGTAGAATCAAGTCTTCAGTTTAATCGTACCAAGTCTTTCCTTTGTAACCCCCGAACACAGGATTCCTAATTCTTTCTTGTAATATTTAATATCTTATATTTAATTATTGATATACATTAGTTTCTCCTACCAAACTGTCAGCTTCTCAAGGATGCATATAGGTGCACAACCTGCACCTCCTCCCCCATATTCTCACCACAGTGTTTGGTATTTCGGATACACTCAGGTATTTGCTTAAGCAGGAACAGAGGAGTGTGTGAGTAAAAATCACTTACTCATGATGTAATCTTTATTCTCTGTATGGCTTCCACAAGATAAGAGTGGAAACACACCACTAAATTTGTAATAAATGTGTATGTCTTTAGTAGTACCATAGACAATTCATTTGAAGATCTTTGTTACTAAGCAAAAGTTTAAGGATTTCCATCTACATTTTCTCTATAATTGAGTCTTTGTGGCTGGTTGACTGGTATTGATGTTTTATGAATATCTTAAATGCCAAGAATTATGATTGACTTTAAAAAAAGCCTGAAAAACTGCATTCAGTTATTTGTGTTTATACATATTTTTCCAATGCATGGCCTGTAAAATAATATTTTGCTTACTCAAAGCCTATTAATAAATGCAAATTTTAGTTTACCTACAACCCAAGATCTCTGGATTTTATTTTCTGTGAGATCCTACTATCCATTTAATTGTACACTTGCATAGATAAGAGGGAAACAAGTCTTCTGGCAGTTTGGAAGAGAGAAAATGAAGGAAAACATGGTCCAGAGTCCAGGTCAAGGTGCTGTAGCTAACGAGGACCTTGCTTGTGTCTGTATGTGTGAGAACTTTCGCATGTGAATAATAACTGCAGCATTTCTTATACTCATTTTGGCTTTTAGTATTCATTCTGGAGTTTAAAAATTAACTGGGAATCTGGCCGTCTAAGAGTGTTGGAGTAAAATTACATTCTGTGCTCTTCAATTTTCAAAACTAATGCAGCTGGAGAAGTTCTCTCACATTTCCTGCAAGCAGGTCAGCTGGGGGAAACCAAGCATACACTAAACGTTTAAGTGAAACGCCCTTTACTGTGACACACGCATCACACACTTGTCACAGCTGACCCAAAGCCCAATCGAGGACTCCTGAAAATATGAGCTGCGTGAGTCTCTTACATTGCAGGGCATCCCTAGGAAGGACACAAGGATTCTTTCATAAAAGCCTGCTCCCTGAACGCGGAAACCTCTGTATGCAGTGTGTTTGCCAGGCCCCTTGGTGTGCTCTTTGCTGTGCTGACAAGTGGACCTGACTTGCCTTGTTCCCTGGAGAATTTGTAATCCTGCCAGGGATCTTTACATGCGAGAAAGCTGGGTCATCTCGGAAAAGATAAAATGAGGTGTGTTTTCTGCATTTGCAAAGTGAACAACAAGGTCGAGAATACGTTTTGCAGCACTGGAGAAAGTAAGAGCTGTGATGTGACAAGCATCGCCCAAATATCATCTCCATGTCTGGTGTGGTGCGTCTTGCTGAGACGTCACCCCCCATTGTGGATGAAGATGAGGAGGAAGATTGGCTGGTGGTTGTGGTGGGAGAAAGATTAGCAATGACAGCTAATATGTTCTGAACACTTCCTGTGGCCCCAAGGCTGATCCAGGCACTTTATAAATACGGACACATTTAATCACCGACAATAATACGAGCTCAGTAATGTTGACATCTCCACTGCGCAGTTTCCTGCCAGCTAATTTCGGATGCCACTTTCTTTAGGATCCTCATTTGCTTTTGCATTTATCCATCATTGCTACACATTTTAACTGAAGCCTAGAGACAGAGTTAAGTAAGAGTATTAAAGGAAATATCACACTTAGCAGTCACAGCTAGAAAAATGAATGGCTTCACCACTTTTTGTTTAGCAAGGGAAAACAGCACTTGGAAAATAGCTCTATATTAAGACCAATAATGTATCTTTACAATCTACTAAAAAATAATAATAAAAAAAGTGATATAAAAAGAAAATGTAAAAGCCAGTTTTTTTTTTTCCCCCAACATCTCTCTCACGAGAAAAGGAAAACAGACTGTACTCTCGTTGTGCGTTTGTGCTTGTGGTTTTTTTCCTCCTTTTCCCTCACTTTTTTAGCTCAGAGAGGGAATCAAGTCCTGTGATTAGTGTTAACACAGAGACAGGCTAACCTTCAGGGCTCCAAACTTGTTTCAGTAAAGCCTGTAAATGGTAAGATGTCTTGCAAATGTTTGACATTCATGGTTCAGAAAACAGTATTAACTCTCTAGACACAATTCTGCTCATGAACATATTTGTGTACAAGAACATTTTTTCCAAAGGTCACTGATGTGACTTTTCCATTTGTATGAAAATAATGATGAAAACCCAATTAATTAGATACTAGATAAAAGGCCAGAACGTCTACACATTCATTCTCATTTTAATTTAGACACAATGTTGTAATGTTTTTAACTGTAAAGTTCAAAATCAGGAGTAGGCCAGAAAAAGGCCAGCTGACTTGCTGACACCGTGAGTTCAAGCCAGGTTTCCATTCCTCTCTGGAATCAGGCTGAGGGGACTCCTTGCCTCAAACTGCTGACCCTTCAGGAATAGGAGGAGGATATGGAATGTGTGGCTAATTGCCTTTATGAACAACTGCTTCCTTTCCCCCATGAAACCAGAAGAACTAAGTGGTGTCTGGCTATCATTACCGAACATTTTGATCAAAGGTTCTAGAGAAGAATCCTGATTAAAAGGGGGAAATTGTAGAACAGAATTTCAAACCCTCATGGATTCCAGAGTTTCTGGAGCCATGGAGGCTGGATAAACCCCTGAGACTATTGCCCTGAGAAAATATTTAAGTCTTAAACCAAAAATATCCCCCGAACTCTTCTTAAAACCAGACAGTGTAGCTTAGCTTAACTAGAAAAAATGTTTGCCTTGAGCATTATGCTCTTTTAAGAACTACCCATATGGGATCGAAGTGACAACAGCAACTAGAAGGATTAGATAGAAACCTTAGGGGGCAGTGAGGTTATGTTAACGAGGGAGGAACAACTCAGAAAAGGAGGGTGAGAATTGTGGCACAACTTAAAGAATGTAATCAGTGTCACCGAATTGTTCATGTAGAAACCGCTGAATTCGTGTATGTTTTGCTCTGTATGTTCTCAGCAGCAACAACAACAATAGTACAATTTTTTATTTCAGTTTACCCTTTGTCTTCAATTTACCCTTTGTCTCAATGCCCCTTGCACTGGGAGATATTGCAGCAGTCACAGACACTTTTAGGATCCAGCTAAAAGGAGGCTTAGCTGAGGACATATTTAGCCTGATGATGTGGTCCACGAGGAGACTTGGTGGCACAGTGGTTTAAAGTGCTCAGCTGCTAACCGAAAGTCTGGCAACTTGAATTCTCCAGCCATTTACAGGAAAAAGCTGTGGCAAACTGGTCCTATAAAGATTACTGACTTGGAAGCACTGTATGGCAGTTCTACTCTGTCCTGCAGGGTCGCTGTGAACCAGAATCAATTTGAAGGCACTGGGTATGGTATAGTATGTGGTCTGCAGTCACTGCTGTGAACAATTCAGTTGTTGCTAGTTGTTTCAGTGTATAAATGCATATCAGCAATACTTCTTTAGCCCATGGTGACAATCTACCAACATTGTGACAAAGATTTTTAGAGTCATGAGTTATTATATGAACACATCCCATAGAGCCTTTGCTTTGTAAATTTGTGGGTTGCAGACGAGAAAATAAGTTTGAAATGTGTGCATCAAGAAGCTGGATTTGGAAAATCTTCCCATCAATGGATATGTAAAAACATAGGCCAATGATTCAGTTTTGTAAAAAAAGAAGCTACCTCCTATAAGGAACATAATGAACAATTCAGAATATATGAAGTATAAATTCACGTCATTAATTGAATAACTCATGAGCACAATTAAGTGTCCTGGAATTCCCATTCTTCGCAGTGGCATCCATAATTTGTTATGATCCACACAGTCGAATGCCTTTGCATAGTCAATAAAACACAGATAAACATCCTTCTGGTATTCTCTGCTTTCAGCCAGGATCCATCTGACATCAGCAATGATATCAAGTAAGCTCAAAAGTACTTTCATTACAGCTGTGCATAAGGGAAAACAGGTGTTGAAAATATGGTTAATCTGTCCCAGGTATCTTTTGTAACAAGCCAATCTCTGGTGTGCAATGGTTAAGTGCTCACCTGCTAACCAAAAGATTTGCGGTTTGAAGCTACCCAGCCTCTCAGCAAGAGAAAGACATGACGATCTGCTTCCATAAAGATTACAGCTAAAAAAAAAACCCTTGAGGAATCTCTACTCTGTCACTTGGGGTCTCTATGAGTCAGCATTTATTCAACTGCACCCAATAACAGCTGCTTCTTGGAAACCCTTTGGGGCAGTTCTACTTTGTCCTATAGGGTCTCTATGAGTCAGAATCAACTTGAAGGCAACAGGTTTTTGGTTTACGCACTCAACAACAAGGTAGAATCAAGATAATGTGATAAAAGTTAAATAAATCAAATGAAAAAGATGAGACATGCATAACTAATTACTCAGTGAGGCTCAGAGTTCCTCTGTTATATTTTCTATCATGTTACTACCTGAGTTTTTAACTCCCTTTCGGTTATTTCAAAGTATATTACTAACACTATTTCTATTATTAAAAGGAACTTTACCTCATTTTCCTTTCCATGGGTTTATGTGTCCATATTATATTCCCTAAACAACCTCTCTACCTGCTCACTCCCTTGCAGCATAAGGGACTTCTTTGACTACATGCAGGTATCACTTCAGTTAAAAATGTTGCATTGATCTATTGATGGTTGAATTAATTATACTTAGAAGTATGTTTTCCTTGCCTTTCAACAAAAGGCAAACCTTGTTTGAGGAATTATAAAAAAATAAAATTGCAGGGAAAAAAACAAAACATAATTTTTAAACTAAAAAATTCTTAGTCATACAATGTAACTAGGAACTCTTCAAATGGTTTAGAAATATTACCACCACAAAAACAACATGGAAAGTGAGGCTCAGACTTATAGTACATGCCAGTGAAAATGATTCTTTCATTTTCAAACAAACAAACACAGAGTAGAACTGCCCCATAGGATTTCCAAGGCTGTAATATTTACAGTAGCAGGCTGTCACATCTTTTTCCTATAGCAGCTGGTGGGTTCAAGCCTCCGACTTTTCAGTTAGCAGCCAAGCATTTAACCACTGCCTGCCCAGGTCTCCTTAATCAAATACTATTCTTGTCTTCATTTTAAAAAATAAATAAATAGGGAAAGAGAGAGAGGAAGAGATAAAGAGAGATGACCATGTGAAGACAGAGATAAAGCTTGGAGGGATGCCTCTCCAAGTCTAGAATGATAAGGATTACTGGGAACCTTCAGAAGTGATGAAGAGGCAAGGGAGCACATTCTCCTAGAGCCTTCAGAGAGAGCATGACCTTGATGATAAATTTCTGTTGTTTAAGACATCCAGTTTTGGAACTTCTTTAGAGCAGCCGTAGGGCGCTAATACAGTGAGCAAGATCTAACATCTGAAAGACGTGTCAATGTTATTCATCAGAGTAACAGGCTGAAACAAAAGAAAACAAAAAACCTTTAACAAATTTCAACTTTCATTCCTTATAAAAATATTCAGCAAACTAGGAATAAAAGGAAAATTTCTAAAACTGATAAAGGGTGTATATAAAAATTGTACAGCTGGTATAATTAATGGTGAAAGACTGAACGCCTTAGACTTAATATCAGCGAAAAGACAGCGACATAAGTTCTCACCACATCAGTTCAGCACTGTATTGGAAGTTCTAGCTAATGCAATAAGGAATGATAAAGACATAAAATAAAGAGACAAAATTGTTTTAGTCGCGGCAACTAGCTGGTCTACATAGAAACCCAACAAATTTTTCACTTCAAGCACGTGTATTTTACTTTAAGTCAATGTAGATATGTTGTTTATATCAATTACACCTCAATAAAAAAAGAAATTGAAAATTTAAAGAAGCTGACGTTTCCTCTGTGTGCATGTGTGTAAAACTGCCCAATATAATTTAATAATGTTTTTCTATATTTTTGTAAACTCTGAGATATTCTTTTGTCACGGATTTTGTTATATTTTCTATAGAGAAAATACAAATATAATTTAGACTCTCCTTTGCTATTATTGGTAAAAATGTATTATGCATGTTTTAATGTATAAAATCTGTCAATTTACACTTAGTTTTTTTACTCTTAAGTCTAACGATATCCCTGGTTCCACGTCCTCTTCTGAAACCAGCCTGAATTTCTGGCAGTTCCCTGTCAATATACTGCTGAAGCCGTTTTTGAATGATCTTCAGCAAAAGTTTTTTTTTTTTTTTTTTACCCTTAAGTCTAACTACAGTTGCATTGATTCCAGCTCATGGTGACCTTGCTGGTTGCAGAGTAAAAACGCTCCATAAGATTTTCTTAGCTGTAAATTTTACGTAGGTAGTAACTCTGGGTGGGTTTGAACCACCAACCTTTAGCTTAGCAGCAGAGCACAAACCCTTTGCACCAGCCGGGGACCTGTTCATTAAAAAAAAAAAAAGGACAGAAAAAATATGCATGTCAATGTGCCTTGTAAGACCAGAAAAAAAGCTTCATTTACAAACAGAAAGGTTAGTTTTTGGTTTTCTCCTTGAGGAACAGGTTTTTCAACCTAAAGAAGGACTTATGCAGTTCTGTACCTAAGACAGCCTGCATCCAGTGTCATATTCTAACAGAGGCTCACTAATTAATAGGTTGCAGTTTGGGGTGGACGGTAAGATTTGCAGTAGTTAATTTTAACATAAATTTTAACATAGGAAGAATATAATGGTGTGTTGCGCAGTAGAACTGTGCTTCGTAGGGTTTTCAAGGCTGTGACCTTTTAGAAGGAGATCAAAAGGACTTTCTTTTGTTTGAACAGCCAATCTTTTAGTTAGTAGTCTAGCACTTAACCTTTTATGCCACCTAGGGACTCCATTGTATATTTTAACACTGTTGTTGTTAGGTGCCATCAAGTTGGTTCTGGCTCGTAGCGACCCCATGCACAACAGAACGAAACACTGCTGGTCCTGAGCCATCCCCGCAATCACTGCTACGCTTGAGCTTACTGTTGCAGCCACCTTGTCAATCCACCTTGTTGAGGGTCTTCCTCTTTTCTGCTGATCCTGTACTCCGCCAAGCATGATGTTCTTCTCCAGGGACTGATCCTTCATGACAAAATGTCCAAAGGATGTAAGATGCAGTCTCACCATCCTTGCTTCTAAGGGGCATTCTGGTTGTACTTCTTCCAAGAGAGATTTGTTTGTTCTTTTGGCAATCCATGGTATATTCAATATTCTTCGCCAACACCACAATTCAAAGGCATCAATTCTTCTTCAGTCTTCCTTATTCACTGTTCAGCTTTCACATGCACATGATGCGATTGAAAATACCATGGCTTGGGTCAGGCACACCTTAGTCTTCAAGGTGACATCTTTGCTCTTTGACACTTTAAAGAGGTCCTTTGCAGCAAATTTACCCAATGCAACGCTTCTTTTGATTTCTTGACTGCTGCTTCCATGGCTGTTGATTGTGGATCCAAGTAAAATGAAATCCTCGATAACGTCAATCTTTTCTCCGTTTATCATGATGTTGCTCATTGGTCCAGTTGTGAGGATTTTTGTTTTCTTTATGTTGAAGTGCAATCCATACTGAAGGCTGTGGTCTTTGATCTTCATTAGTAAGTGCTTCAAGTCCTCTTCACTTTCAGCAAGCAAGGTTGTGTCGTCTGCATAATGCAGGTTGTTAATGAGTCTTCCTCCAATCCTGATGCCCTGTTCTTCTTCATATAGTCCAGCTTCTCAGATTATTTGCTCAGCATACAGATTGAATAGGTATGGTGAAAGGATATAACCCTGATGCAACCTTTCCTGACTTTAATTCACTCAGTGTCCCCCTGTTCCGTCCAAACAACTGCCTCTTGATCTATGTAAAGGTTCCTCATGAGCACAATTAAGTGTTCTGAAATTCCTATTCATAGCAATGTTATCCATAATTTGTTATGATCCACATAGTCGAATGTCTTTGCATAATCAATAAAACACAGGTAAATAACTTTTGGTATTCTCTGCTTTCCACCAGGAACCATCTGATATCAGCAATGATATCCCTGGTTCCATGTCCTCTTCTGAAACTAGCCTGAATTTCTGACAGTTCCCTGTCAATATACTGCTGGAGCCATTTTTGAATGATCTTCAGCAAAATTTTGCTTGTGTGTGATATTAATAATATTATTCTGTAATTTCCACATTTGGCTGGATGACCTTTTTTGGGGATAGGCATAAATATGGATCTCTTCCAGTCAGTTGGCCAGGCAGCTGCCTTCCATATTTCTTGGCATAGATGAGAAAGCACCTCCAGCGCTGCATCTGTTTGCTGAAACATCTCAGTTGATATTCCATCAATTCCTGGAGCCTTGTTTTTCGCCAATGCCTTCAGAGCAACTTGGACTTCTTCCTTCAGTACCATCGGTTCCTGATCATATATCACCTCTTGAAATGGTTGAACATCGACTAATTCTTTTTGGTATAATGACTCTGTGTATTCCTTCCATCTTATTTGATGCTTCCTGTGTCATTTAATATTTTCCCCATAGAATCCTTCACTATTGCAACTCAAGGCTTGAATTTTTTCTTCAGTTCTTTCAGCTTGAGAAACACTGAGCATGTTCTTCCCTTTTGGTTTTCTATATCCAGCTATTTGCATGTGTCATTATAATACTTTGCCTTTTCGAGCTGCCCTTTGAAATCTTCTGTTCAGTCCTTTTACTTCATCATTTCTTCCTTTTGCTTTAGCTGCTCGTTGTTTGTAAGCAAGTTTCAGAGTCTCCTCTGACATCCATCTTGGTCTTTTCTTTCTTTGCTGTCTTTTCAGTGACCTCTTGCTTTCTTCATGTGTGATGTCCTTGACGTCATTCCACAACTCATCTGGTCTTCAGTCACTGGTGTTTAATGCGTCAAATCTATTCTCAGATGCTCTCTAAATTCAGGTGGGATATACTCAAATTTGTATTTTGGCTCTTGTGGACTTGCTCTGATTTTCTTCAGTTTCAGCTTGAACTTGTATATGAGCGATTGATGGTCTGTTCTACAGTCAGCCCCTGGCCTTGTTCTGACTGATGATATTGAGCTTTTCCATAGTCTCTCTCCACAGATGTAGTCAGTTTGATTACTGTGTGTTCCATCTGGCAAGGTCCATGTGTATTGTTGCCATTTATGTTGGTGAAAGAAGGTATTCGCAATGAAGAAGTCATTGGTCTTGTAAAATTCTATCATTCGATTTCCAGCATTGTTTCTATCACCAAGGTCACAGTTTCCAACTACTGATCCTTCTTGTTTCCAACTTTCGCATTCCAATCACCAGTAATTATCAATGCATCCTCATTGTGTGTTTGATCAATTTCAGACTGCAGCAGCTGATAAAAATCTTCAATTTCTTCGTCTTTGGTGCGTAAATTTGAATAATAATTGTATTAACTGGTCTTCCTTGTAGGTGTATGGATATTATCCTATCAGTGACAGCATCATACTTCAGGACAGATCTTGAAATGTTCTTTTTGACAATGAATGCAATGCCATTCCTGTTCAAGTTATTATTCTTGGCATAGTAGTCTACCTGATTGCCTAATTCAGAATGGCCGATACCAGTCCATTTCAGCTTACTAATGCCTAGGATATCAATGTTTATGTGTTCCATTTCATTTTTGACAATTTCCAATTTTCCTAGATTCATACTTCGTACATTTCAGGTTCCGATTATTAATGGATGTTTGCAGCTATTTCTTCTCATTTTGAGTTATGCCACATCAGCAAATGAAGGTCCGGAAAGCTTTACTCCATCCACGTCATTAAGCGCAACTCTACTTTGAGGAGGCAGCTTTTTCCCTGTCATCACTGAGTGCCCTCCAACCTGGGAGGCTCATTTTGCAGCACGGTGTTCCACTGCTGTTCATATGGTTTTCACTGGCTAATTCTTTTCAGAAGTAGACTTCTGGGTCATTCTTCCTAGCCTATTTTAGTCTGCAAGTTCAGCTGAAACCTGTCATCCATGGGTGGCATCTGAATTCCAGTGGCATAGCTTCCAGTATCACAGCAACACACAAGCCCCCACAGTACGACAAACTGATGGACATGTGGGGGATTTTAACAGTAGGTACATCTTTCTCCTGCAGAGTGGCTGGTGGGTTCAAACCACCTACCTTGTAGTTAGCAACACTCCACCACTGCACCATAAGGGTTTCTTACTTAATCATAGCTACCCTAATGAGCTGACTGCAAGGGAAGATGCAGAAGGAACCTTCCTAGCTTCTTCTATCTCATGCTCTCTCACATTTCTCCTGATAGAAATTAAATCTATAAATATTTGTTCCTTCTCCCTAGGTAAATTTCATCTGTCAGAGCTGCACGTATCTTTTGTCTCGTATTTTTGGTAAACCACAGAAAAGAAAAGTTTGAATCTTATAGAGATAAGTTCCAATATTCCCTTTTATTATCTGTTTATTAAAATGATGTACGTTTTCTGGGCCTAATTTTCTCCACTGTAAAAGGAGGTAAAAACGTCTCTATCATCACAGCTGCAGAAACCAAATATTCCACCACCTAGCCTAGTATCAGAAAAGCAAACCCGTCCTTCTATTCCTTCTAAACTTCCTCAAAATATCACATTATGTAAATCCTCTTTCTCATAAAAAATACTTCAGTATATTTCTACCTATGTTGTAATTGTAATTGCATTATGTCTTCTTTTAGCATAGTTTGTATGTAACCTGAGTGTATTCGTCATGACAGCTGAGGTTATGCTGGCCTCCACAGACACTGCATGGCTAATGCAGGTTGACAGGAGAGTTCTGGTCATCACTGTCATCCAGGGACTCGAGTCGAAGGAGGACCCACCTCAAGGAAAGCATCCACATAATAAGGTGCACTGTACACCGCCTTTTAACATCTCCATCAAGAGGAGACACAGTCACTTTTGCTCATATTTTATTGGCCAACACGGGTAACATGATCTCACTTAACTTCAGAGAAGGCTGAGAACTGCAATCCTATCATATGCCCAGAGGGAAGAAAACGATTGTTTTTGAACAATACTTACGACAGTGTGCAACTTTCTGAGCACAGTATATCGGTTCAACACGCTTCCTTTATGTAAGATGCGCTCACCATTTCCCCAAGGAATATAATCTAAAAGCCCTATCAAGTCCCTGTTTCAAGGTCAAAGTCAGGGATCTCTGGATGACATATATTGCTCACATACCGTATCCTATTGTGACTCCTTTTGATACAGAGGCCACAAACTAAAATAAAAATAAAAAAAACTCTTCCTCACACTCACCCAAAACATATGATGGAATAGGAACAAGAAAACCACAATAAATATGCCCATTTGGAAAGGAGAAGAATGTAAGCCACACAGAGTCCAAGCAGAATGTTCAGGAAGACCTGAGTGATCATACACCTGTGATGTCTTCAAAATTGTACCACAAAGTCAAGTTCATTTGACTCATACTTTCCTTAAAACGAATCCCAGAGTGGCACAAATGGGTAAGCCTCAGCTACTGTCCGAAAGGTTGGAGGTTGGAATCCACCCAGAGGTACCCCAGAGGAAAGATCTGGGAATCTGCTTCCAAAAGATCACAGCCATTGAAGATCCTATGGTGTAGCTGGACACTGAAACACTTGAAGTCACCCTGAGTCTGATGGTTACGCTGCAGGCCCCCTTCCCCGTCCCCCTGGAAATAAACTACTGATGGATTTACCTTATCGATCCTCTAGTAGTACCGGGATTAGCTTCATCCCAGAGATAGTTTTATTATAAATGTACTTGTGACTTTATTCTAAGTTCTAACAAAGTGTTGAGCTGATATTTTCTTAGATTTTTAATCCTACATTGCACTTAGCACAGTGCCTGGAATGTAACAGATTTCCAAATCACACTTACTCAGTTAAATTAAAATGGACTTAAAACACTGATTCCATTCCTCTTCATAAAAATGGGGGGTGAGGGGGCTAGTTTCCTCTTGATTACGTAAAAATCAAAGCAATTTCTTTTTGTCTGATTATTGTCAGGGGTCCTTGATAACCCACTTATACAACAGTCAAAGTAATCATTGAGCCGTAGATTTGACTGGTTTTGAAGTGAACAATCAGAGAATCATAGCATTGTAGAAATTTTCATTTTTACACTTGGGCCTAATCCTGGTAGACCAAATATTTGAGCGTATCTGTTTTCCCTTCCAGACTCAGTCAACAGAATTTTAAAAAATAAAAAGTGATTAACCCACAAATACTTATTCAGCCTTGATAGCAGATTACTTACAGGGAGTGGTGAGTTGAAATATAAGTACTTCAAATGGGGGATTTTAAGGAAATTGTTTGATTCACACTGTAGAATTTCAGAAATGCTCTGGAGGTAAATGGATTAATTGCGTATTAAAGAAAGGGTAAAATGGAGACCCACAATACAAGCATTGGTCGAAGGCGCCCAGATTTCCTTCTCAATCATTCTTTGACAAAAAGCCCAAGCCTCTTTTACCCCAGCAGAAAGTGACATTTAGAGGAAACCAGAAGTACTACCTTTCCTCCCTCAGCTCCAAGAGCATATACTTAAAGAATACTTTTTAAGCAGGATATTTTGCTCTGAAGAAAGTTAAAATATTCACAAAATAATCTAAAACATAACCATCATGAAGTTATCCAGCAATGTATTTTCCCATCCGGTCATACTACAGTGAAAACCTCCAGTTAACAAGCCTGGATCATTGTCACTGTGCTTCTAATCAGCATTTTATAGCGCTGCTTTTAAATGGAAACCTACAATAAGGTATACACAGATAATCGTGAAACACCAATAACATGAGACAGGGGACAAAATGAACAGGGAAATAAGGAATGCCAATGAATCAGATTTCAGGTACGAAACACACACAGACATGTGCACGTGCAGATTCATACACACACCTATATAGAGACCACGGAAAATACTTCTTGAAACAAAAACAGGATGCTTTAACAAGGGAACATTTGGAAAGCAAAGGATAATCACTGGAAATTAAAAATAATACATATACATTAAAGTAAAATAAATTTTATGAAAAAGTAGAGAATATCTCTTAGAAAATATAACAAAAACACAAAAAGAAGTGATGAAGAGGGGATACAGAAAGGGAGGACAGCAAAAAAAGAAAGAATTATCAAAGAAGTAACAGAAAAATTTCCGTAAACTGAGAGACGAACTCCAAGATGAAAGAGCAAAATATGTACTCAGTTTTAAAGCTATAGCAAAGTACAACAGTGATCAATTTCCAAGTACTGATAGGATGAAGACTAGATTCCAGAAAGACAAACCTAGGTATTCATAGAGTTTTAATAGAGTGAGAAAAAAAGAAGCATTTGTTACCCATAAGATAAATGTATATATTTGATTAATTATTTATTGTGTTTTAAGGAAAAGTTTACAAATCAAGTCAGTCTCTCATATAAAAACTTATACTCACCTTGCTATATACTCCTAGTTGCCCTCCCTCAAATGAGACAGCACATTTCTCCTCTCCACCCTGTATTCCCTGTGTCCATTCAACCAGCTCATGTCCCCCTTCTTCCTTCTTACCCCATCTCCAGACAGGAGTTGCCCACATAGTCTCATGTGTCTACTTGAGCCAAGAACCTCAGAGTGAGAATATTTTTATAAATTATGTCCATATATTCATTTTCACGAAGCTTCTGAAAGTGTTCACCATTCAGAGATTAAACTAAGACAGAAAAAAAATACCCGATTTCTGAAAATGGAGGATTCAAGGAAGGAGTCATAGAAATCCCTTAGACATTAGTAGTAGTCAATTCTAGGATGACACTTTTGCAAAAAGCTTATGCATGGACAAGTCTAGATGGAAACAGGATGACCAGGATTTTTGGACCAGTCTCTTTAAGACAAAGTCATATAACTGGTAGACTACCTGATGCATTTGACAATTTTGAATGGAATTCATAGCTTGGGTGGACAGTTTTGGTTTAGGTATTTATAATGTACAGTGATATCTGGTTTTCTCCTGTTCCAGGCATAGGGATGGTAATACTTCTCAGTTCTTTGATAGCTAGGTAGGGCTATGTGACTAACTATGACTATTGGGTTGTGAAAAAAAGAAACATTTGTTATTCATAAGATAAAGTAGTGATTAAAAAAAATAATTAATTCTCTGGTCAATATGGCCCCATTGAATTCATCATGGTAGGGGACTTTTACTGAAATGTAGTAGCCCTAAGATTGAAGCAGCTTGAACTCAGAGAGGAGAAGACCTTCCTGGACTGGCAGGAGAAGGCTTTGTGTAAGAGAAAAATACGTGTTTTATTGGATTAAGTCATCAAGATTTGGAATTTTTGTTGTTGCTGTTGTTATGGCATACACTTAGCCTACCGTGACTAATTCAGATTATAGAAATGACAAACGAGAAAATATACAAGTCTGTTAACAATTACAAGAAAAATAAAATCAAGATCATATAAAATAAATGTAATAGTGTATCATATAGCTCAGCTATGAGTAATATGTATATCATCTTAATTATTTAAACACTGAATATTTGTTGAAGTAATATTTGATTATAATTCTATTGGGAGAATGAGAGTAGGGTAAGTATGTGTGGAGATTTTATAAGAGAGATTAAATCTCATTTTTATTTCAATGAAGTTATTAAAGAGCTAATCAATAAATAACAATATAATCAAGTTATTACAAAATATGGAGAACATTTCAGAACTACCAAATTGCAAGTGTTTCCAAGAGAAGCACAGCTCACGTGTAGGGAAGAGCTGGGTGGCAGGCTGCCGGTTTGATTATAAGCCTCATACTTGTATTTGACATTTTATAAATGAGAACTTTCATTAACTTGAAAACATGTTTAATTTAGTTTTTATTTTCACTAGAAAGTACCTAAAAGGCCCCTTAACCTTGTCCACCTCTCTCTTGGGTTCCAGGGAGCCACCCTATTTACGACAACCGCCTTCAACCTAAGTATTTCCAATTTTATCAGGTTTTTATTTTGTTTGAAGAAACGTGTGTGTATTTAAGTAAGCATACGAAGTCAAGAAATATGTAATAGAACCACAATTGCTAAAGTCACTTTAGAGAGAATGGATTTTAAAGCATAAGACTTGAAGATATTCTAATGGAAATTATATAAAATGTGTTAACCAAAGGAGATTAAGCGTGCAGCTTCCCATTTAATCTCTGCTCTCGAGAGACACCTTGTTTCCATGACAGATCTTTGTCTGCTGCTGACTACATTAGAGTACCAGCAGCATGATTTGATGGGCATCAGGCAAGTCTGATTCCTTTTTGTCCATGCTCACTTAGAAATGGTTTTCCACTTAGGACTGCTGCCTGTTAAATAATGTGCTGGCATTAATTTCTGGTCCACTTTAAAACCTTTAAAAACTATCCAGGATCCAGGAGTCTCTAAAGAGTCTAGTTAATGACAGTCACTGTCGCTCCAAAAAAAGAATCATCCTAAGTGACTACCACAATGTGTTTTCTAGACCTTAATGTTTGATGTTCAAATCTTGGACTCATTAAATACATCAGTGTTCATTTTACCTTGTAAGACTTTTCCCCCCAGAATTACCTTAACTTCCACACACCATCCAAGGATTCTTTCAAGTTTCGGCTTCATTTTGCCAAAGATCTTTGTTTATGGAGATCCTTTAAAATGAAATACTCTAAACATATGGATGTTGAGGTACATGGATTATACACCTCAACACAAAGAAAACAAAAATTCTCACAACTGGACCAATAAGCAACGTCATGAAAAATAGAGAAAAGATTGAAGTTGTCGAGGTTTTAATTTTACTTAGATCCACAATCAATGCATGTGGAAGCAACACTTAAGAAATCAAATGACACATCGCATTGGGCAAATTTGCTGCAAAAGACCTCTTTAAAGTGTTCACAAGCAAAGATGTCACCTTGAGTATTAAGGTGCACCTGACCCAAGCCATGGTGTTTTCAATCCCTTCATATGCATGCGAAATCTGGACAATGAATAAGGAAGACCGAAGAAGAATTGACATCTTTGACTTGTGGTGTTGGGGAAGAATATTGAATATACCATGGACTGCCAAAAGAACAAACAAACCTGTCTTGGTAGAAGTACAGCCAGAATGCTCCTTAGAAGCAAGGATGGGACCAGTCCCTGGAGAAGGACGTTATGCTTGGTAGAGGGTTAGCTAAAAAGAGAAAGACCCTCACGGAGATGGATTGACACATTGACTGCAACAATGGACTCAGTCGTAACAATGATTGTGAGGATGGCACAGCACCGGGCAGTGTTTCGTTCTGTTGTACACAGAGTCTCTATGAGTTGGAACCAACTTCAAGGCACCTAATAAAAACAACATCAACAACACACGTGGATATTTTAGTAAAATGGGCAGAAATTTATTTCCCTGCACTTTTTTCAGAGAAAAAGAAATGTAAGTAAGAGATTAACCAAAGGTAATTTTAGTCTAAGGAAATGAAAATGCTAAAAGATAATTAATTCCTTGAAAAAATAAAGTCATATGTAAATTGAAGTTAAATTACAAGATTCTTAAGTAGTTAGTTTATTTCACAGAAAGCACTGCTAAATATGTTTAGGAGAATGAATTTTTATGACTTTAAAAGTAATTTGCTCCGACAGTATTTGAATTTTAACTGGTAATGACAAACAAGTGTGGCCATTTCTGATGAGACAAAAAGGTATTTATTTGTAGAGTTGCTCAGGACAGATGATGCCATTTTTGTTCACAAAATGGATAGGAAATTATGAATCTTCTCTCCAGTGAATGTAGATTATGCTAGTAAAGGTCACTTCAATAGGAGTTGAGCTTTTTTTTTTTTAGGAATCCACTTTTGAAATTAAGTAATAGATGAAGCAAATATTTTATTATATTAGAATGATAAGAAACTAATATTTTTTTCACACCAATATTTGTCTATTACTAAAGAAGCTACTTATTTGGAAAACAAGAAAAATGTGACATACAGTTCTTTGCAAATAACGAGGTGTTATGCATTTTTTGCCAACTGTGCAACCCCACTGAGTTATTTTTGTAAGCGCATTATGCCAATTTTTTTTACATGTTGCTGACTTCAATTGACACTAAGAAGACATAATTAAACTATGAAATAAGCAGACCTAAGATAACCTCATGGTTTCACTTAAGATGATCTGATAAAGTTTTCACATTCAACTGTTGAGCTAATGTACTATAATTATCGACTTAATAGAAACAAATGCACAGTTTTGACTGTCTATTTTCCATTTTCCAGGTAACTACCAAACTTGATCCATGACTTCTTGGCCATGGCTTGTACCTTTATTATACAATTATGATCAAAAGTAACATTTTTGGACTGTTTTTATACACAGGCATGATATTAAAGGAAATGAGCTGAGCAAAAGAAAATAAACAGAGTGATGTGGTTTACCTGTTAAATGGGAGGACAGGTGAATGGGGCCTAAATTCACCTTTAGGAACGTCACTAGGCCTGTGCTGTATATGCATGGCTGTGCTATGCCAAAATTGTTTTACTTAATTTCATGATTTCCTCGCCTTATAGGTGTGTTATTTACGTGGGTGTATTATTTGCAGAAAAATGGTAATTTTTCCTTTTGACTTCTTCCCTCCCTTTTCTTAGAGCATTTACTTTAGAAAATTTGTAAGTTCTTTCCCTTCCTCTTTGAAATGTATGTAAATCTTTTTAAATGCTAAATAGCCTCTTACCAATTTTACAACCTAAGAATATTTCCTCAAGGACCTGGAAATTATCTCTTTGAAATGTAACCAATCAAGGAAGATAGCTTCCCTATCCCAGTTTACTGGAAGGATAGGTGTCAAACTTGAGCTGGTGTCTGGCTCCAAGTTGCAAACCGACTTCCAGTCATAAAGATAGGAGAAATTTATTTTATTGTATTGTATTTTGGATGAAGTCAATTAGCAAACACGAGTGACTATCCCAAATACCAGGTGAATTTAGGATGAACTATGCATGGAAAATAGTGCTATCAAGTCCTAATACTTGAAGAATAATTATCATTTATCTTAAGAACATGTACGAAATAGTTGCATCTACTTGGCCATATAAAGGAAAAATTCTCCCTGTCTTTTCAGTCTCTTCAGTGGAGTCCTTGTGATGCTCATCACATTCTGGTTTAATGCTCATTTAATAGTATAATTGTGTTTTTTCTTTTCTATTTCTGTGGAGATTTTGGGTTGACAGCAGGTTTTGTTACTTCCTCAACTATGTGCAGTCGCCCAATGCACATATTCTCAGCTGGCGTTGAAAAAGTCTATATTCTGCCTTCATGTTTCAGGTCTCATATTGTAAATGAGTGTCCTCTTCTCAGTCTGTTCAGGGCCATGCCTTTTGCATCGTTGTGCTTTTTGTTGGTGACTTCGCTCTTTGAAACGACCCTCGAGTGGAGTGCTGAAGTGCTGTCTGGTATTCCTAAACCCAAGAAGGCCGTGATGTGCCATACAGAGAAAGTACATGTGTCAGATAAGCTTCATTCAGACATAAATTATGCTGTTCATTACACTGTTAATGAATCAACAATATATATTATTAAATAAGATGTCTTTAAACGGAAACATACATAAAAAAGGTTATGTGTTATTTCACAAAGCTGTATGACCAGAGGCTTGCAAGAACCTAACCCTGTTTTTCCCCTAAAGTAATAGTTCAACATTTTTTAATTCCGTGTTTGTGGCAACTTTATAAAACATAACTTCATGAATAATGAGAATTGGCTGCATAATGCTTTCTATAACCTAACATTATATTCATAAATATATCAGTATATTATATACTGTTTACTGTATTATGTATGTGGTTGTTGTTAGCTGCCATCGAGTTGGCCCCCTACTCATGGTGATTCCAGGCACAACAGAACAAAATGCCTCCGAGCCCTGTGCCATCATTCCCATGGTCAGTTAAGGACCAACCATTGTGATCCACAAGGTTTTTCTTGGCTTTCTTTCTGGTCTTTCTTAGTCTCAAAGCTCCACTGAAAACTGCTCAGCATCGTTTCAATGTGCAAACCTCCAGTGACAGGTGGGCGATGTCTGGGCATGAGGTGTATGAAGTCCTACACAATGTTGCTGTTAGGTGCCTCGTACGCATGGACTGCTGGACAATGAATAAGGAAGACCGAAGAGTTGATGCCTTTGAATTATGACGTTGGCGAAGAATATTGAATATACCACGGACTGCAAAAATAAGGAAAAAATCTGTCTTGGAAAAAGTACAGCTAGAATGTTCTTTAGAAGCAAGGATGGCAATATTTCATCTCATGTACCTTACATGCTATCAGGAGAAACCAGTGCCTGGAGAAAGACATCATGCTTGATAAAGTATCGGATCAGGGAAAAAGAAGAAAACCCTCAGTGAGATGGATTGACATAGTGGCTGCAACAAGGGGCTGAATCATAGCAACAACTGTGAGGATTGCACAGGACAGGACAGTGTTTTGTTCTGTTGTACATAGGGTCACTACGAGTCAGAACTGACTCGAAGACACCTAAAAACAACAATATATTTGTGTATTTCAGTAATTATAACATCTATTATGACATTATGTATTGTGTGTAAATTATATAATACTATTATTACATAACATCACATATATCATGTAAATGTTTTTATACAACATTTTTATATAATAGTGTATCCCTAACATTTTCCCCATTATTATAATGCTCTATTCTCTTGGTCTTTCTGGAATTTAAATGGTCACTACTTCAGACTATCTTTCATTCATCTAACAAATGTTTATGAAGAGTCTTTTTTTTTTAATTTGGTCAAGCACTTTTATTTTCTATCATTATATCTCATTTATCATGATCCTTGTTCTAAGTCTACACCTGCTGGTGTATCTAGAATATAACTGCTTAGGGAGCTAATCAAGTACTATAACATCTAGGAGAGACTTAGCAGGGATGCGTGTGTGCACACACACACATGCACACACACACACACATTTGATTGAATGACTGAGTCATCAGCACTCAGTAAACATCGGATGAATGGATAATGCATTTCTTGCTCTCGGTATACGTCTGTCACAGATCACTTGGGTTCTCTGTTTCATGTCTTCTCAGGTCAGGCCCCCTGAGGCTAGCAAAGAAATATAAAAGAGAGCTTTGGAGAGTCTTGCACCTACAATTACACCATGCTGCTTGCCATAAAATGCCAGAACTATTCACATGTCCCCAGTGAAAACTATATGGGCCAGGAAGTTCAGTCTTCTACGTGCAAGAAGGAGATATTGATACGATACTGATGCAAAGCTCTAATAACCACTTTCAAAGCAAATGCAGTGTTAAATATCCCAGTTAAAACATTTCATTTTTCAAATTATGTTTAATGACCTATGGTAGCAATTATAGTTACATGTATATCCATCAGTGTTTGTCAAACTAGGTCCCTATATAAGAATTTTTAAAAAGTATCTTTTTGTTTAAAAGGTATCCTGAAATAAATTCATATAATCATAATTGCTTATTATACAAATGATTGCCTTACAACCAGGACTGCCACATGATTTCAACCACATGCTTGTGTTTCATTGGATAGCTGTGTGAGATCACTCACAGTGACACCATCTAATTTGTGATGCTTTGGAAAGTATGTTAGGCTGCCAGTAAATTGTCACATTCCAATGTCAAGACAACAACACTGAGGCATATTTATAAATCATAATCTAGGGGATGGAGTAGGGCAGGATGGGGGATGGTTAAGCATGCTAAATAAAATTAATGACATTAAAATTCTCCAGCTTGCTGACTGAAACTAGAGGAATTCCAGCAGTCATGGTCCCCAAACCTTCTGTTGGCCCAGGACAGGAACCATTCCCGAAGACAACTCATCAGACATGGAAGGGACAGGACAATGGGTTGGAGAGAGATGCTGATGAAGAGTGAGCTACTTGTATCAGGTGGACACTTGAGACTGTGTTGGCATCTCCTGTCTGGAGGGGAGACAGGACGGTAGAGAGGGTTAGAAACTGGCAAAATTGTCACGAAAGGAGAGACTGGAAGGGCTGACTCATAAGGGGGAGAGTAAGTAGGAGTATGGAGTAAGGTGTATATAAGCTTATATGTGACAGACTGACTTGATTTGTAAACGTTCACTTAAAGCTCAATAAAAATTATTAAAAAAAAAAAAAATTCTCCAGCTTGCGGAGCCCGCACTCTTGGACCCACAGACCTGACAGGGACAGCTGAGGCCCCTGAGGGGTGGATACTGCAGGAGAGAAGAGTAAAGCTGCACAACTTTAAACTTTTGACTTCTTTTTTCTTTTCTGAATGACATAAACTCCATATACATTTAAATTATAGCTTTCATTAAAGTTTATTAAGTACCATGGAAATATTGTGGTGTCACAATAAGCTTATTTTCCTATATAATCTATGCCCTCTGATTAGGTTTGAAATATTATTTTCTTAGATTCAAAATTTAAGCATTGAGCAGCTATGAACTAAGAAGAAAAGAATAGATAACTAACAGATTTAAATTTAAACAGAACACATACATACACACAATAGTGGAATACCAAACCAAAACCAAACCAGTTGCAGCCGAGTCAATTCTAACTTCTAGTAACTCTTTTGGACAGAGTAGAACTGCCCCACAGGGTTTCCAAGGAGTGCCTGGTGGATTTGAACTGGCAGCCTTTTGGTTAGCAGCTGAGCTCTTAACTGCTGCACCACCAGGGTTTCCGGTAGTGGAACAGAGATTGTGTTTTCCAAACCTATATAAGCATCCGGATTCAATAGAATCTGTAAATGTCATATCCACTTGAGTGTTTGCTTTGTAAACTTTCCTAAAAGCCTCAAAACTGGGAAGGCTCTGACTCATCACCCAGCTTATACCTCTCATTTTACACAAACAAGGACTTAGGCCCAGTAAAGCTAGAGGAAATGCTCAAAATTACAGCTTTTGTGCCAGAATGAAGATCAGAATATAGATATCTTGGTTCTCAGTCTAAAGATCTCAAATAAGCAAAGCATTACATTAGGAATAATATCAAGAGCAGATATGGCATACGTATTTTCCCCCTTATCTCATTGAGTAAGGTGCCTATCTGATAGGATTGTTGAGGGATTAAATTCTGGTGAGGAACATAGCACTGAATGCTAACTTCTGATGCTGCTGATAATAATAAAATACCATCTAATTACCTCACTAGCTTGTAAGGTCATTTAGAGCAAGGACTTTGATTTATTCATTTTTTGTATACTCAGGCAATAGAATAGTATCTCATAGGAGGCTGGCTCTCAGTAAATGTTTATTGATTGAATGAATGAATGAAATTTTATATATATAGATAGATATACACATTATATATATAACATATATGTACATATGATTTACTATATTTACTGTCTATATCAAAAAATTTTTTTTAGTTATATATGACGAAATTCATCCATGTTATTTATATTGCCCCTAAAAGCAAACACTTGAAGGCAATATTGAAAAGTGACCCTATAGGACGGAGTAGAACTGCCCCCTGGAATTTCCAAGGAGCTCCTGGTGGATTCAAACTGCTGACCTCTTCATTAGCATCTGTAGCATTTAACCACTATGCCACCAGGGTTTCCATACTTTGAAAGGCAATCTTAAAAAATTAAATTTGGATCTAGGATAGAACATATTTCAAGAAAATAACGAGATCTCTATCGTGGTTTGAATGATGACCTCCAAAAAGATATGTCCATGTGCTGACCCCCAGAATGTGTGAATATGACCTCATTTGGAAAACAGGTCTCTGTAGATGTAATTAAGGATATTGGGATGAGATCATCCTAGATTACCCAGATGTGCTCTAAATCCAATGATAAGGGTTTTTAAAGAGACAGAAGAGAAGATGTTGACAGAAAAGTAGAAGGCCACATGAAGATAGAAGATGAGACTGGGGTGACAGCGCCACAAAAAATGATGACGGCCACCAGAAGTTGGAAGAGGCACAACAGGATTCTCCTCTAGAGCCTTTGGAGGGAGCGCGGTACTGTCAACACAGTCAGACTCTGGCCTCCACAACATTGACAGAAAAAGCATTTTTGTTGTTTTAAGTCACCTAGTTGGTGTTAATTTGTTTTGGCAGCAAGAAGAAACTAATACAGTCTCCAAGACCAAAACACAGACACTGAGTTGAAAGGAGCGTGTAACCACCATCTTTAAGTAAATTCAAGACATGGGGATGCCCTGGAGGCAAACACCAAAGCCCAAGCTTTGACTAACCAGAAATTATGTTCCAGGCCATTTATAAGTTAGATAAGCCATATTTGAAATTTCAGAGTTAAGACCTGGCTTTTGAAAGGAATTAAGCCATGAGGATTCCTGTAGATAAAAATTAAGCAACTATGCCTTCACAATCAAAATTAATCAAAACACAGTGAAAAAACTACCATGAGTGAGAGAAACAACAAATAATTTAGATTCTGAAGAAATTAAATACCAGATACAACTATAATATAATCATAAAGAAAATGTTTAAAGAAAATTTTTAAAAAAAGAACTAAAAAAGAGCAAGTAACACGGTACTCCAAAAAAGTGATCACAAACATGTGAAATGAAAGAAATAAACAAATAATTCATTTAAATTGTACTAATTTTCATTGAAAACTCAAAGAATGGCTTGAATAAGAGATTAGATACAGCTGACTGAAAATAGTGAACTCAAAGTTAACCCAGCAAAAAATGGAAAAAATTACTCAGATTTAACACAGAAAGAAATGAATAGAAAATGCAAAAATGGATAAGTGACATGATTATAGACTTAGTATATTTACTATGTCTAAGTATTTTTTTTTTTTTTTAAGTATAGATCCGGAAAGGGAGAATGAATAAAGAAGTGCTATTTGAAGAGACAGTAATGGAATATTTTTATGTAAATTAATTAAAACATACATCCAAAGATGTAGGAAGCACAATAGTTATGTCAGAAAAAATAAAAATATGTTAACTTGTAGACATATTATGATAAATTTGTAGAATATCAAAGACAAAGGGATTATCTTAAAATCAGCAAGACAGGAAAGAGAGATCACCTGCGGAGAAAGAACACAATAACAGCAAATATCTTAAGAGAAAAACATAGAAATCAGAAGACAGCAAATAATTTCTTCAAAACAGCAGCATAAAATAGCTTTCAATCTAGGATTTTGTATGTAGAAAATTATCTTTTAAGAATGAGGATTGTTGTTATTGTCGTTGTCAGAATGTGTCTATGCTAACTCATGGCAATCCTAAGTGTTAAGAGTAGAACTGTTCCATGGGGTTTTCTTGGTGGCAATCTTAATGGAAGCAGGTCGCCAGACCTATCTTCTGCAGTCTCACCAGGAGGGTTTGAACCTCCAACCTTTTTGTTAGTAGTAGAGTACAAACTGCACCCCTCAGGGACCTTAAGCACAAACAGGCCTTCGCCATCAACAGACCTTCACCACAGGAAGCAAAGATTGTACTTCAAGAAGAAGAAAATAACCCAGGAATAAAGTCTGAAGTGTAAGAAAGAGTAATGAGCAAAAAATTTGAAACATGACTATATAGTGTAATTGCATATAACACACAGAAATTGGTCGTAAGCATAAAACAGTCATTTAAAGGAAAAGAATAAGGTTAAATTACTGGATTAAAACGAGCATAAAATGAAGGTGTGATCAGAATTAAAGTGCTCTAAGCTTTTTGTTTTGTTCGGGATTTCAGTAAATGTATATATTCATTTTAGATTTTTATTTAGCTAACAGCTAATTTGAATAGAGTGTATAATTTGCAATAAAGAAAATGAAGTAAATAAGAAAACTAAGAAAAAAAATCAGAAAAGGGAAGAAAATATCTAAGATGGAACAAACAGAAAGTATATTGTTGTGTGCCATCAAGTTGATTCTGACTCATAGCGACCCTTTAGGACAGAGTAGAACTGCCCCATAAGGTTTCCTAGGCTGTAATCTTTATTTAGGACAGAGTAGAACCTCCCCATAGGGTTTCCTAGGCTGTAATCCTTACAGAGCCAGGTCGAGAGGCCTTTTCTCACACGGCGCCACTGGTGGGTTCTAATGGCTGACCTTTCAGTTAGCAGCCACCAGGACTCCTTAGAAAGCGTACACTAAGTTCAGCTGACTTAAACTTATCATTGATAAGTAATGTATTATTGGGTTAGGTTTTAGAACTGCCCCATAGAGTTTCCAAGGAGCGCCTGGCAGATTCGAACTGCTGACCCTTTGGTTAGCAGCTGTAGCACTTAACCACTATGCCGCCAGGGTTTCCATGTTTATAAAAAATATATATATAAGATTATGAAATATTTGAAAGTAAATGAATGAAAAAGATGCATCGGTCAAATAACAAGCAAAATAAAGGTATGGTTGCTATATTAACACCAGACAAAAATTAACTTTTAGATGTAAGAATTATGTATCAAGAAGTTCAAATCCCTACTAGCACAGTGATGAAGGGCTCAGCCGCTAACCAGAAGTTTGGCAGCTCAAATCCTCCAACATTTCTTTGGAAACCCTGTGGGGCAGTTCTGCTTTGTCCTATAGGGTTGCTGTGAGTAGGAACTGACTCAAAGACAATGGGTTTTCTTTGTTATCAGGAAGTTCACCATAAGGTGCTACATTATTCTGTTTCTAGAAATATATAAATTTTTAATCCTATATGCTACAAAATAACATAGTTTCAACATATTTATAGCAAAAATTAATAAAGCTGATAAAGCCAAAAATGATACTGAAAATTACCAACTGATTGTTCTCAATATTTTACTATTTTAAATTAAAAATGCAAAAATATAGAGAATTTAAACAACTGATGATATGTCTATGATTAAATAGACATATATTGAGCACTGCATCCAATAATCAGAGAAAACATATTCATTTCAAAAAGATGTACATATTTTCCATAAATGATTATGAATTGGTGATAAAGTATGTCTCAAGAAATTTCAAAGGGTAAGTTTGTAAAAATCATGTTTTCTCACTTTAATACAAAATTAAAAATCAATCACAAAAGGGTAAATTAATACTTCACATATTTCCAAAAACAGAAACACTTTAAAATTCATGGGTCAAATGGAAATCATAATAACATTTAAATATTTAGAACCAAACATTGATTGAAATGCTATATACAAAAGGTGTAAAGTGGCTAAAGGAGTACTTAGAGGAAAAGTATAGAATTAAAGCTTCTGTAAGAAAAGCTGAAAATGCATGTCATTTAATGAAAGGCATCTGACATGAGAAATCAGAGAAAAACGTATTTATCAACAGAGATTGTAAAAGGAAGGTGGTAATAGAGATAAGAAGATAAATTACTAAAATAGATGTGATCGTTTGCTAGTGCTGCTGACAAAAATAGCCCAGATCTGTGGCTTTAGGAACAGAAATTTATTTCTCACAGTTTGGGAGACTAGACATCTGTATTCAGAGCACAGTTTCTAGAGAAATTCTGTCTGGTCTGGGGAAACCCTTGTCTCAGCTTCTGTAGGCAGCCATCCTCGGAGTTCCTGGGCTTGTAAAATGGTCTGCTTCTGCTGTCTTCAGAGAGCTTTGGTCCTTCCCCTACGTCCGCTTTTCTGTGCCTAATCTGCTCTTTTACATCTCAACAGTGACTGGCTTAAGAAATGCTCTACACTGATAAAAGCTCATCGAATAACAAAGAAAGTTCTGTTTCCAGATGGAATTGCATCCACGGGTATGTTGTGCGTTAGAGGCCATCAAGTTGATTCCAACTCATAGTGACAGAGTAGACTTGCCCCATGGATCCCCTGGAAACCCTGGTGGTGTAGTGGTTAAGTGCTACAGCTGCTAACCAAAAGGTCAGCAGTTTGAATCCACCAGGCGCTCCTTGGAAACTCTGTGGGGCAGTTCTACCCTATCCCATAGGGTTGCTATGAGTAGGAACTGACTCGGCAGCACTGGGTTTGGTTTTTGTTTTTTTTTTTTTTTTTACTATTTACAGGAGCAGATTGCCAAGTCTTTTCTCGCACAGAGCCACTGAGTAGGTTCAAACTGCTGACCTTTCCGTCAGAAGCTGAATGCTTTAATCATGGCACCACCAGGACTCCTTTCCACAGGTATAACCAAAACCATTGCCGTGGAGTCGGTTCCAACCCATAGGGACCCTATAAGACAGACTAGAGCTTCCCCATAGGGTTTCCAAGGGTGTAATCTTTAAGGAAGCAGACTGCCACATCTTTCTCCCACAGAGTGGCTGGTGGGTGCGAAACTCTGGCCTTTCGGATGGGGGTTAGGATTTACAAAACATATCTTGGGGGAACATAATTTAGTCAGTAGGAATAGATAAAGATATAGATAGGACTGATGAAGACAAAATTAAATTATTTAAGAAAATAAAAAAAGGGACAAAAACTCCAGGAATGTTGTTTAAGAAATAAAGAGGGATGAGGCACAAATAAGTAATACTAACAATGAAAATTATATCATAGCTTCAGTTACTTTAAATATTATGAAGGTAATAAAGGCATCTTTTAAACAATTTTAGATCAACTATAAAACGGTAGATGAGTTGTATAAATTTAGGGAAATGTGTACCTTTTCAATATTCACTCAAGCAAAGCAGAATACAAAAAAATCCCATAACAATTAAAGAAATATTATTTACTGTATTATACATATTATTTCGCCCATGTGCCAACACTTTTATTATGTATGTGGTTATGGCTGTTGTCTTGAATAGTGTGGAGCATAAGTGACATGTCAGATTCACTTGCGGGGTGAGGGACAGTAATTATGGACTTTGAATCTGGGGCAATTGAATTTTAAACCCAGCACTCTATCCGCTTAACTCTGCGGCTTCGAATGAGAAACAATCTCTCTGTATTGTTCTTTTCATCTACAATGCTGAGATAATAATATGTATTTCATAAAGTTATTTTAATGATTAGATATATTAAACATATTTAATGCTCCTGACAGTGCCTCACACACACACACACAAAGATGAGCTTTTATTATCCATGTTTTTTAATAAACTTTGTCATTCTGAGCAAAACAACTTCATATTTCGGGAGTTGTTTTGTTACTCCAAGCGTAAACTTTAGAGCATCCTAACCATCTAATTCCTAGAGTTCTTTAGAATATTGAGAAATTTATGACTATGCTGGCACTGATTACTTCACCTTGAAAATTCTTGGTTAAAAAAGGAAAACTTGGTTTTCCACAAGAGACATCAGACAAAGGTGAAACTTTTGAGGAGTGGATGTAATAAGTCAGTGTGGTCCCGGTAAACTCAGAACGGAGACGCACGACTTTTAGAGTTAAAGAAAGCTTCAAAATGGATGGACTTGCATTTTTTTCCCCCTTTGAATTGGGATATGTTGACCTCTGGCTACTTGAATGATATTCTCTGCTGACCTGATGCTGTCGGCCAAGAACACAAGACCTTCTGCCTTCACCCTTCTCATCTCCGTAGGATGTTCTTTTAAAATCAAGTGGTGTGACTTAGAATTTCCAAATGTGCTGCAAATTTAATTTTATCTGTTTAAAGGTGGCTTTTATTTTATTTAGGAAATGCAATTGTCCACATAGCCAAACAGAATCATTTATTTCCTTTGTGACATTGAGATTTCCTGCGGAAAAGAAAAAAATCACAAATTTGCATGATCTCTATTTTTTTTTTTTTAGCGGATTTCACCATTGTAGCGAAGAAAGATGGAAGTTTCTCATTCAAATGTGAGGAATTTGTATGTTGTTGGGAGATCACAATCTAGGTCGATTAAACTCTCCACAATAATCTATTTAAAAATGGAGAAGAAAACAGGGGTGACTTTTACGTTCCCGTTGTGCCTAGAACAGGGTCCTTTGTGTAGCCGGTGCTAACAAAACCCTATTTTGTGAGTGAGGAAGTGAACACTCGAATGAACAGTCTTTGCAAGAAACTGCTTTTCTTTTTTCTTTTTCTTGAGTAATCCTGGGTAAACATTTCCAAGTACAACCTGACAGTTTTTTAGTGTTTCAATTGAGACTACTAGCATTTTCCTTCTATTGGAAACATTACTTTCAATGATAACTTTTAAATATTTAAATGTAGGATATTGATGATGTGCTTTTATTCTCTTTTCCCAAATTTCTTCAATAAAAACATTTATTTAAAGTGTTTACTGTAACCTTGGGATATGTTCTAAAGGAAAATAAGTAGTTTCAGTCATGAACTATACCTACTCAGAGCTCTGAAAAAAATATATTCATAAAAATAGAAGTAACCAAATATGGTAAAATAGCTTGCGTTCCAAATAAATGACCAAAACAATGCAGAGGAAACTACAGAAAATGAAGTATTCCTGAGATTTCGGGTGTTGAGGGTATCCTTCACATGTTTTGTGCCATCTCACAGCGACCATACATGACAGGGTCAGACTCTCCCATAAGGCTCCCTAGGTTTTACAGGTACAGATCGCCAGTTCTTTTCTCCAACCAAGTGGATAGTGGGTTCGAACCACTGACCTTTGGTTAGCAGCCAGTGCTTAACCATTGTTCTACCAGGGCTCCTTGTGCACTACCTGAAAACCAAAACCAAACCCGTTGCCGTTGAGTCAATTCCGACTCATAGCGACCATGTAGGACAGAGTGGAGCTGCCGCATAGAGTTTCCAAAGAGCGTCTGATGGATTCAAACTGCCACCCCTTTTGTTAGCAGTCATAACACTTAACAACTACATCACCAGGGCTCATTAAATCCATGCTAACTTTTATTAAAAACTTATAGAGACCATCTGGTGTAATTCCTGAAAACAGAACAAACAAAAAAGAGACAACTAATTTAATGTAAGGTTGGTAACAGGTGGGTATTGACCTCGCAATTGTAAATAAATTAAAACATCAACTCCAGGGCAACGGGTTTGGTTTGTTTAATATAAATATTCGGCTGCTAACCAAAAGGACGGCAGTTCAAATCCATCTGCTCCCATGGGGCAGTTTTACTCTGTCTTATTGGATCCCTATGGGTCAGAATCGACTTGAAAGCAATGAGTTTGGATGTATTTAAAAAACAAATGGCAATGTGATTATTTTTTCTAGATTCCTAAAAGTTTATATAGTCATGTTCAAAAAATTATTTCTGGACACCTCCTTTGAAAATATGCTTGCTGCCTTACATTTATGGTTTCTCCATTTATGCACATAAGATCAGTTAAATTGTAATTATTTTTTATGTGAAAAAATTATATGTATTTATATATACATATGGCGAAGTACTGGCTAAGCTACCTCTCACAATTTTGAACTTAAACTCACAATTCTGGAACAACATACATCATGGAGTTTGAGAAGAAAACAACCAGTTTTCTATTTCTCACTCTATCCCCTGCCCCTGTATTTTCCTATATTGTCACTTGCTCAGGTCTGAACCATCACAACACTTTCAAATAAAGAATTCTCTGTTCCGGTGACCCCAGGTTGTTAGGAGCAGAGACAGGCCATCGGCTGCCAACCAGCGAAGGCCTAGGAACCTCAGTCTTACCACCACAGGGACTGAACTTCACGGTAAGTGAAACGCAGCCTGGGCAACAGATGGTCTCCGCCTTCCGATATGGAAGAGTATGGTCCATAGAAATGTTCCTATTTGCATTTCTGATTTTAGTTATTTGTGTCTTTTCCCTTTTTTTCTTTGTCAGTCTAGCTGTTTGTCAATTTTCTTTCCAAAGAGTCAGCGTTTGGTTTCATTTTTAGTCTCTATTTTTCTGAATCCCTGGTGACACAGTGCTTAAGAGCTTGGCTGCTAACCAAAAAAGTCGGCAGCTCTAATCTAACAGCTGCTCCTTGGGAACCCTGTGGGCCAGTGCTACTCTATCCTGTATGGTCGCTATGAGTCAAAATCTACTCAACGGCAACAGGATTATTTTCCTATTCTCTATTTCTCTTCTCTCTGCTCTGATCTTTATTTTTTCCTTCCTTCTGCTACCTTTGGACTTAGTTCACTCTTCTTTCATAGTTGGTAAAGTTCTAGACTTAGGCTACTGATTTGAGATCTTCCTTCTTTTTTATCAGAGGTGTTTATAGCTATACGTTAAACCCTGAAAACTGCATCCAATGCCTCTCAGAAATTTTGGTTTGCTATCATTTTTTATCATTTTCTTTCATCTCCTAAATATTTTCTAATTTTCCTTGTGGTTTCTTCTTAGGTCCAATGATCGTGTAAGAGTGTGTTGTTCAATTTCAACATACAGTCCAGTTTCCTTCTCTTGTTGATTTCCATCTTCATGTAATTATGGCTGCAGAAGACATTTTGTATGATTTCAGTTTTTTTTTTTTTTTTAATTTATTGAGACTTGTTTTGTGGCTAGCATATGATGTTTCCTGAAGAATATTACATTTACTTGAGAAGAATATGTATTCTGCTGATGATAGGTTGCTTTTTAATTATGCCTGTTAGGCCTAAATGGTTTAATGTGTTTTTTAAGTCCTGTATTTTCTTACTGATCTCCTGCCTGAATGTTCTACTCATTATTGAAAGTAGTGTATTGAAGTCTCAAACTGTTATTGTAGAAGTGTATTTCTCCTTCAATTGTGTTAATATTTGTTTCATGTATTTCAGGGTTCTGTTGTTTGATGCATATGTGTTTATAATTGTTGTATAATCTTCAGGAATTGACCCTTTTACCAAAGTAATGCTCTATTTTGCCTCTTATAACAATTTCAGACTAAAAGTCTATTTTGTACAATATTTGTATAGCTACTCCAGCTCTCTTTTGGTTACCATTTATAAAGCATAGCTTTTTCTGCCTTTTCATTTTCAACCTTTGATCTTTATATCTGAAGTGAGTCTCTTGTAGGCAGAATATGGTCTAATTATTATTTTTTCAATTTATTTTGTCAATATCTAACATTTGAAAAGCTTGAACTATTTGCATTTAAAGTAATTACTATTAAGGAAAAGCTTACTTCTGTCACTCATTATTTTTCTGTTTGTAACACATTTTTTGTCTAACATTTTCTCAATTACTGTGTGGCTTGTCTTTTGGTAGTGACATATGTTGCCAAATGATTTTTATTTTTTACATTTAAAGAAATCCAAATTATCAGAACTATTTTTTCATAGACACACTTTTGTTTTTTGCATATAAATCTCACTGCAAAATATAAGTTCTCTTATATTTTCTTCTAGAAGTTTTATAGCTTTCTGTTTTACATTTGAGTCTATCTTTATTTTGAGTTAATTATAGTGGAAGGTGTATGGTTTGTGTCAAAGTTCTTCTTTTTTTTTTTTTTCTTCATATAAACAATCAATTGCACCAGAACTATTTGATGAAAAGAATATTCTTCTCCATTGAATTGCCTTTGCTCCACTGTCAAAGACCAGGGAGTCTTTTTCTGGGTTCTCTATTCTGGTCACTTCATCTATGTAAATCTACTCTTTCTCCAGCAGCCTGCAGTCTTGATAGCTATTGCTTTATAGTATATGTTGTTGTTGTTGTTAGGTGCCATCAAGTTGGTTCCAACTCACTGCAACCCTGGGCACAACAGAAAGAAACACTGCCCAGTCCTGAGCCATCCTCACAATCATTGCTATGCTTGAGCTCACTGTTACAGCCACTGTGTCAATCCACCTCACTGAGGGTCTTCCTCTTTTTTGCCGACTCTGTACTTTGCCAAGCATGATGGAGAACCAGGGACGGATCCCTCCTGACAACATGTCCAAAATATGTAAGACGCAGTCTCGCCATCCTTGCTTCTAAGGAGCATTCTGGTTGTACTTCTTCCAAGACAGATTTGTTTGTTCTTTTGGCAGTCCGTGGCATATTCAATATCTTTCCCAACACCACAATTCAAAGGCGTCAATTCTTCTTCAGTCTTCCTTATTCACTGTCCAGCTTTCACATGCATATGATGTGATTGAAAATGCCATGGTTTGGGTCAGGCGCACCTTAGTCTTCAAGGTGACATCTTTGCTCTTCAATACTTTAAAGAGGTCCTTTGCAGCAGATTTACCCAATGCAATGTGTCTTTTGATTTCTTGACTGCTGCTTCCATGGCTGTTGATTGTGGATCCAAGTAAAATGAAATCCTTGACAACTTCAATCTTTTCTCTGTTTATCCTGGTGTTGCTCGTTGGTCCAGTTGTGAGGATTTTTGTTTTCTTTATGTTGAGATGCAATCCATACTGAAGGCTGTGGTCTTTGATCTTCATTAGTAAGTGCTTCAAGTCCTCTTCACTTTCACCAAGCAAGGTTGTATCATCTGCATCATGCAGGTTGTTAATGAGTCTTCCTCCAATCCTGATGCCCTGTTCTTCATATAGTCCAGCTTCTTGTATTATTTGCTCAGCATCAGATTGAATAGGTATGGTGAAAGAATACAACCCTGGCGCACACCTTTCCTGACTTTAAACCAATCAGTATCCCCTTGTTCTGTCCAAACAACTGCCTCTTGATCTATGTAAAGGTTCCTCATGAGCACAATTAAGTGTTCTGGAATTCCCATTCTTCTCAATGTTATCCATGATTTGTTATGATCCACACAGTCGAATGTCTTTGCATAGTCAATAAAACACAAGTAAACATCCTTCTGGTATTCTCTGCTTTCAGCTGGATCCATCTGACATCAGCAATGATATCCCTGGTTCCACTTCCTCTTCTGAAACTGGCCTGAATTTCTGGCAGTTCCCTGTCGATATAGTGCTGCAGCCATTTTTGAATGATCTTCAGCAAAATTTTGCTTGCGTGTGATGTTAATGATATTGTTCTATAATTTCCACATTCAGTTGGATCACGTTTCTTGGGAATATGAAAAAAAATATATAGTAAGTATCAAATTCAGGTAGTGAGTCCTCCAACTCTTGCAGAATATTGTGTTGGTTATTCTAAGTCTTTTGCTTTCTATATAAATTTTAAGATCAGTTTGTTGATATCTACAAAGTAACTTATTGTGATTTTAAGATTACATTGAATTTATAAATCAGTTTTGAAAAAATTGACCTCTTCACAATATGGAGTTTTCCAATTCTTGCATCATGTGATCTTGCATCAACCTTGTAGGATGAGAAGGCAGGAAGGGACAGGAGCTGATTGGATGGACACAGGAAGCCAGGGTGAGAGGGGGAGCATGCTGTGACATTATAGGAATTGTAACTACTGTTACATAACAACACGTGCATAAATTTTTATAGGAGAAATTAACTTGAGCTGTAAACTTTCACCTAAAGCACAATTAAAAAAAAAAAAATCTCCTGTCAGTTCTATCAGTTTTTGATTCACATTTTTTGATGCTTGGTTGTTAGTCACATACACATTGAGGGCTGTTATGTCTTCTTGGGAAATTTATCTTATAATCAATTATGCAATCCCATTCTTCATCCCTGACTAATTTTCTTGTTCTGAAGTATGCCTTGACTGAAATTAATATAGCTAATCCATCTTTCTTTGGATTAGTATTACCACGGCATATCCCTTTTAACCTATCTGTATCTTTATACATAAAGTGAATTTCTTGTAGACAGAGTATTGTTGAGTGTTTTCTATTCTTTTTTTTTTTTTTTTTTTCTTAATCAACTCTGGAAATTTCTGTCTCTTAATTGGGTACTTCGTTCTGTTGTGCATAGGGTCACTATGAGTCAGAATCGACTCAATGGCACCTAACAACAATTGATTATTTATACTTTTCACATTTAAAGTGACTATTAATGCGTTGTTGTTGTTGTTATATGCTGCTGGGTTAACTTCAAATCATAATGACTAATATCTACAATGTTTGTAACTGTTATCTATGTGTTATATTTTTCTTTGTTTCCAATATTTTGTGCTTTCTCTGATGTTAATTGAGCTTTTTGTATGTTTCACTTTTATTTCCTCTCTTAGCATATTAATTATACTTCTTTTAGAAATGTTAATAGTGCTTGCCCTAGAGCTTCTAATATACATTTCTAACTTATCTAAGTCACTTTCATATAAGAGTATACTGCTTCATGTATAGTGCAGACACACATGCTGTAGGGTTTCCAAAACCTCCCTGTTATCCTTTATATCACTGCTCTCATTTCTTTTACTTGTCCGTGTGCTACAATTCTCCTGCACATTTCTACTATTTGTTATAGAGACAAAAATACTGTCAAATCAGTAAAGAAAAACAAAATATCTCAGTTTACTTTTATTTGTCCTTTTCAAATGCTGTTCCTTTCTTTCTCTAGACCTGATTGTCTTACTCATTTTCCTTCTCCCCAGAGAACTTCTTTTGACATTTGTTGCTGGCAGGTCAGTTTTGTTTGTTTGAGAAAGTTGTTATTCCTCTTTGTCTTTTGAAGATTAACTCCTCTGGATATAGACTTCTAGAATAGTGTTTTTGGACTTTTTTGTTTTCAATACTTTAAAGATTTCCCATCACTCTTTCCTTGCTTGCATGGCTTCTGATCAGAAGTCTGTTATTATTCCTTTCTTTTACCCCAATATAGGTAGGCAATTTTTTTTTCTCAGTCTGGCTTCTTTATAGTTTTTCCTTCTTGTGTGCAGTTTTCTGCGAACAATATTCAATATCCACAGGAGGGCAACTAACAACAACAATTGATTGACATCCTCTGAGTTTCCTGGTTCTGTGATTTTGCGTCTCATTAATTTTGCAAAATCCCAGTCATGATTAGTTCAAATATTTTTTCTCCTGCATACTCTTATTTATCCTTCTAATATCCATTTATTCGAATGTTATATCTTTTAAAATTGCATCACTCTTCTTGGATCTTCTGATCAGCCTGTGTGTGTGAGAGAGTTTTCTCTTTGAATTTAAAGTAAAAGGTTATAATGGCCTATTTCAAATTCATCAATTTTCACTCTGACCAGGTCCAGTCTCCTGGTTAGTCTGCTTTATTCCTGTCATTTCCTTTTAATTCTTTCTTAAAGTTTCTACCTCCCTGATTACCTCACTCACTCATATTTTATTGTGTGTTGTCTACTTTTTCCATCAGAGATTTAATATAAAAATATAATAATCATGGTTATTTTAAATGCCATGCCTGACAATTCCAACATCTGTGTCTGGTAGTAATACTATGTGTGTGTGTTTTTCTCTTTAGACTTGGTCTTTTTCTTTTATACTAGAATACCTTGTAGTATTCTTTTTGAGACTTGGCCAGTATATCTGAGGTATAGGAATCGAGGTGAATCTAATTTTAGCATCAAGTTTAATGTTAATCTGTCTGAGAGCTCGGCTGTGCTCCATATTTGCGTAGTCGTAGGTATAAGAGACTTCAGATTCCTCTAGTATCGGTTTTTGTTCTCACTGTCCACTTTGAGCTCCCCTACTTGCTCCTCATCAGACAGTCTGCGTTTTCAGCTTCGTCAACTGTAATACACCGTCATTATATTGGAATACTGTTAGCATGGTGGCAAGAGGTGGAGGAACGGAAGCGTTCTACAATCTTATGACTATATTTCAGTCTTTTATGTGGTATGTGTCCCTGGACTGTGAGCTTCAAAACTGTTTTTAATTACCTCCCATATATGAGATGAGAAGGCTAGAGGGTGCTACGGTAGGAAAAATGTCCTTCCTCGAGTGGAATAAGGCTCTAGATAAGTCTCTTTTCCCTGGAAAGTAAGCTTTTGCTGTGGAGAACACTCTTGGTGTATTTTCCAGTGATCACTCTTCTCCTCTCCTTTCAGTGCTAAGAGAGGATTTTTCTTGACTTCACCATGAGAACCTAGTAGAGCTCTTAGAGATAAAACCTCCAAAAGCCTCGCCCAAGACTGTGGCTCTCAGGAGTTGTCATTCTTACATTAGACTACACTCAACCTCCAGCCATACATCAGATTTTAAGTGTTCATACCAGTTAATGGCTTCATCAGTTTCTGGTTCAGGTAAGGAGATCTTGGCTGTGACTCTCTGGATCTTTTCTGTCTTTCCAGATTTTGGGTAGTGTTTTACCCTTTGATCTCAGTTCTCTAATTAGTTCAAGAAAAGTCATTAGTTTTCAGTTTCTTCAGCCCTTTCTTATTGTGAGGATGGAAGTGACAACGTCTGTGCTCTTTATATGCTGGACTTGAAACCAGAAGAATATAGAAATTCTATGGTGCCATACATGGAAAAGATACACAGAAAACGTGTATTGCAATTCAATAGTAGCTTCTGAGACTCTATTGGAGAAATAATCCCAGCCAAATTTCACTGCCTGATTAGCATTAATTTACTCACAATTTGGAAAAAACAAAAAAACAGCCAACCATTAGCTTAGGAGTATCAGGCTTGGTTAGCAGTAGACCAAGCTGCAGCATTTGCCAACTTCTTCTAGTGCCAAGATTTAGGATGCCTGCATGGATACAGAAAGATCAGTGGTTTGAACCCAGCAGCTGCTCTGTGGGAGAAAGATGTGGCAGTCTGCTTCTGTAAAGATTTACAGCCTTGGAAACCCTATGGGGCAGTTCTACTCTGTCCTGTAGGGTCTCTATGAGTCGGAATCGACTAGACAGCAAGGTTTTTTTTTTTTTCTGCGTGGATACAGTAGCATGCAATTCTTGTCCAGTGCTATAGCCACTGCCATCTGTCTTGCTCCCACATAAATTCTTTTCCCTGCTTACTGGTATCTATGCCATTTTGTAGGATGCCAACGGGTGATTTTCTAATAGGCATTCCCAGGCAAGAGCCTTCTTTGTCATTTAATTCTGCCAAGGCTTTTGACATGGCTTGCCTGTGTCCTGATTTGTATGGCAACGTTCAGTGCAGAGCCCTGTGAATAATTTTAGGTATCAGCCTATTTACCGCCTCCTACTTTTTTTTTTATTTTTTACTGCAGCCAAAGCTCACCCATTCCATGATTTCATTCAGTGTGATTTGAAAATGTGTTTAACGGAGCATGCACAGGATTTTGGGATTATTGCCAGTATGAAACCTTAAAAATACAAAGACTTAGCACATTCACTGGTGCAATATCATAAATGTGTTTCTCAGTGTATGTTTGTGTATCTAATGTCTCTGTCTGTTTGGAAATTTGCCAGTCATTACAAGTTATGTGTATGTCTACAGTAGAAGTGGTTTCCTGTGAACTGAAGAGAATGGTTGTGCATGGTGATCGAACACTGCTGCCAAATACTTAGTTGGAAGTAAGCCCAGAACTTTCTATTTATGTATATTTTATTCACCACTTTGTGCTATACCAGGGTTAAATGAACAATGAGGAGATATCTTTTACCCATGATGCACCTGTCTTTTAAAAAGCTGATTCACTCATTGGGTATCCAATAAAGGGCCAGTATGTTAATTTAACGCTACCTTTTTTTTTAATTCACTTACCAATTTAATATAAAAATCTCTTTGAGAAATGTGGGTCCCAGCAACACTTTAAACTTTACTCACATACTAAAACAAAAGACATTAAAACTCACACTGAAAAGCATGGAGAGAGAAGATTTTATTGAATTTTTAGAACATGAATTTCTTTAACTCTCAGTTTCTTTAACTTCTCTCCTCACTTCTTTCAACCCTGAGAAAGGGAAAAGAGAGAGACAGAGAATATTTAGTCTTCAGGAAAGATCTTAACAGTAGGCCATAAAGTTAAAAAAATTAAGATATATCTACCATAATTTAGTCCTATATCCCTCCCTCAAAATAATTCACAGTATATTATTTTCCCCTTTAACTAGAAAACTGCTTACAACATTTTAGGAAGAACTACAGAAGAAATCTAACTTCAAACAAAATGCTAACATCATATTAGTTTAAACTAATGTTTTTTGTTCAGAAAACCAAATAACTCAAATGTCATAATGATAATGGCAAAACACTTGACAACATAAAAGTCAGGAAAAAGGAATCAAGAAATTGAAACAGAAAACTGCATTTATTTAATTTCCTTACCAATTATCTTTTAAATATCAATGGATTTGGAATATACCTCTAAAGTTTCAGGGACATTTTCTATCTACATCAATGAAAAGTATCTTAAAATCTTAGTTATTAATGAATGAAGTTGGAAGTAATGTAAAGACGTGAAAAACACCCTGAATTTGGAATCTTTATGCCTCGATTCCACAGTGAGTCCTCACTGACTGCTTTCTTTGAGATCTTAGACAAATTGAAACTTAGCTTTCTTATCTGCAAAATGAGGGTAATAATGATATATTATTCTCAGAGTCATTGCCAGTATTTAGAAGAATCTCTGTGACGTTGTCTGGTTCACAGTAGAGACACAGAAAATGTTTGCAAAGAGTAACACATAAATAAGGGATACACTTACCCTTATAGAAGGGGGTATCATTTAAAAAATTTCTCCTCACGTAACTGTTCCTTGAGAAGGAGAGGCCTTTTTTTTCTCCGTGAACTTATTCTTGTGATTTTTGAGATTGAATTTAGACTGTGGATGGCTTCAAGGTTGTGTCAAGAATTTTGAGTTCTTTGTAATGTAGTACTAAGACTGAGTTCCGTATCATTCTCATATACATGTAATCTAAAACTCAAATTTCAGGTTCCAGCCATAATGGACTCATTTTCTCACAGTAAATAACTACAAAAAACTTGAGAACTTACGTGAAAAAAAAAAAAAGAAAAAACTGGTTTTATAAAGTTGAGTGGACAGCAACTAGCATAGGGCACAAAAAGTGGGCACCATATTGACTCCAGCTTTTACAACAGGGCAATTTCCAAGCGAAAGTTAGGAGAATTTCAATGCAGGAGGCTCTAAGATAGATGTGAAGCCCACCCTCAGGTTTCCAGATGCCTCAAGCTGCCAGTGAGCCAGGAGAGGCTCTAAGAGGAAAGCTTTTAGAGGAATCCTGAGATGATCAGGGATTTCAGTAGCATCACAGTGAAGGGGTCATATTGCAGTGTGTGCATACACAGAGTGGGATCTCTTTAGTGAAAACCACAGGCTTTCAGTCGCGTCCAAATAAAGGTCCTATTGTAGGAATAAGTGTCACATGCTGAACATCCTGAATCCCTGTTGAGAGGTGCCTGTCTTGTTAGAGAAATAACAAAATTACACATTTAAAATAAAGTGTAATAATAAAATATTTTCTTACTTAGGGTAATTATTAAGGTAAAAATAAAAGAATGTTCAACCACACAGTTGATGATGGTGTGATAGAGTACGACACCATTTTTTTACGTTTGGCTGCTGACAGCTTTCAAGCCCCACCAAACCTGTTTCTGCTCCTGTTCTGTAACCCAGTAAAAACCCCTTGAAGCTTTTCTTTGTCATGAGAAGGAATTTCAGTCCCAGGCCACGTGTGGCACCCTCACCCAGCCCAACCCCTTGCCCACCACAAATCTCTAAGTCAGTCTCCTTTCCCTGCTCCTTTAAGCCATTTCAGACAGGCTTGGGAGCTCACTCTGCCTGCTCTGAGAAGAAGCTTCAGCGTTTGAGTAATAAACCTCTTCGTATCTTCTTGGCATGAGTGTCGTGTCATCAGTCCCAAAATCCAAATTGAATTTTGTGTGGAGGGCCTGTCCTGATACTGTGCAGCGGCCACAACAACTGGAAAAAGTACTGTTATAATAATAATAATCATTTAGCATTTCATTAATCCACTGTAAGGCAAAAAAGGGAAAATGAATATAGGGAAGATAAATCAATAAATATGGTTATTGATCTGTATTTTGTCACTACAAATTATGGCAAGGCTTACCAAATGTACACCTTAAATATATGTAGTTTATTGTATGCCAGTTAAAAACAAAACAAAACAAAAAAAAACCCAGTGTCGTCGGGTCAATTCCGACTCATAGTGACCCTACAGAACAGAGTAGAACTGCCCCATAGAGTTTCCAAGGAGCGCCTGGTAGATTCGAACTGCCGACCCTTTGGTTAGCAGTCGTAGCACTTAACCACTACACCACCAGGGTTATGCCTGCATAAAAGATTATCAGAGTAGATAATAAATAAAAACATAATTATATAATATTCACAAAAAATACTTTTAAATATAAAGATGCAACAAAATTTAAAGTAAAAGAGCAAAAGAGTGCATCATACAATCAGTAACCAAAAAGGCATATCTGAAGTGGCTATGTTATTGTCACCCACCAAAAATTTTTAAGAGGCATCAAGATAGATATAGAAAGGTCTTTCATAATAATGAAAAGGCTAAAATAAATAAGAAGTCATAACAATTATAAATGTGGATGACTAATAATATAACTTCAAACAGAAAACTAAAAGAAAACAGACAATCCTGGAATTATATTTGGAGATTTTACATGCTAGTCTCACGAACCTATTTTAAAAAAAGGAGAAAATTACAAGACTTAAACCTAAAAATTAAGTGACTTGAACTAATTGATGTGTATACAGAGTTATATACAACAACTGCAGAATACAAATTCTTTTAGTGTGTAGGTAAAATGTTTGCCAAAAGGGGCTATATGTCAAGTAGCAAGGGTCTGTTTGTTTTAATGACTTATATATTCAATGAACTTTTCTGACCTCCGTAGAATTAGAAGTCAAGGGCAGAAAAATAAGTATAAAACTACCACATGGTGGCATATTAACTAGTACACGTCTAAATAAGCCAGGAGTTAAAGAATAAAATCACAAAGAAAATTAAACAGTTTAAGCTGAGTGATAATGAACGTATCAAAAGTTGTGGCATGCAGCGAAGCAATGGTTTAGAGGAAAATTCATAGCTTTAAAATGCATTTATTAGAAAGGAAAAAAAATGATTAAGCTAATTTTGACTTCCAACTAAGGATACAGAAAAAAACAACAAATTAACTTCGCAGAAATTAGAAGGATGAAAATAATAGCAGGAAAAAAAAATAGAAGAGAGATATAGAATAGAAAGAAATCAATACAGTTTATTCTTTGAAAAGATTAATATTAGTAAATCTATAGCATGACTAATCAAGAAAAATAAAGGAAAAACAATAATTACAAGTAGTAGGACTGAAATAAAGGTTTCTGGGTTTTTTTTGTTGTTGTTATGTCATGGATTGAATTATGTCCCCCCCAAAAATGTGCTTATCAATTGGGCTGGGCCATGATTCTGGGTACTGTGTGATTTTCCTATAGGTTGCAAATCCTGCCTCTATTATGTTAATGAAGGAAGATGGGTGGCAGTTGTGTTAGTGAGGCAGGACTCAGCCTACAGGATTGGATTATGTCTTGAGGCAATCTCTTGAGATATAAAAGGGAGAAACAAGCAGAGAGACAGGGTGGGGACCTCATACCACCAAGAAAGAAGCGCCAGGAGCAGAGCATATCCTTTAGACCTGGGGCTCCTGCACAGAGAAGCTCCTAGTCCAGGGGAAGATTGACAGGAAAGACCTTCCCCCAGAGTTGAGAGAGAAAGCCTTCCCCTGGAGCTGACGCCCTGAATTTGGACTTTTATCCTACTTTACTGAGAGAAAATAAACTGCTCTTTGTTAAAGCCACCCACTTGTGGTATTTCTGATAGCAGCACTAGGTAATGAAGACACATTACATACACTATAGACATTTATATGATTTAAAAAAGAAAAAGAACTGGTTGACATCCAGTGAATTCCAACTCAAGGTGACTCCATGTGTTTCTGAGCAGAACTGTGCTCCACACAGGGTTTTCATATCTTCAACCTTTTGGAACCAGATCACCTGGCATTTCTCTCCAGGCACCTCTAGGTGAATTTGAATTGCTTACCTTTCAGTTAGTAGCCTACCACTTACCAATTTGTGCTGCCCAGGGACTCATGTATAAGAAAACAGGGATCAATTTAAATAGCTTTAGGACAATAAATTTGAAAATTTTGGTGAGATTGACAGATTACTTTCAAAATATGACTTATAAAAATTGAAGCAAGAAGAAATAAAAAATGTAAATAATATACAAATATCACTTAAAACCTTCATGTATTATAAGGGAACTATTGGCCTAACTCTAATATAAGAGAGAAATTTTTCAACTCAGTTAATTACAGTCTCTCATCACCTTTTCTGTCAAAAGATTTTGTTTAAAAAATGTGTTTAAGATAATTCTTTTATTTCTCCTTTATTATTCATGAGTAAATCGACTTTGCCCACATGTTTATTTCATTAAGCATTGGAGTTTAGCATCAGGTTTGTGATTTGCAGTCGACATGTACGGATTTAAGATCTTGTTCAAACATCAGGAATGTAAACTGTACCTATGCTGGCAGATTTTATAAGTGTGTTTCTTTAGATATTTGGTTTGGTATAAAATGGCCCTTCAGAAAATGTAGGAAACTGCCAAATCTTTATTCAGAAGACTTCCATAGAGCCACTTCTTTTTTTTTTTAAAATAGGACCCTAGCAGACTACATACCAATAAATCAATTCTCTTTATTAAAACACATGTTAAAAATACTGAAGAACTACCCCTTGTGTCTTATATTTTTACAGCAAAGACAGTGTGATGTATTTAAGTGAGTGCAGGGCACAGGCAGAGCCAAACAAACCTTACCAAACACTAATTATCACTGGCAGCCCCCTTTGAAAATGGCTGGGATTAAGTTCAACACATGTTCTTTTCAGTTCATTTACTCCAGTGTCCCCTCCCCCCCCCCCGCAAAAAAAAAAAAGAAGGTACCAAACCGGTTGCCGTTGAGTCGATTGCAACTCATGTGATCCAGTAGGGCAGAACTGCCCCCATAGTGCTTCCAAGGAACTGCTGGTGGATTTGAACTGCTAACATTTTGATTAGCGGCCAAGCTCTTAACCACTGCTCTAGGTCCTAAACCTAAAAAGTCACATACAGAAGTCATTAGATGTGGATAAATAGAATTATGTGGTGATGAAGTTGTCACCACCCAAGTCTTTCTGTTAAAGAAACTCGACAACAAATATTTTAAGGGATTCACTTTTCATACTACTTTGAAAGCCACTCTAGAGTGGATGTTTTGTCATTGTGTCAGTCTGGTTCCATATAAAACTGTGGGACCAGTGCCATGTAATTCAATAGAGGGAATCTGATGTAACTGTGGAGTTATTCAAGGAGCTAAACATGGGAAAGTAAACCAATCAAGAAAATTGGAAGAAGTCAATTTTATCTCTGGGGGTGGAGGACAAAAAGAGATGATGCCTTTAGCAGAGATCAGAAGCTAGAGTTGCCTGTTTTGTACTGGAATCTTGAAGAAAGGGACACCAGGTACCTAGGCCACAGAGGGAGAAGCTGAGTAGCTGACAAATGGGAACCATTGAGGAGACCTGCTACGGATTGAATTGTGTCCCCCCAAAATATGTGTTGTAAATCCTACTATATCTGTGGTTATAATCCCATTGGGAATAGATTCTTTTTGTTATGTTAATAAGGCAGTGTTAGTGTAGGGTAGGTCTTCAGTCAATCTCTTTTGAGATATAAAAGGAGAGATTAAGCAAGGAAGAAAAGAAGCTGAGGGAAGACAGACACGATGCCACATGAAGATCACCAAGGAGCGAAGAAATGCTGGGCCGACAGACACTGAAAAGAGACAAGGACCTTCCCCCAGAGCCCATGGAGAAAGAACGCTTTCCCCTAGAGCCAACACCCTGAATTCAGACTTCCATCTCTTAAACTGTGAGAAAATAAATTTGTTTCATAAAGCCACCCACTTGTGGTATTTCTGTTACACAGGTCTGGATAACTAAGACATCACCGAAAGGCAGATAGAAACGAAGAAGGAAACGTTATCATGGCTTCTGTCCTCCTGTTGGAGTCCTGGTGGCACAGTGATAAAGAGCTTGGCTGCTAACCAAACAGTCAGGGGTTCAAATCTACCAGCTGCTACTTGGGAACCCTATGGGGCAGTTCTACTCTGTCCTATAGGGTGGTTATGAATTGGCAACCACTGATGGCAAGAAGTTTGGTTTTGGTTTGGTCCTTCTCTTACCCTTCTAAACTTGTGCCTACCATTGGATGAAATAATCGTGTCCCACTGGGGAAGGGAACCTGGGAAATGTAGTTTCCCTCCTACAACATAGAGCAGACTGTGGAAAACTGGAGTATAGAGTTGAGAGCAAATGCAAATAACCTGCATGACTTCTTCACTCAATTTCTTTATTTGAAATGGAGTCGGAAAATACAAGTGTGAAACGATATAAGCTCAGAATGTTAAGTTTTTGCAATTCCCCCCTATTTTTACAATTTTTCCCTATATTTTTCACACATACTTTTATGACTAATTAACATTTAATTCAACAGTAAATTTTAATGCTTCTATTTGCTCTTTTAATAGCTTTCATCTCACTTTTCACACTCATATTTCATTGACTTACACATTTAATTTAATTGCTGGTTACAATAACATGTGCAACTGGCATAAGCCTATTTAGAAAAATGGTGACTATTTCTTGGTAAACGTGCAGTTCCATTTTTGTGAGTGTGCATGTAAAGACAAATAGTAAAGTAGCTTATTGTATGTGAGCACTGAGCATGCCAAGACAACAGACCATGTTTTACAGGAGGAATGGAACAGATCAGTAAAATGGAAATTGGTTAAGCAAGACTACCACATATCTCAAGATCAAATCTTCTTCAGGAGCCCAATCCTACAATCATACCAGGTAGCAATAATGACAGATTCTCTATCATCCACTTCAAGGCCCCGAACATCAATAGCGGAAGTGAAAATTCATCTCCGTCCAGTGAGTTAAATCTCCACAATCAGGCCAAAGATTTCAACTATTATATATTGTTACTAAGATCTTATTACATATTACTATTAAAGTTATCCATTAATATTAACATTTAACACCAATATACTTAATATTATTAAAAAAATAATAATAGTAGTAGTTATTAATTAGATTACTAATTTTATAATATTATTGATATTGTTATGATAAATTATTAATTTTGACATTATTAATATTGAGATAATATCAATATTGCTAATAGTGATATAATACATTAATATTGACATAATATTGATTATGTAAATTTAATAATTAATATGTCAATATTAGCAATAATTAATAATATCAATTATTAAATTGATATAATTAATATCAATTACATTAGTGATGTTGATAATGACATTAATATTGATACAATAAATTAATATAATTAGTGTTGATATAATTATTCAAGTTTATTCCAATTGCAAATGATAGAAACTCACCCCAACTAGTTTTAGAAAAAATGAAAATGCCTTGACTGTCTTAACTGAATTGTTCAGGGAGTCAAGAAGCTGTTAGGAATCTCTCTTGTTCTTGCTCAGCTTTGGGCTTTGCTTCCCTGTGTGTGCCCTACATGTTCCAGTGGGGCTTCCTGTGTGTCTTTGGAAGGAGGGTTGGTCCATCTCTAGGTTACCTGGTCCTCACAGATTATGGCCTCAGGAACAGAGACTGCACTCCCCTAGTGCACACAGGGATGATCCCATCTTTCTAGCCACCTCGTGTCATACTTATACTATAGTGGGCAATAAGAAGTTCAAAAAATATGTACGCAAAAAAGAGAGAGATGACAGCAAAATGCTATTTCATTTTCATAATTCTTTGTGTATTTATCAACATAAGGCTAAGCATGATCTGATTAAACTCTGGGAAACCATGAAAACTCGGAATGATTAACCATCTGGAACAAAATTCCTATTGAGATAGCAAAGAGCCAAGAAGGAAGAGTGGGAGTATGTAGCTCCAGGTAAAGGAATACAACGCAGTAGAAGGAAAAATATAGGCAACTAGGGTCAAGAATCAACTGTAAGAAAATGGCTAGAGGTTGTTCATTGATCTCATAAAACAAATTAGAGACCACTGATTTGAATTCTGTTGTTAGCAAGAAGCTGAGTTCCATACTTCTATACTAAAAATAAAAAGTATGAAAATCCCACTGTTATCAACTGAATTGTGTCCCCCCAAAAATATGTATTGTAAATCCTAATCCCTGTACCTGTGGTTATAATCCCATCTTGGAATGAGTTTTCTTTGTTATGTTAATGTGGCAGTATTAATGTGTTTTAAGTCAATCTCTTTTGAGATATAAAAGAGAGTAAACAAGCAGGAGAGGAAGCAGAGATGGAGAAAAGAGAGATACCAAGGAACTAAGCTCAAAAGAAACAAGGACCTTCATCCAGAGCTGACAGACAGAAAGCCTTCCCCTAGAGCTGGCACCCTTAATTAGGCTTCTAGCCTCTTAATTGTGAGAAAATTAATTTCTGTTTGTTAAATCCACTCACCTGTGGTATTTATAATAATAACACTAGATAACTAAGATACCCTCCTTTCTAATTCCAGAAATAGTCCAAGACAATGGAGGAAGAGCTATCTCTTTTTGTGGGATACAGAAAATAGTAAAAAAAAAAAAAAAAAAAAGTTGTAGATTTATGGCAATCTATGTGTATCAGCACAGAATTGTGTTCTACTGGGTAACCGAATTTTCAGAAGTAGATCACGAGGCCTTTCTTCCAAGGCACCTCCGGGTAGACTTGAACCACCAACCTTTCAGTTAGCTGCTGAGTGCTCAACCGTGTATACCACCCGGGGCCCGCACAGAAAACAGTAAAGCCTGACAAAACCAGAAAAGGCCTGAAAATTTTGGTGTTCTTGAAGAGAATACCATCTCCTTTCTTTCTGTATTTGAGAGAGAAACTTTTTTGAGTTTCTATCACATTTTTTTTTATCACATAACATCAGGTTCATACATACAGAATTTTCAGCTAAGAAAACACTGTTTCAGCCTCATTTCTCTACATCTTAATTCATTTCTTGATCCTCTTATTGAGTTAAATAATGAAATTAAAACAATAGTTTATCGCCTTCAGGATATAGTCCCCAAATATTTTTGAGTTGTATAAAATTATATTAAACTGAAGCTTTTCAAAGTAACTCAATTCATCCTCAATAGAGTATTGAAATAAATAATTGATGTTGGAATATTTTTTATACTTTATTCACTGTGAACTGAATGATCTTATATTTGAATGAATCCATTGATGCTGAATATTCTTACACACAACTTAACTTTGGTTCAAATCTAATTTATTCCTCATTTTTGTTTATTTTTATTTTTATATAAGTTTTTGCTGTATGTTATCATGACTTTTCAGAACGGTTATAATCTCCTAAAAGTGAACCAAACATTCAGTCTTCAAACTATAATTTAAAGTAAAACATCCATTATAATCAATTATTTATAAAAATTTAATACTGAATAAAACTAAATAGCAATCCAAAAATAATCTTTTCGTCATTAAGAGGAACAATGGCAAATTATGCATGAATGCTAATAGTATAAGCTCTTAAGTGCATCTGATGGCATAGTAAAATATTGATATCATAGAAGAGGGTTCCTTTATATTTGACAAGTCTTACTGGAACTCGCTGATATTAAAACAAAATAAAACGCTATTGTACTTATGGTGAAAGAGTTGGTGTATTGACAGCAACACCTGCATTTCTAACTCATGTCAAAAATACCTTGATGCCTATATTAAACTTTAAGACTGGAGTATTTAGTGAAAAATAATTACTGGTAAAGCTTTATGCAATCCTGTTTGAAACATGTATATTTGAGATACTCTACATCCAACTTCTCCTAGATGCAAGAATAGCAAGGAAGAGAAAACAAATTGCAATTTAAAAATAGATATCTGAGTCAGCAGTGGGGTCTAGCCTTGCTTCTTAGAGCAACTCATTACCTTTAGTTCTGTCAGTTCTTAAAACATCAATATGTCTGGGGCGGGGGGCGGGGTCCAAAATTCTTTCTCACTTACTGGAAGGAATTTAGATCATTGCTAATGCAGGACTACTGTTGCTTTAGAAAAAGAAGGAAAAGGAAGAGGGGGAGTTATGGATTGTTCTTTTCTAGGACTTATTTCTATTTTTATAATTCTTTCTCTACCATCCCAGAGAACTTTAATGTATAATCCTGCAGCATCATGCAGTTACACTACTTACGCTAAATGAAAGAAAAATCCTTTGTGTCAAAATTATTAACTAGGAGTCACAGATATGCACATGAGCTTGAGATCACATTTGAACACTTTGAATTTCTTTTGTTTTTCGTCATTTATGTTTTTTTCTGGACAAGGGTGAGCAAATGCCAGTCAGATGGTGGCATGGACAAATAACTCAGGTTGTACTGAGTGTCCTCAAGCACTAAACAACTAAATCTTTCCAACTAAAATGGGAACCTCAGGCTTTCCAGCTGCCCAGGAGACCACACTGGAGGCACTATCAACCTTTGCCACCTATCTGCTGTAACCTCCACTTGTGGGGCCCCTGAAATTTTGAACACTGCCTTCTTTCCATACATATCCCTGAGGAAGTACATCTCATCTTGAAGTCATATGTTAACTTTCTCCCCTCCTGAAAAGATAATGACCTACACTTTAGAAGTGGTCATAAGAGACCTCCAAGTGTGTAAGGAAACTACTAGTATGTCATATAGATCTCAGATAACTGCAGAGATCTCTTCAAAATGAAGGTATCCTTGGTGTCTTACTAGTGCTGCTACAACAGAAATACCAAATGGATGCCTTTAACAAAAATAAATTTATTCTCTCACAGTTTAGGAGGCTAAAAGTCTGAATTCAGGGTGCCAGCTCCAAGAGAAGGCTTTCATTCTCTGTCAGCTCTGAGGGAAACTCCTTGTCATCAATCTTCCCTGGTCGAGGAGCTTCACAGAGCAGGGACCCCGGGTCTAAAGGTCGCACTCTTCTCCTGGCTCTTGTTTTTTGGTGGTATGAGGTCCCCAGGTCTCTCTGCTTGCTTCTCTCTTTTAAAACTCAAAAGAGATGGGCTTAAGACAAAACCTAACCTTGTAGATTGAGTCCTATGTCATTAGCCTGACTGCCTCTAATCCTACCTCATTAACATCATAGAGGTAGGGTTTACAACACATAGGAAAATCACATTAGATAACAAAATGGTGAACAATCACACTATACTGGGAATCATGACCTATCCAAGTTGAAACACATTTATAGGAGGCACAACTCGGTCCATGACAATTGGTTACTGAGGGAAGCTTCCAGAAACAATTCCTTACTGTTTTTGCACTCAATGTAGGCAGTTTCTACAGAGGAAGACTTCCAGTTAGAAAAGATAGAGTATTTGTCCCTGGCATCAGCTAAAATGCTCAGTGATGACACTTCAGCCCTGGAGGGTATTCAGTTCAGCCTCAACCCACTGTGCAGGGTCACTGTAAATGATGGACTTCTTCTGTATGGGTCAGGGGAGTCGCAGATACATCCTACTATATGAATTATTGCCTCGGGCAGAGGGAAAAGGTCATACCAGAAACTTGAGAAGAAATCCACCTGGCTTCTTAAGGTTGACCCTTATGATTTACGAAATTTATTCAACTATTTGAATACAGGCCCTTGGGGTGCATTGCTGAGGTCAGTACTGCAGGTTTGCCTCATCCAGCTATTTGGAGTCCTGTTGATAATTAGTAGCCTTAATTAAATGCTGTATGAGACAAATTAAATGGATTTGATCCCATCCTCTTTTGGTCATCTGAATCAGAGCGTTCAACAGTGTTTCACTCTAATGCCAAAAGCCAAGATGGTGTAGAAACGGATGGTGGATATCGTTGGGAGACAGCTCCCCATAGCATGCTCACGTTTTTGCTTATCTTGCAAGCAGAGGCACTGATTAAATTTGTTCCAGAATATCTTTCCGAGGATGATTTTATTGTGTATAGCCTTGAAAAATAGGCATAGTGTCTCCCTCTAGGGCAAAAGATAAGGTTTTTTTACTAGCTGTTACAGAAGAATCCTGCTCCCAAAGCTGAAATTCCTCTCCTGAAATACAGTTCATTGTATGTGCAAGTGCCATCCCCACACTTTATGATGCTTTGAGGGAATTAGGGCTTGAGGATCCGGGGCGGTGGGTGGGGCGGACACTGATAACTGGCTACTGCATGTTTTTCTTTTTTGCAAGTAATGAAGTTCTTTATTTCTGACCCAATAATCCCATGTCTTCAGCCAATATCCATGAAACTTGCAGATTAACTTGTTAGCTTGCAAGCAGTGTACATTATCAAAGCCTTCACAATTCTTGGCATATATCTGATCTATATTTACTATTATTTCTTTTTATTTAGTACCCAATTCAACAATTTTTATTTAGTACCCAACTATGAGCACGAAAAGTTAAATAATTGGGGCTTGCAGGAAGATACAAAATAATAAAGAAAAAAATCCTGTTTGTTAGGAGCTTACTACCTTGTATATACATTTACTAATTCATTTATTAAACGATTATTACTTTTCAGCAATATTCTGGTAGTTACAGAAATGCGTATAGCAAATCCCCATGGACTTAAACACACACATGCTCATCACTGTCTTCATTGCATTAGAGCTAAGTTGAGACATGAGGAACACATACAATGCTGTACGTGCATGATGGAAGAGGACTTATTTCAGGCTGGTTGGGTGGCAGAGAAGTTTGGAGTTTGGGAGCTGTATCAACCACCTTCTATGCCCACTCCAGATCCTTTCGGCATCACCTGTCTCTGTTTCATATTCCAGCCACTGCTGTGCATGGGATGTACTCAGTTTTTCTTAGATGATACCTGACAGTGCATTTCCACATGCATACACCACACGACTCTCACCTCCAGCCCTAAGCTTCTCATTTAACGCTGAGACATGACAGGCCTTGGGAACCACTGAAAACTCATGTATCAGCGACCTGAGATGTAGGTGAGATAATGCCCTGTGGTACAGACTTTTGACTAGTGGGCTCAATAAAAACATACAAATATGTTTCCCTTCTCTGACCCCACCCACACCATTAATTATTTTGAGATGCTGCAGTTATATGTCTTCTCGGAAGATGGTCCAACAAGACTGAGCAATTAGTGTCCCTTGATGACAGTTGGTACCCATCTCAGAAATGTGTCTTTCAACTCATTTTTTTTTTTTTCCTGCCTAATTCCATTATTTCCTTACTCTTGCTTCCCAGAGATTACCCACAAATAACTTTGTAGCAATGTTTTTGGATAGCGTTGTGCTTTCTGGAGAACCTGAACGAAGACAGAATTGGTTCATGAAAGAGGTAGCATTTAAGTTGAGCACACAAAATGTCTGAGTGTACAGACAGCCAGTAAATCCAGGAACAAAAGGTTATGTTAGCTGAAGCGAAGAGTGAAAATAATTGTAACAGGAAAAAGAAAGATGAGGCGTGTGTAAGAAATGGCAGATTGCATCTGATTGCAGCATTTGTTGTCTAAAAGTCAGCTAGGGTAATTCTATGCTGAAACATTTTTTTGACAACTTTTAGTGAAGGGATTTGTGGTCCTACTATAGGACCTACATAGCAGAGACAATTATAAGCAGGACTTACAGCATGTTAAGAATACCAAGTAAAAATTTGAAGCAAATGAAATATTTGAAAAATGACAACAAGTTGTTAGGTAAGGATTAGCAACAAAGAGAAAACTAAACCCTCTTCAAAACTTGACAAGTTTTTTCTCACCTTAAGTGATTTTGCTGTGCATCTCATTTGGCTACTCTGCCTTCTTTAGCTGCCTTCCTTAAAGTTTGTTTACTTTTATCTGGTTAACAGATACACGAAGCTAGATAGAAAAAGAGGTGGTGATAGAAATTGTGGAAGAGAGAATTTTCCTTAGATGAGATGAAGAGAGGGACAACACACAGCACGCTTTAATAGCTTTTTCTCAGTTAAAGGAGAATAAAGTGGTGGAAGGAAGTAGAAGTGAAATACGGGAAGAAAGATGGACATCCTATGATTACAAATCAGGTGTTTAAGAGAAGATAAGGTAGGCGGGGGAATTCTGAGGTGGTGTAAATTGTGAGTGTGCTTGGCTGCTAACTGAAAGGTTGGCAGTTTGAGTCCATCCAGATGCCCTTTAAAGAAAGGCCTGGCAATCTACCTCCAAAAATCAGCACTGGAGAACAGCTCTACTCTAACACACACGGGGTTGCCATGAGTCAGAACTGACTCCACAGCAGCTCATCTGGGGACCGTGGTGGTTTAGTGGTAGAACTCTCACCTCTTGTGTGGCAGGCCTGTGTTCAGTTCCTGGCCAGTGCCCATAATGTGCAGCCACCTGTCAGTTGTGGTTTGCTTTCTGCTATGATGCTGAACGGGTTTCAGTGGAGCTTTCAGACTAAGTAGACTAGGCAGGAAGGCTTGGCGATCTGCTTTCAAAATCGAACCAGTGAAAACCCTGTGGATCCCAATGATCCAATGAACAACTAATCATGGGGATGGTGTGGGACCAGGCAGAATTTCATTCCATTGTTCATGGGGTCCCCATGAGTCTGGGGCCAGCTTGATGGAAGCTAACAGCAACAAAAACAGCAATACGAAGTAATTTGTGGAAGTTCAAATACATTGTAAGCAATAGACACAGAAATAACTTCAAGGTTCCCATTTTTAATTACTCGCTAAATATGTTGTTAGTTGCCACCCAGTAGGCAACAGAAGGAAACGCTGCCCAGTCCTGCGCCCTCCTCACAATCTTTGGTATGCTTGAACCCATTGTTGCAGCCACTGTGTCAATCCATTTCATGGAGGATTTCCCCCTTTTTGCTAACCCCCCGTTTTCCCAGACAGGGTGCCCTTTTATAGCTATTGGTCTTTCCTGATGACAGGTTCAAAGGAAGCAAGAGGAGGTTTCCCCATCTTTGATTCCAGGAAGCATTCTGGGCATACATCTGCTAAGACAAATGTGTCTATTCTTGTAACCCATGGTATAGTCAACATTCTTCAGTGACATCACAATTCAAATATGCCAAATCTCCTTCAATCTTCCTTTTTCGTGTCCAGCTTTCCCATGCATATGAGGCAATTGAAAATACCATTGCTTGGGTCAGACGCACCTTAGACCTCAGGGTGACATCTTTGCTCTTTAACACTTTAAAGAGGTCTCTTGCAGCAGACTTGCCCAATACAATTCATCGTTTGATTTCTTGACTGCAGCTTCCAGTAGCATTAATTGTTGATCCAAGTAGAATTAAATCCTTGACAACTTCAATTCATTTGCCATTTATTGTGATGTCATTTATTGGTCTAGTTGTGAGGATTTTTGTTTTTGTGCTCCAGTGTAATCCACATTGAAGGCTGTAGGCTTTTACCTTCATCAGTAAGTGCTTCAAGTTGTCTTTATTTTCTGAAAGCCAGGTTATGTCATCTGCATATCACAGGTTGTTTAATAAGTCGTCCTCCAGTCCTAATGCCATGTTCTTCTTCACATCGTCCAGTTTCTTGGATTATTTGTTCAGCATACAGATTGAATAAATATGGTGAAAGGATACAACTCTGGAGCACACCTTTTCCTATTTTAAACCACGCAGTATTCCCTTGTTTTGTTCAAATGGCTGCATCTTTATCCATGTACAGGTTCTGCATGAGCACAAATTAAGCATTCTGGAATTTCCATTCTTATTAATTTTACCTGTAATTTGTTATGATACACACAGTTGAATGCCTTCACATAGTTGCTAAATATAATTTATCCTAAAGATATATTATTATGTCAATGATTATGAAGGTATTCCAAAAACATTTATAAAAATGCAATATTAGAATAACACATATGTTAACAGCAGATGACTATATATACATATTATGTGTATATATATGTGTTATGAATATGTGCATATATATGCACTATGAATACACACACACAGATATATAGTTAAAGCATTACGAAGCTTTTACAAATTTTTTTATAACAAACACCTAATGAAAATGGAACGATATTCACGATACAGTCAGTTCTGCTATTCTGCTTGTTTTGAAAACACAATCTGTCCCAATGTGATTGATATACTAGGGAACAATTTGAACATAACAAAGATTTTGCATTTTTTATGCTCATTTTCATCCACCAGAAAAACTAGGCAAATGAAGAAAACTGTACCCAGATGAACTGAGCTACATCAGAATACACACACACATGCACACACACCGCTCTCTCAAATATCTCCTAGCAAGCTCAGTTTACCACTTGGATCCTGAGTCACGCACATATACAGCTCTCGGTCCTGTATCAAATCACCCTCCTTCTACCACTTCACTGTAACTCACAAGCTGTAAGCTGTCTGATGGTCACCTCCATTAGCAAAGTTCAGGTCTTTTTTCAAGATAAGTCCCGTATTTATTGTACTATTTATGTACCCTGTAATCATTTAATATGTGTAATGCTATGCAACTATTTATATTACATTTGTATTTTTTTGTGTGTCACTAGTAAAGCCCTTGAGTGTCATGCCCTTAACCCCATTTTTCCCTTAAGCCCTGACTTTTTTGTATTGCACAGTTCTGCACAGCATAGTGATTTTTAGAAATACATATGTTGTATCATAGCAGAAATGACTGTTTAATGTTGAAAGGGGGAAGAGTATGGAACTGTATATATAGAGAGATTATTAAATTTCTGCACCAACCATAAACTACTGGAAGAAATTACACCAAAATATTCAGTGATCACTTCCTGGTGTTCATATTTCTCTAAGATTTATGACCAGTGATATTTTTGACATTTCCTCTCAGTTCCAAATATTTTTCTATAATGCCACATACTTCTTTCTTCCTGTATTAATTTTGCATTATTTTCATTCTAAAACAAAAAGATAGGATAGACTGAAATCTTATTTTTTAAATAAGTTTTGTTGGCTAGTAATATAAGTAGAAGGCTCAATGATCTATAACTTAAATGTCAATGATATTTACATCTTGAGTTGTCACTGTATAGTCACAAGAGAGACTGTTATCACAAATGTATATCAGATATTACAGAAGAAAACAGTGATTTAATTTTAGAAGGTGGGTGCATAGAAATGAAAGAGCCTTTAGCTAAAATATAGACACATATACCTGTTTGCTTTAAAAATATTGCTGAGTTCTCAAGTATAAAAATTACAAGATTTATGGCATGATATCCTGAATCTCTGAGAACTGTCTCTCATTTAAGTTCTTATTCATAGATTAATTACTCACAGGGTACTGTACTGGGGATATTCTACCTTACTGTAACTTGACATGAAATGTTATAAAGTAAGATTTTCATTTGAACATTAAAAAAAGAGTCTTTGTAGAGGTAATGGCCACTAAGGACTAAGGATTGCTTAAATATCAAATAACATGCTTTAAGGTAATAAATAAAATTTAGTAGTTCACCCAGAATTTTCACTCAACTGAAAATTCAATGAAACAAATGTAATGTTGTGGAATTCACTGTGTTTTGCATATTGCTATGAAATGATTTTACTACAGATAAGTCCTTATTATCTCAGGTTTTGATGATTCTCAGAACAGAAGGGGTGATTCAGAAAAGCTGGTGTGTTCAGGCTAAAATCTTGAGGACCTCCTCAGAAACTTACTTTAGAAGACCGTGTTTCTAACAACGCATCTTATTAAATGTACTGTCCGTGGCCCTTTAAAAGATTAATATTCAGAATCTGTTCCCTTGTTCTTTTTTATGATGTCAAAAAGATCTTACTCATATCAGTTTTCCTTTATTTCATTTACAGGTAGTACATTATAACCTCGATCCAAACTCTCTGTAAATTTGACAACATTAAGGTCAGATAGAATTGTTATGGCTAGGTTTTATTTTCATGTTTCCTCACAGAGTGCATTAAAGGTGACCTTCACCTTCCCAGAAAGCACCCCATTGATGCCAAATGTGACTTATTTGCCAAGCTTGGGTGCAAGATCATTCACGCAAATTTCCTTCTCACTTAGTCACTTGAGACAAACAAATATTAAATACAAAACAAATACTCAGGTCAATCAAAAACTATTTTGTGAGGCTCTAAAAACTCCTAGAAAATCATAACATTGTCATTTGTGAGAGAAATATAAAAAGTTGAAAATATAACCATTAATACAAGCCAGTCAGATAAATTTCCAGAAAATTTTAGAGATGAGTATGTCTGTGCAAGGAGAACTAGAGGGTTTCTTGAATATCAGCTCTGCCATTAACTGGAAAATCCATTGTCTGTAAAATTGGGATAAATGATATATATTTCCCAAGGGTGATATGAGGATCGAATAAGATGACTATGTGAATACACTAAGTAGAGCACCTTTTGTATTCCATTGATTCTAAATTTTACACATATGGAAGAGAAGGCATGAATGACCATGACTGCTTCAGAATGAAGTCTGCTATAACCACACGAGATAATGTCATGAGACTAGAGGAACCTGGAGACTATCACCCTAAGATACCCTTTGAACTTGGAACTGAAGCTATTTCTGGAAATAACCTTTCAGCCACATAATAGATTGGCTTATAAAATAAAAGATATCACCGCGAGTAATGTGCTTCCTTAAACAACCAACTTTATGAGACCAAACAATCAACAATTACCCAAAAACAAAGACGAGAAGGCAAGGAGGGGAAGGAAAGCTGGAACACTGGAAACAGAACAAAGAGACTGGAAATAATGACATTGCTGGCACACTGTGAACATTGTAACCAATGGCACAGAACAATCTGTATAAAAATTCTTAAATGGGAAATTAATTTGTTGTGTAAACTTTCACCTAAAACACAATAAAATATTAGTAAAAAAAAAAAACAGAGAAATACCAAGATGTGGCAGACGGTAAAAAAATATTTTGCTGTGCTTGTGGGGGAAAAAAGCCATCCTTTTGACTGTGTAACTGCACTTGTCATATCTCTTGTCTTAAGACGAAATCACAAAGAGCCAAAATAAGTTCTGGTTTGCACCGTGGCTGTCACCAAAAAACCAAACCCATTGCCATGGAGTTGATTCAGACTCACAGTCTGATCCTATAGGACAAAGTAGAACCGCCGCATAGAGTTTCCAAGGTGCACCTAGTAGATTCAAACCGCTGACCTTCTGGTTAGCAGCTGTAGCTCTTAGCCACTAAGCCACCAGGGTCTCCTTGGCTAGATGCTCAAATAATTATTTTATGTATTCTAAGTATTTAGTAGAAATAGACACACATACACACACATACACACACACACAAAAGAAAAAAAAAGAACATAGATAAAACTTATAATGTCAAAATTGCTGGCTGGCTCAGCAGACGATTGAATAGATACGGTAAAAGGATACAACCCTGATGCCTGCCTTTCCTGATTTTAAACCACGCAGTATCTCCTTGTTCTGTTCGAACGACTGCCCCTCGCTCCATGTACGGATGCCTCATGAGCACAATCAGGTGTTCCAGGATTCCCATTCTCTGCAGTGTCGTCCATAATTTGTTATGTTTCACAGCCAAACGCCTTTGCATAGTCAATAAAATACAGGCAAACGTCTTTCTGATGTTCTCTGCTTTCAGCCAGGGTCCATTTAACATCAGCAATGATATTCCTGGAGATGAGCGAGCACTTCCAGCACTGCGTCCATTTGTTGAAACATTTCAATTGGTATTCTGTCAATTCCCAGAGCGTTATTTTCTCCGGTGCCTTCAGTGCAACTTGGACTTCTTTCTTCACTACCTTTGGTTCCCGATCATATGTCACCTCCTGAAATGGTTGAACTTCGACCAATTCTTTTTGGTGTAGTGACTCTTTGTATTCCTTCCATCTTCTTTTGATGCTTTCTGCATTTTTTAATATTTTCCCCATAGAATTCTTCAGTATTAAAACTTGAAGCTTGATTTTTTTTTTTTTTTTTTTCAATTCTTTCAGCTAGAGAAATGCTGAGCATGTTCTTCCCTTTCGGTTGTCTATCTCCAAGTCTTTGCACATGTCATCATAATACTTTGTCTTCTCGAGCCGCCCTTTCAGATCTTCTGTTCAGCTCTTTTACTTCATCATTTACCCACTCAATCTGTATGCTGAGCAAATAATCCGAGAAGATGGACTACATGAGGAAGAACCTGGCATCACAATTTGAAGTAGACTCATTCATAACCTGCGTTATGCAGACGACACAACCTTGTTTGCTGAAAGTGAAGAAGACTTGAAGCACTTACTGTTGGTGATCAAAGACCACAGTCTTCAGTATGGATTACACCTCAACATAAAGAAAACAAAAATCCTCACAATGGAACCAATAAGCAACATTATGATAACTGGAGAAAAGATTGAGGTTGTCAAGGATTTCATTTTACTTGAATCCACAATCAACACCCATGGAAGGAGCAGTCAAGAAGCCAAAAGATGCATTGCATTGGACAAATCTTCTGCAAAGGACCTCTTTAAAGTGTTGAAAAGCAAAGATGTCACCTTGAAGATTAGGGTGTGCCTGACCCAAGCCATGGTATTTTCAATTGCTAATCATGTGAAAGCTGGACAATGAATAAAGGAGACAGGAGAAGAATTGACACCTTCAAATTGTGGTGTTGGCGAAGAATATTGAACATACCTTGGACTGCCGAAAGAGCAAACAAATCTGTCTTGGAAGAAGTACAACTAGAATGCTCCACAGAAGCAAGAATGGTGGGACTATGTCTTACATACTTTGGACATGTTATCAGGAGTGATCAGTCCCTGAAGAAGGACATCATGCTTGGTGAAGTGGAGGGTCAGGGAAAAAGAGGAAGACCCTCATCAAGATGGATTGACACGGTGGCTGCAAAAATGGGCTCAAGCACAACAATTGTGAGGATGGCGTAGGGCAGAGCAGTGCTTCATTCTGTTGTGCACAGGATTGCTATGAGTCAGAACCAACTCAACAGCACATAACAACAACAACAACTAGCTGGCTAGGAGGAGGAAGATAATAGTAATAATAATTTTATGAAAAATTTAAGGTAATAAATCTGAAAACTTTGATGATTTGCTGAAGTGGAAATTTTCCAAGAAAGATGTAAATAACCAAAATATATTTGAAAATAAGTAGAAAATTGAAATAACCTTTCAAGGAATTTAAATGTCTTCTGAAAAAGAACACATCAGGCCAAAGAATTTTTTCCAAAGATAAGTTTTAGCAAAACACTTAGATAATACTGATCTTATAGAAATAAACAAATGGATCATGATAATAAAAAAGAAAAATACTGAGCCAGAATAGTACATGATAAAAAATTGAATATCTCATATATGAATAAAAATGGGAAGCAAAGATACAAAAATCTTAACTAAAATGTCAGCAAATACACTGGTCTGTATCTAAGTACATGCGCCTCTCTCTACAAAGTGGGTGTAAGCGTGTTTGTTGTTCTCAAAAATCTTAGTGCAGTTTCAAGGTTTAATACTTCAAATATTTAAATTCTAAAATATTTAAATTCTAAAATAGCCATCATTAAAAAATTTAATTACTTATATTTCTTAATTATTTATATTGGTGATATTTAATTAATGCATTTTCCTCCCTTTCTTATTGGTAAATGTATCAGCCTATCTTCAAGTTCATTGATTCTTTCTCTCTGTGTCAAGCCTAACAAGTCTTTTTAAGAGGTTCTTTATCTGTCACCGCACTTTTCATTTCTAGCATTTCCAGTTGTTTCTTAGGGTTTCCGCCTCTCTGCTGAAATTATCCATCTGTTCATGCATGATGTCCACCTTTTCCACTAAAGAGACTTTAACATATTCTTCATTGTTATTTTAAATTCGTAGATGACAGTTCAAGTATCTGGGCCATATTTGAGCTTGGTTCTATCGACTGATTTATATCACGAGTTTTTTGTTTGTTTGTTTTCATACATCACGTAATTTTTTGTTGAAAGCCAGCCATTTTGTGTAGGCTGTGGTAAGTAATACTTGTGTCTGGAAATGGAATGTCTCTTCTTTTACTTTGTCTTCAGTTTGGAATGTTGAGTCAATCTAGTCAGGAGTTGAGTTGGGTTTCAATTTTCTTGTTGCAATGGTTATCCTTAAAAAAAAAAAAAAAAAACCCACTGCCCTAAAGTCAATTCCGACTTTCTCCATGTTCTTGTCCATTGCCAAATATTAGACTGCTGCTGCTTGTTAGTTAACTCTTGCTAGCCTAGTGGATCAAGGGGAAGAGTTTAATCTATTGTTCTGGTTGGGGTTCAGGGATGGGTCCTTTTCAGTGATATTGCTCCTTCCCTAGCAGTAAAGGAAGTTTAATGATCTGACCTCAGAACAATTTTCTGCCCCTTCCCAGATGTAGAGTTTTTGTTGTTGTTGTTTATCAGTTCCTTTTATCCAGATCTCTGAGGTCTAAACCCATGCTCTGAAGGAAGTAGGGTTTGCTGTCCTCCCATGGTAATTTAAAGCATTTTTCCATAGAAGTGAAAAAGAAGAATTTATATAGGGCTTCAGGCTTTTCCTACAGCTGCTACTCTTTCCCTCCCCCACGCCTGTGTCATAGAAGCTCTCTCGTCTCTTGACCTGTTCTCAATACTCCTTTTGACACCCAGTGAGGCTTGTGAAGAAAAGCCTCTAAGTGGATCTGAATCACCCCTTGTATTTTTTTAGCTTCCAGGGGATCTGTACTCTCAAGTTAGCTCATACTTGGCTATAACAGTTTGTTTTAAAAAATGGAATTAGTCTTATTGACTTGTAAGATGTCCTGTGTCTGTTCCAAGTAAGTAAATGCTTGCACCTGGTCTCTGTTCGGAGGTACCATTTTTTCTTACATTTTAGGTTAGTTGGTTTTCAGAGACCTCAGCTCTCAGCTCTCATATGAGTTCAAGAAAACAGAAAATTTGTAGATTACACACCTCTTTGTCCCCACGTGCCACCCCACCATGTAGTCCCTGGGAGGTGCAAACGGTTTACATGCTTGACTGCCAATGGCAGGTGAAGGTTCGAGTCCACCCAGTGGTGCCTTGAAAGAAAGGTCTGGCAATCTACTTCCAAATAATCAGCTATTGGAAACCCTGTGAAGGAGTCCCTGGGTGGTACAAATGGTTAAGGGTGGACTACTAACCAAAAGGTTGACGATTTGAACCCATCCAGAGGCACCTCAGAAGTAAGGCCTGGAGATTGGCTTCCAAAAGGTCACAGACATGAAGACACTGTGGAGTGTAGCTCTACTTTGCACACATGGAGTCACCATGTGTCAGGGCTGACTAGGAGGCAAATAACAACATTAACAACATTAAATTGAAAAAAAAGTCTCTTGAAAACCACAGTTTTATTCTGACACACATAGGGTTGCCATGAGTTGGAATCAACTCGACAGTGACTGGTTTATATATCTTTTTTTAGATGTACGGCCCAGAGCAATGTTCTATACAGTTTTCTACATTCTAACAGGTCTCAAAATTAAATAATTTGTAAGAAATGGATCTTTAATTTTTTTAAGCTTTTTTGTGTTTTAGTACTGTGTTTAGTACTGAAAGTTTACAGTACTAATTAGTTTTTCATTCAAAAATTTATACAGAAATTGTTTTATGACAGTAGTTGCAATCCCCCTTTCTCTTTCCACCCTGGGTTCTCCATGTCCATTAGTCTAGTTTTTCTGTCCCTTCCTGCCTTCTCGTCTTTGATTTTGAGCAGGTGTTGCCCATTTGGTCTCATATACTTGACTGAACTAATAAGCACATTCCTTACGTGTGTTATTGTTTGTTTTATAGGCCTGTCTAATCTTTGGCTGGAAGGTAGACTTCGGAGTAGATTCAGTTCTAAGCAGACTGTTCTAGGGCCATAATCTTAGGGGTTCCTCCAGCCTCTGTCACACCAGTAAGTCTCGTCCTTTTTTGTGAATTTGAATTTTGTTCTACATTTTTCTTCCCCTCTGTCTGGGACCCTCTACTGTGATCCCGGTCAGAGTGGTGGATGGTGGCAGCCAGGCACCAACTAGTTCTTCTGGACTCAGGTGGTAGAGGCTGTGGGTCATATGGTCCATTAGTCCTTTGGACTAGTATTTTCCTTTTTTTTTCATTCTCTTTTCCTCTGAAAGTGATGGGACCAATAAATGTATTTTAAATGGCCACATGCAAGCTTTTAAGACCCTAGATGCTACTAACCAAAGTAGGATGTAGAATATTCTTTATGAAATATGTTATGCCAATTAACCTAGATATCCCCCCGAGGCCACGTTCCCCAGACCTCATTCTCAGTGACCCAGCTGCTTAAGGTGTCTGGATGTGTCTTAGAAGCCTCTATGGCTTTGTCTCGGTCAAGTTGTGCTGACTTCCCCTTACTCTGCGTCATCTTTCCCTTCACCAAAGTCATCTTGTCTACTATCTAGTTTGTTTCAGTTTCTCTGATTGAAAACCAGAATTATTATCATTTTGATGATACTTTATTTATTGTGTTTTCCTTTGACAAGTTTCACACAAATTGATCAATGCCTCTAAATTTACCCATTTATCCTGCAATGATAGATACTTACTTTAACCTGAAAAAAAGTATCTACTAGAAGTGTTTCTTAAATATCTTCTTATTTGTGAAACTTTAGGAGCACTCCCATTATAATCAGAGGGAAATTGACAGTCAATCTCACTCTTAGTATGGAGCATTTTCCTGGAGTTCTTAACAGCTTCCATTAAAAAGCAAAAGAAACTTGCAAAAAATTAGAAAAGAACAAACATTTACATTCATTCATGTGACATGTTTTTATATTTTCCTACCATTTTATATGTCAGTAAAACTATTAGAAAACAAATGTTAGGGACTAAAGGAAGGAAAATGACACTGACCATATTTCCTTTATTACACGTATTATAAAATAACAACTGAGTAAATAAAACTGTGTAGAAAATAGAAACGTACTAGAACTCAGAATCAGAGTGTGAATCAGAAATAAGGATCAAAGCCAAAATTCTGTCCTAAATGACCATATGTGGAAATAAATGCTTCATCAGTATTATAAGAATTTGTACCTATTATACCATGTAGATTTAGTTCTTTATATCATTTGCTACCTAAAACTCAAAGATAAGACCAGCCATAAATATTACTAAAGAAATGAATTGATCTCAGGGTATACAACTAATTTTGCAGCTAAGGTACGCTCTTTTAATCTTAACATGCCGTAAGGTACATCTCTCAACATTTGACTTTAATGAGTTAGGAAGTTTGAGAACTATGCACCATCACGAAGAAGATGAGCAGAGTAAACCTAGGAGAATGAAAAGTGAGCCCCAGCACCCAGATCACGGCAGAGGCATTGACTCCATCAAACACCAGCCTGTGTTTTGTTAATTATACACAGTGTCAATTATCCACACCAACGATCCCCTTTATTGCAGCAGAAAATCAAAATTTCAATACTTTACGCAGATCACATACCAATCAGGCTGATCTTGAGTAACAACACCCTTGAATGTGAAGGACAAAAAATAACCCTTTAATTACCGTGTTTATGTCTCCTTTTTTAGTTACCCACAGACAGTAAACATGTTTAAGAGCATCTAGGCAATTACAGCCTGCTTTTCAGACTCTGTTTAATTATGATGAGTCAATCAATAAGGTTCTATTCAGTGCCTCATTACAATGTTTTAATAGTTTTTAAAAGAACATCTCCTGTAGAGTTAGGCTTATATTCCCCCTCCCCCAATACAGGTATCATAATCCTTAAAAAAGTGATTAAATATAAAAATGCATCATTTCTTTGTACTTTCCCTGGCATTGATTTTACTCAAGGTTCTTAATGATTATTCCCATCACCAAAGCCAAGCTTGCACGTAGATTAAGGAGAAAGTTCCCTGGATGACGCGATTTCACCTGCCTCCCAAGAATATCCCTTGATCCCTGCAGTTTCTCTAACAGGAGACAAAAACTTTCATTTTTCTTTTTGGGCTGAAATTAAAAAATAAACAAAGAAACTTGTCAGTGCATGATATAGAATTTGATGTGCCTAAGGGTGTTTATTGATAACCTCATTCCCACAGAGTATCCCTCTTTTCCTGAGACTGAACCTATTAATGTTTGCTTGCTCTCAATTTTCCGACCTAGCACTAATTTCTCCATTATGTTTACAGTCCTATATCAACATTTGTACTCTCCTCCCCAGAATAAGTCAAAGTTAACAAGTTTCAGTTGACACTAAGTTTTGGATGGTTTGTTATTGGAGGCAGCTATACTACCAAGTTGGAACTTTTGGCATTTCTGTCTCCTAATTCAAGTTTTATATTTAATTTACACTTAACCAATCTATAATTATGGCCTCAAAATGCATAAGCTAGACATTAAGATAAACAAAAGATAAATTTCATATTTGATCATATGATTAATGTCCCCAAGACCTGCTTTTCCTATAATATCCAGTGAGTCTACAAGTATATTTCAGGTATATTTATGAATTCTAATTTGTTTACTACCATAATAATAGTAGTCCTACACTTCGTATTATTTAACTGATACTCAAATTGTCAGGTTTTTTTCTTCCGTTTTGTCCAGAATCTACTGCATGAGGAGTGCTAACAGGAATTGACATTTGTTCCTTTTTCTCTCTTTTAAATGGAGATAAGAAGCCTCACGTATGATAAGTAAGTTACCCAAGATAATTCACCTAAAAACATTTTTGAACTGGAATGTGACGCCATGTCCAATGGTGTCTCCATTCTATGCTACCTTGCTACCAGAATTATGTATTATACAAATCATTTTTCCTTTATTCATTTCAGCGTGATGGCACAATGAAAACTTAGAGGCAAATCAGCAAAGGCATTGTGAGACAACTCCTACACGTTGCTTTTGGATAGCAAAGTGTTCTTTGGTGAGAATCTTCAGCAAAGTAATATCTGTGCAAGCTTTATGAAGGCATCGAGACTCAGTTGTCTATTACTCAGGACAAACCAAGGGCAGCAGAATTACTTCCGTATGCCTTGGCTTTTTAAATTGATGATGGTTTGTACCACTGGGTTCCTAAGGACTCCCCCCACTCATCCTAATACTGTTCTCCCATAAATCTTAATTAAAAATGCAGGTAAACACAGGCATCAATGCAAGCATAGGACCTCTGACATAATGAGTGTGTCTGATGGAAAAAGTCAGGTAAGAATAAGTACAATGAAGAGTTCGGCACGAAGCAAAATATCAGACAGATGACATGGCGGAGAGTTATGATATATGGATGTATGAAGCTATTTTTCATAAGCACAATTGTGACTTTAGACACAAAAAATTAAAAGTAAATACAAAGTGATTATTGCAAAATACAGGCCAGAAAACAAGGCATGAATCGTGGAGACATCATTATGAAATCCCAGCTCTCTTATTTTAGCAGTTTCATTCCTTTCAATGAAGTAGTTCACAATGATGAAAATAAGTTTTAAAGACAAATAATTTGTAACTTGGCTCCAAAATTATTTTCTTTAACCACAAATTGGTCTCTCTTATTTATTATAAAATATTATCATGATGCTCTGGATTGGATTCTGGGATGTGCTAAAGAATAATATTGACCCCAAATTGTACTGCCTTCTGATCAAATCCTTCCTCCCTTCCTTCCTTCAGCTGGTGAGTGGCGTAAGGTTTTGCTGCTTAAAACTCTTAGCTTAAAAGAACTACCACAGCTTTGAAAATAAAATATACTCCTCATAAGAATATTCGGTTTTAAAGGAAGTGAAACTCAGTATCTTATGGAAAACGTGGAATTTTTGAAAGATACTGGGATATCTCAAAGAATCAAAAAGAAAGACCTGCACAACCAGCCCTTAGAAAGGGTCGGCATCAGGGCAGCTCCACAGACTTTAGCAGTAGAAAGCTGTAGATCTGCATTATAGGCCTCATAATTATGTTCACTTCAATAGATTCTTGAGTGAAAGAAAGTCAGTAGATGTTTGCCAGACAACTGTTTGCACTAGGGCTACACATTTGGCTCAGGGTGAAATAATCAGCTGTGATCAAGGTAATATATCAGGGCCATAGATGCAATGCTCCACCCTGGAGTTGTGACACCAGTTCTCTGAGAAGAGAGACTAGACTGGACAGTAGTGTTTTCTACTCTATTACATGGGCAGACACTTAATATCACATTGTATTAACAGAAAACCACATGTCTCTATCTTTTCCCCTGGCTCTTTTTCCTTAGGAAAAACATTCATTTTTAAATAGATCAAAATTCCTTCCCAATTTCAGCAAGATAATTGTTTGAAATATGGTGGTTAGTATTGAATTATAAGGGGTATAGATTAGAGACATATTATCTAAGACTGAAGATATAACTTTATGCTGTATTCTGAAACTAAAAACAGTAAAGTGAGATTATTTGCTTATTGTGATTTTAAATGTCCACTTTTCAAACGAGAAATGTGAAATGGAGTGGATTGGCAAACTAGGGAAGGAGAAAGGCAGTCATATTTAGATAGCAATAATCAAATTATTTCAGTTCTTAAGAGTTTACATAAACTAAATATATTAGTTGATACAATAATAGCTTCTATTTCTAAGATATTTGAAATATGATTCTTAGGTCATCAAAATAAGGTAACAGTTTTTTAAGCATGTTTACTTTAATGATAATATATCTATGTGGGATGGAATTCATTTTAGACAGAATTTCACAAGCGCAAGAAGACATTCTGTGTCTGTCAGTCTTTGCATCAAATGTCTGAGCAAACTAACATATTCATAAACCATCAGTCACCTCCAATATGAGGTAATGGGTTTAGTTTAATATTTATTAATCTTTCAGAGAAAATAAATATACTGCACACATTTTAAAAGTGTTTTTCTTTGACTTTTGAATTAGCACTTCAAATTAAATATTTCTATGTAAAGGTGACATTTAAAATTATTCTACTATGACAATAGCAAAAAACATAATTCTTCAGTTATAAAAGAGCTTAATTGTAAAATATAATAATAAAGTATTTTCATATCTTATTTTAAAAATATGATTAGTCTTACTGGCCTGACAGAGATTGGAGAAACCCCGAGAGTATGGCCCCCGGACACCCTTTTAGCTCAGTAATGAAGTCACTCCTGAGGTTCAGCCTTCAGCCAAAGATTAGACAGGCCCATAAAATAAAATGAGACTAAAGGAGAACACCAGCCCAAGGGCAAGGACTAGAAGACAGGAGGGAACAGGAAAGCTGGTAATAGGGAATCCAAGGTAGAGAAGGGAGAGTGTTGACATGTCTTGGGCTTGGTAACCAACGTCAGAAAACAATATGTGTACTAACTGTTTAATGAGAAGCTAGTTTGTTCTATAAACCTTCATCTAAAGTACAGTAATAAAAACAAACAAAAAAAGTGCAATTAGCCTTACAGTTTATTTTAAATCCACACACATTTTGTTGTTGTTGTAGGAGAAGGACATAAGCTTTATATCCCATATATTTTTCTGAAAGGGGTCTAAAATAATTCTTTAGTAGTCAGTCAGCTCTTGAAAATGAAGTTCTCCAACAGTCCAGTATAAATAAAGAAGTTCACTTAATAGGGGTAAATAGTACTCTCACATAACATCTACAGTTTGCCATTTTCTATAACTACAGGAAGTACTTAAGGTTTGGATTAGAACAAATTTCTTGCTAAGAGTTTAAGAAGGTGAACATTTTATTCCTATTAACTGAGCAGTCCTGGTGACACACGTGTTACACTCCAACTTGAGTGCCCTGAATGGTCTAGTTTATGAATTGTTGTTGTTAGGTACCGCCAAGTAGATTCCGACTCATCCTGACCCTGTGTAAAACAGAATAAGACATCGTCCAGTCCTGCACCATGCTCACAATGGTTATGTTTGACCTAATCGTTGCAGTCACTGTGACAATCCATCTCATTGAGGGTCCTCCTCTTTTTTGCTGACCCTCTATTTTACCAATCATGATGCCCTTCTCCAGGAACTGGTTCCTCTTGATAACACAGCCAAAGTATGTGAGACAACATCTCACCATCCTCCCTTCAAAGTACATTCTGGCTGTGCTTCTTCCAAGACAAATTTATATGTTCTTCTGGCAGTTCATGGCATACTCAGTGTTCTTCGCCAACACCAAAAATCACAGATTCATCATTAATGCTTATTGTTGTGCACTATTCCATTGTGTGTATGTACCATAGCTTGTTTATCCAGTCATCTGTTGATGGGCATTTAGGTAGTTTCATTGCAATGAACGTGAGTGTGCATATGTCTGTTTGTGCAATGGCTCTTATTTCTCTAGGATATATTCCTAGGAGTAGGATTGCTGGACGGTATGGTATTTCTATTTCTAGCGTTCTAAGGAAGCACCATATCATTTTCCAAAATGGTTGTATCATTTTAGACTTTCACCAGCAGTGCATAAGCTCCCTGCAGCCTCCCAACATTTGCTGTTTTCTGTTTTTTTTTTTAATCTGTGCCAGTAATGTTGGGGTGAAACACCACACTTCAAATGCATCAATTCTTCTTCAGTCTTCCTTATCCATTGTCCAGCTTTTGCATGCACGAGGCCATTGAAAATGCCATGGGTTGGATCAGGAGCAGCTTTGTCCTCAAGGTGACATCTTTGTGCTTTAACACTTTAAAAAGGTCTTTTGCAGCAGGCTTTCCCAGTGCAATAAATACATCGTTTGATTTCTTGACTGCTGCTTCCATGGGTGCAGACTGTGAATCCAAGTAAAATGACATCCTTCACTTCAATATTTCCTCCATTTATTGTGATGTCGCTTATTGGTCCAGTTGTGAGGACCTTTGTTTTATGTTGAGGTGTGATCTATACAGAAGGCTGTAGTCTTCGATCTGATCAGTAAGTGCTTCAAGTCCTCTTCGCTTTCAGCAAGCAAGGTGTGTTATCTGCATATCATCGGTTATTAATGAGTCTTCTTCTAACCCTGATGCAGCATTCTTCTTCATATGGTCCAGTTTTTCAGAGTATTTGCTCATCATGGAGACTGAATAAGTATGGTGAAAGAATACAACCCTGATGCACATCTTTACTGGTTTTAAACTATGCAGTAGCCCCTCGTTCTGTTCAAATGACTGCCTCTTGTCACTAATCAGGAGTAATTTGATCAGTGATCAAATCAGATGTGTGAAAAGGAATCCACAGCGTGTCATTGTCTGAACCATGTGTATCAGATCATAGCCAATGACTTGCTTTCAGTATAAGATGTTACCTTAACACGAGGGGTTTAAATTAAGTGCCACCAACCACACCAAGATAGTGTTTTTTTCCTTCTATGGTTTAGGTTTTGTCCAGTATTCCCAATTCATGGAATAGCTCATGTCGAGAGTCATTGCTCCCATCAACGCGTCATGGGCTGCCAAATATACATGGATCAATGAATGGGCATTTTAATGTTTCCTCAGCTGTTTGATTTTATAATTCATATGTAATGATTACTTCAAAAATTTGTCATTCCTATGGTCACAAATTCCTTACCTTCATCATCTAAAGAAAGAAACACCTGTGGTTAATTGAAAAATCTTCCACCACATAACAGAGTAACTCGCACTCCTACTGTCTTCTCAAACTAATGGATTTTTGATACAATCACATTCTTTGTTTAAAAAATTAGAAAAATTTATTTTTAACCTAATTTGTTTTTCTCTCTTCAATTTAAAGTTAGTCTCCTGGGAGATGATATATTATAATGTGTGAGCAAAAGGTGCATTGATATTTCTCTGGTGAAGTATTTGTACACTATTAAAAGCATTCGTTTATGTGTCACAATCCCTCTGTCCAGACTAAATTATTATCTCCGAAGAATGGGACTGTCTACTCTTCTTTATATAAGATTTGTTGAAGAGTCCCAGAAATGTAGTAGTAGGAGTAGCTGTAGCAACAACATTGCTGATATCTATGACTACTGCCCACGTGAATGCAACCCTTATATGCTAAGTGTTTGTTCATATATAATCCTCACTTACATATAATCCTCAATGAGGTAACCACCATTTTCTTACCCTCCCTCCCCCGCAAAAAGGAGGAAAGAGAACATAAGGAATCACAGAGCTAGGAATCAATCCGTATCTGTCTGAACACAAACTCCCAACCACAGCACGCTGCTGCCGTTCATGTTCTTTACATACATGTGTTGAACGAACGTTACTGAAATGATGTGTTCATACTGATTCATTCGTCTGAAACTTGGAGGCCCTGCTCAGATATCATTTCATTTGTCGAAGTCCCTGTTTCCCACCCAGTCACCTTTTCTGTTTCAGAGTACATCCCCGGAGTGCTTTGTGCCTACGAAGCAATAACACTAAGCACATGGTATTACAATTATTTTCTAGATGATGAGAATCGTGTAGGCTGAGGCAATTGTTTCCCTACCTATGGATCTCCAGTGTCTTTATACGTATTTGCTGAAGTAATTGGGAAAAAAAATAAGCTATTTAAATATGTAATTCATTGAAGTGCATGAAAATGCAGCTTTAATTGTCACTGTTGGTCTCTTATCTTTTAACCCAGTGGTTAACAAATATGGCTGTGCATTAGAACTATCTAGAGGTTTTTTTTTTTAAATATAAATTCCCAGGCCCCACTCATCGGGGTTCTGATCTCATGAGTAGGGGCCTAAAATATCTCTTTAAAAAAACTTCCCTTGAAACATCACTGCACAATCAAGTTTGGAGACTAGCATTCTGGTTCTTTATATTGTTCTTAGCTACTGTCTTTATTCATGTATAGTCATTCTAAACTGAAAAGTTGGGGTGCCAGAGAAGCTGCCTGGGAAAGGTAACCTTGTTCGTATATAGAAACCCAGTTTTTTGTTTTTTTCTTAGATTGCAGGCTTCCAGTTTTGTTTTGTATTTTGGTACCAGCACCTTATACAGCAGCCCGTGTGTGTGGACATTTAATGAGTATTTAATGGTACGGTGAAGATGATTCAGTGTGCTGAAGTTAACTCCAATATTGGCTATCTTCTACATAAGTAACTTTAAAAATCTGGAAGAATTTGTCACAACATACAAAAAAAATTAAGCAGCTGTATTGCACTGTCGTGTTGCATTTTCTGATGTGGTCTCCTTTCTCTACAGAATTACTATATTTACTTTCTATTGCAGTGTAACAAATTACCACAAACTTAGCACCTTAAAACAATAGAAGTTTCTTAGGTCACTTCCTTGGTCAGGAAAGAAACACCTTTGTTAGGAGTCATGAGACCATCATAGAATTATTCTTCCCACATTTTACAGGGAATTATGCAAATTTCAGAAACTCAAATTGTACCTTTTACAGCTACTCCGCAATGATGGTCACAAGTCTGAATTTTATATATCCAGATTTCACTCTGTTTTATAGTTTTAAAAGTTAAAAATGTGGTATTTGATTTCCCCTATGCCTTTGATGCTGTTTTATTTATAAATTTTAACAAAAGTCCTTATAGAGGTGTTTGGAAAGTTTCTATTATGAATTAAAAAACAACAGACCTTGGACCAACCAGTCTGAGTTCCTATTTGAAATACAAAAGAATGAAAATGAAGTGATTATATAAGATTTCTCCGTAAGACCGTTTTCCAACGTGAAAAGATATTAATCTTCTGGGTTATAAAATCCATAAATGATTTAGATTTCTTTTTCTTGTGTAGAGTTTGTGTTTGCATACATTCACAGTTTATGTGATTATCTCCCGCCATTGTTATCTTTTGCCAATGCCTAGGGATTTTCTCACTTTCAGCATTTACTCTCAGCGTTCTTCAATGACTTGTTTTGCTATCATTCTTCTATACCCTATGTTGATGGTCATTCAGGCTATGATTAGCCATGCTGGTAGCCAGTTGCTTGGACTAATATCCCAGTTTTGACACTTAAATCTGGAACATGAGCAGTACCCTAAATTATCTATTTAAAAACAACAACAACAACAAAAAAGCTTCCCTTGAAATGTCAGTGCACAATCAAGTTTGGAGACTAGTACTTTGATCTCTCTGTGCTTTATTTGTGTAAAAATAATAGAATTTCTCTTTTTTGGTTGTGAGTCAGTATCTGTAAAGTCAGACAGGGTCTAACACATTATAAGCATTATATAAAACCCAAAAGCATACCCACTGCAGTCAAGTCAATTCCCACTCATAGTGACCCTATAGGACAGAGTAGAACTGCCCTGGAGGGTTCCCCAGGCTGTAATCTTTATAAAATCAGACTGCCATATCTATCTCCAGTGGAGCTTCTGGTGGGTTCAAACCACCGACCTTTTCGTTAACAGCGGAACACGTAACCACTGCACAACCAGGATTCCTTAAGCATCATACAGTGAAACCTGTGAAGGCCTGAACTCCACAGGACTGCCTTGTTTTTATGGGTCTCACAAATTTCCCACCTTAACAGGATGCAGTCTTACTTACCACTTTTCTAACCCTCTCTGTTATTGTTGTTAGGGGCCGTGGAGTCGGTTCTGATTCATAGTGACCCCATGCACAACAGAACAAAACACTGCCCAGTCCTGTGCCATCCTCATAATCGTTGTTATGCTTGAGCCCATTGTTGCAGCCACTGTGTCAATCCATCTTGTTGAGGGTCTTCCTCTTTTTCTCTGACGCTCTACTTTACCAAGCACAGTGTCCTTCTCCAGGGGCTTATCCCTCCTAATAATATGTACAAAGTATGTGAAATGAAGTCTGACCATCCTTTCTTCTAAGGAGCATTCTGGGTGCACTTCTTCTAAGACAGAATAATCTAGTGAGGAGTAATGCCTAGCAAGACGTAACTCTAGGAAGGAAAAAGAAAGGAAAAGCTACTTCCCAATGATAACTGCTGGTTATTTTTAGTCTACCTGACTAAAAACAGCTTGCATATTTATTTTTACAGAAATGTAATCACGTCATTTGTGGCTCTCCTTCATTTAATTATGTCGTGTACTTTTTATCAAATATAACTTCATATTATAATTTTAATTGTTGAATAGCATTTATTATATTCATGTAATAACAACAATTTCCTATTTCAAATGCACACACATCCCACACACACACAAAAAAAAAACCCACTGCCGCCGAGTCGATCCCGACTCATAGGGACCCTGTAGGACAGAGTAGAACTGCCCCATAGAGTTTCCAAGGAGCACCTGGTGGATTTGAACAGCTGATCAGCCCCAAGCCCCCACGCACATATACAAACCCACATGATCATGCATAAGAGGGTGTATTATGTATGCCACATCTCAGATTCCTCTACATCTTAGGTCATCTCTTCAAAATAAATTCTTAGAAATGAAATGACTGGATTAAAGTATACCTTCATCATTAAGGTTTTCTACATTCTGTTAAGTGTTTACTGAAACACGATATCAAACCATGCTCCCACGCTAGTGAATATGAGAGGCTGCGCCACCTCTCCTATGTCAACAGTGGACGTTGTTATTTTAATATATTTCCGGTCATCTGTGTTATCCTCCCTTCCTTCCCAAACAGGGTTTTTATTTTATCACCTGCCTTTCAACGAGGTATGCATACTAAAAGAAAAAAAAAAAGTTCTTTAAACTTGAAAAGGTGCTAAAGAATGTCATGAATCCTGACACAGGATATGTCCTGACACAGTGATAGACTGGAGGCCCTTGGTCTTTTACAAAACTTTACATTTATTTTGGATGAGAATATTACCAAATGGCAAGGATAAATAAATAATTAAAATGATGTAGCACCATCATCATGCTCAAAGAAAACCAATAAGTCAAACACTGCAGAAGGTTAATATTACTTATTGCTACATCTGTGAAATTATTATAAGTAGAAGAGATGAAACAATTGAAATGTTTGACACTTATTACCCCATAAATACTATGTGCCATTATTATCTTTTTACATAAAAATTGTCCTGGAAAACTTTTGTCTTATTTTTTTTTTTTTTACATCTCACTATGGAATTTTTTTCCCCCTGAGCTTTTATGATTTTTAGTCTTTTTTGGGGATAGTGATTTAAAAAATAATTTCCAAAAACATGGTAAGATTGTATGATTTTCCTTTTGTGAGGCTGTGAATTTTAAGTATCTGCTCCCTTTAGTTTTTAGGCATGTTTTTCTTAAAATTTGCCTCAAGAAAGGATTCTCAGTGATTTTGTATCTCTTTTTATTACTGATTACTGATCTATAAGGTGCAAGATGCATAATGTATAATGCATATGAGTTTTAAATAAGTGACCCAGATATTCTAACAATATGAGCATTTTTTTTTTTTTTAATGCCTACTCCAAGCACTCTGAGAGTAGGTGGTAGTTTTCTCTTTGTTTAATCAGACCCTGGAAACATCCCCCAGTTATTTCAGAGAGTGAAGAAGGACTCAACTATTCTCCAGGACAAGTTCCTCAGAAGGCTCATCTCAGCCTCATCATCTTGCCACCTCTTTGCCTGTGCTCTGGGATATCACTACCATCTATGCACACTTGATCTTTGCTGTCAACCAGGCTGTGTTGGATTGAACAATGGCCCCAAAATGATATGTCCAAGCCAAAACCCCAACAACCTGTTAATGTGACCATATTTGGAAAAGGGTCTTTAGTAATTAAGGATCTCAGATTTATGGAGGACTCTAAATGCAATGATGGTGCCCTTATAAGAGAAAGGCAGAGGGAGATTAACACACAGGAGGGAAGGTCATGTGAAGATGAAGACAGAGATTGGAGTTATGCCACAAGTGAAGGGATACTTGGAGCCACTGGAAGCTTTGAGAACAAGGAAAGATCCTCTCATAGAGTCTTTGGAGGGAGCGTGGCTCAGCCAATATCTTGATTTCACATTTCTGGTCTCCAGAACTGAAAGAGAATAAATTTCTGTTGTCCTAAGTCAACAAAAGCAGCCCTAGGAAGCTCATAAAAATTTTGCGACAGGGAAGTAAAGCACTGCTGTAATAAATAGTTAAAGATGTGGAGGTGGCTTTAGAATGGGTGATGGTTAGAGGATGGAAGAATTTTGAGGTGCATGATAGAATTCCTTGATCAGACAATTGGAAGAAATATAAACTTTAAAGTTGATTTGATAAGGGCTCAGAAGGAAATAAAGTTTTTATCATCTTAGAGAACACATACATTGACTTGAACAGAATGTTGGTAGAGGTATTAATGTTAAAGATGCTTTTGGTGAGGTCTCAGAAGGAAATGAAGAACATGTTATTGGAAACTGGAGGAAAGGCAATCTTTATTATAAGTAACAGAAACATGACAGAATTATATTTTACTGTTGGGTGTAAGGCAGGACTTAGAAGTGATGAATTTGGATATTTAACCAAGGAGTACTTTCAAGTAAAGTATAGAAGGTGTGGCCTGGTTTCTCCTTGTTATTTACGGTAAAGTATGAGAGGAAGAATCTGTCTTGGAAAAGGTACAGCCAGAACACTCCTTAGAAGCAAGGATGGTGAGACTTCATCTCAAGTACTTTGGACACATTTTCAGGAGGGACCAGTCCCTGGAGAACGACATCGTGCTTGGTAAAGTAGAGGGTCAGCAAAAAAGATGAAGACCCTCAATGAGATGGACTGACACGGTGGCTGCAACAATGGACTGAAACAGAACAATGAATTTGAGGATGATGCAGGACCGGGTAGTGTTTAGTTTTGTTGTATATAGGGTCACTATGAGTCAGAACAGATTCTACGGCACCTAACAACAATAGTAACAATGAGAGGAAAGAGAGAAATCGACAAAGGGACTATTAAACAAAAAGGGACAAGAACATGATGATTTAGGTGTTTTGTCCTATCCAGGTTGCAAAGAATGCTACAATTAGTAAATGTCGAGAAAGCATGGTCTGGAGAGGCCAGGGGTACACTGAACAGCCCTTAGCTGAAGAGATTAGGTGACTCACGGGCCCAATCAGCCACATTAGAAGAAGCCAGGGATAGAGACGGGGGTTATCCAAGAAGGATCTGTGGAGAACCCTCTTGTCTAATGTGCAGACCTTGATGACACAACTGAAGACCAACAAGCCTTTTGAGAATGTTGTATTGTGAAAAGCACTGCCTGCTCACACTTAAGGGAACAGAAATGGGATGAAGTGAAAGAAAGCTGTTGGGCTTCCAAAATTCTACAAGCAGAAAGGAACTAATATAGCCACTTAGCTGCAAACATGTACTGTGCTTCAAGAAAAAAGGAGAATGACTCCAAGTGCATAGCTGCAGATACAGAAGCTGATGGAGCTGCCGAGGTCAGCAGAGGACCAATGGGGTTGCTGTGGGCATAGAGGGCAGTGCACTGATCCACAAAAGATTATTCTCAGACTTTGAAATCTAGTGGAATTTTCTCCATGGCTTTTCCAACTTGCGTGGGACTGGCAACCCCTTTATTCCTTCCAATTTCTCTCTTCTGGAATGGGAATATCTATTCTATGCCTGTACCACACTGCTGTATTTTAGGAGCAAATAAAGTGTTTCCTAGGTTCACAGGTTTACAGAAATAGAGGAATTTTGCCCTAAAATGGACCATAATCAACGTTTCACTTACAGATGATTTACAATACTTAGGTAATGGCATTTGGGACTATTTAGCTGATGATATTTAGGTAAGATTTTGGACTTGGAGTTGAGACTTTTAGGTATGTGAGTTGGGGTGAATGTGTCTGAAATGTTTGAATGTGAATTTTAGGGAAGCGCACAAGGCATACTTCAGTAGAATGAAAAAAAAAAAGAATTCCAGCTCTTAAAGACCCCATAACTGTACTCCATAGGGTTTACAAAGCAGTGACCTTTGGAAGGAGATCTCGCCAGGAAAACAGAAACAACACTGGACATTTCAAACAGGGTGAACATTCCGTAGGGAATCGTTGCATAATGATAAAGTTGTTGAATGGCTAAATGTGATACATTGAGGTAGCCTGCAATTTAACAACTTCTGGACGTGGTTACCACACACAGAACTGAAGGGACACTCGAGAGAACTGGTCTGTGGGAACTCTTTGCGTGGAAATAATACCGCAAGAGTAGGAGATGCCTAGGAAAAACTAAAGGCATCTGGTCGGCCTATCCCTTTACTCAAGTCATCCCAGAGACAGCTAGAGAGAGGGAGAGACATCCAGGCTTCTCCCTTCCTTCTACCCTGTGAAATGTTGCTCCTGGTGCCTCCTATTGGCCCAAACCACCTAGAAGCCAGAGTCCAAGAACCCTGGAAAGTGAAATTTCTTGCAGTTCAGAGCAGGGCAGGGCAAGGATGGATTTGAGAGGACCTGCACAGCCCTTTCTCACCGAGTTTGAGCAAGGATGACAAGCGTAAACAGTTAAGCAAAAAATGAGCTCCTATTTCTGTTTCTCGTTATTATTATTATTATTTTAGAATGATTTTCAAGAGGTGAAGAGAGAAAATGTTTTTAACTCAGCTGTTTTAAAGTCGAAATCTCTGTTTTTTAATGGCACTTTTCTAACTTAAAAAAAAAGTTAACTTTAACATACGCTTTTACATATGAGTCGGAATCAACTCGACGGCACTGGGTTGTTGGGTTTACATTTATACAATAAATAATGTTTATGTACACCCCAATGTAATATAAGTTAGTATGTGATGTTTGAAGGTTTTAAATAAAAAGTCAGCTTATACCAATAATCTTACTCTCCAAGGTAAGCAAAATGTTCTTAAAGCAAAATAAAAATTTGGTGTGAATTTATACCCATTTAAGAGATATTTATATGTTTTTATATGTACTCCTATTTCTTGGAAAAGATTGAAAAGAACTTTTAATGGGAGAATGAAAAGTGAGAAATATTACTGAAATCCTCTGAAATACTAAGTAGAAATAGATCTGAAGGAAGGAAAGTGATATTGAAGAAAATATAATAGTAGCTTCCCCGCTCTCACCACTCCGTATTTTACCTTTTCTTCTTTATATGAACAAGCTTTCTTTTTCCAGTTTTCTTATTGCCTAATTAATTATTCAGCCCCTTCATACTATTTTTTCTTTTATTCCTTTAGTTTTAGGCAGTGTCAGAACCACAATCATTTTCTAATTTCCCTATTAAAATTCCTTACTAACTTCTGTCTTAGTCTAGTATTCCTAGAAAACAGAGCTCAAGGCAAGAGCTTATGTACTAACATATATTGAAAGATGCATTCCCAGAAAAGCTGGAATTCACAGAAAAGAGGAATTTGGAATTCAGAGGAACATCAGCTAGTACAGGGAGCATTCAAAATATTTGAGCATTCTATTCTCTTTTCTCTCTCATATAGCAAACAGATTCAGGCTCAGGAAGGAGCACACTAAGCAAGAGAATTGCTGGCCTTACAGTGCATTTTCAGAGAAACTTGTAAGTTATTCACCTGAAGAAGTCCATCTTTAGGGGGGAAGGAATAAGAACTTATCTGCCAGCATCCATACACCATGAACTCATGTTTGTTCCTACACACTCCAGGTTGCCCCCCCCAGCCCTTCTGGAAGCCACCCACGGAAGCCAGATTCGAACACCACAGCAGCCACACTCATTGTGCTAGACAAGGAATTTGTAGATGTTGATCTGGGCCATGAGGGCAGGTCAGGAGCTTGTGAAGCCCCAGTCCCTAAGGCGGCAGATGAGGTGCTGTGGGTACGTGCCCGTGAGCATGATGAGATCAGGCCACACAGCAGAAGGCGTGGCCTGATGGGCAAGCAGAGGGCCCCAAGTTCATGGCCTTTGACATGCTATCTTGACTGTACTCAATAATCCTCCTTCCAACAAAGATATGCACTCCTCTCTGAGGAAAATAATAATGGTTAGTGTCAGGGGATACACCTGGAGGAAATTACTAACATTGAGCAAAATCCATACCTGGATAGAGCTGGGACATACATAAAAGGAGCCTGACGTCGTCTTCTTTCAAAGTCTGTCTCTCTCTTTCTAATTCTCTTATTTAATAATTCCTGAAATCACTCTTCCTGCCTTTCATCTTTTCTACTTTATTTATATTACCAATTTTACATTTTATCTTCTTGCATCTCACTGAGTTGATAAACGAAAGGGCATTAAAAACACTTGTGCATTCTACCCTTTTGTCCTGTCCCCTGTAACAAGTAGAGTTCAGGATCATGAAGCAGCGCACAGAGCAGCGCATCTAACGGAAACTTAGACTGCCTTGTCACAGGCTGAAGGAGACTTGGTGGTGCAGTGGTTAAGCACTTGGCTACCTGAAAGGTTGGCAGTTTGAACCCACCAGCTGCTCCTTGGAAGAAACATGTGGCAGTCTGCTTCTGTAAAGATTACAGCCTTGGAAACACTATGAGGCAGTTCTACTCTGATCTATAGCTATGAATAGGAATTGACTCGAAGGCAGAGGGTTTGTTCTTTGTTTTGGTTTTCTCATAGGTTGCAATGGCACCAAAAAATTCCTGCCTAAAATACAAAGGTGACGTCCTAATTTTTCCTGTCCTAATTTTTTATCAGATTTCATTTACTACCATTTTATTCTATTTTTAATACGGTTCTGAGTGTGCTTAATCTGGGAAAGACTGAATAGTGAGGAAATTATAAGTAAATTGCTAAGGCCTTCATTTAGATGACATATTTAGACAGCCTAAATCTGTTGTCTACAGAAGTCATTTCTGGGAAGAAATACATAAATTTAGAAAGTTACATTGTTCATTGAAATTATCTTCAAATTGTTTATAAGCTTACACAGGAATGCAGTATCACTAAACACATGCCAGAGAAATTTGATTTTAGAAAAATAATGTCAGGTTTTTTCTTCATAGGCTGAAGGGTGGCCTTTGCTGATGCCTGGGCCAGTTTAGAAAACAAATCCTCCCTTGCTTCCTGTGAGCATCACAACATTTGAATTTGAAGAGAGTGTAGTCAGGGAGTGTATCTCAGGGAGAACATGGGAGAGGGCAGTAAATAAGACCACCACTGCAGTCCAGGGATTCCAACTCATGGCGACCCTGTAGAACAGAGTAGAACTGCCTCCATAGGGTTTCCAAAGAGCGGTTGGTGGATTCAAACTGCCCACCTTTTAGTTAACAACAAGTTCTTAACCACTGTACCACCAGGACTCCAGCATTAAGCCTTTAGCATATAATTTAAAGTTAACAGAAAAGTTGGTAGTTTGAACCTACCCAGTTTCTCCACAAGAAAAAGGCCTGGTGATCTGCTCCTATAAAGTTTACAGCCTACAAAAACCGTATAAGACAGTTCTGTTCTGTCCCATGGGATTGCTAGGAATCTAAATCAACTCAATGACACTGAACAATAACAATATAATGTTTTCATATATGTCTCTCTGTAAAGCTTTTTAAGTGATTGCTCTGAGTATTATGCGTACAAAACTTTTAACAGTTTGCTTGTGTTGTCATCTTACCTGCTTTGGTGAAGTATGGAAACTTTACCACTTTTAACTCCCTTTACTCTTCCTCACTTATAATTATTTAACTATTTTTCCTACTTATATTTAGTGTTATATTCTTTTCTTCAACCACCAAACGTAATTTAGAAAACTCAAAGGAAAACAAAAGCTATTGTATTTATGCATATTTTGCTTACTGTGCCCTTTCTTCCCTCTAGGTAGTCCAAGGTTCCTTCCTATATCATTTCCTGTCTGTTTTGAAAACTTGTGTTAGCTATTCTTTTAGGGTATATCTTCTGGGAGTATACTTTTTTAGTTTTTCATCATCTGAGAATCTCTTAATTTCTCTGTAATTCCTGAAGAATATTCTTGTTGGATATAGAATTCTTGGTTGACAGCTCTTTTCTTTCCATATTTGAAAAAAATGTTGTGCCACTTCTCTCTAATCTCAATTTCTAGTAGGACATTCACTGTCACTTGAATTGTCATCTTTCTGTCTCTGCTTTCAAGATTTGTTCTTGAACCAAATGAATGAACATAAAATTTCAACAAAGAAACAAAATTTCCCAGGAAGAAATAGAAAATATGAAATACAACCAAATAGAATGTTTTTAAACTAAGAATATAATAATTAAAAAACAAAACAACAACAATTAACAAAATCTCAGTGGATTAGTTCAACAGCAGACTGGAGGGGATAAAGAAAAGACTCAAAGAATTTGGAGATAGAAAAATAGTAATTACTTAGTCTTCACAACAGAGACAAAGTAAACTGGATAACAAGAGTGAACAGAACCTCAGGAGCCTGAGGAAAGACGCAATAGGTGTCATCAGTGGCCAGGAAGGAAGGAAGAGTGTGGGGTTGAAAAATATTCAAATAAGTAGGGGCAGAAGTCTTCCAAAATCTGTCAAAATACATAAGCTTATAGATTCAAAAGCAGAGAAAACCTAAATGAGATAAACCGAAAGAATTTCTAAGACACACCATAGCCAAATTTCTGAAAACTAGAGAGCTGTTATTTATTTTGTCATCTTCCCCAGACATGATACCTGATCACTGCCTCACTCCCAAACTAACTAAGAAATTAGGTGTTATTACTCTAGGCTTTCTCATAACCTTGAACATTCCTTATTTTGACACTTTGATCAGTTAAAAATAACTGAATACTTGACTGACATTCGTTTAAGCAATAAATACATTTGATTATCTTGCATAAAAATGAATGAGGTTGAACAGGTTCAGTGTTGGAGCGAAGCTGTTATGGTCGACATCTTGGTAAGCGTCTTTGTAATTATTCTGGTTATTCTCCCTCCGTTGCAAGATGGGCTGCGGTGGTTACGGTGACTACATCTTTATATAGCAACTCAAAGTTCCAAGAAGGAATGTAGGAAAAAGGGGATTTCTTTTTACAAGGGAGAAAAACACTTTCCAAAATAGCTTTCCATCAGATATTGGACAATAACTCATCTAACTTTGAAGGATATTGTCAAACAAGCGTTTATTTATTTGTTTTCTAGTGGGAGGTAAAAATAGCAAAAGTTTTGGGAATAGCTTCTGGATAGAGAGCTGAGTCCACCACAACCTAATACCCTATCCTTATATTTTTAATTTGGTAATTTCTCTTCTACATCAAACTTTCTAAAAAATCTGTAATAAGTTCTTAGTATGTAGCTTATGGATAAATGAATTATTCAGTGTCTGAATAATCATGAAATATTTTTCTGTGATTTGTCTAGTGACTATTGGCTAGAGATGTTCAGCCTAAAATAAAGCATTCTACTCCTTCTTGAGAGATACAAATCATAATTAATTTAAAATAAAGTATCTGGGGCTGAGTGGGAAACCCTGGTGGCATAGTGGTTAAGTGCTACGGCTGCTAATCAAAAGGTTGGCAGTTCAAATCCACCAGGTGCTCCTTGCAAACTCTATGGGGCAGTTCTACTCTGTCCTGTAGGGTCTCTATAAGTCAGAATCGACTTGATGGTAACGGGTTTTACGGGGCTGAGTGAAGTTCATTAATTTATCCAGGTTTAACAAGTACATTAATGGATAAGCAATTCTTTGAACCCAGATATATCCAGTTTCATAGGTACGTTTTTATCGGTATATCATGCATTTTGCCACCAGAGCCTAGCACAGTACCTGCAGCACAGTAAGCAAGTAAGTGGGAGTAGAATAAAAGTCAGGTGTGGATTTGAATGAAGATCGAAAGACAGACTGAACACAGAAGCACATTCATTTTTGTTTGTTTATATTGTCCTTTGTTTACTATTTCATTTTCTGTCATAATGAGCTTGTCATCTTAAAATTAATTTACAGTGGGCTTGGCCAATTCAAAGTCGTATTTACTTTTCTTGTCTCTACCTAATCCTTGTAGTTAATAAGCGCAAGGGCAATTTAAAGTGTGTTCTTAGTTGGTGGATTTTCTGCTAGAGATAAAGGGGATCTCCTTTTTAGAGTGTTTTTGCCTCAATTCTAATTCCTAATCCAACGCTTTCCAATTACTTTAAAATTTAGATGCTACAATAAATCAGCGGTCTCTGGCTTTAAATCACCATGGAAAATCAACATCTGATAATGTATCATTATGAGAGAAATGGGATCCCACTGTTTCATATATTGCTATTTTTAGAAAAAAATTAGAATTTTTCATATATTGCTACTTTTAGAAAAAAATTTTTAGAAACAGTCAGTATTTTTTAATTAATAAAAATTTGAAACATTTAAAAATTTCAATTCGCTTAATTCAAGAATGTGTATTTCTGCCTGGTCATCATGACTAGGGAAATAACAAAACCTCCTTTAACATCCACCTGAAATAAATATAATGTAAGCACTATTTTTTCTTTCATTTTTTCCTGAAATAAAACTCTGCCTTCAGTACAAAGCATAGTTTTCTCTCCACTGTGATGAGTCATCCTTACCATCGTTCCATCTGGAATGTGCATACCACTTTCCAAGAAGAATTCTGAGGTTCTATAAAGGATCTCAATCTCTATGTATAATGTCGTATTGAAATTTTTGGAAGCCCAAACACCTCTAAATTGATGAAAGCAAAGCAAAAAAGTCGTACCTCCTCTCCAGTGCATCATCAAACTATTAGCTCTGTGTTCCATTTTTTTCCTGCTTGTAAACATCTTAGCAGTGATCACATGTATTTACCCGGAAAGCTTTTATAAAAGCTTATTCATGCTGAGTGCAACTGTGTTCGTGTTTTATACGTGGTACATGGCAACCAGCCCAGAGCTTCCATTACTGCTCTTTAGGCTGTGATCCATCACCTTCGTTCCTCAGAATCTGTATTGTCCTGGGATAAGGCTGTACCCTGACTGATGGGGAGCCCCCTCATCTCTTCTGCCCACTTCTTTTCCCTTTAGGGAGGCAGTGCTTCTTACGAATCTCACAGCTCAATTAATTCTTCTTCAGGATGCCGTTGCCTTCTAAGTGTACACGTTCATCTCTTGAAAACTTTTCTCCTTTCCCTGCTTTTCTGAAATTGTATCCAATTTCCTTCCCTTCCCCCTTTTCGTTGTCCTCTTTCCCTTTCATTTGTTTTGTTAGTGAGTGAAATCAAAAGCGACACTAAACATTGCTAATTCTTGAAATAGTCCTAATGAAAAAATCTTATCATGTAAAAAAATAAAGCTAAAATTTGGTGAGATAAAATTTTGCACATTGGAAAACAAACATTACCAACCTCTGACTTTATAAATCAAAAATTTCAAAAATACTCCAGTGTAGACAAAGTCCTACTTGAATTTACGTAACAAGTCATGGAATTCAGCAAAACAAATAAAATTTAATGCTTAAAGATGTGTAGTAAAACCTTTGTTTTAGGACTGATACAGCTTTGCAATATCAGTGATGCAGCCTGGAGGTCATATCAGCATTTTACCAAGAAGTAAGCATTTTCTAACAACCTTGGATTTTAGCCAGTGACTTAGGCATTGCTTGCAATCTCCGTGATGACACTTTGGGACTATATAATGTTAGATAAGCCATTTAACCTCAGAATTTTAATCTGTAAAAGGTTAAGTTTGTGAGAGATGGCCTCCCTGGTCTGTTCAAGCTGCTGGAAATTTAAATACCTTACAATTTTAGAACTATACCTCAAAACAATAGCACTCTTTTATTACATGAGTTATATATCTGTATATGTGTATATAAATACATGCATGTATATGTATTGAAATACTTAATATACATACAATTATATATGTACCTTTTTAAATAATTAATGATCATTGTTCTGTGTAAATTCAGAAAACACAAGTTTGAATCAATGCACTTTAAAAGAAAACAAGCTCATTAAAAAAAAAAGCTCATTAGACATATAAATTTCAGTAAAAAAATACACAAAGAAAATTATTACAAAAATTACCAAGTATTTGTGGAAATTGAAGCACTTACTTTTGTCTAAAAGGTTGAAATAAATAGTCATGACTTTTCCTACTGGAGAAGGTTTTGGGGTATCCTGTTTAGCCTAAGCGGCTTTGACTATTCATCAAAGATATTTACACACCTTTTAAGTTTGGACCAGCTCGTCCTGACCACATGTAAGTGGTAGGTATCAGATTGAAGCGTAGCAAGAGTCAAACACTTAAATTTTGTAATGAGAAAAGATTAATGGAAAGAAGAAACCAATGTATAAGCAAGCAGAATTTGACTGTTAGTAAGCCGATATTGATTGACGAAGTCTTGCCTTGTATGTTGGCATAATAAACATCTAAACACAGCTACTGGGAGACATTTCTCCCTATTTCCACCAGACAATCTGTTTTTAATGATACACCTAGGAATGACTGCTCATCGTTTTGTTTATGTGACAAGGTTCGCGTCATACATTGCTGACTTTCTGTGCCCTCTGACCCTAACTAGCTCTCGAGTGTATACTCCATGTACACGAGGGAAGGATTTTCTACCCTTACAAGAATGCGTCCCTGCGGTACACGGAGGATAACTGGTATGCTAAATTAGGAGCAACATGCTTAATTTATATGCCTATTTCTCAAATGATGAGTACAATTTATCTTTACAAAATTGGTTCTGAGAAATTTCTGAAGTAAATCACACTTAAAAAAAAAAAAAATTCCTGCTTCTGTTCTTAACGGAAAAACTTTGATCTTTCAATTAATAAGTACAAGTGCAACATAAATTAGATGGCAGATACACTAAAATTCGACTTGGATCAGGTGAAGATCACTCTTGCACAAAACGTTAAACTAGTGTACAGACATGTGCCGATTACTTAACAATAAACAAACGTCAGTTTTTATTTGTTAGTAAAACAACTACCTATTGATGATACCTGTTTCCTTAAAAAACAAAGCTATGGTGTTCACATCTAGAAGAGGCCATACCTACATGATTTGGAAAATAAGCCTCAAGTCAACATTGTTTCACCACCTACTGTGATTAGTAGGGGAATGTGCCCCTGTTTAAATTTTTCATGGAGAAATATGTTTATTATTAATGTTTAAGTTTGAGCTACAATGAAATGACTAAAAGCTCATCATTTAAAACGACATTCAAGTAGGAGGCTAGAGTAACAGAGAAAAACACTGCCTTTAAGTCATATTACCCAGTTTTTAATCCTCTCTTTATCATTATATAGAGGTGCGGCCTTGTGCTATCAAGCCAACCTTCTGAAGTTTTAGTTTCTTCTTCTATGATATAGAAGTGATCTTATCATTTTTAAGATTAAATTAATTTTATTATGCAGAAGTAACCAACCATGAGTAAGAGCATGACAAATTCGATATGTTCAATTAAAGGCTCCATAAGCATTTTACAATAGCATCAAAAATTATTAATTTACAGTAGTAATAGTGGCCCAGGAGGACAGTGTTTTTACCAAAGCTACCTTGTTTTTTAAGATCTAAGCCTTTCTAGGAAACCCTGGTGGCGTAGTGGTTAAGTGCTACAGCTGCTAACCAAAGGGTTGGCAGTTCGAATCCACCAGGTGCTCCTTCAGAAAGCCTTTCTAGATTATTGACTGGCAAGGTCAGAACTTGAGGTGCCAGGGCACTTCAAAGGGAACAGGGACCCTCAATCTCCGCAAGCTCGTCCACAATTGTATCACTACATTCACGAGTTATGGATAACTTATTGCTAGGGATACACCTGAATTACAAGGAAAGAGGAAACACGAAGATTTAGGTGAGCAAAATCGCCAGATAAGACGGAAATGAGTCGTACAACCAATACCTAAGGAGCTTCTCCTGTTTTGTTTCTGTCCTGCATGCAAATATCATATAATTACTTAAACAGTTCTAAAAACTTCCAGGAACATAAGATAATATACATTTGTCATAAGAAAAATACAAAGTGATTAGGATGTATATTAATATTATTACTTTTTCAGTCTTCAGTGTGTTGTTAATAGGCTTTCTCATGGTGTTCTCACTGCAACTCTGAGGCAGACAGGACAAGATGACATAAACCTGACAAGATGACGTGAACCACGTTAGCAGTTGAGAAAAACGGACCCACGATCACACAGTCAAGGCAGAGCTGAGAGAGAAGTGTCCGGACTCACAGGCGAGGTATTCCTTAAAAACAGTGAGAAGGATGGCCTCCTGGTGAGTCTATCTTTGCCACTTCTTGCTTTTGCATTTATAAAATATTTAGCGCAGATGCATACAGGCCAAGCTGTTTTATATTGATTTCCTCAGCAATATTGTATCCTTTTACCATGTCTTTCTCCCTTCATTTGAGCATTTACCACAAGTTGTAATGCAGTCTTCCAAGGGCCAAGTGGCTGCTCCTGAAAGTAGCAGCTATCAATATTTCAGACTGGTAATTAGTACATAGAGAAGAAAGTCCCCAAACGAGGATTTATCTACTTACCACTCTATACAATACAGTAATATAAGGGTTGAAGCAGAGGGTCCAACTTATTTTTTGGAATTCGATGACCATGCTTTTAATACACAAAGGAAGAAATAAAGCTTTCAGCGGTGGGGTGGGTTTTTATTATCATTATCATCATCATTATTATTATTATTATTATTTTAATCCCTTGTCCTTGGTTGCTGATTTTTTCATTATTTCATTTATTCATCCATTATTTTATTTGTTTAAGAAACAGTTATTCAGCATAGTTTTTACTCAAATAACACACACCTTCTGTGTTTGTTTTCTGGGTTTTTTTTTTCTGTGTTTGTTTGCTGGCTGCCCGCACCCCCGCCCCAGGTGAGGTAGTTTTCTAAGCAGGCTATGCTAATTTTGTTTGTGTGTTTGTTTGTTTTCAACATGTGGAAGGGGATTGGCACGGCAGTACTTATGAGGGGGCTTCACGAGGGAGCCAGCGGCCGGCAAACAAGCGCAGAGGGCACAGCTTACGGTGATTTAGGAACTTTTTATTTTTCGTTCGTTGTCTGTTAAGTGAATAATTTCATAAATTTAATGATTATTACTTTATGGGATGCATCTATCATATCTTGATATTTTGTACAAATTTTGCTTTGGGCAATTCCCAGAATTGTGCTGGGCCTCATTTCCTATTATTATTATTTTTTAATTAAGTGTTTTGTTTAATTCAGTGCAGATTCACATTCAGTTGTAAGAAATAATACAGACCCTTTACACAGTATCTCCCAAGGCTGACATCTTGACACCTTCAGTGCAATGTCACAGCCAAATATTGGTGTTGGTATGGCCAAGACAGAACGTTTTCCTCGCTGCAGGGGTATAGCCCTTTAATGCTACGCCAACTTCTCTCCCATTCCAACCCGCTCCTTTAGCCCGTGGCAACCACCGTTCAGTTCTCCATTTCTATAATTTTGTTGTTTCCATAAAAACAGTTGCCACCGAGTGGACTCAGACTCATGGCGACTCCATGTGTGTCAGGATAGAACTGTGCTCCACTGGGTTTGAACGGCTGATTTTGGGGGGCAGGTCACTAGGCCTTTCTCCTGAGGCACCTCTAGGTGGACTCAAGCTCCAACCCTTTGGTAGCAGCCTGTCACATCACCTGTTGGCATCATCTATGTAAATGGTATAGGATGATACGTAATCTTCTGGGTGTGGTTTTTATTCAGCCAGCATAATTCTTTGGAGATTTATGATATCAACCTCATTATCATTCTTTTTTTATTTCTGAATATGGATGTATCTCGGTGTTTACCCAACCACTAGGTGAAAGACATCTGGCTGGTTTCCAGATTTTGGCTATTACAAATAAGACAGCTATAAACATTTGTGTGAAAGTTTTTGTGTGAATGCAAGTCTTCATTTCTCTGGTATAAATGCTCAGAGGTGCAAATTGCTGAACCTTATGATAGTTGCATGTATACATTTTTAAGAAACCACCAAATTTTTTTCAGTAAGAATTCAGTTTTCTTAATATAAGGCTATTCAGATTAACCAATTCATCTCACTGACTTTTAGTTTGTGGTTTTTGAAAAATTGGATTATTTTTGTAACTTTTTGAGCCAAAAGTTGTTCATAGTATTTATTCCATTATTTTCTTTTTAATGGTTACGAGATCTGTAGAGATATCTTCTGTTTCATTCCTAAGGTGGATGATTGTGTCCTTTTTTTTTTTTAATCTTTGTCTTGGTTTCGGTTTTTCAATTTTATTGATTTCATTTAAAAGAATAAGCTTTCTGTTTCAACAATTTTCTTTTTGTTGTTGATTTCATGTATTTCTGCTTATATCTCTGTTTTCCTTCCTTCTGCTTCTTTTATTTTGATTTCTTGTAGAAATTTATGTGATTAACTTGAGAACTTTTCCCATTTCTGATATAAGAATTTTGTGCTACATTTTTTTCTTCTCTACACTCTACAACAAGGAGCCCTGGTGGCTCAGTTGTTAAAGTACTCAACTGCTAACTAAAAGGGCAAGAGAAAGACATGACAGTCTGCTTCTGTAAAGATTTACAGTTTTGGAACTCTTATGGGGTCACTATGAGTCAGAATCAACTCAATGGTAGCGAGCTTCTTTTTCTCTTTTTGTCCTGCACTAAATGCATCTTGCAAAATTTGATAGATGATATTTTATTTTCATTTATATGCATTTATGTAATTTCTTTGAGACTTCCTGTTTGATCCATGGCATATTAAGAAGTGTGTTGTTTAGTTTCCAAGTGTTTGGAGATTTTTCTCTTATCTTTCTTTACTGACTTTCAGTTTGTTTTCGCTATAGTTAGAAGACCCATTCTGTATGATTTAAATTTTGTTTTGCTTAATTTGTTGAGATTTGTTTTATACCCCAGGTATAATCTATGTTGGCAAATGTCCCAAAGGTGTCTGAAAGAAAACATGTATCTGCTGTTGTTGACTAGAGAGTTCAATGTATGTCAAATCAGTTCCATCAGTTGGTTGTGTGGTTTAGATCTTCTGTATCATAGCTGACTTTCTATAAGTTGCTAAAATTAGGACATTGAATCCCAAACTATAGTTTTGGATTTTTGTATTTCTCATTTTAGGTCTGTCATATTTTGCTTCCTGTCTTCTGAGGCTCTTTTATTTGGTGCATCCACATTTAGGATTTATACTTTTGTCTCTACTAATTTTCTTTTCTCCAAAATCTATTTTATCTAATATTAACATAGCCACATCAGCTTTTTTTATTAATGTTTGCACAGTATATCTTTTTCCATTATGTTCCATTCAATCTACCTATGCCATTGTAGTTAAAATTAATTTCTTCCAAGTATTATATAGTTGGGTCAGTAAATAAATTATTCATCTTACCAATTTTTGCCTTCTGTTTGGTTAATTTACACAATTTATGCTTGAGGTAATATTGATATGTTGGAGTTTAAATCTGCCATCTTTTCTGTTTGTTTCCACTAATTCTCATCCCTCTTTCTTTTCTAACTTTCTGTAAGTTATTTGGACATTTTTCCACCCTGTATTGATTTATTTATAGTGTTTTTGAATGTATCATTTTCATAGTCATCCTTGGTTTGTCCTGGTTATTATTTTATGCACACACAATTTATCATAATCTGCGGGTATCATTTCACTACCACTACAAGTAAAGTGTAGAAATGTAATTCCATTTAGGGCCCTTTACTCTCCTCACTTCTGAAATATAATTGTCGTACATATTTCCATTACATAAATGGAGCATCACATTAAATGGTGTTATAATATTTGCTTCTACCAAATACGACTTAAGAAATTTGTTAGAAGTAGAATAGTCCATTATATTTACCCTTAGTTTTGCCCCTTTCAATGTTTTTTTGTTTGTTTTTTTCTGAAGTTCCAAATCTTCCTCTGTTACCATTTCTAGAGTTCCAAAGAGAGTAATGAGAATAAGATTTATGTCTCTTGGCAAAACATTTAAAATATATGCTGTCTATGTACTAAGATACAGTGTTACTAATAGAAATTAATCGTAATTTAGTGTGATTAATCATGTCAACAATTAGGCACTGATAGAGTTGTTCTAAAAAAAACTTTGACTTTCAGAATACCTGCCACTCAAAATTACTATCTGTCTAGTTAGAAGTGAGGGTTTTCAAACTACTCATACTTTTCAATTAAGAATATATATAAAACCCAAACTCACTGCCGTCAAGTCAATTTCAGCTCATAACAACCCCACAGGGTTTCCAAGGCTATAAATCTCTGTGGAAGCAGACTGCCACATCCTTCTCCCACGGAGCCACTGGTGGTGTTGAACCAGCGACCTTTCTGGTAGTAGTCAATTGCTTTAACCCTGGCACCACCAGGGCTCCTTTAAGAATATATATATATATATATATACACACACACATAAATCTTTAAATATATACTAAAACAGAACCCCAATGGAATCTGGGATTTCCCTACCTTTGCGAACCTGATCACTCTTATTGCCAAATATGTTTGTTCACATATAAGCTATTCTCTTGCGTAATACTGTGCACAGAACACGTTTTATTTTAATCTTAACACTGCAACCATATATGCTAATATTTTATTTATTATTTTTGTCTATATTAATAAGTGAAACCATGCTATAATTTAATTTTTGGTGAGGTGTGATTTTTGAAATCTCAGCATACATAACTGCTTTCATAAAATAAATAGTTAAGCTCCATCTTTTACAATCATGTGGAGTAGTTTAAATAAGACTAGAATGATCATTAATACTTGGTGCATTTTTTCAATGATAGTTCTTTATTTCTGAATTCTTCTATGATATTCTGTTTACATAAATTTTTCAGTTCTTGTTGAACTAGTGTGTTCATTTCTGCTTTGCTATGCTATTATCTACCTTCTTCATACTTTTGATTTTATAAAAAATTGAATATGTTCTGTATCTCGCTGTTACACTTTTTTTTTTTTAAGAAATAATATTTTATTGAGCTTTTTGTGAAAGTTTACGCAGCAAGTTAGGTTCCTATTTGACAATTTCCACACAAATTGTTCGGTGACATTAGTTACATTTCTCACATGTCAACATTCCTTTAATTGTGTTCTGTTTGTTCCCTTTCCAGCACTCTAGCTTCCCTGCCCCCTTTTCTTCTTCTCATCTTTACTTTTGAGAAATTGTTCACCTTTTGGTCTCATACTGATGGTTTTTAAATAGGACACCGATCTTACAGGCAATATCTTTTTTTGCGTCTGTCACTCTGCTATTTTGCTAAAAGGTGACTTCAGGGAATAGACTCAGTTCTAGTTTTAAAGGGTGCTCTGGGCAATAGTCTCAGGGGGTCTTCTGTTCTCTACTGTTCCAGTTTGTCTGGCTTTTATTATTATTATTTTGTATAAGAATTTGAGTTCTGCTCCATATTTTTCTTCCATTCTATTGGGACCAACTATTGTGACCCTGATCAGAACGATCAGTCATGGTAGCTGGGCACCACTTAGTTTTTCTCGTCTCGGGGTAGGTGAAGTTGTGGCTAGTATATACTTGCTTCTTCTCTGAGCTTTTGGTTACCTTCTTAAAATTTTGCTCCTGGGGAGTAGAGACCCATAGTTGTGTCTTAGATGGCTGCTCGCAAGCCTTTAAGACCCCAGATGCTACTCACTTCACTAGTCATGATTTTTGTGAACTGTGTTACACGAATTGACAGAGTTGTTCCATAGGATTATGGTCCTAAGCTTTCAACCCCAAAAAACCAATGTTGGAAGGTGGTTGATTATGTCTGAGGAGTGTCTATACTTGCGTCTTCAATGAATACATGTGCCTGCACCCACATATTTGTATTTACGCATACCTAGATACTTCTCTCTGTCCTCACATGTGCGCATATCTGTACCTACCCATATTCAATTTACCTATACCCATCCATATGTGCTCACACCCTCGTTATTGCTGTGCTCACTACATCCACAATAGGTGCCACTTTTCCCATCACCAAAAATAACTAGTCTCAATATAAAGCTTTCTTCCCTCCTCCCCCTTCCTAGCAACCACCAATAAACATTAGTTTCTTTATATTTATCTATACGTGTCTTCTTATAAAAGAGGGATCATACAATATTTGTCCTTATATGTTTGACATATTTCATTTAGCATTATGCCCCCCAGGTCCACCCATGTTCTAATATGTTTCAAAAACTCATCATTAGTCTTCATGGTTGGGTAGTATTCCATTGTATGCATGTACCACAGTTTGCTTGTCCATTCATCCGCTGATGAACATTTTGGTTGTTTACATTTATTTGTTATTGTGAATAAAGCAGCAATGAGCGTAAGTCCGTTTGTGTCATTTTTCTTAGGTCTGGTGACACAATGGATAACATGCTCAGCTGTTAATTGAAAGGTCAGTGGTTTCATTCAATCAGCAGCTCCTCGGGAGAAAGATGTGGCAGTCTGCTTCTGTAAAGATTTACAACCTTGGAAATCCTATGGGGCAGTTCTGCTGTGTCCTGTAGAGTTGCTATGAGTCGGAATCAACTCAATGGCAGTGGGGCAGGGTATATACGTAGGAGAGGGATTGATGGATCATAGGGTAGTTCTATTTCTAGTTTTTTGAGAAAGTGCCATACCATTTTCTATAGTGATCATACTATTTTACAGTCTCACCAGCAATGGATAAGGGTTCCAATCTCCCCACATCCTCGCCAACATTTGTTGTTGTTGTTTCAGTGCCGTTGTAGCCAGAGTAGGACGGCATCTTGTTGTAGCTTTTGATTTGCGTCTCTCTAATGGCTTTTTTTTTTTTAATGGCTAATGATCATAAACATCTTTTCAGACATTTCTTGGCTATTTGGATGTCCTCTTTGGTGAAGACTCTATTCATGTCCTTTGCCCATTTTTTGATTGGGTTGTTTGCTTTTTTGTTGTTGAGTTGTTGCAGTTTTTTATAGATTTTAGAGATTAGACCCTTATCAGATTAAGCATTTCTGAAGATTTTTCCCCAGTCTATAGGTTACCTGTTTACTCTTTTAATAAAGTCTTTCGATGAGCATTTTTTAAAATTTTTATGAAGTCCCGTTTATCTATTTTGTTTTCCTCTATTCATTCGTTTGTTTTAATGTTTATTATCTATTTTTTACCAAAGATTAGGTCCTGTGGTTTTCTTCCTATGTTGTCTTCCAAGAATTTTATGGTTTTAAATTTAACATTTAGGTCCTTGATCCACATTGAGTTAGTTTTTGTGTTTGGTGTGAGGTATGGGTCCTCTTTCATTTTTCTGCAGGTGGATATCCAGTTTTGCCTGCACTGTTTATTAAAGCCCGTTTCTGCCCCACTGAATCAACTTTGACCCCTTGTGAAAAATCAGTTGTCCATGGAGGACTGGGTTTGACTTTGGGTTCTCCATTCTATTCCACTGGTCTATGTGTCTATTGTCAAACCAATACCAGGTTGTTTTGATTAAAGTGGCTGTATAGTATGTTTTGATATCAGAGAGTGCAAGACCTCCCGCTTTGTTCTTTTTCTTCTTTATTGCTCTGATTATTCCGTACAAAATTGGTCAATAGTTTCTCCATTACAGTTAAGAATGTTGTTGGGATTTGTACCAAGATTGCATTGAATCTGTAGATCACTTTAGGTTGGATTGACACTTCTACTATATTTTGTCTTCCAATCCATGAGCATGGGATGCTTTTTCATTTTCGTGGGTACCTTTTAGTTCTTGTAGTAGTGTCTTATAATTTTCATTGTATAAGTCTTTTATGTCCCGGATTGGGTTAATTCCTAGGAATTTTATGAATTCAGGGTCTACTGTAAATGATGTTTTCTTTCTCAGAGTAGTCTTTTTTAATGTAGAGGAACTGAACTGATTTTAGTGTGTTGATCTTGTATCCTACAACATTCCTAAATTCTTCTATTAGTTCCGGCAGTTTTCTTGTGGAATATTTAGGTCTTCTGTATATAGGGTTATATCATCTGCAAATAGAAATAGTTTTACTTCTTCCTTTCTGATTTGGATACCTTTTTACTTTTCTTGTCCTACTGTACTGGACTTCCAGTACAATGTTAAATAAGAGTAGTGATAATCAGCATACTTGTCTTGTTCCCATTCTCATAGGGAAGGTTCTCAGCCTTTCTCTATTGAGGATAATGTTGGCTGTTGGTTTTGCCTATATGCCCTTAACTATATTGAGAAACTTTCTTTCCATTCTTATTTTGCTGAAAGTTTTTATCAGTAAAGGATGATTAATTTTATCAAATGCCTTTTCTGCATCAATTGAAATGATCATATGTTTCTCTTCTTTTGTTTTATTTACATGGTGGATTATACTGATTGATTTTCTAATGTTGAACCACCCTGTAATCCTGGTATGAATCCCACTTAATCACAGTGTATGATTTTTTTTGATATGTTGCTGAAGTCCGTTGGCTAGAATTTAATAAGGGATATTTATCTGTAGTTTTCTTTTATTATGTCTTTTCCTGGTTTAAGTATCAGGGTTAAGCTAGCTTCATAGAAAGAGTCTGGTAGTGTTCCTTCCTCTTCTAAGTGTTTGGAGAGATTAAGTAGGATTGGTAGAATTATTCAGTGTCGCTATCTGATCCTGGGGTTTTTTTTTTTTTTTGGTTGTTTTTTGATGACATCTTCTATCTCTTCTATTGTGATAGGTCTGTTTAAATTTTCTATGTCTGTTTGTGTTAGTTTGGGTAGGTAGCATGTTTTTAGGAATTTGTCCTTTCATCTAGGTTTTCAAATTTGTTGAAGTACAGTTTTTCATAGTATTCCGTTATGACCTTCCTTATCTCTGTTGCATCAGTTGTAATGTCACCAGTTTCATTTAGTTTGGTTATTTGCCTTTTCTGATTTTTTTCTTTTGTCAGTCTAGCCAGTGGTTTGTCTATTTTATTGACCCTTTCAAAGGACCCACTTCTGGTTTTGTTAATTTTTTTCAATTGCTTTTCTATTTTCAATTTTGATTATTTCTGCCCTGATCTTTATTATTTCTTTTTTTCCGGTAGCTTTTGAATTATTTTGCTCTTCCTTTTCTATTTGTTCAAGTTATCAGTTTAAGCTAATGATTTTAGACCTTTCTTCTTTTTTTTTTGTGTAGGCATTCGTTGCAATAAATTTCCCTCTAAGTACTGCTTTTGCTGTGTCCCAAAGGTTTTGACATGTTTTTGTTTTCATTTTTATTTGACTCTAGGAATTTTTTAATTCCAATTTTGATTTCTTGTAGGACCCAACAGTTTTGTTTTGTTTTAGTAGTGTATTATTTAGTTTCCACGTATTTGTTTTTTTCCTGGTGTTGATCTTTAGCTTTTTATACTATGGTTAGAAAAGATGATTTGTATGATTCAATCTTTTCAAAATTATTGAGACTCATTTTGTGTCCTAGAATGTGTTCTATTCTAGAAAATGATCCATGTGTGCTGGAGAAAAATGTATATTGTTCTGATGCTGGGTTGAGTGTTCTATATATGTCCATTAGGTCCAATTGGCTTTTGATTGTATTTAAGTTCTTGATGTCCTTAGTGATCTTCTTTTTAGATGTTCTGTCTGTAATTGAAAGTAGTGTGTCAAAATCCCCTACTATTATTGTGGAGTTCTCTATTCCTGCTTTCATATTGGTCAGTATTTGTTTCACGTCTGTTGGTGCACTGCTCTTAGGTGCATCTATGTTTATAATTGTTATGTCTTCTTGCTGGCTTGACCCTTTCATTATTATGTGATGCTTCCTTATCTTCAGTAACAGATTTTGATTTAAAGCCCATTTTATCTGATATCAGTACGGCCACTCCAGCTTTTTTTGTTTATTTTATTGCTTCCATGGAATATTTTTCTCCATCCTTTTATCTTCAGTCTGTTTGTGTCCTTATGTCTAAGGTGTATTTTTTGAAGACAGCAAAATGATGGACCATTTTCTTTTTCACCCATTCTGCCACTCTCTGCCTTTTTCATGGGGCTTTTAGACCACTTACATTAAGGTTATTACTGAAAATAAAGTGTCTACCTCACATATTTTGCCATTTGTTTTTTGAGTGATTTGTATTTTGTTTATTTTATTCCGATTTTTCTGTTTTTATTTGTATCTGGGTGCTTTCTTATAATAAGCCTCTTTGTTATCTTCCTTCCTGTCTTCTGAGTGTTTTTCTTGGTGATTTTTTAGTGGCTACTGCATATATTACATTACACAACTTACAATTAAAACAAAGTTTAACATATCAATGCCAGTTTACGTACAACCTTAACATAATAAATCTATTCTTGATATGCTCCTCCCTCTCTCATTTCTGTTGGTGTGTCTCCATTAATATCAATATACAACCTATATTCATTAAGTTTATTTTGTACTTATCTCTTCATGGAGTACTTCTTTGAGTAACACTTGGAAAGCTGGTCTGGTAGTGGCAAATTCTCTGAGCTTCTGTTGATTTGGGAATGTCTTGATTTTCCCCTCATTTTTTAATAACAACTTTGCTGAAATTTGTTAGCCATAGTTTCAGATTCTCTTTGGTAGGTGACCAGGAAAATTCCAATACATAGAACAAGGTTTGTTGGTCATTTTTAAATTGAACAAGCAAAAATAGGGTGGCCTTATATGCAATGCTGCCTTTCAAAAATCACCATCTCAAAATTTTTTGATTATAAAAAAATTTCCTTAATTTACAGAAGATTTTGTTCTTGTATGTATGAAAATCTTGCTTATACTCCTAAGAGCATGACATTCTTCTATTTGGTTTCATCAGATGTCAGGCAGACTGATTATTTTAAAATATCCTGTTCTTTATGAATTTATACATATATATGAGAATGTTTTCAACATGAATAGAAAGTAAATGAATACTCAACAAAAACAATAAAGCTAAAACTCTGCATTTTTAAAGTTTACGAATATAAGTGATTTTATACATTTTAAATAATAACTATTGTTAAGGTCATTAATAATTGAAAGAATTAAAGAAATCTGGAGTTCTTTCTATCACATGGGGTAGGATATGAGAAAGCCTGAAGCCAATTTATTTAATCTGCGTGAAGACGATTGAGAGAGAATCAGTGAGAATTTCTGACTCCAGATTGCACTAAATGGAAGATGACGTGTTCTGAGCCCAAAGATTTTTAAAACACAGTGCAAGAGTGAATTTGGTGCTGAAAACACAAGAGTTCAGGTTTTTCCTTACTAACCACTGCTGCTGAGGATGCTTGACTATGATACTTGCCATTCAAGAGAAAGTCCTGTACAAGGGTTTTACTTATTTAACACAATCAGGATGTTCCTCTGAAGTCAGATTCTCCTTTTACTGACTTTCCTTCTGGGTGACAGGTCAGCCTGAATTTTATTAGACAGAGATGTGATGGTGAGCTCTGCTAACCCATAAGTTTGGTGATAGTGGAAAGATGCTTAGAGGTATGACACTTACTTACGTATAACCTGGCATTCAGTATGTGGTTGTTGCCAGGTGCTGTCAGGTCAGCTCTGACTTACAGCAACCCTGTGGACAGCAGAGCGAAACACTGCGTGGTCCTGCACCATCCTTACAAGTGCTGTTATGCTTGAGCCCATTCGGTACATACACAGCATAAACATCACACTTGCAGCCTACCCCAGGACAAGGCTAACTAATGACAGTGGTTGTTGTAGTTGTCGACTCTGACTCGTAGTGACCCCATGTGTGTAGAGTAAACCTGCCCCATAGGATGTTCCAAGCTGTGACCTTAGGGAAGCAGATCGCCATGCCTGTCTCTGAGGGTGTCACTGGGTGGGTTCAGACTGCCAGCCGTCCGTTTGTGCCACCCAGGGACCCTTTAACAGTGATTACAGTGGCCATGTTTTTATAGTTCCTTAATAAACGACTGCTGTGTATAAACAAATTATACTAGAGTTGTGGCAGGTTGGCACACTGCTTGTACAACGAGACGTGTATATTCTAAACATAAAAATCTTAGGAAATTATTTTATTTTCAAAACAAATGTGGTAGGTACTATGCAGGGAGGAGTGTGTTTTATAATGAGAATAAGAAGCATTTTCAACCTGCCATTTATAAAATATCACAGAGCAGTGCTCCCTTTACTCTCGTGGTCCTTAGTGTGGAACCTACATTTTTTCTCCGTTTCTGCCACTGTTACAGCAAGACCCTAAATTGTTGTCCATCATGCATTCTGATGGTCTGTATTTGCCAAGATAGAAGATGTGAAAAATCAATTTCTGGTCCCTAAAGGCACAACTGCCAGCCTAGGTTTTCACCAGACCTCAGTTGCTTCAAGCAATGAAGCCTTAAATATGAATCCAAAACTAATAAGAGGGGCGTAGGATTTATTGCAGAGAGATCCAAAGCTATGAAACTAGCAAATATAAAGTAAATCACAATAATGTGTACAGAGCAAAGAATTTAAAAGAACTAAAAAAAAAAAAAAAAAAAATAGCTCTTTTTATTGTGGACTATTATTAGCTAATCTCCCCCAATATGAGGCACAGAGAACTTACAATGTGATTTTCCGCTGTAGAGCAAATATCTTCAGGTTTTAGACACCTGTAATTATCTACAAATGAATTTTTATAGATTTTTAGATACCTTCCAGAAACCTTTGTTCCTGGAACCTTTGAGAATTTGGGATTGTTGCTTAATGTTAAAAGGAGGAGGCTAACATTGATTAGGGATCTACATGCCATTAACTTGAGAAACCATACTTTAATTTTCACAATGTTCCCCTCAGGAACATAATTTTATAGGTGAGGATACCAGTTCTTGCTAACTTGCCCAAACTCACCGAGCTAGCAAATCATAGCACTAAACTTTATGCTTGATGTTGTCACTGCAAGCTCAAAGCTCTATTTTTTTAAACATTTTTCCAGAAGATGCATCTCTTTTCTCTTTGTATTCTGTTTTGTTCTCTTTCACTTATATTCGTGGATCAAATCTGACTAGTTCAGTACCCAGTACATGGTATATATGTACATTTTTTAAAAATAGATTTGTACATATGAGCATATGTGTGCTACATAGTGTTATATCCACATAGAGTAATACTTGTATTTATTATCATCTCACAGTTTCTCAGAGCTGTAGGTTTTATCTATTTATGTAATTACAAAAAAAAAAAAAAAAAGAGAGAGATGGATAAGTTATGGAGAGTTGGAGCACCCAGCATTGGAAAAAGCACCAATGTATCATGTAAAATGTGCAATACATCGCCGCATTACAGAACTCAGGATTCTGAGTAAACAAGCTTTTATACACACTGTTCTGAACAGCTACAACCTCTGAAGTACCAAAGCCCTTTATACCATTTAGCACTTTACACCTTCAAATCCTTTTTAATCTCTTTATTAGTTATATTAGATAAGGCCTCAGCATATTAAGGAATAGTTGCCTGAGTTTTTTTAATCTATGAATTATAAATAGAATGTCTATAAAATCGACTGCTATAGATAGTATTTGTGGAATTTAAAAATTACTCACATAGCAGCATATACCCGATTTGATGGTGAAACACCCCCTACCTCGCAAATAAACTTTGTACCCATGAGAGATGAACGTACCCTTTCTAAGCCTCAGAGAACTTCACTTAGATACAGTGTGTGGCTTTGTAGATTATATTTTGGGGTATGCTGGGAGAGATTCTACAGTCTATGCATCAATATTGTAGGAAGAGGATTTTATGACCTTCTCAAACATACGTGAATGGAGTGAGCATAACAGTAAACTTTCACCTTGAAATGTAGATAATTAGAACTGAGGTAGAAGTTCATTGTAAAAATAAAAATCATTAAATTAGTACAACTGCATGGGCATAACCAAAATTTAGCTCAGTGTGAAACCTTGAGTAATATCACAGGGAATTTTCTAGAGTAATTTTATTGTTGGGGACTAGTGACTTCTGGGAGCCCTGGTGGTTAAGAGCTTTGGCTACTCACCAAGAGTTCAGCAGTCTGAATCCAGCAGCTGCCCTTTGGAGCCCCTCTGGGAAAGTTCTATCTGTACTATGGGGCTGCTATAAGTCAGACTCGACTCAATGGCAATGGGTTTGGTTTTTTTGGTTAGTGACTTCTAGGGAGTTTCCATTCCTTTCAGTTTGAATTAAAATCATTTTGGTTTGTTCTAAAATGTCTAATAATTTCAAGGGAGTTTGGGGGTAAAAATTAGGGCATAAGTTTAGAAAAATCAGATTTACTTCTAGACTACCCATATTCACAGGTGCATTTTCTCTCTTCACATTCCAATTACTAATTAGACAATCAACAACTAGACAATCAAGTTATTTTTAAATGGGATTTAGGAAGTGTCTGTATCTGGATAAGTACAGAATGCTCCATGAGGTTCATAGTTATATTTAAAAAAAAACAAAAACTTGTAAATATACTATTTATGTTTTCATAATTCAATGGGATATGAATCTGAGAAATTAAAAGCATGAGTTCATATTCATAGAGATATCTTCAATCCCTATTACTGAAGCTATTTACATTCATACCAATATTTCACTTCCTTCAGAAAGTAAAAGATTTACCTTTCAGCTACAGAATGGAGACTTGAGAGTATACCTTCTCAACTTCAGGTCCAAATTGAAATAAAGGCTAGAACATAAAAATAGAGAATGAGCTACAACCACGTTCAAACTTTAAAAAGTACCATGTGCATGTCTGAAATTTTTAGAAATTTCTTCTAAATATCATTCAAATTGAGCCATTCTGAGTGCACACACATATATCATACCTATTTTCTTCCTGAGAATTCATCCAAGAGTCATGGCAAATGAATAGAGCAGGCACTAGCAGATTCTTACTAAAATGAATTACTTTGAAGGAAGAATAGTGGGCTATAGGATGGGGGGGAATGATTAATTCTTGAAATTCTTTTGGCACTAGAGATCAAGAGCCTTTATAAGCTGATATCTGTCTGGCTATGAATATGTTCTTGTCGTTGTCTAGTCAACTCATAGCAACCCCGCATACTAGAGAACGATATGCTGCCCAGTCCTGTGCCATCCTCACGATCATTACTATGTTTGAGCCCATTATTGCAGCCACTATGTCAGTCCATTCCCTTGAGGGTCTTCCTCTCTTTTGCTGGCCCTCTGCTTTACCTAGCATGTGTCCTCCAGGAACTGGTGCCTCCTGATAACGTATCCAAACTACATGAGACGAAGTGTCACCATCGTCACTTCTAAGGAGCATTCTGGCTGCAATTCTTTCAAGACAGATTTGTTTGTTCTTCTGGCAGCCCATGGTATATTCAGTATTCTTCACTAATACCATAATTCAAAGTCATCAATTCTTCTTTAGTCTTCCTTTTTTCTTGTCCAGCTTTCACGTGAATATGAGGTAATTGAAAATACCATTGCTTGGGTCAGGTGCCTCTTAGTTCTCAAAGTGACATCTTTGTTATGAGCATAAACAATTGGAAAACAAAGACTGGAGGTATTTGAGATCCATTAGATTCGATGGGTAGCAGCACTGGGAAGAAGGCTAAAGACTTAGGGCTTCCCTGGCTGCAGGTTAGGCCAGAAGGACAAAATGGAAAGCAGAGTTCTGAAGCCAGGGATATAGAAATAAAAATAAGTGGATAAAAACAAAATATTTCCCAGGTATTTGCCATAGGCTGATTCACTCCATACTCCCCTCATATTGCTAGAAACTGCTTGCACTTCTATTAAAGAACTATTTCCTTATCCATTGCTATATGACTATCATTGTACTAGTGACTGGGATGGAGCCCTGGTGGCAAAGTTGTTAAGAGCTCAAGCTGCTAATCAATACGGCAGCAGTTTGAATTCATCAGCAGCTCTTTGGAAGCCCTATGGAGAAGTTCTACTCTGTCCTATTGGGTCACTTGGAATCAACTCTACAGCAACTTTTTTTTTTTTTTGGTTTAGTGGTTGGGATGAAATGGTGAGCAGAAACAGCACTTGCCTTGGCTTCTTTAGCTTATACGTATGCTGACCATGAACTATGCTAAGTGTTGTAAAAGAGATGCATGCAGTCCTATTAAAGTGTATAAGCAAGGGATTTAAACTAGTCCAGAGGCCAGTAATGTTTCTTTTAAGATATGATGAATAATAAATTGAGAGCCAAAGGACAATTGAAGTTTCTATCCAGGTGAATAAGAAGGAAAGATTGTTCCAAGTAGAGAATATAACATCTACAAACGCCTGCAACAGGAGAACAGGACACCTTCCAGAGATAAAATAATAATGACATCAACATTAACAATAATTAGCTAGTGTGACTGGAGACAAAGCAGAATTGTCAGGCATTGGGGGGGCTTGGACGGTCATTGGGGCCACATCATGTAGGACTTTGTGGGATATGTAAAAGAATTTGGCCTTCTTACAAGAACAGTGTGAAGACATTATGCCATTTTAAATAAAAAAAAAAAAAATAGGGAGTTAAAAATACTAGATTTGAGTTTTAAAAAGATAATTTCAGCTTCCTTGTGGGGGTAAGAGGAATCACTTAGAAGGTTATTTCAAGAGATCAAATAAGAGTTGTTGTTCCCCTGGAGTAACAGGGCAGGGTGTGGGTGTGACAGTTTTAGAAGGTACAGTTTGCTGGATATCATGGTGGATCAGTCACAGAGCAGGTGGCTGCTGAAGATAAAGGAGAAGAATGTGCCATGCCTGACACTTTGGTTTCTGGTTTGAACAAGTGAATAGGTGATGACACCTTTCATCAAAATAAGTAAAAGAGGCAGGGACCAGGGAGGAACATAAGTCAATTTTGTATGGGGGTTGATCTCTTAGAACATGAAAGAGAAGGTACAAATTGAGCAGTTAGATGTAATGATATTGAGCTTTGACAAAAATTTTGGTTGTGAGGGTTATTTACACCATGAAGCAATTAGTCTAATATTTCTTAGGATAAATGTTCAGAGTGAGACAAGGAATAGCCTGAGACTGAGCCTTGAGAAAATTCAACATTCAAATCTTGGCAAAATAAAAAATGAAGGAACAATCTTAAAAATGGAAAAAGAAAATAAAACAAACAAAAAACAAGGAGCCTGTAAGGTTGTAGAAACAAAGGAAAAACATTCAGGAAAGAGGAGGAACAGCACTGACAAAAGTTGGGAAAATTCAAGAGCAAGTTTTCAATGGCCGTTATATTTAGTAGCGCAGGCATGAGGAATGATCTTGGCCGGAGTTGTTTGGACAGATCCTTAACCAGAAAGAGTTGAGGAGTGAGTGGAGAGAGTACAAACAATGCTTTGATGAAGTTTGTTTGTGGTAGTTGGAAGTTAGGAAGTATGTGTGTGTGTGTGTGTGTGTGTGTGTTTAGAAGTGCAAGGGGTATACATTTTCACAGAATTTTGGGTGGTCAATACTAAAATCAATATTCCAATGGAGCCAAATATCATTATCTCAAAATAAACTCCTGGAATACAAAAATAGATATAATTATAATACATGTATTAATTTACTTTATTATTAAAATTATTCAGCTAAGCAAAATACTTAGTATAACACAGGAGTAAAAACCTCATCATGACTGACTGGTAGATTTTATCTGCAGTCATGGAGCAGGACATTTTAATAAGTGTGGTGAGAGGACACAGCCTTGCCATAGGCCTTTTCTGATTTTAAGCCAAGCAGTGTCCCCTTGTCCTGTTTGAACGACTGCCTCTTGACCTTTGTACGGGTTCCACATGAGCACAATTAAGTGTTCTGGGATTACCATTCTTCACAAAAGAAGAAATGAAGTAAAAGATCTGAAGATGATTTCAAAGGGTGGTTTAAATGTGCAAATTATAATAATGAAATGGGCAAAGTTCTGGAGTTAGAAAACAGAAAGGGAAATAGAAGCTTGGGATTTCTCAGAACGAAAGATGTGTAAAAAAGAAAATTCAAGCCTCGAGTTACAATTTGAAGGAAACTACGGGCAAAAAAGGAGCCCTGGTGACACAGTGGTTAAAACACTTGTCCTCTAACTGAAATGTTGGAGGTTGGAACCCCGCAGCCACTCCACAGGAGAAAATGTGGTGGTTTGCTCTTGTAAAGATCATAGCCTTAGAAACCCTACGGGGCGATTCTACTCTGTCCTGTAGGCTCACTAGAGTTGGAATCGACTCAACAACTATGGTTTGTTTGTTTCTGTTTTCAGTGTTTGCTGAGGCTTAGGGGTAAGCTGAAGTTCAGGGGTGTATGGGGAGTGGAGAATCCTGACTTAAGTTGGATAAAGACAAAGCAGAGGGTAAGAAATAGACAGTTGTGAACATTTGGTCAGAAAATGTTATGAATTGCATTTTCAGTGTTTTATATGCCTGTTTTAGACATTTTCATGCAGTATTCTATATTGCATACATTTAAAATTCTCTCTAAACTTTAAGTTACTATAAGTGTTAGTAAGAGTGAATTGCAGCCTCCACTATAGCTTATTTGAGTATGATTGGATGAAACCAGGTGTGGTTAGGATGAAAATCAGTGCAAACAGCATATAGAGAGGGATTTTTAATAAAATCATAGACTATACTTGAAATTAACATGTAAATTATGTTCAGCATGATGATTCTGTAGTCAAACTCATAAACAGAGGGTGGTCGAAGGAGATAAAGATAAGGGTCTCTTCCACTTGATAGCTCTTTAACCTGCAGCCCTTAAGCATACATTTATCTTAGATTTCATCAGATAGTCATTGTCAGTTCTCAGTTCTACACTCTTGTTCCCTGGAGAAAGAATTCCCTTTAAAGAAATATTAAGACGCTTTGATGCCACAAATCTCAGGAATTCATGGGCAGCATTAGAAGTTATAAGGTAATTTCATTTACTTTTTTAAACAATAATAATACTTTGCATTTGCATAATAGAGTTTTCAAAGCTGATTCAAATATATAATCTCATTTGAAACATCCATAAAATGTTTTGAAAATTTGATACAATCTTATGATTTAGGCAGGAGATATTGTTATGCCTATTTTACTGATAATGCAACAAATGAAGAATGAGAGAGAAAAGTGGTTTTCTCAGATTTACATAGCTCAAATAATAGCATTTGGAAATCTCAAAACAAAAAAACATGGACATTGTTAATGACATGTAGGTAATCCTAAAATTTTTCAAAATATTTATATAGAAATTGATAACCTGTGAGATAGAAGAGATTGATAGGTATATAGGTACAGATACGGATATGAGTAAATTGATAGAGACATAGATATGGATATGAACATAACTATAGATAACTCCATAACTTTTATGGAGAATCCACTTGGGTGTACTAAGTATGCAGAAATTCCCCCTTGTTCAACATAATTTAAATATCTGCTGAACTTAAGAAATATACTCAGAATTGTAAAGGATGGTCACCTGGGAGGAAAGTAAGAAAGATTTTCCTGATAATAAAATTAAAAGGAAATACGAATCCATGGGGATAAGCAAGCTGTGTCCATAGTTTGTTCTTCACTCTAGGTGAAACCAAAAATGAAAATTGTTTCCTTTAAGGTTTCATAATCACTAGTGTAAATTTATAGAGTTTTGGGACTCATATTCAAAATACTCATGTAATATGATAAACTCCCAAGCTGAAAACATAAAGTTTCTCAACCTTCCTACTATTGTGTCTTAGGGCAGATAATTCTGTGTTGGGGGCGGGAGGTTCCTGTGCATTGTATTCTGCTTAGCAGCCTCTTTGGCCTCTGCATACTTTGTTGTCATTTTTCGGTGCCTTTGGGAGTTGGTTCCAACTCATAGCGACCCTGTGTACAACGCAACGAAACACTGCCCAGTCCTGCGCCATCCTATTAATAGTTGTTATGCTTGAGCCCATTGTTGCAGCCACTGTGTCAATCCATCTCATTGAGGGTCTTCATCTTTTTTGCTGACCGTCTACTTTACCAAGTATGATGTCCTTCTCCAGGCCTACTAAAAAAAATAGATGCCAGTAAATTGGTTCAATTATACCCAACCACTAGTGACAACAAAAAAATAACTCCAGACATTGCTAAAAAAGAGAAAAATGGGAGAGAGAATGAATCACTGGTCCAGAGGAGACTGGAAATCCATCCAGGCAAATTCCTCCATGCCTTTCAAGTCTGTCATCTGAGATCTTGGCTCCACCCTCTGAGTCGTCTCTCTTCACTACTTTGCTTTCTTTTTCACTGCTAGACATATATTCAAGAGACATTTGCTGGCATGTTCTTAACAACATTATTTCTAATAACCCCAAAGAAGAACAACTCAGATACCCATTAACAATAAATAAATTATGATATACTTTCATAATGATATATACATAGCAATGAGAATCAGTGAACTGCAACTTCATGCAATAATATGGATACATGATATAAATATATTATTGATTAAAAAAGACACAGAGAATGCATACAGTATGTTTCCATTTAAAGTACAAAACAGCAAAATTACTCTCCCCAGTTAGAATTCGAGGTAGTGGTTATCCTTGAAGTGCTAATGAATGAAATGGGGCACAAGAAAAGGCTTTTGGGGGTACTGATAAAGTTATGTTTCTTGATCTGAGTATTAGTTACATAAATAAGTTCAATTTATGAAAAGTCTTCAAAGCTATATATTTATAATATATGCACTTTATGCCTGTATATTATATTTCATTAAAATATTTTAAATAATCAGCTAGAAATAAAATACTACATATAAGTCAAGGCAAAGATGATAGAATATAAATCATTCTGTATTATGTGGGAGGTGGCTAAAAGCACCGATGAACTTTACAATTTGACTATGGATTCCAGAATTTTAAGGGTATTAGTAAAATAAAGGCATCTCTTTTGTGTACTCAGCTTTCTGTAAATGTTTTCTTTTAGGTAAAATTTCTTAATGTAGGTTTTAAATAGATTTTTTTCTCACTCCAACAGCTTAAGTGATTATTACTTTTTCATTATTGTGTGTGTGTGTGTGCGTAAGAAAATCCAATTCTATCCTTTCATAGCTAAAGAAAAATCTGTAATCCTTACCGTGGCTTGTAAATATCAATATAATATCTCTCTTAGCTACTTCTCCAGCCTCATTTGTGACCACTCATGACCCTGTACTCTTTGTTCATGGTTACAGACCCAGTGATCATGGAACACTGAAATATTGAAAAACGACCTCTCTGTGTTCAACCCACTCCCAGACAAATAGACAAACATAATTGATGCCCAAAGTTTCAACTGAAATTTGCCTTTCTTAAAAGTGACTTTTTCTGATAGTCAAGACTCAATTAAGAAGAACTCAATTAGGCCCCTTTAATTCATTCATGCTCTGGTAATACTGCATATTTCTCCTTTAATTACACGTTAAACTTGTTCACCATATTCTCTGTTAAACCATAAGCACCATGAGACCACCAACTAAGACCTTACACCTCACTGTTACATTTCAGTCATACTAAGATAAGCAATAAGGGAGATCAAAGAAGAATGGATGCCTTTGAATTAGGGTGTTGGTGAAGAATACTGAATATACCATGGACTGCCAAAAGAACCAACAAATCTGTCTTGGAAGAAATACAGCCAGAATGCTCCTTAGAAGCAAGGATGGTGAGACTACGTCTCATATACTTTGGATGTGTTATCAGGAGGGATCAGTTCCTGGACAAGGACATCATGCTTGGCAAGGTAGAGGGTCAGTGAGAAAGAAGAAGACCCTCAACAAGATGGATTGATACCGTGGCTACAAAAATGGGCTCAAGTGTAACAATGGTTGTGAGGGTAGTATAGGACCAGGCAGTGTTTCATTCTGTTGAAGGCCCCTAACAACAACAACAACATAAGCAATAAACATTTTTGAATGAGGCTAAAGTATATAAAGCTATGATAATACATTTCTTTTTAAAGAGAGTTAGTATATAAGTTTTAATTTAAACTTGAAATTCCAAATTAAGGAAATTCAGATTTAAATTTAAAAACATGTTTTAATGATGCGCAAAATTGTTTTCAAATATGGTAAGACGGGGGTTATGTTAATATTGAATTACATTTATAGTTGGTATATTATTGCAGATGAAAGTACAAGCATTTGGAAAGAATGTAAGTATATAGATACTACCTACTTAAAGTATCTTAACTGAGTGGTTAACTTTGAATCAATATCTACTAAAGTATCCCTTAAAACAACAATTTAACGTTGGAACAATGAAAGTTTTCTTAAAACCTTTTCCATCAATTTTACTTGGAAAGTGTTTTTATTTTCCTGTATATTTAAATAAATTTAGAATAGCTACTTTGATGCAAAATGCATGTGCATTGATTGGGCTCTTAAAAATTCCATCTTAGTTGTAAATTGTATCCACATCTACCCTTTACGTAACATTTATCTGATTTTTACCATTAGCCTGATTTTTTGGTTGTTTTTAAATTGCGTCTGCTGAAAGTGTACATTAAAAGTTTTTTTGCTATTTATTATGTTTTTATGTCATTACAGAGATTTTAAAACTATGTTTTCTTGGTCCTACTTGCTTGTGTTCATCTAAATACTTTTATTTTAAAAGTATGCTCTTAATTGATCCTCTGTAAAGTAGCTTTGTTAAATTGGGCATATCTCCACAGAGGAAATATGTGCAACTCTCCAAGTGCATGAGACAAGGTAATGTGTGTAAGCATCTGCTGTTATTTCTGTGCAGGGAGACTAGGGTTCAAAAAGGTTGACTTCAGGCTTCTATTCTGACACGTAAAAAGCTTTGAAGCTGCCACTCCCTTCCTTTTTCTTCAGAAAATGTTAAAAATTGAAAATCAGTGGTTTCCTCAGACTCATCAGGAAAATGCGGCTGCAGAACAAACTCCCAAACTAAAATGTGGAGAAGCAGGTGAGTCAGAGAGTCACAGCTGAGATCTACTTACGTGAAACAGGAGGTGCTGGAGCCACAAACTGTTTGGAACACTTACAAGGCAATTTTCATGAATTGCTGGTGACTTAGCTCAGACTAACTTGAGAGTGAGCAATTCCTGGGGGCTGCAGTCTTAAAGGACTCTCAGAATTTGATGGTTCTTATGTCCAAAAATCTGCCAGGTAATCACTGTGAAAAGCCAAGAAAGATCTACTTTTGGCTCTGGAGTGGGAGACAAAAGTAATCATTGTGAAATATATCCAGAATGTTCACTAAAACAAAGGCCTCCTATCCAGGGAAATAGGCTTTATCACTTAACACTCCAGCCCCTTCTAGCTTTCCTATCTCACATTAGGGAAGGGAGGAGCTAAGAAACATTAGTGCAAGTCACAGTTCATAGACATAGCCCACTAAAAATTGAAATGTAATCATAAGATTATAAAGTGCATCCCTTCCCCCACTCCTTACCATCACATCAACAGGGCTCCAGTGGTGTATAGCTGAAAGAACTACAAGACACAGAGTTTCTCTAAGGAGGTGTATTAGTCCAGAGTTAACAGTGAGGACAAACACAAGAACACTAGAGGAATTTGGTACCTAGAACCATAAAAACCAAACTTGTTGCAAAAAGGGTTGATTCCTAGAGCTAGCAAACATTAAACACAGCTCTACTCCCAGACAGATTAACACATAACCTCCCACTAAAAGCTGATTTGGAAGCCTCTGGGTCATACAGACAGTTAAAGTCCTTGGCTACTAGCCAAAAGGTTAGAGGCTTGAGTTCACTCAAAGGCATCTTGAAGAAAGACCTGGCAATCTACTTGCAAAATGTCAGCCACTGAAAATACTCTGGAGCACAGGTCTATGCTGACACATGAGTCAGTGTCAACTGCATGACCTGTTTTTTGTTTTTTTTTTTAACCTGTTTAACTTAATTGCTCTTACCCATTACATCTTGTTCAGTTTTCAACAAAAGAGAAATGATAAGGCATGCTAAAGGTCAAGAAAAGTGTAGTCTGAAGAGAAAAAGAAAGCATGAAACCAGACTTAAATATAACAGAAATGTTGCAATTATAAGGCAGGAAATTTAAAATAACTATAAATAATATGTTAAGGAATCTAATGACAAAAGCAGAGAGCATGTAAGAGCAGATGAGCCCTGTAACCAGAGGGGTGGACACTCAGAGAGAATCAAAAGGAAATGCTAGAAATTAAAAACAGCATAATAGGAATGAACAATGTCTTTGATGGGCTCACCAGGAGACTGGGCATGGTTAAGGTAAGAATTAGTGGGCTTGGATATAGATCAATAGAAATTTCCCAAACTGATATATAAACAGAAAATAATAATAACAAACAAAAGCAAGACAACATATAAGAACTGTGGGTCAATTTCAAAAGAACAGCATGTGCATAATTGGAATGCCAGAAAGAGAAGAAATAATGGGGTAGAAGAAATATGTGAAGTAATAATGGGTAAAAACTTTCCTAAATTAATAACAGATAACACCACAGATACAGGAAGCTCAGAGAATACCTGAGGATAAATACAGAAAAATCTCTATCTAAGCATATCACATTCAAACTGAAGAAAACCAAAGACAATGAGAAAATCTTGAAGGAAGCTGGGGTGGTGTTTTCATACAGAGAAATGAAAATAAAAATTAACCAGACATCATCAGAAACCAGGAAAGAAAGAAGATAGTATAGAAAAATAAAGTGTTGAAATTAAAATTAAAATTAAATAAAAAACTATCCATCAGAATTCAATGTTCAGTAAAATTATCCTTCAAAGAGAAGAAGTTACTTTCTTACAAATACTAAGAAGGTTTACCACCGCCAGGTCTGCCCTGAAATAAATGTTAAAACTTCTTCAGAGAAGAAGTATAATTTGTTAGAAACTGGAAACTACAAAAGAAAGGAAGAGCATCAGAGAAGGAATAAACAAAGGTAAAATAATGTTGAAAAATAATGATTTGATCTAAAATATAACTATTTGTTTAAAGTAATAATATTAACAATGCATTGGGGGATTATAGCAGATGGATAAATGAATGACAGCAATATCATAAGGGGCAGAAGGGAGGAATTGGGAACAGTCTGTTATAAAACACCTGAAATACCTGCGAATTAGTATAGTGTTATATTGAACATAGATTTAGAAGTTAAAATGTATATTTCAACCTCTAGGGAAAACAGTATTTCTTTTTAAATCAGTATAAGTGTTATGCTAAGAAAAAAGATAAAATTGAATAATATAAAATGCTCACTTAAAATCAGAGAGATGAAAAATTAACAAAGAACAAATACAATGAGTAGAAACATTTGTCAGTAAACATATTTAAAAAAGTAAACATAGTAGGTATTAATCAAAATGTATCAAGGTATGAGTTTCTATTGCTGTCATAACAAATCGTCACAAATTTAATAGCTTAAAACAAAAAATAAAATTTCTTATCTTACAGGTCTGTAGTACAGAAGTTTGACAAAGGTCTCACTGGGCTAAAATCATGGTGTCAGCTGAGCTTCATTCCTTCCTGGAGGCCTAGGGGCTAATATATTTCCTTCCCTTTCCTAGCTTCCAAAGCTACCACATTTCTTGATGTTTGGCTGCCTTCCTCCATCATCCAAGCATTTCTCTGTACCTTTTTTCTGTCACATCTCTGTGTCTTCTCTTCTGCCTTCCTCTTCTACTTTTAAAGATCCTTGTGATTACATTGGCAAATTTAGATAATCCAGGATAATCTTTCCTTCTCAAGGTCTTTAGCCTAATCACATATGCACTTTTCCTTTCTCCATATAACATAACATATTCAGAAAACCAGGGAACTAAGATGCTAACCAAAACCACAGAAACCCTGGTGGCATAGTGGTTAAAGGCTACAGCTGCAACCATAAGATCAGAAGTTTGAATACACCAGGTGCTCCTCGGAAACTCTATGGGGAAGTTCTACCCTGTGTTATAGGGTCCCTATGAGTCGGAATCAACTCAATGGCAATGAGTTTTAACGGAATCAAAACCACCATGAGATTCCACTTAGTATCTACTTTTTTGGTTATAACACATTTTAAAAAATGGAAAATAACAATTGTTGGTGAGGATGTGGAGAAATTGGAACCCTCTTACACTGCTATTGGTGATGTAAAAGGTGCAGCTTCTGTAGGAAACACTTTGGCAGTTCCTCAAAGTTAAATGTAGGATTACCATAAGATCCAGCATTTCCATTCCTAGGTAAATACCAAAAGAACTGAAAAAAAGAAACTCAAACAGATACTTATGTGCCAGTGTTAACAGAAGCCATCTTTCCAATGGAAACAATCCAAGTGTCCATCAACATATTAATGGATAAACAATATGTAGTGTATACATACAATGGAATATTATTCAGCCTTACAAAGGAATAAATTTCTAATACATACTACTACATGGATGAACCTTGAAAACATGCTTCGTGCAATAAGCCAAAAACAAAAGGAGAAATATTATATGATTCCATTTATATGAAATATCTGGACTAGGCAAAATCTTAGTAACAAAAGTTTAGAGGGAATGGTAAGTTATTGTTTCATTGGCACAAAATTTCTGTTTAGGGTGATGAAAATTTTGGAAATAGTGGTAATGTTTGCACAATGTTGTGAATGTAATTAGTGCCACTAAAATGTACAGTCATAACAGGATAAAATGGCAAATTTAATGTTATATGGTTTTTAGTAAATAAAAATTAATAATAATATGAAGTAGAGCCTATCAAGTATGATTACAATCCATAAATCTTGGTGGTTTTTCTATCAAATGACCTGGTACATGCGGAAAATCACATCCTCCACAAGTTTCCTGGGCAACGTTTTTCTGAACTTCATATCCATGTCTCAAAACTCTGTATCTAAAGCTAGACCCCAGGCTGTATTACATGACCATCTGATATATTCTATCCTGATCATGTTTCTCAGAATTGTCATATATTCTGAAGGAATGAAGAGAGTATCCTAAAAGGAGTAGCATTTTTCATACAACGAGAACAGTTCTGTTAAGTTTTCTGGCAGATGTAGTTTGTGCATCCTTGAAATAACAGAAAAACAGGGCTGGAGAGGGTTTGTTGGGATTCTACCAGTCAAACTACAATACTAAGCAAACACCCATTTTTCTGATTGTTTTACAGATTCTAATGTTCACCCTGTTCACCCATACTTAATTATCTTCTCCATTGAAGCACACAGGAGAATCTAATGACTCTATCCACCTTGCAAATGAGTGTATTCATACAATCAGTTCTGATCAATGGGTTATAGATAGAATTGATATGATTAGGATTTTTAAACTGGTGTGATTTCTCTGGATCTTTTATGTCCAGCTGTGGAAGGCCTGAAAACCCTGGTGGTGCAGTGTTTAAGAGCTACAGCTGCTAACCAAAAGGTCAGCAGCTTTAATCTACCACACGCTCCTCGGAAACCCTATGAGACAGTTCTACTCTCCTACAGGGTCGTTATGAGTCAGAATTGACTCCATGGCAAGGAGTTTCTGGTTTTGGTTTATGGAAAACCTGGAGCCCTGGTGGTGCAGTGGTTAAGTGTCTAGCTGCTAAACAAAAGGTTGACAGTTCAAATCCACCAGACACTACTTGAAAACCCTATGGGGCAGTTCTACTCTGTCCTTTAGGGCCACTATGAATAGGGATTGACTTGACGGCTGTGGGTTTGGTTTATGGAAGACCTTGGGTCTAGTGTTGAAAAGTAGAGGTCCAACATAATGAAATCAGAAGAAGAACTTTCTCTCAACTGTGTACCCCCACCAGAATTGCAAAGGTAGAAAAAGTAAGAAATAATATTTGCTTTAGAAGACCCTCAGAATTCAAGATTGTTTCCAAAGCATAAACTAGCCTATGCCAATAAATATCAAAGATAAAACTTAACATGGGATATCGGGGTGGAAAGGAGGAGTGTGCTGTCACATTACAGGGAGAGCAATTAGGGTCACATAAAAAATTTTTTTTTTTTTTTTTAACAATGTGTGTATATATTTTTGTATGAGAATCTAACTTGAACTGTAAATTTTCACTTAAAGCACAATTAAGAAAAAAAAAAGTTCCTCATGGGTAACATCCTAATTGAAGGATAAGGCAGGTCTGATAAATCATCAGTAAGTGCTTCAAGTCTTCTTCACTTTCAGCAAGCAAGGTTGTGTCATCTGCATAACGCAGGTTGTTAATGAGTCTTCCTCCAAACCTGATGCCCCGTTCTTCTTCATAGAGTCCAGCTTCTCGGATTATTTGTTCAGCATACAGATTGAATAGGTGTGGTGAAAGGATACAACCCTGATGCACGCCTTTTAAACCACACAGTATCCACTTGTTCTGTTCGAACAACTGCCTGTTGATCTATGTACAAGTTCTTAAGGAGCACAATTAAGTGTTCTGGAATTCCCATTCTTTGAAAAGTTATCCATAATTTGTTATGATCCACACAGTCGAATGCCTTAGCATAGTCAATAAAACACAGGTGAACATCTTTCTGGTATTCTGTGCTTTCAGCCAGGATCCATTGGACATCAGCAATGATATCCCTGCTTCCACATCCTCTTCTAAATCCAGTTTGAATTTCTGGAAGTTCCCTGTTGATACACTGTTGCAGCCACTTTTGAATGATCTTTGGTAAAATTTTACTTGCATGTTATATTAACGATATTGTTCGATAATTTCCACATTTGGTTGGATCATCTTTCTTGGGAATAGGCATAAATACGGTTCTCTTCCAGTTGGTTGGCCAGGTAGCTGTCTTCCAAATTTGTTGGCATAGACAAGTGAGCACTTCCAGTGCTGCATCTGTTTGTTGAAACATCTCAGTTGGTATTCCATTAATTCCTGGAGCCTTGTTTTTCACCAATGCCTTCTGTGCACCTTAAGCTTCTTTCTTCAGTACCATCAATTCCTGGATCATATGCTACTTCCTGAAATGGTTGAATGTTGATTAATTCTTTTTGGAATAGTGACACCGTGTATTCCTTCCATCTGTTTTGATGCTTGCTGCGTCATTTAATATTTTTCCCTAGGAATCCGTAAGTATTGCAACTTGAGTCTTGAATTGTTTCTTCAGTTCTTTCAGTTGGAGAAATGCCAAGCATGTTCTTCTTTTTTGGTTTTCTATCTCCAGGTCTTTGCATGTGTCATTATGAGACTTTACTTTATCTTCTCGAGCCACCCTTTGAAATCTTCTGTTCAGCTCTTTTACTTCATTTCTTCCTTTTGTTTTAGCTATTTGATGTGTAACAGCAAGTTTCAGAGTCTCTTCTGACATCCATTTTGGTCTTTTCTTTCTCTCCTGTATTTTTAATGACCTCTTGTCCTTGATGTCATTCCACAACTCATCTGGTCTTCAGTCATTAGTGTTCAGTGCGTGAAATCTATTCTTGAGATGGTCTCTAAACTCAGGCGGATATACTGAAGATTGTACTTTGGCTCTGGTGAACTTATTCTGATTTTCTTCAGTTTCAACTTGAACTTGCATATGAGTAATTGATGGTCTATTCTGCAGTCAGTACCTGGCCTTGTTCTGACTGATGATATTGAACTTTTCCATCATCTCTTTCCACAGATGTAGTCAATTTGATTCCTGTGTATTCCATTTGGTGAGGTCCAAGTGTATAGTCACTGTTTATGTTGGTGAAAAAAAAGTGTTTGCAATGAAGTTCTTCGTCTTGCAAAATTCTATCATGATTTTAAGGACATTATGAAATATTGTTAAATTTCAAGAACCTGAACTCCTACATGTTGTTTTTAGCTGGTGTCAAGTACATTCTGACTCACAGTGACCCCATGTGTGCAGAGTAGATGTACTCTATGGGGTTTTCAATGCTGTGAACTTTTGGAAGCAGATTAACAGGTCTTTCTTCTAAGGTACCTCCGGGTGGGTTTGAACCACTAACCTTTGGACTAGTAGTCATGTATTTAACTGTTTCCCACCCCTGAGGGCTCCTGAACTCTTACATAAGTCACTTCAAACCATTCTCATATCGTTAACTTATTCAAAACTTCCAAAAAATATTTCAATAATTCTATAAGATTTAATCACAACAATTACAATAGGGATGAATTCAGACGGACTTGTTAAATGTTTGCTTGTATTAGTTGTCTACAACCATATTTGAATTTGCAGAACCACTTCATTCATTACTTTATTAAACGATTCAAGGACTCCTCATTCTAGACAATGTTCTAAAATTAATCAATTTGTATAAAGAAGAGTTTGTTAGACACGAAAATATAAAATTGGGCAATATCTAAAATAGAAAATATATTGTGGCTTATTTTTTAAATGTCAGTTTTTATCAAGCTGAGATTGTCATCAAAAAATTCTATTTAAAAATTGACACTCATGACAAGCAAGATAAGGAAAACACAAAACCATACCAAGACTAAAAACAGTAATTAGCTCATTTATTTAAGAATGTCAGTTTTTATTGAGCTGAGTTGTTTATGCAAGAGAAATTCTAATATCCTGAGTAGGTTATGCTTTAAAAACAACTTTGCATGCCTTTGAGTTTATACAAAATGCAATAATGAAAAGTAGAGCATTTCCTCTTTAGCACAACTAACCATCACTAATTATGTTATTCAACTAGATTTTTGACAAATTAAAATTTGATCAAATCATCCCAAACTATGCATACCAATCTGTAGCAAAAACAAAACAAAACATACCTCTGGTTTTCTCCTTGTGATTTAACAGTGAAAATACTAATGAAAATAAGCTATGAAAATAAATTTTAACAAAATAATTATAATATGATAATATGCTTATGATTTGAAGAAGCTATCTTGGACACGTGGCACCAATTCCATTTCCTCACGGTGGTTCTTAAATTAAAAAAATAGATAGTTCTGCTTTCGTCGAAGTTGTCAGCAAAACAGGGGATCTTCCCCCACAGAAATCAAGGGAAAGGTACTCTGTACCTTAAACTCGTGCTATCTGACCTTTCTCAGAGACAAACACCGCAACGGAAAATGGTTGTGAGATAGTGCTGTTTTTTTAGGCTGAAGGAGAAGACAAGAGTGTTTTCACTTTTTATTTGTTATAGATTCCGTTTACCCTTTACAAGTGGCTAATGAAGTCAGCAAATATAGTAACTAGGAGATGGATGATGTCTCCAAAACTATTAATTTCTTACTTTAAATAAATTGGTGATTTTATATATATATATATATGAAATATATATATAAATGGTGAAGCATATGACTAGTATCGAAAAGGCTGGCAGTTCAAACTCACCTAGAGGCACCACAGGAGACAGGCCTGGTAATCTGCTTCCAAAATGTCAGAGCCTTGAAAATCTTACGAAGCCATTCTGCTCTGTACACATGGGGTCACCATGAGTTGGAATTTACTTAATGGCAAGTAAAAACCATGTATGTGTGTGTGAGAGAGAGAGAAACAAAAATATAAATTGTATCAACAAACATGCTTTTAAAAGAAAAGTTGAACTCAAAAGAAATTTCTAAAAATTCTTGTGATCTAAACATGTGTAAGAACAGGGAGCTGCACATCAAAGTGTTAAGTCACAGCTGAGGACAGAATGACCTGGGAAAGGCTGTGCTGATCACACTAACTGACAAGTGCTGAGTCACAGCTGAGGACAGAATGACCTGGGAAAGGCTGTGCTGATCACACTAACTGACAAGTGCTGAGTCACAGCTGAGGACAGAATGGCCTGGGAAAGGCTGTGCTGATCACACTAACTGACAAGTGCTGAGTCACAGCTGAGAACAGAATGGCCTGGGAAAGGCTGTGCTGATCACACTAACTGACAAGTGCTGAGTCACAGCTGAGAACAGAATGGCCTGGGAAAGGCTGTGCTGATCACACTAACTGACAAGTGCTGAGTCACAGCTGAGGACAGAATGACCTGGGAAAGGCTGTGCTGATCACACTAACTGACAAGTGCTGAGTCACAGCTGAGGACAGAATGGCCTGGGAAAGGCTGTGCTGATCACACTAACTGACAAGTGCTGAGTCACAGCTGAGAACAGAATGGCCTGGGAAAGGCTGTGCTGATCACACTAACTGACAAGTGCTGAGTCACAGCTGAGGACAGAATGACCTGGGAAAGGCTGTGCTGATCACACTAACTGACAAGTGCTGAGTCACAGCTGAGAACAGAATGGCCTGGGAAAGGCTGTGCTGATCACACTAACTGACAAGTGCTGAGTCACAGCTGAGGACAGAATGACCTGGGAAAGGCTGTGCTGATCACACTAACTGACAAGTGCTGAGTCACAGCTGAGGACAGAATGACCTGGGAAAGGCTGTGCTGATCACACTAACTGACAAGTGCTGAGTCACAGCTGAGGACAGAATGACCTGGGAAAGGCTGTGCTGATCACACTAACTGACAAGTGCTGAGTCACAGCTGAGGACAGAATGACCTGGGAAAGGCTGTGCTGATCACACTAACTGACAAGTGCTGAGTCACAGCTGAGGACAGAATGACCTGGGAAAGGCTGTGCTGATCACACTAACTGACAAGTGCTGAGTCACAGCTGAGGACAGAATGGCCTGGGAAAGGCTGTGCTGATCACACTAACTGACAAGTGCTGAGTCACAGCTGAGGACAGAACAGCCTGGGAAAGTGTATGCTGATCACACTAACTGAGTCACTTGGGGTGGGACACTCATGAGTAGAATGGGAAACAAGGCCTTGGACCCATTTACGTTGGGGAGCCTGAACTGGGAATGCCACAGAAATTCAGACCTCAAAGAGCTACACTGAATGAAAATGCAGAAGAGAGTAAAGTGTGCCCACCAAAAAAGGGCATGAGGCTTATTTTTCCCTTCTACCCTCACATGTGTTTATGGGTCTACTGGGTACTACGAGGTAGTCTGGAAAAATGCCAACCTGAGATAATAAATAATAATAATAAAGCAGTACATAATTTGTAATTCCCGGTAGCATAAGTAAAACAGTAAAAGAAAGTATTAATACTCCTTGTAGGGAACTTTATCCAGGCACCTCAGGATTTTCACGGACATAACCCTACCAAATATTAACTCACAGCTCACAAAAAACACACAAGAAAACAAGTTATGCTAAATAAGAATTAACAACAACAAAAAGAAACAATATAATAAGATGTCTATAAAATTTCAGACATTAAAAGATTCTACAAGGAGAATTGTACTTTTTGTTCATCAATTCTGGATGTTATAACTACCCTTTTCCCTAAAAATATCCCTGGTCAGGTTTTGAAAACATCTTGTTTCTTTCTCATGTATTATTTACCACTTTCATCTCATTTTAAACTGTAATTGTGAATTAAAAACTCAAGAATAGTGCTTACAGCTGATTAGACATAGCTAAAGTGTAAAGCAGTGAACCAGAGAGTTCTGAAATATTTTTTTCAGGATTCAGCATGCAGAGCTTAAGATGAAAAGTTAAGGAAAAAAAAAAAAAACTAAAGAATGGGGAGTAAAGATTGAGAGGATATAACATGACTAATTGGACTTATAGATGGCTGAGAAATTTTTTAGGATTGATGAAAAACATAAATCTTCAGATTTAAAAGGGCAAAATGAAGAAAAATGATTATAAGAATGCATGTTACTTATAGTGATTATAGTAAATACACGAGTTAACATTTTGCATTTATTCATATAGTTTGTATGGACTTTTATGTGGAGGCATTTAATTCCCTTAAACTATGAGTTAGGTACTATCTTTAGGCCCAATTTACAGATAAGAAAACTGAAGGTGAAATAACTTCTCAAAAATTATGTGTCTTGGAGGGAGAAGAGGATTTCGAACACATGTAGCAAGATTCTAGAGTATGTTCTTTACCAATATGTTATATGATATGATAGCTAACGTCATCTGCTAAGGACTGAATTAATCATATTTCTTAGTTCACAGCAGGGCTTCCAACCGATTCTTCCCAGTTCAGTCATGGCCTAGGAAGTGAAACCAGAACAGATCCATTTTTTTTTTTTTTTTAATTTGGGTGAACTGGAACAATAATTAGAATGGAAAAAAATTACAGGTCAAAGCCCTGCTGGAAACCTAACCTCCTTCTTAGAAAACAAGGGCAGGGTATGTATTGCATAACAACCAAATCTCTTGCCCACTGTGTTTTGTGCTGGGTCAGAAACAGTGGTGCCCCACTCAAATATGGTGGCTGACTGCACCACTTCGAATGTGTGTCGCTCTCCACAGTCCTGCCAGTAATCCAGTCTTATGTGTCAGGCTCCTCAAAGGGCTCACTATGCCTCTTCCAAGGCTTCCATTCCAGGGTCTCAACCCAGAATTCGACCTATTCCAGTTATCGTTCCGAGTGACCCAAATTGTAGAAATTCAGGTCTGTTTTGCTTCATCAGCCATTACAGAAATGCTTCAAACTGGTTTGAAGCCCTGGTTCACTGTACAGGCATACTTCCTTTTATTGCATTTCACAGATACCGCATTTCTTACAAACTGATTTGTGGTAATCCTGTGTTGAGCAAATCTGTTGGCGCCATTTTTCCAACAGCATGTGCTCACTTCGTGTCTCTGTGTCACCTTTAGGTAATTCTCAGAATATTTCAAAATTTTCTTTATTATTATATCTGTTACGGGGATCTGTTATCAGTGATCTTTGATGTTACTCTCATAATTGTTTTGGGACGCCATGAACCACAGCTGCATAAGACAGCAAATTTAATTGATAAATGTTGTGTGTGTTCTGACTGTCCCATCCACCAGCCCATTCCCCGGTCTCTCTCCTTCACCTCAAGCCTCCCTATTCCCTGAGACATGACAAGACTGAAATTAGGCCAATTAATAACCCTACAATGGCCTCTAAGGGTTCAAGTGACAGGAAGAGTCACACATCTCCCACTTTAAATCAAAAGCTAGAAATGATTAAGCTTAGTGAGGAAGGCATGTTGGAAGCAGAGATAGGCTAAAAGCTAGACCTCTTGCTCCAAACAGTTAACCAAGTTGTAAATGCAAAGGAAAAGTTCTTGAAGGAAGTTAAAAGTGCTGCTCCAGTGAACACACGAATAATAAGGAACCAAAACAGCCTTATTGCTGATATGGAGAAAGTCTTAGTGGCCTGAATTGAAGATCAAACCAGCCACAACATTCCCTTAAACCAAGCCTAATCCAGGGCACCGCTTAACACTCTTCAGTTCTATGAAGGCTAAGAGAGGTGAGGAAGCTGCAGAAGAAAAGTTTGAAGCTAGCAGAGGTTAGTGCACGAAGTTTAAGAAAAGAAGCCATCTCCATAAAATAAAAGTGCAAGGCGAAGCAACAAGAGCTGATGTAGAAGCTGCAGTGAGCTATCCAGAAGATCTAGCTAAGAAAATCGATGAAGGTGACTACACTCAACAACAGATTTTCAATGTAGACGAGACAGCCTTATGTGGGAAGAAGATCCCATCCAGAACGTTCATAGCTAGAGAGGAGAAGTCAACGCCTGGCTTCAAAGCTTCAAAGGACAGGCTGGCTCTCTTGATAAAAAAAAAAAAAAAAAAAATTTTTTTTTTTTTTGGACTAATTAATACAGTTGGTGACTTTCAGTTGAAGCCAGTGCTTATTCACCATTCTGAAAATCCTAGGACCCTAAAGAATTATGCCAAAACTACTTTGCCTGTGTTCTACAAATGGAGCAACAAAGCCTAGATGACTACACATCTGTTTTCAAGATGGTTTACTGAATATTTTAAGCCACCGTTGAGCCCTGCTACTCAGAAAAAAAGATTCCTTCCAAACTGCTCAGAAAAAAAGATTCCTTCCAAAATACTACTGCTCATTGACAATGTGCCTGGTCACCCAAGAGCTCTGATGGAGATATAGAAGGAAATTAACGTTGTTTTCATGCCTACTAACACAAAATTCATTCTGCAGCCCATGGATCAAGGGGTAATTTCGACTTTCAAGTCTTATTATTTAAGAAATACATTTCTTAAGGCTAGAGCTGTCATAGATAGTGATTCCTCTGACGGACTAGGCAAAGTAAATTGAAAACCTTCTGGAAAGGATTCACCATCCTAGATGCCATTGAGAATATTCATGATTCATGGGAACAGGTCAAAATATCAACATTAATAGGAGTTTGGAAGAAGTTGTTTGCAACCCTCATGAATGACTGTGAGGGGTTCAAGACTTCCAAAGAAAATATTTCCAGACTTTGTCAAACGACTCCTGGGAAATAAAATTGTCCCCACGTGAGAACCACTTTTATACACATGTGTCTCAACTCTGTTTATTCCATTGTCAGTTTATGTATTCCATTGACATTGCACCAAAAATACAATGCACTTAATACAGTGTCCTTGGAACCATCCTTGTTTTATTTTCAATCAACAACAAAAGTTTTGTATCAAATATTAAATTTACTGAATATATTTAATATATAACCTTTATAATGTTAAAAAAAAAGACCAAATTCAGAAGTATTGGATTACCTCATTTAATGCTTTTTAATCCAGATTAGTAATTAAAATGAACTTCTCATTTTATTTTCTTGTATTGTTTTATCTGATTTTGACATCTTGATTATTTCTTATCAAATTATCTAGGTGGATTTTTGTGTATTTTATATGTTCTGAATCAACTTCCATAGAACAAGAACTGCATGATAGTTGGAAGTTGGTTGGAATTCGATTGTAAACCATTTTGTGCAGGGATGTTGGTGGTAATACAAGGGCTTTGATAACCATTTCAGTCTCTTCCATATGTTTTATTCAATTTAATTTCTTCATTAATGATTTGAATGTTGTCTTTGCATGTATCCAGATCATATGTATATGTCTATATACTTTCTTAAAATTTCTCTATGAGAAACAGCTATGAGGAAAATTTTGCTTTTTGGGTAGCACATATCATTTAAACTCTTGTATATAATTCATGTATATAGCTCTTAGATATAGTTTTTAATTCTCAGAAAACCTTAGAGCTGTGAACTGGAGTTTTTTTAAACACATGTCAGTGACACAGAATCTATTATTTGGTATCTAGAAAAAAGGTGGTCTTAGCTGCTAACCAAAAGGTCAGCAGTTCAAATCCACCAGCCACTCCTTGAAAACCTTATGGGGCAGTTCTATTCTGTCCTATAGGGTCGAGTTGACAGCAACTGGTTTGGTTTGATTTTTGGCTTTATTATACAAGATAAGACGATTACCATAAGACAATACCAGTGTAAATTTTAAAATTTAAAATACCTCCAAAAGCTTAGCATCCACTTCTTGCTATCCATTTTTCAGTCTCTTTATGGGGTCTGGTCTTTCTCCCATTGATTATATCTAGTATTCCTCAGCTTTCAATCTGTCTTGTCTCTATTCACTTACTGGAAGATAACCATCTCTTCCTTGTCTTTGACTGCCATCGTGGAGTGGTATTTTGCTCTCATTTTCCCCTCCAGTAACTGTAATGGTCTCATGGCTCTTTACTGCCAAGTCTGAACCTGGTCTCAGAATGTCAGAACTATATCTTAAGAGACAATTCCAACATATCGCAGTGTGCATGTGAGAGAAAACGGTTAGCTTCTCTATATTGTATCTTTCTAACATTTCTCTCTTCAATTCTAGATCTATCCAACTACCAAATGTCTCTCCTTGTCTAAAAAATGGGACGCTCAAACATATCCAAAACTGAACGTCTTAATTTCCAATTAAACAAAACAAAATATTTTTAAAATAACATATATACCAACAATTACCATATACTATGCCTCTTGTTTTCCTTCTATCAATAAAGAGCAAAATTATCTACCCAATCCATTAATCAGACTGTTGGGGATTAGTTTAACTTCACACATACACACAATTCCTTCATTATCACTACCAGCTTCTACTTTTAAGACATAAGGAACTTACTCTAGCCCCAAAAGATATCACTTCAGAGAAGAAAGATGTACAGACAGGGAATGACTGAGAATAAGCCTCAACTAAACAGATAGAGGAGCCCTGGTGGTACAGTGGTTAAGTGTTCAGCTGCTAACCAGAACGTTGACAATTTGAATCCACCAGGCGCTCCTTGAAAACTCTATGGGGCAGTCCTACTCTGTCCTATAGATTCACTATGAGTGGGAATCGACTCCGTGTCAATGAATCTGGTTTTGTTTTAAACAGAACAAGCCAACCAAACCAAACCCACTGCCGTGGAGTCAATTCTGACTCATAGTGACCCCATAAACAGATAGGGCTTACCAATTAAGCATGGTTTGAGAGTCACTGTATACTAGTTCAAATTAGAAGCTATGAAGAAGTAATGAGGAACGGGGAAAGAAGAAGTTAACAGGTAATTTTAATATCATTCATATCCCCATGACCAATGTAAGTGGCTCCCTCACTGTGATATGTAAACTTTATTTCCCACTAACAGAAAGCAGAGATCCTTGGAGAAATGTGTAAGACTGGAACAGGAAGTGTATTATATCTTTGATAAAATATCAAATATATTAATTGATGTTGCATTCACTATACATTAACCTGAATTTTTTTTTTTTGAATAATTGAAAAGTTTATATCTAACTCCAAAGATTTCTGATTTTCTATTTGTTTTAAATCATAACATTTCAAGATCAGGGAGAATTTGTTTATCTAAGATCGGTATTCCTAGTGTATACTGCTCCTATAACTTAGCATCGCTTAATCTGAGATAATCTTCTCTCCTCATGTAAGCTGATTATCTTTTCTATAATTTTTAAAAAATTTTTGAGGGCACTAATATTGAGCCAACAAAGCCAGAAAACTTTAAGCAATCATAGTCTTCTTTTTCTGACCATATTCAAATCACTTAGCAAAAGCTACCAATCCTTGGCCAAATTTTTCTAAACTCTGTGCCTTATTATCTTTCATATTAAGTTTCTCTTCCCACTTGATTCTTAAAACATAATACATATTCAACTGTCTACACCTGTACTCATAAGCCCCTGAATGACCTCCAAATGAAGGTGTTCTTTCCTAGATACAAAAAAATGAGAATAATCTAACACATTTCAGAAATCTGATTAAAGCCTTTCTTTCTGGTTTCCAGAAATAATGATCAATTTATCACAGTAAATGTTATAAAACATTATAATATTCATGTCTAGCCGTCTGACTTTGGGTAGCTTTCTGGTTCTCAGTTCTTGCCTCTGGAAAATAAAGATAATGTTCACCTCAAAGAGTTCTGAAATGTTTGAATTGTATAATAATATATGAACTGCCTATCACTGTGCTTGACACAGAACTACTTTAGAAAGGTTATGTACATTTTCCACTTCAATGTATGCAATAGCCAAGTGCTTTCTTTCCTTAGCTCAGTTTGTAGGTGTCTGAATTTAACCATAAAGTGGAAGGAGTGGTTGCGTGCATATTTCCACTTTTCTAAATGGACTTTGAACAGTGTAAATAGATTTTTTCCCATCAATACGAAATGATCTACACCAAAATTCACAAAGATTCCTTGTTCAATTATTTAAGCTGTGCTTGGTTTCTTGGAATCTCAGGGTTAGGATACTGGGAAAAGCTCTTCCCTCACTTTATTGCCCCTCATTTATCATCATATAAATCTCACTGACAGTGGGAAGTTCATTGCAAGAAAGGCTCAGAGATTTAACTTTGCCAGGGCCATCAACCAGAATGTTCTACAAGCAAGATGTCCTCAAATCCTTCAGCAGGTTGATAGAGTAACCAATAATACTCACAAAAAGTAAATGTAGCCATCATTTCCAATGTGACTGGCTATATATACAAAAGATTTAAAAAAAAAAAGAACAACCCATTGTCATCCAGTCAATTCGTACTCATAGTAATCCTGCAGGACAGAGTAGAACAGCTGCATAGGGTTTCCAAGGAGTAACTGGTGGATTTGAACTGCCAACGTTTTGGTTAACACCCAGACCCTTAATCACTGCACCATCAGAACTCCACAGTTCTTTAATTCTGGACTCATGTAGCATATATTAATAATAATAAATAAAAAACTCCATCATAGTCAAGTTGATTCTGACTCACAGTGGCTCTGTAGGACAGAGTAGGACTGCCCCATAGGGTTCTCAAGGCTGTAATCATTTTGGAAGCAGGCTGCCATATCTTTCTCCCATGGAGCATCCGATATGTTTGAGCTGTCAGCCTTTTGTTCAGCAGCTGAAAGCTTTAACCACTGCACCACCAGGGCTCCTCATAGATACTAATACTTAAAAAATTATCAAAATGGTTTACTTTTTAACAAAATCTATTGCTAGTTTCATGATTAACTGAGTTGACAAGATTTAGAGAACTCCCTGGCTTATATTTTTCCTATACAGTATGTTGTATTTAATGTTGTAGATAAAATGTCCTATTTAAAAATATATTTGGATCTAACTTTAAGTATTTTTTTTAATTCTCTGTTAAGATAGACTAAAAATGATCTTAATTTTTCTATTTACGAAGAATACATATTGATTTTATTTCTACATTGTTATTTAATTTATGCTAAAAATAAAATGCTAGCATAATTTTCTCTTAGGAAAGATGGCAACAATATCAGCATGTAGGTTAGCTAATGAGGTATTATCATATGAAAGGCAACTCAACACGCATCGCTGAGAGATGTTTTACTGGTATATTAACATAAAACATACTCTACCACCATGTGAAAGGTTACTATATTTTTACACTGTCAGAGTTCGTAACTGTTGTAAGCTTTCCTGAGTGCTAATTCAACCATTTGTTCACATGAGTGAATTAAATTATTCAGAATCAAAGGAGAATTTTTCCGTCTCATACTTTTACTCTAGAGCTTTAGAGAGAGACTCATCATGTCAAGGGCTTACAGGCAATTGTTTGTTCTTCACCATTTTCTCCAGCTTGGATACAACAATCAGGTCAGGAAGTTTTAAGAAGTGATTGTTCAATTAGAGGAGTCCCTGGGTGGTGCAAGGAGTTGATGCACTTGGCTGCTAACAGAAAGGTTGGAATTTCAGGTTTACCGCAGAAGAAAGACTTGACGATACACTTCCAAAAATTCAGCCCTTGAAAATCCTGTGGAGCACAGTTTTACCCTGACACACATGAGGCACCACGAGTCAAAGTCTACTCCAGGGCAGCTCTCTGGTATAGAACATGAAAAAACTATGTGACTAAAGGACAGGGTACTTTCTGGAAAACACTGACACATAAAATGTGCGATACAGCTCAGTTCAAGTTTGCAAACAGCCATAAATTGATCCAGTCAACCACATTACGTTTTAAAGAAGTAAATGGTGAAAAACATGCTAATGGGATTAAGGTGAAGTGAGATTGCAGCCTGTCTCACACCTACAACCAATAATTATGACTTTTCACATCTGACGCCTTCCATGAGGAGCCAATCAATGAAGATGCAGCCCCTTAATTACTAAATTTATTTGTGTACAATAAGAGAAATAATCTCATGTCATAATTAATTGTTCAGTCTGTTTTACTAGAGACTCTCGTTGATGGGGGCATTGTCCTATTTCTCTGTGGATACTTATAAATGTTGTTACTGTTTCTGACACATTTGGGTCTTCAATAGATGCTTATGTTAAAGGACAGTAAACAGGTATGCTTCACCTTTAGTATGTCCTTTTAAAATGTTTGTCTAAGGTGTAGTCTATCCTCAGCTCACCTGAGTTTCAGCATCACTGGTAAGTTACTCTTAAAGAACTCACTTAGTCGAAGCTTCACTGAAAACAACAGACTTCTATTTCCTAAGTATTTGTTTTATTCCCTTAGAATTCCATAAATTTTCATAACTGTTCCACACATATTCACACACACAAAATATCACCCTAATCGATGAAATTGGAAAAAGAAAAAAAAATTTATAAATGTCACAATTCAGTATGCACATGCAACAATGATTCCGAAAAGATCAATATAAGTTTGAAGGTTAGTAAAAGAACATATTAAACTGGGCCTCAGAAATGCACTGTTGGAAGGGAAATCTCCACACAAGGAGAAAATCAATATAACTGATCAGGCATTGAAAAAGATTACTGACCAAAATTATCAGGAATGTTTATAAACCCAACAGCCGCCTGAGGAAAATACAGCAATGACAGACACAACATCTGTTTTATACAGTGGAAATAACAGCAAAGAATTGAAAGAACATAGAAAACTGTGAAATTGAGTGTTAAAGGATAAAACCTCAGAATTATTACCAATTGATGTTGAAATTTTTGAGCAGAATAAAGAAAGGGTTGCTTAAAATATTTTGTACATACCTAGCAGAAAAAATGACACAAAATATGCTGGTTGTGGCAAATTTGATAAGAATTAGGTAGGGACAGTTTAGCACTTAGTATAATTACAGGTCAAACCTTCTTGTGCATTATTTTTAATGGATGTTTATATTTAATTATTTTCCAGCTTAAGTGATATTAGGATAAAAAAGGTGCTTTGCTTTATTTCTTTCTGCTTTGTTTTTACATGTCTTATTTTATTTTATGTCTTGATTCTACTTCAAAACACATAAAATACATCTGCTCAGTTGTATGAGAAATAATAACTGTATAAAGGTGAATTATTGAGTAAATTGCACCCTATTATGTTGATTACTAGAATGCTTTCTATAGCTTAGAAAACTAATACTAGTGATAAAAAAAAAAAAGCATCAGTGTATTCTAGATAAAATAAGTCAATGGCTCATGGTGTAATTTCAAGTAAAATAACAAAAGGTACTGTAAAAGCGTGTATAAATAACAATCAGATACACAGAAAATAAAACAACTGGTAAATGCAAAAGCCAATAATGTAAAGAAAACAAAAAATACATATAAAACAGGTGGAACAAATACAAAACAATTTAGAGCATAGAAAGGAGGGAGCACTTGTCAGCTTACTCTATGCGAGCGGCCTAATCCTGACACTAAAATCTGACAATCAGATCACAGGAAATGAAAATGACAAGCCAAATTCACTCATGAACATAGGTGTGAAGCACATAAACAAAATATTAGCAAAACATTTACCTGCATATAAAATAGTAATTCAATAATATCAAGTGGATTCTAGTCACAGAATTCAGGACATTATTGAAAGTGTGAAAACATTAGATGAAAAACAGTAGAAGATATTTGGAATAAAGAAGAAACAATGGTACCAGATAGAATATATAAAGTATTCTTATAAAACATTAATTAAAATAAAGACCAATCAACCTAATGGAAAATGGGCTAAAGGCTTACATGGGTATCTCTCTTTCTCTCTCTCATGATATACAAATGAACAACAATCATATAAAAAATTGCATGCAATCATTAGTCATCTGGGAAATGCAATTAAAACCAAAATTAGATATCACTGCAAACTCCTCATGTTTGCAAAATTAAAAAAAAAAATGATACCAAATTTTGGCAAGGATATGGAGCAACAGGAAAACTCACTTCATGGTGCCAAAAACCAGACCCGTTGCCATCAAGTCTATTTCTACTCATGGCGACCCTATAGGAGAGTAGAACTGCCTCATATGGTTTCGAACTGCCAACTTCTTGTTTAGCAGCCGAGCTGTTTAACCACTGCACTACCAGGGCTTCATAATGTGTGTAGAGAAAAAGAATAATAAAATATTTTTTAGACATTCAAAACTAATCTATGGGCCAGATATCAATAACATTGTTGTCTTTTCGGAGTTGGATGGGGTAACGACAAGGAGGAGATGCTATTGGTTCTTCTGGTTTCTGGAAATGAATATTCTATTTCACAATCTAGGTGAAATATGTGTGTGTTCATGTCACAAAAATTAATTAAGGTGCACACTTATAATTTATGAACTTTTCTATGCATATATACATATATATTGCATATCTGCAAATACATGTGTGTTTTGATGATATGTCATTAACATAAGAACACATGCATTGAGCAGGTAGAAGCTAAAAAAAATTTATTTTTCATTCATATGCACGAACTAACAAATTCTTTAAAAAGTTGTCTGTAAAGCACTTTTTCCCTATTTACATGAAGTGCATAGACATAGTTCCCTAAATACATTCTTCCTTTATTATTTTAAGATAAGTTTTTTGAGAACCAAATGTGATATTTTACTGATGCAAATATAAAACTTCACAAGAAATAAAGTAGACATTGTTTGTAGTTTAATTGATGCTTAATTGACCCTTGTGAATTAATAATTTATTACTTAAATAGTCTATAAACTTGAATAGCATTTATACAGGAATATATGTATAGGAATATGTATACAAGTATTACTCATATACACGGAAATCTCAAATAATCTTTGTTTTGTAGGGGAAAAATTAACATAGCAGTTTTGGTTTCCTCCCCATCATTATTCTCCCAAAAGGTTTAGAACATTTTGGAAACAGCTGGATGTTTGTATTTGAATTTTAACTTTCCTCTGCAATGACCAGATTTGTTCAAAAGTGGAAACACGTGAAAATTTTTATGTCACCTGTAAACCACTGAAACAATAAGAAGGACAAACAAATGACAGTGAAGAATACCTAAGATTAAACATGTGGCTTAGAAATGTAGGTTACTTAATGAGACAAAATGCTTGAGACTGCTTGCATCTGTTCTTGATACCACTATTGAACCGTGGAATGCCATAGGTCCTAATTTCCCTACATGCGTTACTGTGTGACGAAAGGATTTTCCAGTTCAACTGTTATGTACAGTCTGATATTGTCAATCCACATGGCTTTGAATACTCAGAGACAGCAGAGATAAAGAAAATCAAATATTTCATTTTTAATATAAGTAAATCCTGGGTGAATGAACACTGAGCATCTTGACCCTGGTCAACTTTCTGTCAGAAACTGAAGATGTGAGTAAGAAAATGAAGAGAACAGAGAAGGTACTCCAAATATCCTACTAAAATGAGGCAGAGGAATAAAAAGCACCAGTGTCCATTCACTACCTAGGAGGCCTGTTACATAGCACGTTTTAGTTCTTTAATATGATAGTGGGAAACCCTGGTGGTGTAGTGGTTAAGAGCTATGGCTGCTAACCAAAAGGTCGGCAGTTCAAATCTACCAGGTGCTCCTTAGAAACCACATGGGGCAGTTCTACTCCGTCCTATAGGGTCGCTGTGGTTCAGAATTGACTTGACAGCAATGGATTTGGTTTTTAGGTTTGGGTATTATTACCACTCTTGTGAAAACAAAACTGAGATATGGAAAAATTAAATCCGTTGTCTAGTCTCAGCAAACAAAAGAACAGTAGATGTTGGTTTTAAACATACTCAAAGCCATATTTTCTACCATATCCCTTTGCCTTTGAAGTTAATGAATGACTGACAGACTTACTAATTATTCAATTAATTAAGTAATTAGTCAATTATTTAATTGATTGATTAATAAGCAGTAAACTAATATATGGCGTAATAGCACATAAAAACCAAACCCATTGCCCTGGAGTAGATTCCTACTCATAGCAACCCTATAGGACAGAGTAGAATGGTCCCATAGGGTTTCCAAGGCTATAATCTTTATGGAAGCACATTGTCACATCTTTTTTCTGTGGAATGGCTAGTGGATTAAAACTGCCGACCTTTCAGCTAATAGCTGAGCACTTAACTGCTGTGCCACCAGGGCTCCTGTACAGCCTACTAGTGAGTAAGAATATGTGGCAACCTCCCTTTAGCACCTGTTGGCATTTTGAGCCATTTTATAATGCATTTATCAGTTTCTTCATGATATGTGTTGGCTGTATCTTAGACTTTTGTATTGTAGCCTACAAGAATTACAAGATGAAGTAAACTATCTATATTAGGCTGGAACTTAGATGAAAACTATGTTGTTACTAAGGCCAATTACTCAAGTGTAGTGAAGAGGAATAGCCTAGACCTCAAACCTTAAAGACATATGGTTCAATGAATATAATTGCTTCCCGACGAGTTGATGTTTTAAAAAAGATTAAAGGAAAAAGTTCTTGCCTGGATCTATTTCTTTACAGTCAAAACAAGGGTTTACAAGAAATAATTGTTTCATGAAAACCACCTTCACATATCTTTAACTCAAAGAGAAACAGAAACATATTTTTGTTGATCTGTTGGGAATACAAGATTTGACAGTTCTCCCTAATGTAGTGAAGAAGAACGTACCATCAGGACTGGAGGAAGACTCATTAACAACCTGCGATACGCAGATGACACAACCTTGCTTGCTAAAAGTGAAGAGAACTTGAAGCACTCACTGATGAAGATCAAAGACCACAGCCTTCAGTACGGTTTACACCTCAACATAAAGAAAACAAAAATTCTCACAACTGGACCAATAAGCAAAATCATGATAAAAGGAGAAAAGACTGAAGTTGTCAAGGATTTCATTTTACTCAGATCCACAATCAACACCCATGGAAGCAGCAGTCAAGAAATCAAACGACATATCGCATTGGGCAAATCTGCTGCAAAAGACTTCTTTAATGTGTTAAAAAGCAAAGATGTCACTTTGAGGACTAAGGTGAGCCTGACTCAAACATTGGTGTTTTCAATCACCTCATATTCATGTGAAAGCTGGACAATGAATCTGGAAGACCAAAGAAGAATCGATGCCTTTAAATTATGGTGTTGATGAAGAATACTGAATAAATCATGGACTGCCAAAATAATGAACAAATGTGTCTTGGAAGTAAGCCAGAATGCTGCTTAGAAGCAAGGATGGTGAGACTTCATCTCACATGCTTTGGACATGTTATCAAGAGGGACCAGTCCCTGGAGAAGGACATCATGCTTGGTAAAGTACAGGGTCAGCCTAAAAGACCCTCATCAAGATGGACTGACACAGTGTCTTCAACAATGGGATCAAACATAGCAATGATTGTGAGGATGGCACAGAACTGAGCAGTATTCCGTTCTGCTGTACAAAGGGTCACCATGAGTCAGAACTGACTCAGCAGCACCTAACAACAACAACCCCGACTTAGAATTATGAGGATGGGAGTGTTCATAAATAAGAGCATGAAGCAATCGATCACTAAACCTGATTTCAAGGTAGAGTTTGTTCCCTTAAAACATGGAAAAAATAAAAAGAATCTGTACTGTCAGAACAATCTGACAATTTCTTTCAAGTACATTTTTGTTGTTTGAAAATGGAGTATTTTTAAAACTGCAATTTATGAAAAATCATGTTTGATCCAATGTATTTTTATTAACATGAGAAACAATAAAAATTGACAGTTGGGAAGTACAAAGGTGGTGACTTCTGCAAGTGATATGACTATCTGTTCTTTTGTGGAGAAGATAAATATCTTTATAAATATTCCCATTTCAATATTCATGCTGTATGTACATGCTTAATTTCTATTATATGTAAAGGTCTCTGTTTCAAAAAAAATACTGGGAATTCCATGATGTATATGAAAAAATGCATGTCTTTGAGATGCTAAATTATTACATCAAATATATGAAAAAATATATATGCTGTAGATACATATGTATAATGATTGCTGACTATTACTTCATTATGATTTTTAATTTAAGAAAAAAATGAAAATTATAAAATAAAATATAATTTCCAAAACATACGTTCAATTTAATAGTGACCCATGATTTCATGGTTCCTGAAATTAAATATTTGGATGAGTTAGCTGCTAATTGAGAATTTAGACTTACATTTTCTAATTAGGTATATCCAGAACAGGATAGCTGATAACTATAATTCTTTAGCTAGTTTGCATTGCCTCTTCTTCTAAATTGTGGCATAATAACATGAATTACATAGTTAGGTTTTTGCTGTGATAATGCTGCATTCCAAACAACTCCAGAATTTCCATGGTTACAACACAAACATTTATTTTTCACTCACAAGTCTGGTTTGGCTAGATGTTTCTTTGTTTGAGTTCAAGTCTTCTTCCTATGTCTCATTCTGGGACACAAGCTGAAAGGCAGCAGCTACCTGGTCTCTGTTCTTGATTGTGAGTTTCAGGCATGTAAGTAGGGAGAGAAACTCATTGTGTCTCTGAAGCCTCAGCTCAGAGCTGGCTTGTGCTCACTTCTGCCCCCAGGACATTGTCCAAAGAGAGCCCCATGGCCAAGACCCGTATCAACAGGGTGGGAATTATTCAACAGGGTAACATGTCAGAGGAAAGGAAGGTCAAACAAATTACAAGTCAATCATCCCCCCTTCCCCACTGAAAAGGACCCCTGGTGGCTTAATGGTTAAGCACATGTCTGCTAACCAAAAGGCTGGGAGTTTAAACCCACTCAGAAGCTCCATGGGAAGAAGGCCCCGTCATCTGGTCCTATAAAGATTTCAGCCAAGAAAACCCTATGGGGCAGGTCTACTTTGTCACATGGGGTTGCTATGAGTCCGAATCAACTCAAGAGCACATAACAACTAATGACCCAGGATTGCATGGTTCCTGAACAGTGCACCCCACTATACAATTCACAGCTCTGATTCAGTGGAGGTAGTTCTGTTGTATGCGTTTAAAGATGTCTTAATATTGTGTAACCGTTTAGCAGGTTTTTGGTATATTTAAAAACAGTGGAAGCCTTTTACCTTTCAAAATTCTAATCCCTTCAAATAATCACTTGTTAAAAATTGATATAGTCTGACCACTCATAAAACAAACAAACGAACAAAAAGACGTTTTAGAAGTGAGCCCTGCACCCTGGACCTTTCAAATGCAGCCTGTACTTATCCAGGAGCTGTTCTCTGAGACGAAGAGTGATGTCATGGCAGAGGTAAAGGCTTCACACTTTCAATACACTGTAGGCACATACCCTGTCCTTCGGGACTGGGAAAACACACTGTGGGGGGCATTGTTTTCATTATTTTGGGAAAAAGGCTTCAGGAGTAGTTCATAGACTCGTCAGGAGGAGATTCTATTCTCCTGAAGAAAGCAGCTCAGATTACAGGGGTTGCTCTCCTAGATCCTGGGAGAAGGATATGGCAACTGAAAAATTTTACCTCCTTCTGATGAGCTTTCCATTTCACTGTAGAAAGCTTAACTAGGAAAAAAGCCTCTAAACTTATGAGAAAGTTTACAAGTAGGAGCTAGAAGTCTACTCAAATTCACTATTTTTTATACAGGATACTTAGCTAAATTTTAATCTCATATAAATATATATATATATATATTTATGTCCCCACACATGTTTAGTACATACTTATACCAAAAAAGTACTCATGGTATTTGAAATTTAAACGTAACTGATCATCCTGTATTTTATCTGGTAACCCTACTAGGTTGGACTGTAGTACTCATCCAGGGTTACTTGACTTCTTGTCTCCTATCATGCTGTCCACTACCTTCCAGACTCCATCTTCATCTCTTTCACTAATTTCTGCTCCTCTGTTTTATTTTTTAACAATGACATCCTTTGTGTTCAATCCTCTGCCCTCTTTTTACTCTTTTACTACAGTCTCTTTGGCAATTTCTTCCATTGCCATGTTTGAAGTGAAATCCAGGTGTTGATTATCTGAACACCATACACGTAGCTCATCACTTACAGGATAATGGTTCAGTTCCTTAGTAAGTTACACAAGGGCCCTTCAGGTGTGGACACTCAATCCTTTTAGTCTCACTTCTCCCAGCCTCCTCCCCAAATTTCCCATACTACCTAGGTTCTTTACAAACCATGGCATTGTGAAAGATCTGTGGAATATACTGAACCACAGACGAGTAGCCAAGTAGTACACGTAATAAATATTCACTTGAAACGAGCAAGGGAATATTTATTGAATATTTATCATGTATTTAATTAACTAAAAAATGATAAAAAATCAAAATATAATTTTGTTTTCTTTAGTGTATCACAATTCTTCTTTAATATTAATGCAATTGGTACTTTTATAGATTTCTGTCTACACTAGTAAGTATACCAGTCATACGTCATTGAATCATATTTTAATCTAGGTGACCCGGTCACTTGTTCATGCTGCAAACAGCTTTATTGCTTGACCATCACACTTCTCACTGACTCGGTGAGATTAACCCTGTGCTGTGTCTCCATTTCCAAAAAAACTTATTCACTGAGTATTTGCCACGTGCCAGGTCCATGGAGTGGGATAATATTGTGGGTAAGACATATCTGGCCTCTGCCTTGGGTTTTGCTATTTTAATTTTGACTACTTATGGATCATGATCTCATAGCGACTCATAGCGACCCTATAGGACAGAGTAGAACTGGCCCATAGAGTTTCCAAGGAGCGCCTGGCGGATTCGAACTGCCGGCCTTTTGGTTAGCAGCAGTAGCTATGAGTCAGAATCGACTCGATGGCACTGGGTTTGGTTTTCGTTTTTTATGGGTCATGATACCATTGAAATAACTTCGTAAGAATACATTTATAAAATTGTCAAACATCCCTACCTAGAACAATTTAGGCAATTAATAATTTAAGAATTCTACCAAAACTCTGACTAAAGACCAAACCCAGGAACAACCTCCTAAATGTGAATAAACTATCAGAAAATCACTAAGTAATACTTGTTTTTAATTTTCAACACTAATTTATCAAATGGCTTTATATGAGTATCTGCTTAGATTTAGGTCCAAATCTGAAGGACAATAATTATCTGCTCGAATTTTATAACCACAAACACCCCTTGTTTTCTACGAGAGCCTCGATCTCAATATTTTCACAACATCAATTTCTTTCTGGAGCAAAAATACTTTGTTCAGTAAAAGAATGATCATCTATACCACACACACACAATTTCTGTTTCTGTCAAGTTAAGGGTTAACTAAAGAACTAATTTTTTTCACTTCTTTTGCTTGAAAGCACTTATGAAATGAAGTGATATAATGTGAATAAATACTTATTTAATTTCCTTTCTAATGCATTTATCATTCACTTTCTGTTGAATTCTACAATCTCAGGCAGAATCTATGAATTTGCTAAGAGGTCTTTGTAGAATACATCATTTTCTGTTTGACTCATCTTTATAATATTTATTCTAAAGAAGTTAGCACTGCATAATTTTCAACTGAATTCAAAGACAACAGAGATGAATAGGTTTATTAAACAGTGACTTACGTTTTTAGAATTCAAAAACCTGTTTTCTATATTTTTAACCCTTCCAGGCTTGGTGTTAAACTAAGATCCACCAAATCTCACATTCCATCTATAATTAAATAACAAAGATTCTGACTCTTGAAAGGGGGCTCTATCTTCATGTATTTCACTAGTTTCCGCTCCTCTGTTTTATCTTTTAGCAATGATGCCTTCTTGTGTTCAATCCTCTCCTCTCTTTCCACTCTTTCACTGCGGTCTCTGCAGATTCCTCCCAAAGCCATGTTTAAACTTAAATCCAGATGTTGAAAGAGGTGGAAGACTGGTGTGAGTGCTATCATTTCCTGAGATTGTAGAGAATACTTTGAGTTTTGCATTTTGATTTATTTTAAATGAAGACTAGCTTCACCTTTACCCATGCGGTAACATGTATATAGCCTTTTTTTTTTTTTTCAGCCAGGTATTAGGAAAAAAACAAAACAAAGCTTCCCTATAGTTTCATCACATTTGTTTTAGAATACCATTTCTTTGAAAACCAATGACCACAGAGCTTCATAAACTGAAGAAAGGGAAAGGGTCAAGACTTCTATTCCTGACCCTAAAACTGACTCTTGGTACTCTCTCAGATAACGTATTTCTTCCTGAAACATCCCTTCATGAGAAACACCCACTGCGAGAGGCGTACTGTTCTTTCAGACTGCAGTTGGCCCTATCTTTAGAAGTAAAATATTTCCCACAGGAGCTGGCTCATCAAGACAGAAACACTTAGGAAGGTGTCCATGGAGCTCAAGTGTTCTGCTTCATCACTACTTCTCACTGCAATTAGGCTCACAAAAGATATTTTAAAAAAATATTGAGCTGTTGTTTGAATGGGTGGCAAAATAGACTAAAAGTAGACATATAAATGAGATAAATAGAAAACAGCATGTCTTATCTTTGCTTATACAGAGTCAAGAAAGCTTACAACAGTGAATTTTTTTAATGAAATCAGGAAGAATTATTTAAGAATGGAATAAAATTAATATTTAATAAAAATAGGTTATGCACCTTTTATTTATTTTATCTGATATAAAAAAACAGCAATCACTGTTCTAATTTAAAAACTAGGTAAACTGAGACTCAAGGGAACAAAGTATGAGTGTGTGTGTGATTGTGTGTGTGTGTGTGTTTGCCTCTGAGTTTGCCTGAGATTATAGCCTTGCTTGACTTCCTTCCCCTCCTTTAATAACTCCCCTTGAATTGATAACTGAAGTTTTTCACCTCTTCTCGATGCCTTCCACATTAACCAGAATCAGAATGCCAGAAATTGAATCTTAGCTCCACTCCTTAGTAGAGAAATTGTGCAATATTACCGACTGTAGAAAGGGTACACAGATATCACCTACCACAAAGGTTGGTTGTTCAGGTTAAATGCAACATACTTAGAGCTGTGCCTGACACATGGTTAAGTGTTACGTAACCCTTGTCATTAATTTTTATTTATGTCACTTTAGGTTTCTGATGAGATAAAGTTTTTAATGTAATAAAATATGGTATTTGAAGGTAAATTTATGAATCTAAAGGATGTCGGAAAATTCAACCTGTGTTAATATTTATATATTGACAGTCTGAGTCTTCCGTATTCCTTAATCAAATTGTAAACACCTTCAGGGAACATAATATTTTAGAAGGATAAGTTGACAGTCAGCCAACAGTAAGAGGCCTGGCACTGAAATGCAGATATTGCTCTAAGAGAACAGCAGTGTTTGAAGTGAGGCTGTTAACACTATGGTAAGTTAGGCGTTTTAGTTGTAAACATATCAGCCCTTTCGTATCTGGAGTGTTTTTTGTACCTGCACATAAGTGGTATTTTACTATTTGTTAGTGATGATACTTTTGCTTAATGTGGTTCAAATGTAAAATTGCTTTGCCACAGCCCTATTCCATCACTAGAGTAATATGGAATATTTCAACTGGAAAGCCTCTGCTACTGGCCCTATTTACTAATATTTCTCTAAAACCACATCTTTTTGTGTGTGTGTGTGCATGCTACGTTGATACAGATTTCAAATTAGTCAAGGGCTCATAAAGCAAGTAGGCTGTATAATCAGTATTTGAGTCTGAGGTCTTATCCTGGATGGTTTACACTCGATGTTCAGGCTAAATTTTGAAAATGAAAAAACCTAAAGCAAACCGATTGCCATCGAGTTGATTCTGACTCATGGCAACTCCGTGGTTACAGAGTAGAACTGCCCCATAGGATTTCCAAGGAGTGGCTGGTGGATTCAAACTGTCAACATTTTGGTTAGCAGCCACAGCTTGCCATAGCTCTTAACCACTGCACCATCAGAGCTCCCAAGTACTCTTTATTTCCTTTTTCCAGTATCTATCTCCTTAAGGAGAAGGAGCCTGATTGGCTCAAGCAGTTTTTGATCAGCTGCTAACTTAAAAGTTGGCAAATTGAACCCATCTAGCAACTCCATGGAAGAAAGCCCTGGTGAGCTGCTTCCATAAAGACTACAGCCAAGAAAATCTTATGGAGAAATTCTACTCTGTAACCCATGGAGTCGTCGTGAATCGAAATCCCCTGGATTGTAAAGGGTATACATTTAGACAACTGAGAGGTTAGAGGCTCAAGTTCATCCGGAGGTACCTTGGAGGCCTGGAGATCTACTTCCAAAAATCAGCCAGTGAAAACCCTATGGATCACAATGGTCTGATTCTGTTTTGCGTGGGGTCGCCAAGAGATGCTGGCCAACTTGATGGCAGCTAACAACAACACCATTTCTAAGAGAATGGTGAAACTTTTAGAGCTGCTTGGAGATGGAGGCAAACATATCTCTAAGTAGCTTTATAAACTTTTATTTATGGAGCTGTGAAAGATGATTGCAAGGGATCATATATAATATATCTAGGACTGTTATGACCGTGTTACTCACACATATCCAGAGAAGAGGTCCTTAAAAGGCAGGTCTTCATCTTGAAACATGGAGACAGTGGTGAAAATCAAGTGCGAAACAGTAGCTTCTCTTCATCATATGCATTGTTCTCTCATTATCTAAACGTGTTTATCATGAGTCTTTGTAGAAACAGGTGATTTACATAAAGAGAAAGGCAGTGGTTAAAATTATAATACATATAAAAATCTTACTTAGCTCAAAACTTAGCATATAGCATCAGCTTGATAAAAGCGTAGTAATAATAATCATTCCCAAAATGCTAATAAGTTATTATTATAAAATGTAGGGTTAAGACAGTTAAAGCAAACGGAAAACTTGAATTAAAAAAAACTATGAAGGGGCATCTATAAAATGACAAAGAAAAGTGGGTGAAAATTCCTAAAGTAGGAATGAGAATTATAAAAAGTGTCTTAGGGCAGGTCAGTTTCCCATATAGTCACTTTCTGAAGTATAGGGTTTTCATTTTGTGCCGTGTGTGTCTGTGTGTGTGTGTGTGTGTGTGTGTGTGTTTCCCTGGGGATGAGGAGCTGAAGGCCAGAGCTCTGAAGAGAGTTTCCCGTTCAGGGGTACTTTTTGTCCTTGGAGGCTACCCAACAACAGGCTTTTCTACTTCTATGAGCCACGGCTAGGCTGGTGAGTAAGTGGACCAGTGCTAACAGCAGATTGTATCTCTGGAACCTTCCCCTGAGACCAGGTACTGCTCTGTTAGGTGCTGTGCTAAGAGCTGGGGAAACAAGGACAAATCACATGGTCCGTGGAGTCCTGGTGGACTCTGAGCTTAAGAGCTCGTCTGCTGAACAAAAAGTCAGCAGTTTGAATTCACCAGCTGCTCCTCAGAAAGTCTATGGGTCAGTTCTACTCTGTCCTATATCATCACTATGAGTAGAATTGACTTGGTGGCCACGGGTTAATGGGTTACAGTACCCTTCGCACTTAATTTTCAAGCCTCTAAAGTTGAGGCTATTGCTGAATTCAAATCCTGCCTGTACCAATTACCAGATGTGTGATCTTGGGCAGGTTAATTTACCATCATGGTAATAATAATACCTCTCTTGCCAGGTGGTGGTGAGTATTAAACAAGAAAACTCAGGTAAAGTACTTGAACAATGAACTAGCCTATGGAAATCCTCAGCTAATGTTCTTGTTGTTAGGTGCCGTCGAGTCCATTCCTACTCATAGCAACCCTACGCATAACAGAAAAAAACACTGGCCAGTCATGCACCATTTTTACGATTGTTGCTATGCTTGAACCCGTTACTGCAACACTGTGTCTATCCATCTTGCTGAGGGTCTTCCTGTTTTCTGCTGACCCTGTACTTTACCAAGCATGATGTCCTTCTCCAGAGACTGATCCCTCCTGACAACATGTCCAAAGTACGTAAGACTTGCTTCCAAGGAGCACTCTGGTTGTACTTCCTCCGAGACAGATTTGTTCGTTCTTTTGGCAGTCAATGGTATATTCGATATTCTTTGCCAACACCACAATTCAAAGGCGTCAATTCTTCTTTGGTCTTCCTTATTCATTGCCCAGCTTTCACATGTATATGACGCAAATGAAAACACCATGGTTTGTGTCAGGCGCACCTTAGTCCTTAAGGTGACATCTTTGCTTTTTTACACTCTAAAGAGATCTCTTGCAGCTGATTTGCCCAGTGCAATGCATCTTTTGATTTCTAGATTGCTGCTTCCATGGGTGTTGATTGTGGATCCAAGTAAAATGAAATCCTTGACAACCTCTATCTTTTCTCCATTTATTATGATGTTGAATTTTTTTTTTTTTTTTTTTTTTTTGCTTGTTGGTCCATTTGTGAGGATTTTTGTTTTCTTTATGTTGAAGTATAGTCCATACTGAAAGCTGTAGTCTTTGATTTTCATCACTAAGTGCTTCAAGTCCTCTTCACTTTCAGCAAGCAAGGTTGTGTCATCTGCATAACGAGGTTGTTATTGAGCCTTCCTCCAATCCTGATGTTCTGTTCTTCTTCATATAGTCCAGCTTCTCAGATTATTTGCTCAGCATACAGATTGAGTAAAAAAAAAAAAAAAATTGAGTAGGTATGGTAAAAAGATACAACCCTGACATACAACTTTCCTGACTTTAAACCATGCAGTATCCCCTTGTTCTCTCCAAATGATTGCCCCTTGATCTATGTAAAGGTTCCTCGTGAGCACTATTAAGTGGTTCAGAATTAATATTCTCCACAATGTTATCCATAGTTTGTTATGAATCACACAGCCAAATGCCTTAGCATGGTCAATAAAACACAAGTAAACATCCTTCTGGCATTCTCTGCTTTCAGCCAGGATCTCTCTGACATCAACAATGATATCCCTGGTTCCACGTCCTCTTCTAAAAGTGGCTCGAACTTCTGGCAGTTCCCTGTTGATATACTGCTGAAGCTGCTTTTGAATGATCTTCAGCAAAATTTTGCTTGCATGTGATATTAATAATACTGTTAAATAATTTCAGCATTTGATTGGATCACCTTTCTTGGGCATAGGGATAAATACGAATCTCTTCCAGTCGGTTGACCAGGTAGCTGTCTACCAAATTTCTTGGCATAGATGAGTGAGCACTTCCAGCCCTGCATCCATTTGTTGAAACATCTCTGGGAATTCCATCAATTCCCAGAGCCATGTTTTTTTGCCAATGCTTTCATTGTAGCATGGGCTTCTTCCTTCAGTACCATCAGTTCCTGATCATGTATGTACCTCCTGAAACAGAAGAATGTAGACCAATTCTTTTTGGTACAATGACTCTGTGTATTCCTTCCATTTTCTTTTGATGCTTCCTGTGTCATTTAACACTTTCCCTGTAGAACCCTTCCGTATTGCAACTTGGGGTTTCAGTTTTTTCTTCAGTTCTCTCAGCTTGAGAAATGCTGAGCATGTGCTTGCCTTTTGGTTTTCTATCTACAGCTCTTTGCACAAGTTATTATAACACTTTACTTTGTCTTCTCAAGCCATCCTTTGAAATCTTCTGTTTGGTTCTTTTACTTCATCATTTTTTCCTTTAGCTTTGGCTACTTGACTTTGAAGAGCAAGTTTCATAGTCTCCTCTGACATCCATTTTGGTCTTTTCTTTCTCTTCTCTCTTTTTAAAGGCCTTTTGCTTTCTTCATGATGATGCCTTTGATGTCTTTCCACAACTTGCCCGGTCTTCAGTCATTAGCGTTCAACACTTCAAATCTATTCTTGGGATGGTCTCTAAATTCAGGTGGAATATACTCAAGGTGGTACTTTGACCAGTCTCATGGACTTGCTCTAATTTTCTTCAGTTTCAACTTGAACTTGCATATGAATAATTTCTGGTCTGATCTGCAGTCAGCCCCTGGTCTTGTTCTGATAGATGATATTGAGCTTTTCCATTGCCACTTTCCACAGATGTAGTTGATTTGATCCCTGTGAATTTCATCTGGTGAGGTCCATGTGCATAGCTGCCATTTATGTTGGTGAAAAAAGGTATTTGTAATGAAGAAGTCGTTAGTCTTGCAAAATTCAATCATACCATCTACAGCATTGTTTCTATCACCAAGGCCATGTTTTCCAACTAAGGATCCTTCTTCTTCGTTTCAAACTTTCACATTCCAATCTCCAGTAATTATCAGTTCATCCTGATTGCATGTTTGATCAATTTCAGACTACAGAAGTTGGTAAAAATCTTCAATTTCTTCATCTTTGGCCTTAGTGGTTGGTGCATAAATTTGAATAATAGTTGTATTAACTGGTCTTCCTTGTAGGCGTATGGATGTTATCACTGATAGCATTGTACTTCAGGATAGAACTTGAAATGTTCTTTTTGATCGTGAATGAAATGCCATTCCTCTTCAAGTTGTTCCTGGCATAGTAGACCATATGATTGTCCAATTCAGAATGACCAATACCAGTCCATTTCAGCTGACTAATGCCTAGGATATCGATGTTTATGAATTCCAATTCATTTTCGGTGATTGCCAATTTTCAATGTTTGTAGCTGTTTCTTCTCTTTTTAAGGTGTGCCACATCAACAAATGAAGGTCCTGAAAGCTTTACTCCATCCACTTCATTAAGGTGGACTCCACTTTGAGGAGGCAGCTCTTCTCCAGTAGTATCTTGAGTGCCTCCCAACCTGGGGGGCTTATCTTCCGGCACTATATCAGACAATGTTCAGCTGCTGTTCTAAAGTTTTCACTGGCTAGTTCTTTTCACAAGTAGACTACTGGGCCCTTCTTCCTAGTCTGTCTTAGTCTTGAAGCTCAGCTGAAACTTGTCAGCCATGGGTAGCCCTTCTGGTATCTGAACACCGCTGGCATGCCTTTCAGCATCACAGCAACTCACAAGCCCCTGCAGTATGACAAACTGACAGATGTGTGGAGGCAGCTAATGTTAGTTATACTTATTTAAAAGCCAGAAATTCCCCCATTTTTTTTAGGAGTAATTACTTCATTTATCTGCCTAAGATCTTTCAGGAGAAAAGGTGTGTCAGAGAGAAGAAGGAGATAAAGGCGGTATAGAGAAAATGAGGGAATGCTGACACTAAATAGATGTGTTGAAGAGGGAACAAACCTCTGTAATGGAAATGCTGCCAAATCATAGAAAGAGAATAGTAAACTATGATGTGTGTGCCTGTCTACGAGTGTGTTGTGTATTAAAGAAATGAATAACCATTACCTTCAAGTCAATTACAACTCATAGCAACCCCATAGGACAGAGTAGCACTACCCCGTATGATTTCCAAGGAGTGATTGGTGGATTTCAACTGTCGACCTTTTGGTTAGCACCTGAACACTTAACCACTGTGTCACCAAGGCTAAAGAAAAGGGTAGATATAGGTGGACAGATGTAGAAAATAACAGGAGATATTGAAATTTATTGGTAGAATGGTATATGCTGTATCAACACTAAATAAGGAATCTCAGGCTGTACTTAGTATTGTTGGACTCTTAGGAAATCATGAATGTTTAAAATTGTAAATATCTACTTCAGATTTTTAAAAAATTATTCTTCTTCTACAAGATACAATTAATTTAATATCTGCTCCTATTTCCTTTAAAGGTATGTAATCATTTTCACTGGTAACTTACTTTTAACACTGAAGTTAAAATGGACTCCAAGGACACTATATATTGCCAATAACAGTCCTGGTGAACCGTTTTATGGGGCAATAATCTGGCATCCTGGTGGTGAAAAACCAGCCATCAACCTCACAGTTAATCCACTAGGGAGGTGTATTATTGCTTCATAAAACATCACAGCAGTGTTATTATGAGTAAATGCTAGATAAAGCTCTTTGGTATTTCAGTTGTGATTTACCAAAAAATAAATTTAAAAAATCATCCTATATAGAGGATATCTGATCCAGTACCAAACACATATGATTTTTTCTGTAATGGATTTAAAATACTGATACCCCCAAAAGAACTGTACTTTGTGCCTCAAGTAAAGGTAATTAAGTTGTAAATACTGATCTTGCTAATGCTAATGGGTGGTTTACTAGAAATGAATTGCACTTAAGTAGTTCAGAGTGCAATGCCACTACCAGAAACAACGGTCAGTTAGCGCCTGTCAAAGCTGTCAGCATGCAATAAAGGTGACAGTTGAAAAGTGAAAAAAACAAAGTCCTCGTTGGATCCACATACACGTATACGTCAAGAGATAAAATCTTCAAACCTTAAGTGTTACAGTGAGTCTAAGAATTCACTTTACTTTGTGCTCCTGCTTTTATATAAACTATGCAATTTATTAACTCTCTTGGCAATGCAGTCTGGTGGCTTAGAGTCCTTGTAAAAAAAGGTTCTTTTTAACGTCTAATCTAAATCCCCTCTGCTGCAATTTAAGCCAATCTCTGCTTTGTAGTCTCTCAGCGGAAATGAACTTCGGCTGTTCGCTTTCACCTCTATAAGCCTCCCTCACTACATGGCTGTTCTCTAAAGCATCTCCTTCCAACCACGCTCATACTCGCATATGAACGATACAGAAGACAAATTGTAGTGTATGTATTGTGTAATATGTAAAGAGTAAATTAGAAAAATGTCAACACAGGGCCTTTGTTTCCTTCTACTCCTTGAATGCCCTCAAATTTTAATATCTATTAATTTTAAAAATAATTTGCTTCTGATGTAACATATAACACATCGCAGAAGTGTTTTGAAGCATATTAAGATCTGAAGTTTTCCTTGATTATGTCAGCTCTTACGTACCATGGACATAGCTAAACAATCAGCAAAATATCGGCTCCTGTATATAAACTATATACAGGCTGGAAACCCTGGTGATATAGTGGTTAAGTGCTACGGCTGCTAACCAAGAAGGGTCAGCAGTTCAAATCCGCCAGGTGCTCCTTGGAAGCTCTATGGGGCACCTCTACCCTGTCCTATAGGGTCACTATGAGTCAGAATCGACTCGACGGCAGTGGGTTTGGGTTTTGGGATACATAGGCTGTAATCTGTAGAGAAGAAGCCTGACACATCTTTCTCCTGTGGAGCAGCTAGTGGGTTTGAATCGACAATCTTTCAGTTAGCAGTTGAGCACATAAACCAGTACACCACCAGGGCTGTATGTATGTGTATGTGTATGCGTGTATGTGTGTGCGTGTGTGTGTATAAAATGTATTTTCTGTGACTTGTGAAGAGGGAGAAAGGGCAGGAAAAAAAAGGGAGAATATCCACATTCTTACTAAGTATCAGGTTGATATTTTCAGATTTATGCTCAGCATTTCTGAAAGTAATTCATTACAGTGGTTTAATGTATGTTTTTCAGTATTGATTCTCATCCAGGAACTTGTAACTCTTTGATAATTAATCATTTTATTTTTTATATTTTAAAAATTGAGATGTCAAGCTTAGCAACAATCAATCTCTCCTCCTCCTCCCTCTCTCTCTCTGCCCTCCCATGTGTCTCTGTGTGTGCCTGTCTCTGTCTCTCACTCAACATCTAGTGACAATGCACGAAGTGTCAGTCATGTGCTGGGAGCTGCTTAGTACCTTCTGTTTAAACGGAATTCCCTGAACTGATATCACTACTAGCTCCTATTACTCATTCTGAGAATTAAATTCTGAAATTTTGTTGATTTTTTTTTCCTTTTAAATCTTGTCACTGAGGGAAAAACTTAGAGCTATTTAATATATTAATTCAGCCTCTGTGATACTGGTTTTTAGATAATTAAAATAATTCTAACATTCATAAAAGTTTCATGCAAAGCATATCATTTAACAACAAAATGCGTATTTATTTCTAATACAACACTTCAAATAAAAAATATTTCCTGCACATTGTGACCAGGACTGGTCAATGACAGGAAACCACTCAGTTTGACTTTTCGGTCTCAGTCTATCTTTGAAGGTTTCTCTCTTGTGGCTCAAAATTGTGATCCAACCCCCCAGTCTCCCAGGCTTCCAGCCTCACTTTCTTACTGACTCAAAACATAAACTCACTTATGCTTTTTCATTTTAAGATTTCTAATGCTAGACTCCATGGAGAACAGAAGAAGACAGCATGACTAACATGTGTGAGGATACCACAAAGTTTTAAGCAATTTACTAAAAAGAGCCCTGGTGGCACAATAGTTAAGAGCTGGTCTGCTACCCAAAAAGGTGTCAGTTCAAACTCACCAGCTGGTCTGTGAGGGAAAAGACACTGATCTGCTCCCTTAAAGACTGATTCCCCTTTGCCATTGAGTCCGTTCTGACTCACAGCTACCCTATAGCCTAGGAAACCCTATGGGGCAATTCTACTTTGTCGTATAGGGTCACTATGAGTCCGAATTGACACGATGGCAATAGGTTTTTTGTTTTGTTTTGTTTTTTATACCTAGCACCTTAAACTCATAAAACAATACTACCTTAGTTAAAATTAAATTTTCTCTCTGAATGAAATTAGATCTAACCAAATATAAAGAATGGTATCAGCCATCTATAAAAATTACTTGAAGTATTTATTATGTATACTTGAGTCAATCTAGGGAAATGCAATTCTGATTTTTACTAAAGAAACTCATATATAGTTGTAATAATATCTGCATTAGGAAATAATACATTAATAAAGGATATGATCTCAAGGAATCTGTAAAGGTGAGTGCGTCCCTAGAACTTTACAAAGGTAAATGTTCTAACCATTCGGTGTGGCATACAAACCTCCTGTGTCAAAGGGTGGGGGGGTGGTTCACAGATTTTGATTTTATGATTTGGGCTAATAGAATCAATCATCCTACTAACACTCTTTGATATGACTCTTTAGTCACCAAACAATGCTAATTACTGTTTACATTATTTAGTAGGCTTTTATAAAAGGGAAATAGGATGTCTATTGAAGAATAAAAGTTTGTATTTGATAATTATTGTCAGTATAAATTAAGAAATGACTTATGCATATTATCACTAACCTATTGTTCATTTGGCTCTGCCAAATCAATCTCTAGGTCCAGATGATTTGGAATGTTATGAATAATTAAATTTCCAAACCTCAAAGTTGAAGACCATTCCTTGGCATTTGGCTAATTTATCAAGAGAATTCCTCGGGATATAGTTATCTGATTAAGATGATACCATCGGGCGGGACTTGCTGGGCTAACATTGTTCCTTCTGCCTTACTGATTTCAAGTGTGTTTCACATCAAAATTTAATCATCAGGGTAGAATAATTATACACCCAGGGGTACACAGTCTGTCTTGGGTGTGGAGCAAAAAGAATCAATTTCCAGACCCTCAATTACCACTTCTTCTCTTTCCTAAAATTGTTCTGAGATGGTGCCTGCAGTCTGCCAGTCCTTCCTCCCAACCTCCCCATTTACACTACCTTCCCCCACCGCAGACTTTTGAAAAGAAAGGCATGCCTTCCAACCATCTGAAATCTTATTTGGGTTCATTATGTGAGAGAAGGGGGGTAAGAATACACACAGAAATCAAAATGGAAACCTCTCAGAAATTATCATTCCTGAGGGAGAGCCCTTTGAAAACAAAGGTAGAAACATTGAAACAAGAAGTAATTTATTTCCTGTGGGAAACAAACTCATGACAAGGCCCAGGGTCCACACATCCAAGCATACATTTATTCATTCAACAAAGTGGAGTGTGTTCTATGAGCCAGTCTCTACTCTAGGCAGGATAGTCTGAATTTTTCTGTTTTTATTCTCAATGTTTTCAATTTCTCAGTAAATATATAACAGTTTGGAGGATAGAATGACTTATGGATGCATCAAAACCAATTCGAACACATTTCTGTTACATGAGAAGTTTATTTTAGGAAGAACACAGAACATAGTTTTGTCCGTAAGGCTGTGCTCCACCAATTTTTTTTTCTCTGTAATTGTACTTTAGATGAAGGTCTACAGAACAAACCAGCGTCTCATTAAACAGTTAGTATGTGCATTGTTTTACGACATTGGTTAACAACACTAGGACATGTCAGCACTCTCCCTTCTCAACCTTGGGTTCCCCATTACCAGCTTTCCTGCCCCTCCTGTCTTCTAGTCCTTGCCCCTGGGCTGGTGTGCTCCTTTAGTCTTGTTTTGTTTTATTGGCCTGTCTAATCCATAAACATGTGCTGCTCAGGGGTGCAATGCTCAGTGCAGGGTGTAGACGGGCAGGATGGAGTGGGGAGGTAATGATGTGTGAACCTAAGTTGGGAGTGAGAAAGAAGAGAGAGAGGAAGGAGAAACAGGAGCCAAAAAAAAAAGTGCTTAGGGAAACTGTTGTTGGAGTGTTAAGAAACTGAGAAATGAAGAAAAACAAAAAGAAAAAGAGGAAAAAATAAAAAAGAAAAAGAAATGATCCCAGGGATTCCACCAGCGACTGGGGAAGTTGCTCCTGGCCTCAGGACAGAGCTCATCTAAAAGGAGCAGAGATGGCACATAGCACCAAGTATTCAGGAGACGGGAAAGTAGAGAGAGATGAGAAACTGAGAAATGAAGAAAAATAAAAAAGAAAACAAACAAATGAAAAAGGCCTAGGAATGCCACCTGCATGGAGCCACAGACTGGGGAAGCAGTTCCCCAGCTGAGCAGCACTTCACAGCCTGTCAAGAAGAAGCAAAGATGGCACAAAGAGCCAGGTGTTTGCGAGAAAGGAGGGGGAGGAGGTGAGAGGCAAGGAAGAAAACGAAAGAAGTGAAAAAGCAACACCACCAACAAAGAAATGGCACTGAAGGAGCCAGCCTGTGTGGGCAGGGATAATCCAAGTGTCATGCTGGGAAGTGGTGGAGGCTGAGCAGAGGGAAGAAGAGGGGGTTGGAAAGTGTGTATTGCTGGTCACCAGGTGCTTTGTCTCCTGTTGGGGGCTCTGTGAAGCTGCTTTCTTGTACTCCCTATCTTCGGCAGGAGTCCACGATGGTGAATCTGTGCTGCCTTATCTGATAGGGAACCTCTGCTCACATCTCTGCTTGCTCTCTGTTCTCTGTCAGTCTCTTACTCTATTCAGTACTTTGTTGAGTTCTTATCTCTTCACTTGACACTTGGGTTCCAGGATTGATGTTTTGTTTATCTCTGTTTTACTTAGTTTTTCAGGTCTTGCTGTGAAGGGGCAGCACGGTGCGTGTTGGCTCCACATCCACGAAAATTTGTATCTGTATTATCACTGTAAAAACAAATGATTTTATTTTCATCATTAAACATTTTAACTTAATGTATGCAAACATTTACAATGTTTTTACATTCAACTGAATGAACTCCAAAAGTATTATTTCATTCTGTGAATTGGTTGAAAAATAGAAATATCACTTGTATTGACTGATACGAAACCAGCATCATTTAACTGTTTGTGAATACGGTCAACATATTAACAGCTGTGGCTTTACTACTTTTATACATATGGACGGAAAAATTTGGATTCCAAAATGAACAACATTAATTTAGAAGAACTATTGTTTGATCTAAATGAAATGTCATGCTTTCAAGAGTGATGTGCAAACACGTTTTCTGAAGCTGCATGCATTACATAATCATCTTTGGGCACTGTTTTCTTAAAATGATTACCCACCTCTGAAGCTAGGAGTAGAAAAATGAAGTCCAATTAAAGCCACCCTAACTTATTCTTATGCAACTATTAAAAATATGCTTCAATAAATTTGAAAAACCTGGAAATATTATAAACATGGTTAGGCAACAAGACATGGTTGTAAACTATGAGATATGGTCAGCCTAGTAAAATCTTTACAATATTGATATGTCGTAAACACTTTATGCGATTCTGATAAATATTTTAAGTCATATGGCCTTGATTTGGCTGGTAATTTTTACAGTTAGACTGGCTTTGTCAAATACCAGATTAAATCACCTGTAAGATGTCTGATGCTTTTTTTTTTTTTTTTTCCCTGTATGGTGTTCTCTGAAACCTGTAGGATATCTTATTAACACGCTCTGCCAGGCAGCAGTACTGACATAGCTTTTGGTGCATGCTCATATGTGAAATTGCTTGCTTTTCGTGTATTATGACTGGAAAACTATAGCCTTCAATGTTTTAGACAATAAGTTAGTTATTTTTGGAAGAAATATAAAACCTGAATTTGCTGGATAGCTTCCATAGATGCTATCTGGAGAAATCAAGTAAATGCCAGCATCAGCTGCCTATGAGGACATTATGGAGCCAACAATGGAGCACCTTCACGTTCTGTGTCACTGCTACTGCTCCAGAATGGGTAAAGGAGGGCATAGTGGCGGGGAAAAAAAAACACGGAAACGAGTGGCCTTCTGGACTTGAGGATGATTACAGTGGAGACAAAAGAATTGAACTTTAACTGTGAAAAGCATCAGGAGTACCTGTTTATACCACACGTATTTCCCATTTGATAAAGCACAAGATAAGTAGTATAAAAATCTATGATAAATAATTCTAAAAGATCCCTTTCAAAAAGCAAAAGACAACATTCTGGGTGATAAGAAATAATTGTGTAACCATTTAACATCTTTTTTTTTTTCTTATTGGCATATCAAAAAATAAACAAACCCGTTGCCATCCAGTTGATTCCGACTCATAGTGACTTAATAGGACAGAATAGAGCGGCCGCATAGGGCTTCCAAGGAGCAGCTGGTGAATTCAACCTACTGACTTTTGGTTAGCAGTGGAACTCTTAACCACTGTGCCACCTGGGCTCCTATTAGCATAGAGACTTCTGAATTTCTCTCATTTTGTTTGCATGGTAAAATGTCAATTTTCTTTTAAATCCTTGCCAAAGAATGTGAACCATTTGTGTAGTGTCTTCAGTGTTGGGGACTCAGGGACTCTTTATCCTCCGTGCCTAGCACTGTCTCAGAAACACAGTAACCACTTATGAAAGTTGCCGAGCTGAAACAAAAGTGTAGTTAAGATAGAACAAAAGATGTAGAGCTTCTTTTTGAATTTCGTTTCTTTTTTTGTTACTGATTTTTTCTATATATTTGTGTTTTTATTCTATTGTATATTTCTTCCTTCCTATCTTTCTTTCCTTCCCTTCTTTCTTCTTCCCTCTCTCCATTTCAGGAAGTGAGTAATTTAAATGTCTAGACAATATCCTGACTTGATGACATAGCTCCACAAAAAGGAGCGTCTTTCCTCTGTGGCCTTTTCCCACTTAGCCAATCAAATCAGCCGATGAAGTGGAAAAGGCAACTCACCCTTTATTGTCCACTGTCATCTTGAGAAAAACTATGAGAATTATTTAGTTACTCTGTCTCAGTTGATCCAAATCTATCTCAATGGCATGATCAGTGATAGTACTTCTGTTGGGTTTACGGGGATTGTAGTTCCTGAGGACTTTGTTGTGAAATCTCTGGGCAAGTGTGTGATCATCACTGAGGCCCAAACACACACTCAGTGTGAACTGCAGTAAACTTGTGATTATGAGAAGTAGAGTGCAAGAAAGGTAAGAGAAAAAAGAGGGGAGCCAAGAAATAAGGGAAATTAATTTCCTGATAAGCAATCTTCAAACTCTGGAATAATGTACTACCCTGAGGGCTTTATAAATGACTAATACGTGTTGTTTTCTGTCAGTGAACAGAACTCTCTGATAAAAGAAAATACAAATTTGAAATGTGAAGGGAAGATGAGCTAGAGTCTGCTTTATTCTTGTTTATGACCCCCCCAGTCCAGCACTAGCACCACAGTAGGTGTGCAAAAATTACCCATCCAATTAAAGCTCATCTAAAACTCCTTTTTAGGCATCATGATAATTTAACTCAAGAATAAAGCATATTAATGTATAAATTTGTGGTAACCACAAACACACAGGGATAGGCTGAAAGTGAGTTGCATCACCATTGAATTCAGATTCAATATACCTACTGAATGAGTATTGTTACTTAAAAGTAAAATATTTTTAAATCATTTAATTTATGTGTATGCAAGCAAAACTATTGTAGACATTCATGTAAGAATTTTGACGTTGTAATTTAACACATTTTTAGAGATAGATAGTAAGTTTTAGTCTCATAAAACAGCTAATTGGAATGTATTTGAAATGAAATAATGAGAAAAACCCTTTCCTTGCCCCCTTCTTCTCATCAAATAAGACATAACGAGGAACGTTTAACTACTGGTGGACACTCTGAACCCTGAAATGAGTATTCTAGAAATAATTCAACTTCGTGAAGACATCTTAGTGTATAAGAGGATAACATTTTAATATGTCCAAGACCTCTACAAAAAAAAAAAAAAAGGCTAATTCAGCTCATTCAGAGTAAAATTACCATGAGGATGCTGTTACACAGAAATATATTAGCCTGGTTTCTGACGTTCTGCATGGAGAAACGTGATCTAAAATGATGCATATGTCAAGATCTCCGAGATAAATTTCTATTAGGAGCAAAGTTGTTCATAGAAAATAGTTCAATATTACCACAGGAGAAACACAGAGCTCTTAAGAGGGGAGAAATCTTAATGGGAAGTAGAGCTAAATGGCTGGAACAGGCTCCTTGGAAAGCATCCTCCATGTTCACCCTTGCTTCTTTGTGACCTCACCTCCTCCTGCCTCCTTGTCCTTGCCCTTTCTTCTAGTTCTTTATTTACTTGGGTCCCATTGTTAACATTCCATACCTCACCCTGCACTTCCATTTCCTTTCCTTTGCAGCAAGTATCATTACTTTAGAAAACGTATCACATTTTGGATATACACAAATGGATGTCCAAAACTGTGCCCATGTTTTCTGTTTGCCCCTCGGATTGCTTGTTACCTCTGCTTTCTGCCCCACAAAACTGATCTCTGTGGCCTCCATCAACACGCTCTCCTGTCCCCTTAGCTGCTGATTGAGCTTCACCAATTGGAAGTTGCTTGAACAGGTTATTAGATCCAAACCAAAAAAACAAACCCAGTGCTATCAAGTCCATCCTGACTCAAAGTGACCCTATGGGACAAAGTAAAACAGCACCATAAGACTTCCAAAGCTGTAAATCATTATGGAAGACTGCCACATCATTCTCCCTCAGAGTGGCTGGTGGGTTCAAATCACTGACCATTTGGTCAGCAGCCAAGCACCTTAACCACTGCACCACCAGGGCTCCTTAGGTTATTGGATAGAGGTTATTCAGGATGGATACTTATTATGCTGGCTCTTTCCATGTGATGTTGCCTCTGTCACTTGACTAAAATCAGCTGTTCCTCTCAAGGCTACTCCTCCATTTACCTCTTCCCTTTCACATTCCAGTTATTGCTCTCTTCCCTCTTATCCCGTGACCTTTATCCCAGAGGCAGCCACAGCTTTGCTACTACTGGGCCAGGTATATATGCTATTTGTTCTTGTTTCCCTATGCCCATGTTGTTATGTGCAGTTGAGTAGATCTTCGACTCATTTCCATCCCATGTGACAGAGTAGAACTGCCCTCAGGGCTTTCTAGGTTGTAATCTTTACGGATTGCATATTTCCAGGTCTTTCTACTGCAGAGCTCCTGGGTGGGTTTGAATCACCAGCTTTCCAGTCAGCAGCTTAGCCCTTAACCATTGTACCACCTATGCCCACAGTACTCTAAATAGTTCATTCACAAATAAAACTGATCTGTTTCCTATTGGGAAACTCACAGATAACAATGAATCCACCCCTGTTAAAGACATAGAACATACATTTAAAACACAACCCTAACCTCATACTCCTCCCTTTGCTTGCCAGAGGAAATCTCTATTCTCAGTTTATTATTTGTTCATCCCTTACATTTCAATATTAATATCATGACATTTCTACTGCTTATTTTTTGTGTTTTTAACTTTTCATAAATAGATTTGTGCATATGCATTCCATTGAATCTTGACTTTTTTTCACTCTGTTTTATGTTACAGAAATTTCTCCATGTTATTGCCTATAGCAGCACTTTCATTATTCCATTTTTGTTCAATTATATCACCTACACTGTATTTTATGTACTGGTGATAAACGTTTGTATACATATATATGTATTACAAGGGAATGTGTATAGACCAAAGGAATAGAATTGACAGTCCATAAATAAACCAATACATATATGGTTGATTGATGGTTGACAAGAGTGCCAAGTTCATTCAATAAGGAAAGAACTGTTTCCTTAACAAATGGCTCTGGGACAACTGGACTTCCTCATGTAAAAGAATAAGGTTAGACTTCTACCTCACACTCTATGTAAAAATTAACTCAAAATTTATTAATATTTAACATAGTAGAGCAAAATCATAAAACTCATAGAAAAATCATGACTTTGGATTTGCCAATGGATTCTTAGATATGGCACCTAAAGAATGAGCAGCAATAGAAAAAAGAGATAAATTGGGCTGTGTCAAAATTAAAAACTTATGCATCAAAGGACACTATCAAGAAAGTTAAAAAAAAAAAAAGCTAGGAATGGGAGGAAATATTTGAAAATCATACATCTGATAATTCTTTAGTCTCCAGGGTGTAAAAGCAACTCAAACAACTCAATAACAACACACACACACACACACACAAAATGGGCAAAGTGTATGAACCAAAATTTCTCTGAAAAAGAGACACAAATGTCCGACAAGCACGTGAAAATGTGCTCAACATTATTAGTCATCAGGGAAATGCAAATCGAAAACACAATGAGAACCCACTTCATTCCACTAGGATGGTTATTATCAAGAAAGAAATGAAAAAGAAAGGAAGGAAGGAAGGAAGAAAAGAAAGGAGGGAGGGAGGGAGACAGGAAGGATGGAAGGAAAGATAGTAGGAAGAATGGAAGGAAGAAAGAAGGGAAGAGAAGGAGGGAAGGAAGGAAGAGAGGAAGAGAGGGAGGGAAGGAAGGAAGAAGGAAGGGGGAGAGAGAAATCAAATGGGAAATAATAACTGTTGGGGAGGGTATGGAGAAGTTGGATCCCTCATCCATTGCTGGTGGAATGTAAAATGGTAGAGTTGCTCTAGGAAACCCTTGGCAGTTCCTCAAAAGGTCAAGCACAGAAATACCATATGATCCAGCAATCCCACCTGTACTTACAGGCACAGAAAGAATTGGTAGCAGGAAGTGAACCAGATACTCCTACACAAGTGTTCATATCAGCAACATTCACAGTAGCCAAAAGATGGAAACAACCAAGTGTCCATTACCAAATGTGATATAAATGGACAATGAAATATTATTCAGCCATAAAAAGGAAGGAATTTGTGATACATTTTTTTTTTATTACATTATAGTAAGTGAAATAAGTCAGACAAAATCGGACAAATACTGTATGATTCCACTCATAAGAAATATCTAGACTAGGCAAATTCATATAGATAGAAAGTAGACTGATGTTACCAGGGCCTTAGGGCAGCGCGTAGTGGGGGTTACTGTTTAAAGGGGCAGCATTTCCATTTGGGGTGATAAAAAAGCTTTGGAAGCAGGTAGTGGTGATGGTTTCATAACATTGTGCATATAATTAATGCCACTGAATTGTATATTTAAAAATGGCTAAAATGTAAAGTTTTGTGTTATTTACATTTTACCACAAGAACAATAAACTTTTCAAATACTAATTAAATTAAAAAACAGTCTGTCTTATAAATCATAAAAATAATTAAAAGTTATTTTTCAAATTAGACACTTCTGCTAGAGTTTTAGAACTGAAAGGAATATGGTATATTTACAAACTATCATAATTATTGGGTTTTTTTTTTTAGGGAAATAATTGAACATGAAGAAATATTCTGTTATGTGATCTATGACAGGATCTCAGGTAAACATACTTGTATATGATGTACAGATAGTCAACAACTAGTTTCCCCAATATTTATTGAGAATCTAATGTGCACAAGTCACTTTACTAGGCAGGGCTATTGTGATAATCACGAAGAGCTTAAAGAAGCCTTTATTGTCTATCTAGTTGTGCCCTGATTTGTACAGACGAGTACCAAAATAGGGATTTAGAGGAAGGAGGTTACAGCTAGGGATACTAAGGAAAGCTTTATAGAAGAGGTGAACTTCAAAATGGGCTTGAAAAACAGGTAGAGTTTGTGCATGCAGGTATGGCATAGGTGGGAGGGAAAGACATTATAGTCAGAGAAAATTGCAGGAACCAGAGTCCAGCCAAAGGAAAAAAAAAGTAAAAATATGTAAAAAGAAAAAAAAAAAGCTGCAAAAAATTTACATCTTCTACCATTTTGAACTTCCACACCTGTTGATTAATTTCACTGTTCCAGCTGTCATGTAACTCGGAATCAGTTCCACTTTGCAGGACATGTGACAGTTAACACCACCGTAAATACAGCATTTTCCTCTTAAACAACAAGGACGATGTTCAAACTTTCTCATATAAAAAATAAAAATCACACACAGTCTTCAAAAGATGTCATTTTTCTATTAATAGTGGTATCTAAGTGCCGTCTACAAAAATTCCAAGTAATTCTTAACTAATTCTGTAAATTAAAATAAGAAGCTTTAGACTTAGGTTGCTTACAAGTTACATTATCTCCTTTGACTTTCTTTCCCCCCCCCAGAGTTTTATAATATATTATCAATCTACAAATATTACTTTGTACATACAATTGTATTTCTAATAGACGGGATAGTCATATTAATTCTCAGCCTTTTAACTACCAAAAGATAGTTAAAATAACCCCACAAAAATGGAAATGACTTAATTTAAGAGAAGAAAAAAATTTACTGAGTTTTATAGAGTGAAAATTTTATGCTGTATTTAAAACTTTTTCTTATTACTTATTTAATCTTCGTATCAACTTATGTTGTTTTGGGCTGTGTTCCTATGTTGTAGACAAGAAGGGTGAGAATAAAATAATTATATTAAAAATTATAAAAATTATAGTAAGATATAATTGTTCCCAATAACCAGTGAGCAATCAATGGAAAGGAAATTTGGAATCATTCTGAATCCATTACTTATGTTCTTTCCAGGATGCTGCATATGATACGCTTGACATAAGAAAAGTTAAACAAAATTTTATGAATGTATTTTTAAAAATAAAAAATATTAATCTACCTAACTTCCCCAAGGACTCACTTCAGAGAACGGGAAGCATTCACAGTGATTTTTTCATCTTTGTAATCCTGCAGTTGACTGGACTCAATTCCCAGGATTCAAATCCATTTTCCGTTGTACCATGCTGCATTCTGCATGAATATATTGAATAGTAACTTTTGTTCAGTAAAACTATTCCTATTTCATTTATTTATTTGTCTATTCAGGGAGACCAAAAAAGCTACGGGAGCAGTAACCAAGGAATGGTGAATACTGGGCTGACCTTGGAGCTTAAAGAGAGAAGCTCTTGGGACCAGTGCCTCCAATAGCACTGCGGGAGACTTTGAACAGAAAATAAATCTTAAGACAGAAAAGTGGGAGCATCTGTACCTGTATGCACACCTGTTCTGCTCCCTTCCTGCCATTGCTGTTATTTTCAGTACCTGGGAGAGCTTGTCCCTTTCTCTCCCCGGTCTTCCCCTTCCTTCTGATAATTGCTGTGTGAACACTTTTCATTTCCTTGCTCCACTCTCTATCACTGCCTTCGTTGCTGGGTGGAGTGCGTTGTGTCTCTCTCCCACCTCTATGACACAGCACACTCAACCACTGCTTCTTCACAGCTTAGTTCATTTCCCATCCCATCTAGGAAGGCCTTGACAAGTCCATTTTACATGATTTACAATTGAACTCAGAATATATTACGAGAACTATTATTTTGCATTTTATTTTATGTAGTGCATAATATGTTCTTTTTTTTTATAATATGCAGTTGAGAGGGTGATCATATTTCCCAAACAAAAATTTGGGATGCTTAATCTTAGCAAACAAATTTCCCTAGTTGAGAATATAATTGTAAGACTATACCCACTGCCGTCCAGTTGATCCCGACTCATAGCAACCCTATAGGACATAGTAGAACAGCCCCATAGTGTTTCTAAGGCTATAAATCTTTATGGAAGCCAACTGCCAAATCTTTCTCCCATGGAGTGGCTGGTGGGTTTGAACCACCTACCTTTTGTTTAGCAGCCGAGTGCTTTAACCACTACACAACCAGGGTTCCTCATAAGAGTTTATAAAGGTATTAAATTCAAATTGTATTTTCCTATATAATGAACACATTCCCTATATTGTATCATTTATTTTGCCGTCTTCTCTGTTTATTTAACACTAAGAGTAGTTTCCCACCCCCATCTAGATTATCAGTTACACAAATACATATACCTGGTGGTGCGGTGGTTAAGTGTTTGGCTGCTAACTGAAAGGTTGGCAATTTGAACCCAGCAGCCCCTCCGTGGACGAAAGATGAGGCAATCTTTGGAAACCCAATGGGGGCAGTTCTACTCTGTTCTATAGAGTCGCTAGGAGACAGAGTTGACTTGACAGCAACAGGATTTTAAAAAAGAATATTGGGGAGTTATAGCTCTGAAGTGAAATTTTAAATTTGTTCTTATTCACCTACTCGTTTTGTAAAATTTGCAAGTGTGTAGTTTTCCTAAGTTGCAACATTCCCATCAGTAAAATGAGGTTAATATAGATCTACATTATGACTTTTTAAAGACTGAATTGAGATAATACGTGTAAAACTATGAGCATATTGTAAGGACTCAAAGAAAGTTAGTTTTCATTAATACTAGTGTGCTTCCTTGGTAAACATACTTTGAACTGTTATGTGAAAGAAAGTGTGGCTAACAGGAAATACTTCAATCCTTTGTCTCAAGTGGATCAGACTCATAGCGAACCAACATGACAAAACAGAACTTCCCGATAGGGTTTCCAAGGGTCAGCTGGTGGTTTCAAACTGCCAACCTTTTGGTTAACAGCTGTAGCTCTTAATCATCGTGCCACCAGGGCTCCATTAGTCCTTAAATACATGAAAAATCATATATGTTGTTGTTAGGTGCTGTCAAGTTGATTCCGACTCATAGCAACCCTATGCACAACAGAACAAAACACTGTCCAGTCCTGCACCATCCTCATGATCGTTGCTATGCTTGAGCCCATCGTTGCAGCCACTGTGTCAATCTATCTCATCGAGGGTCTTCCTCTTTTCCACTGACCCTCTACTTTACCAAGCATGACGGCCTCCAGGGATTGGTCCCTCCTGACATTGTTTGGTTTCTTGACTGCTACTATGGGCAATGATTGTGTATCCAAGTAAAATGAAATCCTTGACAATGTCAATATTTTCTCCATTTATCATGCTATTGCTATCTAAATGACAAAATCATAAATAGAACTTTAAAAAATGTATTAAAATGAAACTGTAAGTTTGGCTGACTATGTTTCCAACATATGCAGCTCAGACCCATTCAAACACCATGCCTGTAAAATATGCATTAATCTAGGTAAAAATAACGTAGAGAATCTCGTTTTCTTCTGTATATCAGTGAGCTACAAGAAGAGAACAGGCATAAAAACAAAGCAGTGGGATGTCAGAAGAATGCCCATACTTTCACCTTATGGACGAGTTAACTTAGCCCTGGCAGGTGTGGAATGTATAGTCCAAAATCACTCAGCTGGTTAATAACAGCATTATGATTATATTCCATTTTATTATATTCCAAAAATGCTATGTTTTGGAGCTAGCATTATAATTACACTAGAAGATATATAGGCTATATCGAATATCTCTAAGTTTTAACCAAAAAAAGTTCTCCAAGAAACAGGAACTTGGGCAGTGTTATAGAGTCCTTTTAAAAAGTCTAATGCAACTCCAAAGCAGCCCTGGTGGTACAGTAGTTAAGCATTTGACTGCTAACCAAAAGGTCAGCAATTCGAACTCACTCAGCCACTTTGCAGGAGAAAGATGTGGTGGTCAGTTTCCATAAAGATTACAGCCTCGGAAACCTTACTGGGTAGTACTACTCTGTCTCATAGGGGAACCATGAGTCGTAATTGACTCAATAGCAATGAGTTTGGTTTCGGGTTTTTTTGGACTGTAACTGTTGCAAGACAAAAAAAAATTACAGCACATATTGATGTCTTATTCATTCTAGCTTGCTTTGTAATCCATCGCAATATTTAAATGATGATTTATTTTCTATAAATTATGTTTCAGAGTGGTTCATTTTCCCTTTGTATATTATGTTCCACACAGAGAAAGAAAATTTGTGTCACCCAAGTTTCACAGAATAATAAGTATTAAATTTGCAACAATCCAAAATGCTGGAAAGGTTTTCCAAAATACTCAGCTAAGGTTCTCTTTGATTGATAAGACTGGGCCAATCCTTTGCTTTCATAATTTTTAATTTAATTACTATCATGCATAATTTATACACTCAAACCATTTATAATCACTTTTCATATGGTTTTATAGCCTCCAAGAGAACAGCTTCCTCAGGTTTGACAGTCTCACTACCTCATGGGTGGATTAACTGGATAGTCCGATAAAATATGCCCAGGCACAACTAGAATTCAGAGAAATATCGTGGTGCTGAGAGCCCATATATTGTGAAAGCTAATTGTGATTAGCTCTGATTACCAGAGCCACATATTTTAACTGTTTTAAATTGTACCAGCTGAAGCCTGGCATAGTGACAGCAAATATTTCTATGAAGTAGTTGAAGTGCTAGAAAATTATACTGAGATTTAGAGCTTGGAAACATGGTAACTAAAGTATTGTGTTAATACTCCAGGCTCAATTATATGTATTATCAGGGTTGCCCCCCATGGGTCTGTAAGTTTGTTGTACTGTGGGGGCTTGTGTATTGCTGTCATGTTGTAAGCTATGCCATCGGTATTCAAATACCAGCAGGGTCACCCATGGCAGACAGGTTTCAGCTGAGCTTACAGATGAAGACAGAGTAAGAAGGACACGGTGGTCTCCTTCTGAAGAGAATTCTTAAGGTAACCAACCTTATGAATACCAGGAGAACATTGTCTGATAGATACAGTGCAGGAAAATGAGCCCCTCAGGTTGGGAGGCACTCAAAATACAACTGGGGAAGAGCTGCCTCCTCAAAGTAGAGTCGGCCTTAATGACGTGGATGGAGTCAAGCTTTCGGGACTTTCATTTGCTGATGTGGCATGACTCCAAATGAGAAGAAATGGCTGCAAATATCCATTAATAACTGGAACATGGAATGTAAGAAGCATGAATCTAGGAAAATTGGAAATCGTCAAAAATGAAATGGAACGCATAAAGATCAATATCCTAGACATTAGTGAGCTGAAGTGGACTGGTATTGACCATTTTGAATTGGACAATCATATGGTCTATATGCCAGGAATGTCAACTTGAAGAGGAATGGTGTTGCATTCATCGATAAAAAGAACATTTCAAGATCTATCCTGAAGTAAAATGCTGTTGGTGATAGGATAATATCCACATGCCTACAAGGAAGATCAGTTAATATGACTATTATTTAAATTTATGCACCAACCATTAAGGCCAAAGATGAAGAAATTGAAGATTTTTACCAACATCTGCAGTCTGATATTGATCAAATGAGCAATCAGGATGCACTGATAATTATTGAAGATTGGAATGCAAAAGTTGGAAACAAAGAAGACAGACGGATAGGTGGAAAATATGGCCTTGGTGATAGAAACTATGCTGGAGATCACATGATTGAATTTTGCAATACCAAGTACTTCTTCATTGCAAATACCTTTTTTCACCAACATAAATGGCAACTACACACATGGACCCTCACTAGATGGAATACACAGGAATCAAATTGACTACATCTGTGGAAAGAGACAATGGAGAAGTTCGAGATCATCAGTTAGAACAAGACAAGGGCCAACTGCAGATCAGACCATCAATTACTCATATGTAAGTTCAAGTTGAAACTGAAGAAAATTAGAACAAATCCACGAGAGTGGTCAAAGTACCACCTTGAGTATATCCCACCTGAATTTAGAGACCGTATCAAGAGTAGATTTGACGTGTTGAACACTAATGACCAAAGACCAGATGCATTGCAGAATGACATCAAGGACATCATACATGAAGAAAGCAAGAGGTCATTATGAAGACAGGAGAGAAAGAAAAGACCTAAATGGATGTCAAAAGAGACTCTGAAACTTGCCTTTGAACATTGAGTAGCTAAAGCAAAAGATAAAAAGTGATGAAGTAAATGAAAGAGCTTAACAGAAGATTTCAAAGGGCGGCTGCAGAAGACAAAGTATTATGATGATATGTACAAAGACCTGGAGATGGAAAATCAAAAGGGAAGAACATGCTCAGCATTTCTCAAGCTGAAAGAACTGAAAAAAAATTCAAGCCTCAAGTTGCAATACTGAAGGATTCTATGGGGAAAATATGAAATGACTCAGGAAGCATCAAAAAAAGATGGAAGGAATACAGAGTCACTATACCAAAAAGAAGTGGTCGATGTTCCACCATTTCAAGCAGTAACATATGACCAGGAACCGATCAGGAGGAAGTTCAAGCTGCACTGAATGTACTGGCAAAAAACAAGGCTCTGGGAATTGACAGAGTACCAACTGAGATGTTTCAACAAACAGCTGCAGCACTGGAAATGCCTTCTGGAAGTGCCAAGAAATTTGGAAGACAGCTACGTCGCCAAACGGACTGGAAGAGATTCATATTTTTCTCCATTCCCAAGAAAGGTGATCCAACCAAATGTGGAAATTATCGAATGATATCATTAATATCACATGCAAGCAAAATATTGCTGAAGATCATTCAAAAGCAGCTGCAGCAGTATATCGACAGGGAACTGCCAGAAGTTCGAGCCAGTTTTAGAAGAGGACCTGGAACCAGGGATATCATTGTTGATGTCAGAGAAATCCTGGCTGAAAGCAAAGAATACCACAAAGATGTTTACTTGTGTTTTATTGACTGTGAAAAGGCATTCAACTGTGTGGATCATAATAAATTACAGATAACATTTCAAAGAATGGTAATTCTGAAACAATTGTGCTCATGAGAAATCCGTACATGGATCCAAAGGGAGTCATTTGGAGAAAACAAGGGCTACTGCATGGTTTAATGCAGGAAAGGTGTGTGCCAGGGTGGTATCCTTTCACCATACCTATTCAATCTATATGCTGAGCAAATAATGTGTTGAAAACCAAAGACGTCACCTTGAAGACTAAGGTGCACCTGACCCAAGCCATGGTATTTTCAATCACATCATATGCATGTGAAAGCTGGACAATGAATAAAGAAGACTGAAGAAGAACTAATGCCTTTGAATTGTGGTGTTGGTGAAGAATATTGAATATACCATGGACTGCCAAAAGAACGAACAAATCTGTTTTGGAGGAAGTACAACCAGAATACTCCTTAGAAGCAAGGATGGCAAGACCACGTCTTACATACTTTGGACATGTTGTCAGGAGGGATCAGGCCATGGAGAAGGACATCATGCCTGGCAGAGTACAGGGCTGGCGGAAAAGAAGAAGACCCTCAACGAGGTGGATTGACATGGTGGCTGCAACAATGAGCTCAAGGATAGTAATGACTGTGAGGATGGCTCAGGACCAGGCAGTGTTTCATTCTGTTGTGCATGGAGTCACTATGAGTGGGAACCGACTTGATGGCACCTAACAACAACATATTCTATTTTACATTTCCAAGTCACTCACTCTTCAAACCACTCCATTTTCCTCTGATCCCATCACCTCGAGAGTTTTAGCAAAGCAAAATGAACCTCATGTTGTTAATTCCAATAAATATTTTAACTCCTCATCTTATTTCAAGCCCCAGCAGTACACTAGGGCTCTCCCCAACTTCTGAAGAATCAAATGACTTGAAACTGTCTCCTCACGTGCGTATCATCTTTTCACTGTTCCCTTTCTGTGCAAAGGTTTTTCCAAAGAAAAATCTGTATTTATTCACCATCTCTTTTCCTACTGTATCTCAACCCACTGTTACCCAAATTTTTCCTCCTTCATTCCATGGAAGCTGCTTTTCCTATAAATACTGAAGCGGCCTATTCAATTTTGCATTAAAAAAAAAAAAAGTGAGGATGGTGTAAACTGAGTTTACATGGTGTTGGAGCTTTATATTGGCTCCATAAAGAGTATTTAGGTGGTTACCATAACTGATAAGTTAAGAAATGATAATGTTCTCAACTACAGTGGCAGTGCTTAGAGTGAACATAAGGGTATAGTTGTGAGAAGCACATGGGTTATAAAGGTAACAAGCTATGATTAGATGTTGCAAGTCAAAAGGAGGATGGGACCATGATACTCTACAAAATCAAACAAACAAACAAACCCACTGCTGTCGAGTCAATTCCAGCTCACAGTGACCGTATAGGACAGAGTAAAACTACCTCACATGGTTTCCAAGGAGCTGCTGCTGGATTCAAACTGCCAACATTTTGGTTAGCAGCTGAGCTCTAAACCACTGCACCACTGGGGCTCCTATTGCATACAGACCTCTGATACTCTACCTGATTTCTATATTCAACATCTAGGTAGAATCTAGAAATGTTTTCTGAGAGATTGTACCTGAATATGATTTAAAGAGCTGGAGTTTTAGACGTGCAGAATTTCATCACTGAAATAGTGATATTCAGTAAGTAATTGGATATATGAGATTGGAGAACAGAAGACTGAAGTGTGAATATAATTAGGGATCCTTTAGCAAGCATTCAGTAATTCAAAAAAGTAATTATTGAGGACCTACTTGCTCTGTTAGGCACAATTGTAGGCTCTAGGGACATACATCAGTGGGGAAAATTACATGAATTTTTTGTGGATTTGACTTGGTGAAATAAATGACAGACCTATTAAATAAATAAAGCATGTAGTGTCTTAGACAATGTTAAGTATTATGGAACAGAAGTAGGTTAGGATAATGGAGTCAGGGAGTACCTGAACAGGGGTTGTCTTAGTCAACAAATACCACAAATGGATGGCTTTAACAAAGAGAAATTTATTCTCTCATACTCTAGGAGGTTAGAAGTCCCAATTCAGGGTATCATCTCCAGGGGAAGGCTTTCTCTCTCTGTGTCAGTTTTGGGGGATGGTCTTTGTCACCAATCTTCCCCTGGCCTAGGAGCTTCTCAGCTCAGCTACCCTGGATCCAGAGGACATGCTATTCTTCTAGCTTTTGTTTCTTTGTGGTATAAGGTCCCCATGTCTCTCTTCTCATTTCTCTCTTTTATATCTCAAAAGAGATTGATTCAAAACAAAACCTAATATTATAGAGTAAGTCTTGCCTCATTAACATAACTGCCAATTATCCTACCTCATTAACATCATAGAGGTAGGATTTACAACACTTAGGAAAATCACATCCAATGACAAAATGGTAGACAAACACACAACACTGGGAATCATGGCCTCTCCAAGTTAACACATATTTTGGGGGAACCCAATTCAGTCCATGGCAGGGGGTAATCACATTGTTCATGTGTAGATATATAGATGAAAATTATAGCCGTGAAAATTTTAAAATGACATGTTTTGAGTATACGGTAAAGAAGAGAGGGACTAGGAGAACACTCACAAAATTTCTTATAGAAGAGGATGGCATTATAGGGATATGAGGGCCAAGATTAAAATGTGGCCAAAGTAGAAAGACTTTTCAACTATATGAAAGCTAAAGACAGATCAGATAAACCAAAGGTTAAAAAAGAATAGGTTTCCCAATACTCTCTTATAATACAGCTCACGTCAGCAAGATTAGGAGGAAGCCACCTTACTCTCCTCTAATATTCACACACGTACTCAGGAAAAGGAGCCTATTTCTTAGGCAATGATCACCTGCTTCCTGTGTCTACCGTACTTTCTACCTCCCCAGAGCCTTTGCGAACATCGTCTACTCCTCTTGGCAGCCCTTGTGTCCACTGTGTGCTGGAGGTGAGGAAACGGATGTCATACACTTTCTAAGGCTTTATAAACCTCACAGCAGGTGATATCTTCTATATCCAGGCTACATGAATGCTTCTAAGAAATACGATATTTTGTGATTAGGCAATGATACCTATTTTTAATCCCTTAAGGCATGGGTTCCAGTTCAGACACCATCTCTAACATTAATGAAAACGAACACTGTTGTCCCAATGCCTGAAGCCACTGTCCAGCCCCATATTTAATTTACGTGGGAAAGGCTGTCCGTTTTTGGAAGTATTCCTCAAGGTCTTCTTTTACTTTACACACAGTTGCAAAGCACATTTGTGAAAACTGATGTAACTCCTGTGAAATGGCAGGGTTGTTCTTTTTAGAAGTGGTTGAAATTTTGTGAGAATCAGTATGCTCTCTACTCAGCAAGGCGACTCACCAAAAAGCAAATCTCAGCCTCAGCCTGCGTGTGCACTGTGTCTAGGTGGGCAGGCCTTTCGCTAGTTGTTCCATCACTTCTCCGTAGCTGTGGACACCACTGTGCGTGCCCCCACTGATGGCGTGCAGCTATTTGAAAGAACATGGTAGTAGACTATAATTTCGTCTACTGTACTAAAATTCTGGCTCAAAGGCAAACCATAATGGCATAATAGGGAATCATTTTTGTCACAAAGGCATGAAAAGAAAAACTCTGGAAAATCACTCACATTAACCCTGTGTGTTCTCCAGCATGATCTTTTATGCCTTTCAGAATGACTGTGTACTTCCTGCAATGGTGATGAAGAGTAGGTAAACAAAACCGACAACATGTTTACTCCTGTCACTCATTTCAGACATGCCGCCTGGTAGTTCTGCTTACATCAGGGCATACCTTGGTGAGACAGAAAATTCCTGCATCAGTAAGAGTTCAGGGAGGGGTAATTTGACCAAAAAAAAAAAAAAATTAAAGCCAGGGGGCCTTGGATGAATTCCCTTTGTTTTCTTGAGCTGAGTCTTCCTGACTGTATCCACATTTAGGACTTAAGTATGAACGTCACAGGAGACTGTTTCTTCTCTCTAGGTATACATGAATTAAATGGAGCCGGAAAACTCTCAACGCTTCTATGCTATTACATTTAAATCCCCGCTTTCCCTGCTTCATCTCTTCAGTTTAAACACGTGATTTCTTAGAAAACGAAAATCCTTTCGAGCAGAGGAAATGTTTGTGGCTGCGATCAGTTGCAAATGAATACCAATGATAATAACTACTCTTTCTAGAAGATGTTTACATTATTTCAATTAATCCTTATGAAAATTATGAAGGAGGTGACAATATATTTATTTTACAGAGAACTTTCAAAGAAATTGTAACTCTCCAAAGTCATACAGCCACTAAGTGGCAGAGGTAGGATGAGAAGGTGCCCAGGTATTCTGTGACCTTTTCAGTATATGATTTGCTTGTCACTTAGATCTGAGTAGAGTCCCAGAAAAGATCCTGGTCAGAAGAAGAAATAATGATGTGTTTGGAGAGTCAGTAAAGGGAGAGAGGTAAAAGACGGTGAGAAACATTTAATAATATATCTACAGCTATTTTTTTCACTTTGCTTACATTAAGAAGAGGGTGCTGCTGGTGGTAATGGCACAAGAATAGAAACACTGAAATCTACTTCAAAGTATTTCTAAAGTAATGTTTGGAAATAAGTTGAGGGATGTGTCCCAGTTGGGAGACCTTTTTTATTTTAAAATTAACCCTTTCTGTGCAGCAGGTGATTGACAGCAGGTGTGTACACATCAACCAGCCATAAACAGCCAAAATCAGCCAAGTGGTCCGATGGCACATCGGGCCGCCCGTCAGATGCCTTCTGCTTGAACGTACATGGATCTTCTGAACACACTCAAGCCGTCAGTGACAGCCACTCGCTGGGCTTACTGGAACATGTGAAGGATGACAGATTTTTTAAAACTTACTTTCCCCAAATTTTGTTCTTGTGACAGGGTATAAGCAGCATCTTCCGTGGACACAGAAATAGAACTTTTCTTTCACCTCCTATGCAAGAAAATTAAAATATTAGGAAAACTTATTCTATTTGCTATCTACTGTTAATTATTAGTGCTTGTCACATAGAATTAACTCACTGAGAGTCAGAAAATTCTGTTGCTAAGGTGGCTCATTTAAAGCTATTTGAAAACAATATTTCAAACAAGACTGTGCCAAGCACACATTCAGCATTCACCGTGTGACGGCTCTGTAGAATGTGCTAACACTAAAACCAATAACTGCAACCAGCTAGAAATGCAGGATTTGTGTTTGTAATTAGTTAGCTAAAACCTTAAAACCTTGCTAACTTTCTTACTAAAAACCTAAAGTAAATTATATTTTACAGTAAATTCTAAGAATTCTATGTGGATTACTTTAAAATCAATTTACATAATATCTAGACGGGCCTGTTATGCCTGACGATAATGGCAGTTAGTGTTTATATGGCACTTAGTTTGTGCCAAGCACTATTCTAAGCAATTTTAAAAAAAGAAAAAGAAAAAAAAAAAAACCTGTTAGCCACCTTATAGGATGGAGTAGAACCGCCCCACAGGGTTTCCAAGGGGCGGCTGGTGGACTTGAATTGCCGACCTTTTGGTTACCGGCTGAATTATTTAACCACATCCACTAATTTATGCAATATCTATAGCAAAGTTATTATTTTGGTATTATTCTTATTTCCCACAAGTTTTACAGGGAAGAAGACAGAAGAACATAGAGCTTGGGTTTCATGTCCGAGCTCACACTTGTAGTAAATTGTGGACCAGGATTTTAATCCATGCTCCATAGCTCTAGTGTCTTCACATATGTAATTCTATCCTCACTACAAGTCCATAAAGCAGTCTCTGGCATTCTCTTTATTTAACAGGCAAAGAGTGAGGATTCTGAGATGCCTGGCGGTGAGAACAATGCCGTAGAGAGCAAGCAGCAGGGCTAGATTTCAGATACAAACATTATGATGTCAATACTGGCCACGTTATTATAGCATCACTTACAGACAAATTCCATAATTCCATTATGGAACGTCTATAAAGGGGAAAATAAAACAAAACAAAGACAGCCAAGAAATTCAATGGAGATTTTAACATATGATGCATAGTCATCAAAACACAAACATATCTCCTCTCAGTGTTTATCTTCATCTCATCAACAGTGATTTTCATTTTTTGTATTATACTTCCAAACTTTGTCTTCCTTGGAACTCATTCTCCCAATGTAGATTCTTGAAATTTTAATAAAATTATGATAAAATGTGTTTACATTTCAAGGATATAATAAACTCATGTGAACATTCAAAGAAATGTCTTACAGGCAAAGTCTCAGCTCTTTTGGATTTGTGTTAAAAAATGGTGTGAGGAAAGGTATAAACGGAAAGGAAAAGACATTTTAAGAATTAAGTTGTATATTTGTTTTTGAAGGACCCCTGGTGGTGCAATGGTTAACTACTCGGCTGTTAACTGAAGGGTTGGCAGTTTGACCCCCAATCATCTCTGCTGGGGGAAGACCCGGCAATCTGGCTCTGTAAAGATTACATCCAAGAAAACCTTACAGGGCACTTTTACTCTGTCACATGGGGTTGCTATAAGTCAGAATCGACTCCATGTCACCTGACAACAACCTTTCTTTGCTCTTGTATTCTCATTCCACTGAAAAATACATCTCATAACTAGAAAATACACTTAAACGAAACATCTGTTGTCAGCTACCGTGGAGTCAACTCTGACTGATGGTGAACACACGTACAACAAAAAAAACTTTGCCCAGCCTTGTGCCATCTTCGTTATTATATTTACGTTGGTATGTGTCAGTCCATTGTTGCAGCCCCTGTGTATTTTGAGTTCCATTCTGCCTAGGGGAATCATCTTCTGGTGCTGTATTTGGCAGTATTCTGTTGTGATCCGTAGAGTTTTCACTGGCTAGTTTTCAGAAGGAGATCACCAGGCCTTTCTTCCTAGTCTATCTTAGTCTGAAAGTTCTGTTGGAACCTGTCCACCATGGATGACACGGTATTTGCAATATCTATGGCATAGCATACAGTGTTATAGCAACACAGAACCCACCACAGTAAAAGAAACTGACAGACGGATGGTGGAAATAAATTTGGACCCACACAATACACTTTCATGTTACGTGATATGTTAGTGTTTATTGTGCATTCTTCCATTTGATCTTTGCAATGGTTTTTAGTTATCCAGGACAAGACTCATCACCTCCATTTAATGGGCAATGAAGCTGAGCTGGAGGGGTGCTCAGTAACCAATCCCTTACAAATCTAGGCAAGAGGGAGAGTCAGGATTAGAACAAGATCTTCCGGTCTCTACACCAGTGGGTTTACTAATGACCCCATCGCCCTGTCTCTTTGGCAAAGCTTTTCTGTGAAGAGACACTTTTTGGGGTTATATAGCCTATATGACATGAAATAAAAAAAAATTACCAAGCCCCTGAGTATAGGCAAAGTTGATAAGCAGTTTGGAGATAGATCACACATTTAATGTGTTCAAGCAACCCCACCTCCCTTCAGAGTGAACATAAATCCATTGATTCATTCAACAACTGTGCTCAAAATATACCAGTGAATAAAACAGATAAAAACATCCTTGTTTCACACTGCTGATATTCAAATAGAGGAGACACAGAATATAAATAAAAATCTGCATGGAAAAAATTTTACAAAGTAAGGTAAAAACAAAGTAGGGAGTATGAAACGATAACTCTGACTCTAAGAATCAGAGCAAAGCTGGTTCCTACGAGGCAGAGGTCACATATACCCCCATTCTCTAGATTTTCCGCTATTTCTGACACCAGCTGCCCTCCCGCAAGCATCCTTTCTCTATTGGGTTCAATAATGCATTGTAACAGTCACAGAGAACTCATGGAAACACCATAACAGCAATAACAATTTTAACAACAGAAAAGGACATAAGCAAATGAAATACGCATAGAGTGAGGTTCAGAAAGGGTCCCAGCATGGGGCCTAAATATCTAAACAACATCCACTTATATCTCTAAGGGGACTGCTTGCCCTTCTCGAAAAGCAGTGTCCATTCTTGTCAACCAGGAAGCCTTTCCAGTGGGAGCTGATGTCTCTCATGGGCTCCCTGTGAGCCACTCCTCTCAACTGACTACCGGCTCTCTTAGCAGCCTTTACACTCTGTTGCCATTGTCAGTGTTGCCTTGTTGTCTCTGTTTCATCTGGAACCTTTGCAGTTGCTGTATTCACAGTCATCACAGGTTTACTTGGTCTGTGATTTTCATCAACCTAAGGCCGCATTTAAAAGAAGTGCCCCTTCCTGGCTCTCATTGATCAGGAATTTCCATCTGAGCTTCTATGTAGGGCTTTCAAGAGTCACCACGCAGGAACTAAGGGACAACCAATTACAGTAAAGGTCAACTACAAGTCTAGTCCCACCAACCAATCCTGGTAAAGGTCAGACTGAGAGAGCCAATCTCGGTAAAGGCCAACTATTAGGAGGGAACCCCAGACAATCTGAGTAAAGGTCAGTGTTAAGTGGGGCTACCCAGCCAATCAGAGTAAAGTGACTCAGGAACCAGGACCAAAAGGCCACATTGCTTTTTGGTAAAGTGAGTCCACATCACACAGTGTGTCAAGAGACAGGTACAATTTTAAATACTGCCTTTAGGGAAGGTCTCACCAAAACATGAGATTTAAGCAGAGATCTGAATAATGGAACAGGTCTTGCAAGTCTCTGAATGAAAGGCAGCCCAGGCAGATGAACAGGAATTGAAGTCCCCTGCAGTGGGGATTCAGTGGTATGACCCAGATGAGAAAGTAATGGGCATGGCTGGATCGGGGAGTCGTTAGAGATGACCTCTAAGTGGGTAAATGAGGCTGTCTCGTGAGACGAATGAAAATTCCAGAAAACCGCACATAGACCAAAAGGCAGTCATTGGAACACAACAAGGGAATACTACGTGGTTTAAAATCAGGAAAGGTGTGGGTCAGGGTTGTATCCCTTCACCATACTTATTGAATCTGTATTCTGAGTAAGTAATTACAGAAGCTGGAATATATGAAGAAGAACATAGCATCAGGATTGGAGGAAAACTCATTAACAATCTTCCATATGCGGACAGCACTTCCTGAAAGTTAAGAGCACTTGACGCACTTACCGATGAAGATTAGAGACTACAGGCTTCAGTATGAATTACACCTCAACATAAAGGAAATAAAAACCATCAAAACTGGACCAATAAGCAACATCATGATAAACAGAGAAAATATTGAAGTGGTCCAGGATTTCATTTTACTTGGGTACAAAATCAATGCCCATAGAAGCAGTAGTCAGGAAATCAAAGGACATACTGCATTGGGCAAATCAGCTGCAAAAGACCTCTTGAAAGTGTTAAAAAGCAAAGATGTCACTTTGAAGACTAAGGTGCAACTGATCCAACCATGGTATTTTCAGTCTTCTCATAGGCATGCAAAAGCTGAACAATGAGTAAAGAAGACCCACGAAGGTTGATGTCTTTGAATTACAGTGTTGGTGAAGAATATTGAATATAACATGGACTTCCAGGAGAATGAATAATTCTGCCCTGGAAGTAATACAGTCAGAATACCCCTTAGAAACAAGGCTGGCGAGACTTTGTCTCACGTACTTTGGACATGTTTTCAGGAGGGACTTGTCCCTGGAGTAAAGTAGAGGGTCAGCAAGGAAAGACAGGAGGACCCTCAGTGAGATGGACAGACGCAGTGGCTGCAACAATGGGATCAAATATAGCAACGCTTGTGAGGATGGCACAGGACCAGGCAGTATTTCTTTCTGTTGTACATAGGGTCACTATGAGTCAGAGCTGACTTGATACAATAGATGATAGTGCCTTTAAACAGGGTGGGAGCAGATCACAGACTGAAAAGTTAAAAAGAAGACAAATTGCACAGGATTTTCAGATAGATTAGATGTAGGGAATCAGAAAAGCATGGATGTCCAAGATGACGCCAACATTTTTCCCTGAGTATCTAGAAAGATGAAGTTATTCGTTTCCAAAATGAGGAGGGATGAAAGAGGAGTAAGTTGTGAGGATGTGTGATGGGTACAATTTTAGACATTTCTAGTTTGATATTTTTATTAGGCTTCCAAGTAGATATAACAATTGTATTAATCTGGAATATAAGGGGGAAATATGGCTAATTAACATAAAGAAAGTGAAGAGTCGGCAGCAAAATGGTGGAGTAGGCAGCTCTCAGACCCCATAGCTCCCACAGAAAAATAAAAAATAAGCAGAAACTATTAGGACCAACTTTGTCTAAACTCTGGAAAACAATCAAAGGTTTACAGTAAACAAGCAAATGCTGAATCAAGAAAAAAACGACTTAAAAATTAAAAAAAAAGCTTTGCAGCTGTTTTACTTATTTGTGCCTCACTGCCTAGCTCTGTAGTGAGAAACTGAAAGCATTATCCCTAAGATCAGAAACAAGACAAGGATGTACACTTTCACCACTGCTATTCAACATTATATTGGACATTCAACTTGAACGATTAGATAAGAAAAACATAATACATTCAAATTAGAAAGGAAGAAGTAACATTATCTCTATTTGTGAATAATATGATCCTCTAGATATAGACCCCCACATGTCTGTCAGTTTGTTGTACTTTGGGGGCTTGGGTGTTGCTGTGATGCTGGAAGCTATGCCACCGGTGTTTAGATCCCAGCAGGGTCACCCATGAGGACAGGTTTCAGCCGAGTTTCCAGACTAAGACAGACGAGGAAGAAGGGCCTGGCAGCCTACTTCTGAAAAGGATTAGCCAGTGAAAACCTTATGAATAGCAGCAGAACATTGTCTGATATAGTGCTGGAAGATGAGCCCCCCAGGTTGGAAGGCACTCAAAAGGTGACTGGGGAAAAGCTGCCTCCTCAAAGTAGAGTCGATCTTAATGACGTGGATGGAGTAAAGCTTTTGGGACCTTCATCTGCTGATGAGGCATGACTCAAAATGAGAGTAAACAGCTGTAAACATCCATTAATAATTGGAACCTGGAATGTATGAAGTATGAATCTAGGAAAATTGGAAATCATCAAAAATGAAATGGAACATATAAACATCGATATCATGGGCATTAGTGAGCTGAAATGGACTGGTATTGGCCATTTTGAATCAGAAAATCATATAGTCTGCTATCCTGGGAATGACAACTTGAAGAGGAATGGTGTTGCATTCATCATCAAAAAGAACACTTCAAGATCTATCCTGAAGTACAACACTGTCAGTGACAGGATAATATCCATATGCCTACAAGGAAGACCAGTTAATACGACTATTATCCAAATTTATGCACCAACCACTAGGGCCAAAGATGAAGAAATAGAAGATTTTTATCACACTGCAGTCTGAAATTGATCGAACATGCAATCAAGATGCATTGATAATTACTGGCCGTTGGAATGCGAAAGTTGGAAACAAAGAAGAAGGATCAGTAGTTGGAAAATATGGCCTTGGTGATAGAAACAATGCTGGAGATCATAACATAATTTGTTATGATCCACACATTTGTTATGATAATTTATGATCCACACAGTCAAATGCCTTTGCATAGGCAATAAAACACAGGTAAACATTCTTCTGGTATTCTCTGCTTTCAGCCAGGATCCATCTGACATCAGCAATGATATCCCTGGTTCCACGTCCTCTTCTGAAACCGGCCTGAATTTCTGGCAGTTCCCTGTCGATATACCGATGCAGTCATTTTTGAATGATTTTCAGCAAAATTTTGCTTGCGTGTGATATAAATGATATTGTTCCATAATTTCCACATTTGGTTGGATCACCTTTCTTGGGAATAGGCATAAATATGGATCTCTTCCAGTCAGTTGGCCAGGAATCTCTCTTCCATATTTCTTAGTATAGACGAGTGAGCACCTCCCTAATATCATAACAAATTATCATAACAAGTGATAGAACTTTGCAAGACCAACGTCTTCTTCATTGCAAATCCTTCTTTCACCAACATAAACAGAAACTGTACACATGGACCTCACCAGATAGAACACACAGAAATCAAATTGACTACATCTGTGGAAAGAGATGATGGAAAAGCTCAATATCATCAGTCAGAACAAGGCCAGGGGCCGACTGTGGAACAGACCATCAATTACTCATATGCCAGTTCAAGCTGAAACTGAAGAAAATCAGAGTAAGTCCACGAGAGCCAAAATATGACCTTGAGTATATCCCACCTGAATTTAGAGACCATCTAAGAATAGATTTGATGCATTGAACACTAGTGACTGAAGACCAGACGAGTTGTGGAATGACATCAAAGACATTATACATGAAGAAAGCAGAGGTCTTTGAAAAGACAGGAAAGAAGAAAAGACCAAGACGGATGTCAGAGGAGACTCTGAAACTTGCTCTCGAACATCAAGCAGCTAAAGCAAAAGGAAGAATTGATGAAGTAAAAGAACTGAACAGAATATTACAAAGGGCAGCTGGAGAAGACAAAGTAAAGTATTATAAAGACATGTGCAAAGACCTGGAGATGGAAAACCAAATGGGAAGAACATGCTTGGCATTTCTCAAGCTGAAAGAACTGAAGAAAAAATTCAAGACTCGAGTTGCAATAGTGAAGGATTCTATGGGGAAAACATTAAATGACACAGGAAGCATCAAAAAAAGATGGAAGGAATACATAGAGTCATTATACCAAAAAGAATTAGTCGATGTTCAACTATTTCAAGAGGTGGCATATGATCAGGAACCGATAGTACTGAAGGAAGAAGTCCAAGCTGCTCTGAAGGCATTGGCGAAAAACAAGGCTCCAGGAATTGATGGAATATCAGTTGAGATGTTTCAACAAACAGATGCAGCGCTGGAGGTGCTCACTCGTCTATGCCAAGAAATATGGAAGAGAGACTCCTGGCCAACTGACTGGAAGAGATCCATATTTATGCCTATTCCCAAGAAAGGTGATCCAACCAAAGGTGAAAATTATAGAACAACATCATTAGTATCACACGCAAGCAAAATTTTGCTGAAGATCATTCAAAAATAGCTGTTATCGGTATATCGACAGGGAACTGCCAGAAATTCAGGCCAGTTTCAGAAGAGGACGTGGAACCAGGAATATTATTGCTGATGTCAGATGGATCCTGGCTGAAAGCAGAGAATACCAAAAGGATGTTTACCTGTGTTTTACTGTCTGTGCAAAGGCATTCGACTGTGTGGATCATAACAAATCATGGATAACATTGAGAAGAATGGGAATTCCAGAACACTTAATTGTGTTCATGCGGAATCTTTACATAGATCAAGAGGCAGTTGTTTGGACAGAACAAGGGTATACTGATTGGTTTAAATTCAGGAAAGGTGTGCATCAGGGTTGTATTCTTTCACCATACCTATTCAACCTGCATGCTGAGCAAATAATCTGAGAAGCTGGACTATATGAAGAAGAACAGGGCGTCAGGATTGGAGGAAGACTCATTAACAACCTGTGTTATGCAGATGACACAACCTTGCTTGCTGAAAGTGAAGAGGACTTGAAGCACTTACTAATGAAGATCAAAGACCACAGCCTTCAGTATGGATTGTACCTCAACATAAAGAAAAGAAAAATCCTCACAACTGGACCAATGAGCAACATCATGATAAACAGAGAAAAGATTGAAGTTGTCAAGGATTTCATCTTACTTGGATCCCCAATCAACAGCTATGGAAGCCAAAAACGAAAAACCAAACCCCCTGCCTTAGAGTGATTCTGACTCATAGCGACGCTATAGGACAGAGTAGAACTGCCCCATAGAGTTTCCAAGGAGCGCCTGGTGGATTTGAACTGCGGACCTCTTGGTTAGCAGCCATAGCATTTAACCACTACCAAAAAAAAACCAAACCTGTTGCCATCGAGTCGATTCCGACTCATAGTGACCCTATAGGACAGAGCAGAACTGCTCCGAAGAGTTTCCAAGGAGAGCGTGGCAGATTTGAACTGCCGACCTTTAGGTTAGCAGCTGTAGCACTTAACCACTACGCCACCAGGGTTTCCTTATACACTACCAGCAGTCAAGAAATCAAAAGATGCATTGTATTGGGTAAATCTGCTGCAAAGGACCTCTTTAAAGTGTTGAAGAGCAAAGATGTGACATTGAAGACTAAGGTGCACCTGACCCAAGCCATGGTATTTTCAATCGCATCATATGCATGTGAAAGCTGACAATGAATAAAGAAGACTGAAGAAGAATTGATGCTTCTGAATTGTGGTATTGGCGAAGAATATTGAATATACCATGGACTGCCAAAAGAATAAACAAATCTGTCTTGGAAGAAGTACAACCAGAATGCCCCTTAGAAGCAAGGATGGCGAGACTGCATCTTACATACTTTGGACATGTTGTCAGGAAGGATCAGTCCCTGGAGAAGGACATCATGTTTGGCAAAGCTCAGGGTCAGCAGAAAAGAGGAAGACCCGCAACCAGGTGGATTGACACAGTGGCTGCAACAATGAGCTCAAGCATAACAACGACTGTAAGGATGGCTCAGGATCGGGCAGTGTTTCAATCTGTTGTGCATAGGGTCACTCTGAGTCAGAACCGACCCAACGGCACCTAATAGATATAGAAAATCATAACGAATCCTCAACAAAGCTACTAAAACTAACAAATATTTTCAACAAAGTTACAGGGTAAAAGTCAACATGAAAAAATCAATTGTTTCTGTACAGCAGCAATGGCAAGAGGAAAAGGAAATTTATGAAGTAATTATATTTACAGCAGCATTTAAAAGAATAAAATGAATAGGAATAAATTTAATCATGGAAGTAAAGGACTTGTGCACTTAAAACTATAAAACTTTGTGGTAAGAAATTAAAAATCTGAAAAAAATGGAAAAGCATCCTTTCTTCATTGATTGAAGGACTGTATTGTTAAGAAGTCAGTATAACCAAAAGGAATCTACAGATTCAATGCAATCCCTATCAAAATTCTAGCAGCCTTTGTTTGCAGAACTGGAAAAGCTGATCTTCAAATTCATATGGAATTATAAAAGACCCTGAATAGCCAAAACAATCTTGAAAAAGAACAAAATTGGAGAATTAACATTTCTCCATTTAAAAACTTACCACAAAATGAGAGTTACCATACAGTTTTCTACAGGCATAAGACTAGGCATATAATATGGACCAATGGAATAGAATTTTAGAAATATACCCATGTATCTATGGCCAAGTGATTTTTAACAAGGGTGCCAAGTCAAATTCTATTAGCGATGCTGGCACAACAATATTTCCATATGCTGAAGAATGAAATTGAATCCCTACCTCTCATCATATGGAAAAATTAACTCAAAATGGATCAACAACCTTAATATAAGGGCTAAAGTCATAAAACTCTTAGAAGAAAACATAGGAGTAAATCTTCATGACACTGGACTTGGTAATTGACTCATCAAAAGCCTGAGCAACAAAAGAAAAATTAGTTAAATTTGTCTTTATCAAAACTAAAAATTTTTGTGTCTCAAAGGACACTACCAAGAATGTAAAAAGAAGGGTGAAGCAAGATAGTGAAGCAAGTGGATGCCTCCATTTACTCCCTGTTACGGATTGAATTGTGTTCCCCAAAAATGCATGTCAACTTGGCTAGGTCATGATGCCTAGCATTCTGTGGTTGTCTACCATCTTATGATCCAATGTGATTATCCTATGTGTTGGAAAAACCTCTATGATGTTAATATGGCAGGATTAGAAGCAGTTATATTAATGACACAGGACTCAATCTATAGGATTAGGTTGTATCTTAAATCAATCTCCTTTGAGATATAAAAGAGACAATTAAGCAGAGAGGAGAGGGACCTCATTACCACCAAGCAAGAGGGGCCAGAAGAGGAGCACGTCCTTTGGAACTGGGGTCCCTTCATTGTGAAGTTCCTTGACCAAGAGAAGAAAATAAAGGAAACAAGAGAAAAGAACAAATAAAAGTGAACAAACCCAATGGAAATATGGGACTCAATTAATAAATCTAACATTAAAATTATGGGAATTCCAGAGCACCCTGACAACAGTAAAAGCATTGAAACAATTATCTAGAAGATAATCAAAGAGAATTTCCAAGACCTGAACAAAGAACTAAGTCTATATATACAGAAAACTACACGACCACCAGTTAGAAGAAACGCACACACAAAAATCCACACACTGTACCCTAATAAAATTCTTGAAAACGAGGAAAGAATTCCGAAAGCAGCAAGAGAAAAACACAATATAACATACCAAGGATCTTTCATAAGAATCAATATGTATTTCTCCCTAGAAATTCTAGAGGTCAGAAGACAATGGAGTGATTTATATATAAAATACTGAATGAAAACAATTGCTAACCAAGAATTCTTTACCCACCAAAGTTGTCACTTAAAAAAGAGAGTGAAATCTAAATATTCCCAAACAAACAGAAGCTCTGGGAATTTGCCCACAAACAAATGAAAAGATCTTCACTTTCATTAGCCATTAGACAGTTTCAAATAAAAACTACAATGGGATACCATCTACCCCAGGTAAAATGGCGCTGATAAATATATGTATATATGACAACAAATTTGTCAAGGATATGGGGACATTAAAATCCTTATCCATTGCTGGTTTGACTGTAAAATAGTACAACCACTATGGGAAATGGTATGGCACTTCCCCCCCCCCCAAAAAAAAAACTAGAATTTGTTTCAAAAAACCCTAGGATCCAGCGACCCTATTCCTAGGCATATATATATATACCCTGGAGACCAAAAAAACAATGACATGAAGAGACGTGTACACATGTATGTTCATTGCTGCTTTATTCACAATAGCAAATAAATGGAAACAACTGAAGTGCCCATAAACAGATGCATGGGTGAGTACATTGTGGTACATACATACAGTGGTATACTACATAACTGTAAAGAATAATGATCAGTTTGGGAAACAAATTATAACATGGATGAACCTGGACAACATAATGCTAAGTGAAATAAGTCAAGGATATAGACAAAACCAGAAACCAAACTCGAAACCAAACCCATTGCCATCAAGCCAATTCCGACTTACAGCAACCCTATAGGGCAGAGTTGAACTCCGCCATAGAGTTTCCAAGGAGCAGCTGGTGAATTCAAACTGCTGACCTTTTGGGTAGCATTCAAGTTCTTAAAACACTGCTCCACCAGGGCTCACATTATAGGATCCCTCTTTTATAAGAAGACAAGAATATATACACAGAGAGAGATCCATATTCACTAGTATTTACCAGGGAGAGAAGCAGGGGAGGGCAAAGTACACTTTAGATCATAGAGACTTGCAATTTTTGGTGATGGAGAAAATGACACTGAATGTGGATGTATTGAGCATAGCAAAACCAAAGTAAAACTGAGTGTTTGGGCACATGTGGATGAGTACAGGCATAATGGTATACAGTTAGGTACAGGTATACGCATCGGTGAAAGCAAAAAGAAGTATCTATGCTGTTGTTAGAGGCCTTCAGGTCGGTTGCAGCTCAGCTACACTATGTACAAGAGAAAGAAACAATGCCCTGTTCTATGCCATCCCCTAAATTGTTGCTCTGTTTGAACCCATGGTTGCAGCCACTGTGTTGATCTATCTCATTGAGGGTCTTCCTTTTTCACTGACCCTCTACCTTACCAAGTATGACGTTTTCCAGGGACTGGACACTCCTGATAACATGTCCAAAGTATGTGAGATGAAGTCTCCTCATGCTGGCTTCCAAGTAGGATTATGGCTGTACTTCCTTCAAGACATTTTTTCATTCTTCCGGCAGTCCATGGTATGTTCAACATTCTTCGCTAACACCTTAATTCAAAGACATCAATTCTCCTGTCTTCTGTATTCATTGTCCAGCTTTCCCACGCATATAAAAATTGAAAATATCATGGCTTGGGTCAGACGCACCTTAGTCCTCAAGGTGACATCTTTGCTTTTTAACACTTTAAAAAAGTGTTTTGCAGCAGATTTGACAAATGTAATACGTCGTTTGATTTCTTGACTGCTGCTTCTACGGGCATTGATTGTGGATCCAAGTAAATTAAATTATTGACAACATCAATATTTTCTCTGTTTATTGTGGTGTTGCTTATTGGATCAGTTGTGAGGATTTTTGTTTTCTTTATGTTCAGGTGTAATCCACACTGAAGGCTACAGTCTTTAATCTTCATCAGTAAGTGCTTCAAGTTCTCTTCGCTTTCAGCAAGCTAGATTGTTAATGAGTGTTCCTTCAATCCTGATGTCCTGTTCTTCTTTATATAGTCCAGCTTCTCTGATTATCTGCTCAGCATACAAATTGTATAGTAAAAGGATACATGCCAGACACACAGCTTTCCTGATTTTAAACCATGCATTATTACCTTGTTCTGTTTGAATGACTGCCTCTTGGTCCATGTAAAGGTTACACATAAGCACAATTAAGTGTTCTGGAATTTCCATTCTTCCCAGTGTTATCCATACTTTGTTAAGATCCAAACATTCGAATGCCTTTGCATATTCAATAAAACACAGGTAAACATCTTTCTGGTATTCTCTGCTTTCAACCAAGAACCGTCTGACAACAGCAATGATATCCCTCGTTCCGAATCCAGCTTGAATTTCTGGCAGTTCCCTGTTGATGTACTACAGCCGATACTACAACCGTTTTTGAATGATTCAGCAAAATTTCACATGCATATGATATTAATGATATTGTTCAATAATTTCTGCATTCTGTTGGATCACCTTTGTTTGGAATATGCACAGATACGAATCTCTTCCAGTTGATTGGCCAATTTCTTGGTATAGGTAAGTGAGTGCTTCCAATGAACATTAGTTTGTTGAAACATCTCAGTTGGTATTCAGTCAATTCCTGGAGCCTTGTTTTTTGTCAATGTCTTCTGTGCAGCTTGGACTTCTTACTTCAATATCATTGTTCATTGATATAGGCTACCTCCTGAAATAGTTGAATGCTGACCAATGCTTTTTGGTATGGTGATTGTGTCTATTCCTTCCATCTTCTTTTGACACTCTCTGCATTGTGCAATATTTTGGCCATAAAATCCTTCAAAATTCAATTCAGGGCTTGAATTTTTCTTCAGTTCTTTCAGTTTGAGAAATGTCAAGCTTGTTTGTTCTTCCCTTTTGGTTTTCCAACTCAAGGTCTGTGCATGTTTCGTTATAGTACTTTATTTTGTCTTCTTGAGCTGCCCTTTGAAATCTTCTGTTCAGCTCTTTTATGTCATTTTTTCTTCAGTTCACATCAGCCACTCAAAGTTCAAGAGAAAGTTTCATAGTCTTTTCTGACGTTCATTTTGGTCTTTTCTTTCTTTCCTGTCTATTTTACAACCTCTTACTTTCTTCATGTATGCTGTCCTTGATGTCATTGCACAACTCATCTGGTCTTCAGTCATTAGTGTTCAATGCATTAAATCTATTCCTGAAATAGTCTCTAAATTCAGATGGTATATACTCAAGGTCATATTTTGGCGCTCATGGACTTGCTGTAATATTCTTCAGTTTCAACTTGAACTTACATATGAGCAATTTGTGGTCTGCTCTGCAGTCAGCCCTGGCCTTGTTCTGATGATATTGGGCTTCCCCAACATCTCTTTCCTTAGAGGTAGTCCATTTGATTCCTGTGCATTCCATCAAGTGATGTCCACGTGTATTGTCACCCTTTATGTTGTTGGGGAAAAAAAGGCATTTGCATTGGATAAATCATTGGTCTTGCTAAATTCTGTCACGCGTGTCTGGTATTGTTTCTATCACCAACGCCATATTTTCCAACCATCGATCCTTCTTCTTTGTTTCCAAATTTCACATTCCAATTACCAATATTAACTATGCACGTTGATTTCAGTTTTTCACTGATTTCAGACTCCAGAAGTTGGTAAAAGTCTTCAATATCTTCAACTTTGGCCTGGTGGTTTCTGTGTAAATTTGAATAATAGTCATATTAACTGGTCTTCCTTCTAGGCATGTGGATATTATCTTACCACTGCCTGTGTTGTACTTCAGGCTAGATCTTAAAGTGTTCTGTTTTCAATTTGTCTTTCCTGGCATAATAGACCATAGGATTGCCTGATTAAAAATGGCCAACACTAGTTCATTTCAGCTCACTAATGCCTAGGATGTTAATACTCATGCGTTCTGTTTCACTTTTGATGACTTCCAAATTTCCTAGATTCATACTTTATACATTCCATATTCCTATTATTAATGATGTTTGCAGCTGTTTCTTCTCATTCTGAGTCAGGCCACATCAGCAAATGAAGGTCCCATAAGCTTTAGTCCATCTATGTCATTATTTTGACGCTACTCTGAGGAGGCAGCTTTTCCCCGGTCATATTTTGAGTGCCTTCCAACCTGTAGGGCTTATTTCCTGGCGGTGTATCAGATGGTGTTTCACTGCCCTTCATAAGGTTTTCAGAGGCCAATTTTTTCAGAAGTAGATCACCAAGTCTTTCTTCCTAGTCTGTCTTAGTCTGGAAACTCCCTTGACACCTGTCAACCCAGGGATCCCCTACTGGTATTTGAAATACTGGTGGCATAGCTTCCAGCATCACAGGAGCATGCAAACCCCCACAGTGCAACAAACTGAGAGATGAGTGATGGGGTTAGGAGGTAATGGGGAGTTTTTGTTTAACGTGTACAGAGTTTCCACTTGGGATGATAAAAATTTTTTGTTAAGTAGTGGTGATGTTATGCATTTTAAATATAATGTCACTGAAATATACTTAACAGAGTTAAAACAACATATCTCATGCTGTGTATTTTTGAAGAAAAGCATAAAAATTGGTAGCTAGTGGCTAAGATATTGAACAACTCAGAATATGAACATTTTCCTCATTTTATAAACATTTTATGAACAGCATCTATTTAGAATTTGAAGAAATAGCAATGAAGTTTGGTCAAATCGGAGAATGATCAAATCTAAGACACTGTGGGTGTCTCAGAATGTATGTGAAAAGTTTGTTTCAAGAAAAAAGGAACAGGTCAATAGCTGCTTTTAGGTCAATTATGTTAAGGGCTTTCAGTTGACTATTGGATTTAGTTAGGAGAACATTATTGATAAAAAATATATACTGATTTGTGCCAATAGATGATCTATTAAGACCCATCAGTAACTTTTAGCTCCCCTTCTTTTATATTAAAAATGTCAAGCTTTAAATGGCCCTCTTTGATTTAACTAGAAGATGATGTTGAGAACCATATTCAAGTGGGTTCAAGAGAGAAAAGAGGAGAGGAATTGGAATCAGGAAAAAATATGTATACCAATTTATCAAGTAGTTTTTCTGTAAAGTCAGTAAAGAAATGGTTCAGTAACTACAGAGAGATGTAGAGTGTGAGGAATATTTTGTTTGTTTTCAGTTTGGGGTTTGGTTTTGGTTTTTATATGGGAGAAATTATAATATTTCCACATGCTGAAGTGAATCATAAGACAGAGAAGGGAAAACTGATGATGAAGGAGATGGGGAAAATTAATGTAATTTCTTTAGGTTGGTAAGAGGGCAGAAAATCCACTGGGCAAGTGGAAGGAAGCATGAGATAAGAGGATAAATGGAAGGTAGAAAAGACACATAGAGGAAAGAAGGACCGAGGAGAGAAAGAGAATGAAAGTATTAGGGTAGTGGAGCATACATGTCATCTACAAGAGCCCACCATTACAGTTAGCATGCAGAATAGCTTGTCTGCCCTTAAATTAACCTCTGCTTCACTTATTCTTGGTCACTTATTCATGCTTCTCTACCTCTCCATGAGCTGTGGAAACCACTGGTCTTTTTACTGTTTCTATAGTTTCGCCTTTTCTAGAATGTCATATAGTTGAAATCACACAATATGTAACCTTTTCAGATTAGCTTCTTTCACTTAGCGATATGAATTTAAGTTCCACCATGTCTTTTCAATGCTTCATAGCTCATTTCTTTCTCTTTTGTTGAGTAAATTTTATTGTAGTAAAATACGTATAACATAGACAGAAACTGTGTCCGATATACACCAACTCCCCATTCTCCTCTCCCCCAAGTTCATATCTTTTTATCACTGATATGCCATGGTTTGTTTATCCATTTATCTGTTGAAGGGCATTTGGTTGATTCCAGCTGAATAAAGTTGCTATACACAATGGTGTGTATGTTTGTGTGCGGACATAAGTTTTCAACTCATTTGAGTAAATACCTAAGAGTGTGATTGCTGGATCACATGGTAAGATCATACTTAGCTTTGCAAGAAATTGCCAAACTGTCTTCCAAAGTGGTTGTACCATTTTTCACTCCCACCAGCAATGAATGAGAGTTCCTGTTGTTTGACATCTCACCGGCATTTGATGTTGCCAGTGCTTTAGATTTTATCCATTCTAATAAATGCCTTGTACTATCTCCTTGTTTTAAATTTCAATTCCCTAATGACATATATTGAGCATCTTTTCATATATTCATTTTCCATCATCATAGCTTCTTTGATGAGGTGTCTGTTCAGACCACTTACCCACTTTTTAATTGGGTTGTTCCTTTTTTTATCCTTAAGTTTTAAGAGCTCTTTGTATCTCTTAGATACAAGTGTTTTGTTTTGTTTAACAGGGTAAGACTGAGCTATTTTATAGATGAGAAGAATGGGACCCAGAAAGAGAACAATGCGAATTTGCTCAGAGTATGAAATTTTTAGTCATCCAATGTACCCTCCAAGTTTTAAATTGAAAATTAGCTATGCAATTTTTCTTTAAAAATGTTCTATTGTATGCTTATTAAAATCTCTTCCTTAAAACAGTAGAAAAGGGACTAATGAGCCATTCTACTGTGAAGGTTAACTATATATGTATCTGACTAGTTTTGTATAAGAAGATTTGTTTTATTTGCTTACCTTGCTTCTAATGATGGCATTTATGCACACGAAGCAATTACTAGCCCCAAGTTCAAAATAGAGCCCCCTTCCTTACTTACAACTTAAGGATGAGAATGACCTTAGCCTTGATCCCACAGGGACTTGCTCTAAGGGGTGTGATTTGTTTTATGCCCCAAATGGGCAAGTTCTTTTTGGGTTCGAAAGCAGAGCAACTATCGGTCTGCATGGCAGTATTCACAAAACATGTTTTCCAACACGGATGAGAACTAAAGTGCTTGAGGGAATATAGACAACAAAATACCCATGTTTTCTCATTAAAGAAAGCTATCCATTCCCTCCCAATCTACAGAACACCTGTAATTACATGCAAATGATGTGATTTTCAACTGTTGTGAAAATTTAATAATTAAGTGCAGTACAACAATACTTTAAATAACTCACACAGCCTACCATCAGGAATAAAACTTCTAGAACACAAATAATATTATTCTAAGCTTTGAGGGCAGAAAGGAGGATACAATAGGCCAAGTATAGACAATTTAGAGAGTCATGAGAAAGAACTGAATATTTGTTGCTTTTTTCCTTTTTTTTTTAGCCCATTATAGGAAGATGGCAACCTCAAGCTTTTGCTATAAAATATCTAAGACCCTGGAAAAAGAGTACTTATATAGTTGTCAGAATCTGGCACTGGTCCAATAGAGCTCTCACTTAAAATTTCTACAATTAAGTTGGCTAATGAGAATCATGTTAACACAAAATAGCTCATGCTTTCATGTTGAGAAAGGATCTTCATGTTCCTAGTTAAGCGAGGTTAAAAAAAAAAGGAAAAGAAAAGGCAAATTAATCCAATTACCTTGTTTTTTCTTTCCTTATTCCAAGGGAAAAAAGTGTGTTTCTTCACAATCAACACTCAGCGCATTTCCCTAATTAATGCAATTTGATAAAATGAAACAAATTCCTGATGTCTTTAGCTGAGTTCTGCCTAATGAAGTTGGGTTATATGAAACATTAACTGCAGAGCAAAATCCATTTCTGTGGCCAGGGAAACACACATTTATCATTTCAGTACATTTACTTTGGAAGTACCAATCATGAAAGCTTATCACTACAATCATCATGACTTGATAAATCAACATAAATTAGCATTTTGATCAATGTGGTCATTAAGCCCAGGCTGTGTAAGAAGGAATCTATTGCCCTGTAAAGTGGAACAAGTTAACTCTGCATCTTGACAGGCAGAGTGGTAAGAGACTGCCTGCTTGACAACCTTCATTTTTCCATTTGAAATTGTATTTATCTTGCGGAGTTTGACAATAACCAGTGATATGCTTCAAATCATAGAAAGGAAGTTTATTTCCATAAACCTACAGTTAACAGTGTTTTAAGCAAAAGGCAAAAGAGCTGAAAGTTGCTGAAGTTTGCATGAAATCTACAAATACCTTTGTTCATTCACACCCTTTTCCAAGCAGCACTTTGTACTTTCTAAACAATATTATATATTCACTGGGATTATGAGAACGGTATGGAAATATTAAAAAATTTTTTTAACCTACCAAAAAAGAATCAAACATACAAAATTTTCTTTATTCTTTTTCAGATAACTATCATTCCAATATCATTCCAATAAACTTAAATACTTCCTAGGGTCGCTATGAGTCGGAATCGACTCGACAGCACTGGTTTTTAGTGTTCCAATGCACGTGGCATTTCTAGTTAATTTTATTATTATTATTAGCAAAAGGAAACCCTGGTTTCATAGTGGCTAAGTGCTACGGCTGCTTAACCAAGGGGTCGGCATTTCGAATCCACCAGGCGCTCCTTGGAAACTCTATGGGGCAGTTCTACTCTGTCCTATAGGGTCACTATGAGTCGGAATCAAATCGACGGCACTGGGTTTTTGGGTTTTATTACCAAAAGTCAATACTGTGTTCAGATTTCCTTAGTTTTTGAACTAATGCCCTTGTTCTGTTGCATGACCTGATCCAAGACACCACGTTTTATTTAGTGGTCATATCTTCTTAGGCTCCTCTTGATTATGATAGCTTCTCAAAGTTTCGTTGACCTTGGTAGTTTTGAGGGGAACTGGTCAGGTATCTTGGGTAAATGTGCCTCTATTAGGATTTGCCTGATGTTTTTCTCATGATTAGACTGGGGTTGTGGATTTCTGGGAGAAAGATCACAGAGCTAAAGTGCTATTCTCATATCAAGGCACTTGTTCAGTAAAACTCTCACTTAAAATCTCCATAATTAAATTGGCTGAGAACCATATTAACACAAAGTAGCTTATACATTCATGTTGAGAAGTGATTGACTTTACTTATCACTATCTACATGCCTGGTAAACTGTGGATATAACCTTGATCACCTGGATAAGATGGTGTTTGTCAGGGTGATTTACTGTGAAGTTAACCCACTTACCTCCTTCTGCCCTCCCTACGACTACTTTCTATACTATACTCTTTGGAAAGAAGTCACTCTGTGCAGCCAAAACTTGAACAGAGTTATAGTCCACTTCCTTGAAGACAGGGTCACTATAAGTCAGAATTAACTCAATGGCAATGGGTTTATTATCTATTTATTTATTCAACAATTTCCTTAAATCAAAATGGAGTCATAGATACTTATTTTATATTTTGAGTTATATTCTATCACTACTTTATTTTTTTCTTCAAATTGTTCCAGTTTTGGCCATTAAAGATTCTTTCAATTGACTCCTCTATCTCTTTGGCATGTCCTGATCATTTTGTGTGGGGACAGAGGAAGTGTTAAGAGCTGACTTTTAGCATTATAAGATGGTTCAGACCCATCTTATAAATTTCCTTGCCCCCATCCTAGAATCAGCCATTTCTCCAAGGAACCCTGGTTGTTTTATAGGAAAATATTATTATAAACCAAGACTGGGCATTAGGAGTGCTCGTTGCTAATGTTGTTGTTGTGTGCTGCCAAGTCCGCTCTGAACCCAGCAACCCTATAATGGCAAATTAGAACTCTAGGGTTCCTAGGCTGAAATCTTTGCTGGGATGTTATTGCTTCTAGGTCTTATCGGTTAAAAAAGCAAGGAAATGAATTTGTGCATATTAACCCATGTATAATACTTTGTCTTCTCGAGCTGCCTTTTGAAATCTATTCAGCTCTTTTACTTCATCTTTCCTTCCTTTTTGCTTTAGCTACCCAATGTTCGAGAGCAAGTTTCACAGTCTCTTCTGACATCCATTTTGGTCTTTTCTTTCTTTCCTGTCTTTTTTAATGACCTCTTGCTTTCTTCATGGGTGATGTCTTTCATGTCATTCCAAAACTCGTCTTGTTTTCAGTCATTAATTGGTGTTCATTCCTTCAAATCTCTACTTGAAACAGTCTCTAAATTCCAGTGGGATGTGTCTTTTTTTTTAATTTTAGCCATTCTAATATGTATTTAGTGATATCTTATTTTGTTTTAATTCACATTTCCCTAATGACAAATCATGTATAGTATTTTTACATACAATTATTTGTCATTTCTATATCTTCTTTGCTCAAGTGTCCAGATCTTTTGCCCATTTTTTTGATTCGTTTTTTTTTTTACTATGGTAGAATTTTCATTAATCATTGTATATTTGGGACACAAGGCCTTGATCCCATATTTATTTTACAAATATTTTTTCCTAGTCTGTGAGTTGTCTTTTCATTCTCATAGTAGTGTCTTTTGCAGTGGAGAGGTTTTTTATTTTAATAAAGTTCAACTTAACTATTTTTTCATGTATTATGCTTTTATGTGGTGTTACAACTAAGAACTCATCACCAAACTCAAAGTCATGCATAATGTTGCCTATGTTTTCTTCTAGAAGTTTTAGAGCTTGGAATTTTGCGTTTAAATCTGTGATTCATTTTAAGTTAATATTTATGAACAATGTAAGTTCTTTGTCTAGGTTTGTCTTTTTTTTTTTTTTAATATGGCTATCCAATTATTTCATAACCATTTGTTGGAAAAAATATTCTTTCTGAATTGAGTTGCCTTTGTTTCTTTGTCAAAAATCAGCTGAGCATATTTTTATGGGTCTATTTCTGGGCTCCCTTTTCTGTTCCAATAATTTACATGTCTATTCTTTCACCAAGTCAATGCTGTCTTGATTATTGTAGATTTATACCCACTGTGGTAAGTTTGAAATCACTTAGTGTTTGTTTTGATTCAAAATGGATTGCTAAGATTTTTATTGGGACTTCTGTGAATATGTAGAACAAGTTGGGAAGAACTGACAACTTAATGATATTGAGTCTTCCAAATGATGAATGTGGAATAACTCCCCTTTTACTTAATACATTTTTTAATCTTCTAATACCCAAATTTACCTATGTAAAACCATTTTTAAATTGCCCCACTATTCTTGAATGTTCTGTCCTGACCAGTGTTGAGAATCACTGGCCTAAATGCTGAGAAAAAGCCACATGAATGCAAGATTAAACACTAGGGTTACCTACTAAACCTTGCTTGCAGGATGGTATTTGGAGCAGCTGAGCTAGCACTGGCTCTCAGTGATTGGACTGGCATGACTGACTCAAACACCTTGTTAGTTTCCCTTATTAATACCTTGTCAGACCTCAGCTGTCTAGTGGTTTGAAAGGAGGAAATATTTTTCTTCAGACCAACAACTAAAGACCTGCAGAAACTCTCCTTTCCCTACGGTATAATCTTGACCTCATCTATGCCTTTCGACAAGCTATAATTAGAAAATTTAACTGCAACACCTACAACTGGAGATAGCCTTGTCTGTTTTGTGGGGTGCTCACATACCTCCTAGTTATAATGTGATTCTTGTCTGCAAGCTGCCTGCATACTAAGGCTGCTAACACCTGCTGCCTTCTCCTGGGGCATCCATGCACTGCTTGTCCTCCTCCCTGTAAGCCTCCTGACAAACAGAACAAGAGGTAAACATACCTCAAAGAAAAATAAAGAGGGATACCATTTATCGCCAGATACCTAAACTGTTATAAAGACATGGTAATTAAAAGCATATTGTTTAAGTGGTAGTATAAAAAAACAAACCAAACCCAGTAGCGTCGAGTCGATTCCGACTCACAGCGACCCTACAGGATAGAGTAGAACTGCCCCATAAAGTTTCCAAGAGCGCCTGGCAGCCGACCCTTTGGTTAGCAGCCCTAGCACTTAACCACTATGCCACCAGGGTTTCCAAGTATGCAGACCGATAAAACAGAGTAGGGAAATTCAAATTAGATCCTTTTATAAATAGGAAATCGTAGAAACTTGTAAGATCGGAGATGGCGTCACCCATCAGTGGGAACGGACTGGGTTACTTATGATGAGTGCTTGGCCAACTCGTCCTTGGGTGGCGCAACAGGCCCCTGGGTGCACGAACAGTTTGTGCTCAAATCCTAATCTAAAGTTTGGCAGTTTGAACTCACCCAGCAGCGCTGTGGAAGAAAGGCCTAGGAACCTGCTTCATAAATGTTAGCCGAGAAAACCCTACGGGGCTGCCCTACTTCGGAACACACGGGGTTGCCGTGAGTTGAACTCAACAGGCTTAAGCTGGAAAAATAAAATTAGACCTCTAATTCCCACAATTCAGAAAATATATTCCTGATGAATCAAAAACCTAAATGACAAATGTAAAACTTTAAAAACTAGAAGACAATAGAGAATATTACATTCATAAACTCAGGATATGAATCATTTTGCACAAAGCATAATAAAAAATGGATAAATCACATATATTATGATTTAAAATATGTTGACAAAAACACATAAACATAAATAAATCAAGGGGTATATGCAATGCATAAGCCAAAAAAGAAACAGTAGACAATTAAAAATAAATTGGATCTAAATAAATCGTCCTATGATTTGTCTTGTTAATTCAAAAAGTAAAATACTGCACAAGTTAGATCCATTGTGTTACATTTTATTGGCTGCCTCAAAAGCACACAAAGTAATAATAAATACATTGTTTGAGAAGAAGTGCATACTGTACGTGTTAAAGCATGAAAGCGTGACGGGGAAGATACCGATCTCAGAGAAAGAAGGCCGTCATGGAATTAAGAAGGCATTGAAGCACACTTCAATAAATATTTAAGTTTTCTTTGGTCACACGCTATTCGAAGTAAATAGAGAAAAAGTTGCCAGTTGTGTGGCCTGGATGATGGGCAATGGTTGTATTAGTCTGTAATTTCTCTAAATATCTGAAATCGTTTCACAATTCTAAAAATGTACTTTAAAAGAAAAGGTGAAAAATATCTGAAAATCTAAGGTGAATATCTCAGAGTGCTTAGATTACGGATAATTTTATTTATTTATTTTTCCATTTAACTTTTATATTTTCTAGTACACATCACTACTGTTAAAATAAGAAAAATATTTTGAAAGTTGAAGTATTTCAAACTTTTTCTAAGTTTTCTAAGCAAGTGCAGAGTTTTAAAGGATGTATAAAATATATAGAAAACTTGCATTAAAAACTAACTCAAACACTACTTTGTCTTTCTGTCCCTCTCTCTTCCCCTCTCTCTCTGCATACGCAGAGGGGCTTATAATTTAAAGCGTAAGAATTTACTTCCCAGGCGTTAGGATTTGTTTTCATCCGAGCGAATTTACATTTCATTTCCCTATTTTGCACGTTATCATAGGTCATTCTGACATTCAGTGTTCTGTACAGAAAATTGTCTTTTGCATTTGAAGTACAGATTAATTAATCAAATATTAAGAAAATAATTTACTTTCAAACAAGTCATTAGCAAGGCTGAAAAGATGGCCTTAAACTATTCTGTGCTAAAAAAATTAAAAAATAAAAAAAATCTTTTGCCATCAAGTCAATTCCTACTCATAGCGACTCTGTAGGTGAAAAAATATTTGTAAATTAAAGTGGTAGTGAGGTTTTTAGTAGTCTAGGTGTTAATATGAAGAATTATTTCTCTTTTCCTATTATCACAAAATCCGGGTTTTTGTGTTTTCAGTTTTCTTTTTGGAATTATAGGACCATAAAGCAACAGTTACTAGAGTAAAATCTATGAATATGTAAATGAGAATACTGCTATGTTAGAGCAGATACACTGGAAATTAAACAGCCTGTTGGATAGAGGTGGGGCTTGTTAAATCAGCAGAACGTGAGAGATGCTTCTCATCTCTTTTGTTGATTCTGGGCAACTCATTCCAGGACTGAAAATTTTTTCTGCTCCTGAAGAGTCTGTCTGAAATCTAACAGCACTGTCTTCAGGTCCGGAAGGTGCTCAACGTGAGATGTTAGGGAAGAAAACGAAACTAGACAGATTATGTGAAAATGACTGCCTCTCGCTCTGGAATGGGAAGAGTAACCATTGATTATACTGTTAGCCACCTATAACTGTACAGTAATTGTAACAATCCTACAGAGAGTCCTCACATTGCTCTACAGTTTCTCCTTACTAGAATCTTTTCAATCTCTTAGCTTTGTTCAGCTATGAAATAATTCTTGATGTTTTACACTTTAGACTTGTCTTCCTGGCTTGGTAAAGTTCAGCTAACCGTTTTCCGGATGTCTAGACTGTTCTAGTTGGTCTTCTTCAGGTCAGACACTCACTTTTATCAAAGTTCTTAGTCATAATTTCAGTGATTTCTTATTATTTATTCTTTACTACTGAAGCTGTATGACAAGCTGCACCAAGAACATTTATAAACCGTACTGCTAGGTAGAGTTTAGTTCAACTGACACCTTTGATTTACTTTTTAAAGGTATAATTTCTAATTCAGATTATGTGGCCCTGAAACTTGTTCTGTCTGGGGTGTTTTTTTAAAAAGCTGGTCTGTTTTGATTCTTTGTTTTGCATTTGGTATTCTATTAAAGCAACAAAAAAGAAAAACAAAAAAACCAAATTCATTGCCATTGGATTGATTCCCACTCATAGCAACTTTATAGGATAGAGTAGAACTGCCCCATAGGGTTTCCAGCACTGTAATATTGACGGAAGCCAAGCGCCACATCTTCCTCCCGTGGAGTGGCTGGAGTGTTTGAAACACTGATTTTCAGTTACCAGCTGAGTGCTTAACCACTTCTATTAGGGCTCACTATATTTAAAAAAAAAAAAAGAAAAATAGAGAATTTAAACCCTTCTGTATTAAAGCACTAAAACCAAAAACAAACCCACTGCTTTTGAGTCGATTCCAGCTCATAGTGACCCTATAGGACAGGGCAGAACTGCCATATAGGGTTTCCAAGGCTGTAAACCTTTATGGAAGCAGACTGCCACATCTTTCTCCCATGGAGCAGCTGGCAAGTTTCAACACCCAACCTGTCAGTTAGCAGTTAGGTGCTTAACCAGTGTGCCACCAGCCACCAGGGCTTCTGTACTAAAGCCCCAAAACCAAAAAACTCATTACCGTCAAGTCGACTCCAACTCATATGACCCTTATAGGACAGAGTAAAACTGCCCCACAAGATTTCCAAGGAGGGGCTGGTAGATTTGAACTGCAGGCCTTTTGGTTAGCAGCTAAGTTCTTAACCACTATACCACCAGAGCTGTGTAATGCACAAGAGGGTTTAAATGCTCTAGTTTCTTTTCCTTTCAATGTGAAAAGTATCTGCCTAGATTATTGTCATTACGTGGAATTGGCCCCTGATTCATGACAACTCCATATGCAGTGGAACTGCCCGGCCTTGCACTATCCCCCTGATTGGTTGGGGATTGCACCATTGTTATCCATAGAGTTCTCACCAGCTAATTTTCAGAAGTAGATCTCAAAACATATTATACAAAGAAAACAACTAATCAAAACGGTTTGGTAATGGTAAAATGACAGACATATAGACCAAAGGAATAGAATTGAGAATCCAGAGATCAGCCTGCCTGCACATCTGTGGTCAATAATCTTTGACAAGAGTGCTAAATTCATCAAATGGCAAAAGACTAGCCCCCTTGGTAAATGTTGCTATGACAATTGGATGAAAAAGAATGACTTTAGGCCCATATCTCACACCATATACAAAAACTAACCAAAAATAAATCAAAGACCTAAATACATGACCTAAAACCTTAAAACTATTAGAAGGAAACACAGGAGTAATGCTTTGGGATCTAGTCTTCAACAATGGATTCTTAGATATGATCCCAAAAGCATAAGCAACAAAAGACAAAAGAGATAAATGGGATGTCATCAAAAGTAAATAAATAAAAACTTATGTACATTAAAGGACTTTATCAACAAAGTCCAATGCCCCTCTCTCAGTTTGTTGTACTGTGGTAGCTTGTGCATTTCTGTGATGCTGGAGGCTATGCCACTGGTATTTCAAATACCAGCAGGGTCACCCATGGTGGACAGGTTTCAGCAGAGCTTCCGGAATAAGACAGAAGAGGAAGAAGAACCTGGTGATATATTTGTAAAAACAAATAGGCCTTTGAAAATGCATAACATTGCCAAGAATGGAATTCTAGAAAACTTAATTGTACTCATGTTGAACCTGTACTTAGCCTAAGAGGAAGCCATTTGAAAAGAACAACAGAATATTGCATGGTTTAAAATCAGGAAAGGTGTGTGTCAGGGTTGTATCCTCTCACCAAACTTATTCCGTCAGTATGCTGAATAAATAATCCGAGAAGCTTGACTGTATGAAGAATGCAGCATCAGGATTAGAGGAAGACTCATTAACAACCTGCGATATGCAGATGACACAACTTGTGCTGAGACTGAAGAGAATTGAGGCACTTGCTGATAAAGATCAAATACTACAGCCTCCAGTGTGGACTACACGTCAACATAAAGAAAACAAAATTCCTCACAACTGGACCAATAAGAACATCATGATAAACAGAGAAAAGACTGAGGTTGTCAAGGATTTCATTTTACTTGCATCCATGATCAATGTCCCTGGAAGCTGCAGTCAAGAAATCAAGCGATGAATTTCACTGGGCAAACTTGCTGCAAAAGGCCCCTTTAAAGTGTTCAAAAGCCAAGATGTCACTTTAATGACGAAGGTGAAAATACCCAAGCCATGGTATTTTCAATCGCCCCACAGACATGTGAAAGCTGGACAATGAACAAAGAAGATCTATGAAGAATTCATGCCTCTTAATTATGGTGTTGGTCAAGAATAGAATATACAGTGGACTGCCAGAAGAACAAACAAACCTGTCTTGGAAGAAGTACAGCCAGAATGCTCTTTCAAAGCAAGGGTGGTGAGACTTTGTCTTGTGTACTTTGGACACGTTATCAGGACTGGGCAGCACCGAACAACACCTCCTTGCCCACACAAACTGAGATCTCATTTGGACCCACTTTAGTATTAAAACCCCTCCCTCTAGTGCCTATACCCATTGCTGTTGAGCTCATAGCAACCCTATAGGTCAGAGTAGAACAGCACCAGGGTTTCCAGGATCGGCTGGTGGATTCAAACTGCCAACCTTTGGTTAGTAGCTGAATGTTTAACCACTGGCCCACCAGGGCTCCTCTAATGCCTATTTGTGGATCCAAAACTTCCTTTTAGCACATACTTATTCATTTAGCTTTTAAAAAATGCTTGAAGTATATACTCGAAAAATTCATTCTTTTCTTTTGATTTCAAATGTCTTGTGTTTTACCAAGCATTTCTAAGTGTTTGGAAGAAAAAGTGAGCCATCCATGTCAATTTAATCCCTTACATTGAACTGTGTCATCTTTTAAGATATACCAATTTCACAAATACTTGGACAAGTTTCTTTAGGCTTCTATCAATTCTTCTGCTTAATACTTTTCTTTTTCTCTTACAAAATATATTGCAGAATATGTGGGTTTGTACTGTCAATAGGGAGAAAAGGGGAATTGATAGTTAATCTATTGAAGCTCTCCACAAATGTTAGAAAATTGCTTATTTTCTTCTTCACACATGACTGAGCTACCATTAACAGCATGACTGATATCTCTGCTTTGTCTTGGGAGACTGTGTACTTGTGAACAGTCCACTTTCATGCTGATAATTACATTCCACCAAAATTTGCTTCTTTCCAAATGCGGTGTTCAGTTATCAATAAGCATTGTCTGAGGGGCAATAGGTCTCTTTTCTGTCACTCTGTGTACAAGACTCATTTGTCACTGCCCATATCATTTTAAATATATTCCTTCTGTATCTTTAGCAATTAATTTATTATTATTACATATTATTTAACTTTATCCTTTTAACACATGGCAGGACATATAGTCTCCTATATGTTTCAAGTGTAGGACTGAACTCCTACAAGATATTAATTATAGTTTATAAGAGACCTCTGCAAGTTAAATATTATCCAGCTGAGCACTTGAGAACATTGATGCTCAGAGAGGCTGAGTATTCTTGCCCAATTCACTGGTAGCAAAAACAGGATTTGAGTCAAGTTTTGTATCTTAAAAAATTCATACTATTTTCGTTATAGCTCATTACTTTCAGCTTTCCAGGTAGTACAGCAGAAAAGGTGATTTACTGTTAGTCAAGGAGCAAGCTAATGTCATTGACCTTCAAATCAGTAAGTTTTCTACATAAATACACTTCCCAAAATTAGAGGATGTGGTCTTCTCACTTTCCTTCTGTCCAGAGCCCCTGCCCAGGACAGAGTCACATCTGGGATGCAAAGCATTGTGGTTCTCTGCAGCATTTTTTTTCTGTTTTTGTGAGGATCACAGCACTGGAAGGCATGTATGTAAAAATTCTGCACACTAAATTTAGGGCATTTCAGTTATTATAAATATATGTTTGCCTTTATTTAATCAACACATAGCTTTTGTTCATGCAATATGTGCCAGGAAATGTGGCAGTAGTTGGGAAATTGGAGATAGCTCAGACAGTTCCTGCTATTTGTAAGCTCAAAGTCAAGAAGGAAAATTGGTATACAAGAAATAGAAATAGGCCATGATAAACACAGTAGGAACAAGTCTACAACGGAGAAATCGCAAAGATATGGTCCAGAAACAAATGTTATCTTCATAAGGGAAGTGTCAGATTTCATGTTGAGCAGAAAGATTTCTCCAAGTTCGATACAGCAATATTATAAAAATTTCTCCTCAGCCCGGAGGACATATGGAGCCAAGTTGCTCCCTGAGTAGTTTTAAAATCCTTCATTTGTTCACTTATTCAGTAATATTATTGAATATCTATTTTATTCCAAGAGCCATTCGGTGCTAGGTTGAACAAAGAAAGAAACAGCACTTGCCCCATTGGAGCTTACCAGTCTAGAGGGAAAGACGTATCTCAATCAAATTAACTGAAATGTACACAGATTAAACAACTGTAACATTGCATCTGTGACCAGTAATGTGAAAAATAAATACGTGACCCATGGAGAGTCTGTAATTGGTTGTTGTTGCTTCCTTTTTCTCCTGATTGTGGAGGTTAGAGAGTCCTTCTCTGAGGGAGTGATATTTGATCTGACATCTGAAGGTTAGGCAGGACTTATCTACAGGTACTGGGAAAGGAACAATATTCCAACCAGAGGAAACAATGTGTGCAAATAACCAAAGAGGCCCTGGCAAACAGGTGGCACTGAACGAAAGCTTCTATGTCACTGGGGTACAGAGGAAGGTTAGCATAAAGCTGGAGAAGGATATATATAAAAGTCTCACCACATCAGGCTCCTACGCCATGTTAAAAAAGCTCTGTGTTCATTTTCAGAGAAATACGTTTTATACATGAATGGATTGGCAGTGGTGTGGAAAACGTGTTAGAACAGCGGCCATAATGGACAAATTAGATACCAGTTAAAAAGCTCTTCAGTAGTCCAGGTGAGAGGGATGCAGATGAGATAGTATGGTGCCCGTGAGCCTGTGGCCACCAGTGCTGAGTGTTACAGAGGTGGTTTTGCTCATTTCTCTGTCTTTTCTCTTACTAAGCTCATATAAACTATGTCCTCCATTTTCAGAAAATTGGCCCAGCCTTTCTTTTCCTGAGAATATAGAACTTCCTGCTCATATCACAAATCAGTATTTCAGAAACTAGATTTATGGCCCCTTGATGAATTATTCCACGTTTAAAAAGCAGTAATATACAGGCTAAGATGTTGTTCTTGTTAGCTGCCACTGAGCCAGTCCCCAATTCATGGCGACTCCATGTACAATGGAGGTAACACTGCCCGGTCCTGTGCCATCCCCATGACCAGTTGCAGATTGGATCGTCGTGATCCACGGAGTTTTTATGGACTGGTTTTCAGACGTAGATCACCAGGCCCTTCTTCCTAGTCCACCTTAGTCTGGAAGCTCTGGTGAAGCCTGTTCAGCATCATAGCAACACGTGACCCTCCACTGACAGAAGGGTGGTAGCTACAAATTTTGGATCTGATGCTTATTTCTGAAAAGACAAGAAATTTCAGAGTGGCCTTACAAGTTTTCCTAAGAAGAACCGTCCTGAATGTGTAACAGATTGCTGACTCATGCATTACAGTAATTTTAATTCATCAAGAAAACAAGTCGGCCAAAAATGGGAGAGAAATTCAGAGATAAATCAATACAGAATAAAGCCTGTACTATGATTTAGAGAATAAAATCCAAAATAAAACAAAACAACAAAGCCTAGGTCCAAACTACAATAACATTAATATGGTTAGTTTATTTACCAACATATTTTCTTAATTTGCCAAAATTTCTGGGACTAAATTTTCCTTGTAGTGGATTTTACTCAGCCTTCAATGTGTGTGTATGTGTGTATACATGAGCACGTATGTACATGTATTCTTGAGGCCACAAATATTAAGTAGAGAAATGAGAACATTATTTGACCAAAAAAAAAAAAAATGTGTTTCAAATGTCTCAGTTCTCTCAGTGAGGGAGGAGTGACGGTGTGATGGGCAATAGTGGGTGCACTTGAAGGAACAGGGCTGCTGGGGGAACAGGTGGTAGGAGCAGCGACTGATGAAATAGTGATCATGATGGCGGGTGAAGTGTTGGGGAGGAAGCGCTAGGAGGAGGCGGTGCTGATGGTGGGGACGCATGAAAAACTGAGTGAAAACTAATGAAAGTAGCAGTGGTAATAGCAGAGACATGTACATTTGAGTAGAAATGGACTAGAATCTTATTTAATATTTCTCTGCCTCTCCTCATCTTTCTGTGTTATATAATACATTTTCAACTCAGAAATAATTTGTCTACATATATCTTTTTAAAATAGACCTTGACGCAATGTGAGTGCTTTAAGTATATTAGCCTTCTAGAGCAGAAATGAATTTTAAGTCAGAACATTTGAGTATGCAAAACATCACTCATGTAACTCTTGGGTCATCACGTCTGCTTGGTAGTGGAAAAAACCTTGTTAATCTGAGGTAAATTCAGTCATTTTTTGTCCAGATGAGTTTTCCTTCTAGGTCAATATTTAGTCTGCTCAGAAATCTCCCCTTCCACTTTCTTTCCTATCTTCTTGTTGTCAGGGAAAGACTGTCTTGTGAGACAGTCACTGTCATTATTTTCCTTTCGTCAAAGCAAAACTACAAGATATATGATAAATTTTACCAATGTCTTGTCATGTTCAAACAAGGTGAAGGAGCAGCTGTAACATGTTAATATAGGTATCAAAAAAAAAAAAAATCATCCAATGTCTCAAAGCTCATTTGAGTAGGATTTACCAAGAATCAGCAGTTGCCTACAAAGAAAATGTTCTGTTAGGGGGAACCTGAGCTAACAAAAGTGATAAACATTAAGGCTTGTTATGGATTGAACTGTGTCCCCCCAAAAAATGTGTCTCAACTTGGCTAGGCCATGATTCCCAGTGTTGTGTGATTGTCCACCATTTTGTCACCTGATGTGATTTTCCTATGTGTTGTAAATCCTACCTCTATGATGTTAATGAGGCAGATTAGAGGCAGTTATGTTAATAAGGCAGATTATGTTGTGTCTTAAATCAATCCCTTTTAACACAGAGAGATCTCATACCAGCAAGAAAGCAGTGCTGGGAGCAGAGCACCTGAGAAGCTCCTAGACCAGGGGAAGATTGATGACATGGACATTCCCCCAGAACTGACAGCGAGGGAAAGCCTTCCTCTGGAGCTGGCACCATGAATTTGGACCTACAGCCTACTAGACTGTGAGAGAATACATTTCTCTTTATCAAAGCCATTCACTTGTGGTATTTCTGTTATAGCAGCACTAGATAACTAAGACAGGCTGCAAATATTTCTTTGATGATATCTACTGTAAAGATCTTTCTATCAATTTATTCCAGAGAATAATCTGAAATTGATAAGAATGCAATGAATGTTGAGATGCATGTGAAAACTGAGATGATTTTGTACTTAAATTGCTCCATCTCTACATAAAAAGTTTAGAGAGAAAAGGTCTGCAAGTGATTATGTGAGGTGGTAAAGAAATGAAATTTTTTTACAATAAGTAGAACAAGAGCAACGTGTCTGAAGGTGGAGCCAACATGACGCCATAGACAGACTCACCATACAGATCCTGGGCAACAAAGACCTGAAAAACTAAGTAAAATATGCCATCATCAGTCAAACAAACGAATAAAAAACAAGATCAAACACCAAGTGGAAGAAGAAACTGACAGAAAACAGAGAACGAGGAGAGATACAGAGTGGAGGTCGCCAGCCAACTAACACAGCACAACGACACCATGTTGGAATACAGCCAGCAGTGACCTGGGACAGGGTGTACAGAAGGGCAACTTCACAGAGCTCCAGCAGGAGACAGAGCACCTGGTAATGAAAGCAACAGGCTTTCCCACCCCTCATTCTTCTGCCCTGTATACCACCTCCACCCCTTCCTGATGGAGCCACACCATGCCACTCAGCTAGAGAGCCACCAACCAATCACCACCCCAGGTCCACCCAGCCCTCACCCACCAGCTCCTGCCACATCATTTTTTCTTTTTTCCCCTTTTCCTTTCACTTTCTCCCTCCCACCCAGCCCCAATACCACCTCTACCCCTTCCTGATGGACTTAATATTTAATATTAATTAATATTTTTAATTGACCTATATTGTAGAGAACTGATTTTCTTCTCATTTCTATATAAATTGCATTCATAATTTTATTATAATTTTTATATCTAAACTACACACTTTTTATAACTCCCTTTTTTTTATGAAATGCTCCTTTCTGTCACCTGTTATTTTGAATATTCTTTAAAATTGTGTGTGTGTGTATGGAGGGGAGTGTATAATTAGTGTCTGATATCTCCAATATCAGAATTACCTGGATATTCTCCGTCTGCATGTGCCTGATATTTTACTATTATTATTATTGGGTACTGGGCATTGTGTATAAAAAAATCAGTGCACTGCAAATGAACCTTTAGCTTCTGATAGGTATTTAAGGTAGAGGTAGTTTACCCTAACCTGATCAGTGGTTAAGCAAATCAGTGCTGGGTGTTATTCTTTGTGAGGTCTGTTCTACTTCTAAGGCGCTCTTATACCTAGGGGGAGTTTGCCGGTGTTAGCAATTGAAAGACCAGGGTATTTAGCAGGACCATCTGCATTGGTACAAACTGAATTCCAGTTTTCTCTCTCCATTAAAAGAAGGGTGGTTGAAAGTCTCTTGACTTCTAGTTTCTGCTCAGATGCTGTAATCCGGGCCCAGTTGCTTATACGTCAGTGATTGCTTCATAGAGAACAGTGGCTTAGACTATCAAACTTCCTCTCTTTTTTTCTGGAATCTTGATCCCTCAAGCCTCAACTATCTTGGTGATGCTGAAATCTGATTTTTTTTTTTTTTTTCCTTTCCATTTTAGTGGGAGAATCAAAAGTTCTGTTGAACTTCTTTTCATCTTAGCAGTTGTTATATACTCTTCTTCTTGGCTTCTTTGTGAAAAGTTAGGAACCATAGAATGTCTGAAAGTAACTCAGATTTCTAAGTTCACCTCAGTGAGCTTCCTTTTTTGACTTGACTTGGAGCCCTGGTGGTGCAGTGGTTAAGAGTTCGGCTGGTAACCAAAAGGTCAGCAGTTCGAATCCACCAGCCACTGCTTGGAAACCCTATGGGGCAGTTCTACTCTGTCCTATAGGGTTGCTATGAGTCACAATTGACTTGAGAGCAATGGTTTAGCTTCTCAAATTTTTTGTCTTCGTAATTTCCCAATGCTTTCAGAAGATAATTTTAAACATATTTTTCAGGTATTTCTTGAAACATTTGATCTGCTATAATTTAGTCTATCATAACCAGAGCATTAAAAACAATGTTCATTACTTTTCGTTGATTTTAGATAATATGAATGATGAATGATAAATTTAGAAGTGAGGCTCTAGCTGCTGATAATAGGAAAAAAATCTGGAGTACACATTAATGCTACTTAAGGAATTATTTCTCTTCATTCTGGCATTTGCGTGTTCTTTAATCCTCCAGCAGTTTCTCCCACTACCCACCCTAAAGCAAAACCAGGGAGTGGACATTTCTGTCCTTTGCATACAGAGCATTTCATAGACCTAATTATACACTATTTACCTGCTTCTATTTCAAATATAATTGTATAATCATATGTACTGATAATCAAAAATCACCAAGCTTGTGATTAGAATGACTCTAACAAAGTGGAAGAAACAAATTTAAAGGTTGTGGCACATCAGAGGTCATGTTTTCTCAACTGTCAAATATGGGTGAGCTAGACGCTTCCTGCTTTCAACAAGTACTCTGTTCTTGATGTCTGTTAGCGTATCAGTGTGTGTGTGTGTGTGCGCGTGTGTGAACATAACAGTATCTCCACCAGAGAGTCAGGGCATTAATGTAAAACTCATTGAAATGGGCTCTTGCATGAGAATAAGAATAAGGCCTAAGGTAATTATGGTAAGGACTTGAGTAGCGTTGCTATGAAATGGAGAAGATAAATGGGTGATTGGCTGGGAAGGTATCCGTAGTTAAAGGAATTTTTCTTATTTTTTTGTTGTTGTTGTTGTTGATTTTGCCTATTTGGAGGGTGACAAATATAATCCAGTACAGAAGGACAAATTGACAAAGTAGAATAAAGAAGGGATAAACGAAGTAGCCGAACCTTTGAAAAGTCAAAGTATGTGGGCTTTGTGAAATACCAGATGAAGGCTCTTCTGAACAAGGCCATGGAAGTAGAAATAAGCCCAGAAAGTAAAAAGTCAGCGAAAACAAAAAAATGGCTGGTTTAGTGATAAATGAAAAACAAGAATCATGGGGCCTCGTGTTTCATCCCTGTCTGGTCTAAGGCAAATTCAAACCGGTCCCAGCTTGTCATACTTCACTCAGGAATCAGGCTTTCCTTTTACAACACCCTCTCCGGCAAGATGTCGAATTCCTTACCCAGAGCTTCAAAGGTTGGTGAGTGCCCAGGATGGTCAGATCACTCAGGGGACAAGCTGTACCCACAGTCAACCCAAAAAACCACACATGGTTGGGTGCTCGTTGATGGCCCTTGACACTCCTCCTCTGATGGCCTTTGCTCTCCTCGATGTGGCTCGTCGGTACTTAGGATAAAGTGTCTATTTACACTCCACATCTGTGACTGTTGTCACCATTAAGGCTTCTCTGCTCCTCCCCTTTGTTCTGCATACTGTTCTCTTTCTCCTTTCCTTTTTCAGTTTATGGAATTAATATTTTCTCTGATAGCACAAAATATTTTTACTATAAGTCTTCTTATGAATCCTTCAGTGTCTTTGCCCCTCTGCAGCATTTCCTTTGGTGGGTAACACATCTTTCTACACTGGCTGAGTTGAGAGTTGACATAATTTTGTGATCATAAAGATCGGGATAAATTACAAGTCAAGATTTAGCAATACTATCCGGCCACAAACTATGAAGTAATGCACCCATAGGTTCACAGGTACAAGGAAGCATTTCTTATCCAGATTTCCATTCATTCATTCACACTCTAAATATCTCCATTTTAATGTACAATCATTTGACACAATTGCATTCGCTCACAGCAAAGCAGCGTAGGCTTGGCTCTCTATCCACTCTGAGTGTTGAAAAGGACAGTGTCATTTTCTGTTCATCCTTTTACTGGAAGTTATTTAATTTCGCTGCATTTCAGCATTTTTTGTTTGTTTTGTTATTTATTTATTTATTTTAATATGAAACTAAACTTTCTACTTCCCAGAGTTTTAAGTTTAGTGAGGTCATGAATTATCTCTATATCCTCCTCAAAATGGCAAAGACAAGTCCCACTTGAAAAGTAACCTTATTGAAAATCAAAATCCTTCTTTAGAAAGTGAATTAGGAGAAAATATGTACCACTTATTATATAACAAAAACAATTGCAGCAATAATTTTATTTTGTGCTCGCAGAGTTACTTCAGTCATGCTCAGGCCAAATGACAGCCACAAGCTCCTACATTCACTGAGCGCTCACTGAGTGTGAGCTGTCCATCTACATGTCTTCTACACGGCATCTCATCACTCCCCACAACAGCCCATGATTTAGGTGTCATTGCTATCTCTATTTCCCAGACGTTGAAATTTAGGCCAGAGAGAATAAACTCATTTACATGATTTTCTAATACTCTAAAAAAAAATGTTTTTTTAAAATCCCATTAGAGGAAAAGAGGAGTAAATGATTCACCAAGAGGCCAGAACTAAGAGCCAGGACATCCCATTCTAGGCTCACATTACCTGTAAATTAGTTACATGGGATTATCTGGACAGCATTTTTACAGCCACTATCTCAGCTTCCTACTTAAAAAATGATGTAGTAACTGTTTCCCCATTACTGTATGAGGCAGTCATAAAGATCACGAGATTAAAAAAAAAAACTATAAATGTGCACCATGTATCTAAAATTGTCCTATTAATGCAAACTTTTACCTACTCCTTCTCTTACATTATCTATCCGAATTGAAGTACATGAATTTCATTCATAGCCTGAATTAATGGTCACATTTGAAAGTCATTCTTTTACTTTTGTGTTGTTGTACCATGGGGATAGATGCTATTTATTTTGCATCCTCAGTTCCCTATTATTGTAAATGCAAAATTATTAACATTTATAGACTATACAAGCTTAGTTTACCTATAAATCAGTTTCATGTGAATATCTGAACAGCTCATTTGTAAATGGACCTAGTGGAGATGAAAGACATAATACAGATCAATTTTTAAAAACGCTTATCCTATGGGGCCAATGAGGGAAGACCTTCAACGAGATGGATTGACACAGTGGCTACAACAATGGGCTTAAACAGAACAACGATTGTGAGGATGGCACAGGACCGGGCAGTGTTTCGTTCTGTTGTACACGGGGTTGCTATGAGTTGGTACTGACTCAATGGCACCTAACAACAACACGGCCAATGAGAGAAATAATTATTGCATTTACAATAATAGGGAACTGAGGATGCAAAAAATTAGATACCAAAGGAAAAAAAAATACACAGAGTTTAAAGAAAACATTTAAAAAAAAAAAAAAAAAAACTAAGCAGTAAGAAAAATATAACTGTAAGACTTGTAAAGTGAGCCCCTGGGTGTCACAGATGGGTAAGCCCTTGACCATTAGCCAAAAGACTGGCTGTTTTGAACCCACCCAGAGGCGTCTTGGAAGACAGGCCTGGTGATCTGCTTCTGAAACATCACATCCTTGAAAACCCAACGGAGCAGTTCTACTCTGCATACGAGACACATGGGCTGCCATGAGTTTGAATCAATTTGACTGCAGCTAACAACAACAGCAAAGATTTAGAACATTCTAATTATCATTTTAATTTTCATTCCATTTTTGCTGGATTTTAGTAGTAAAAGAATCTGGCAATAACTTACAAAACCAAAAAACTAAACCCATTGCCATTGAGTAGACTCCAAGTCAAAGTGACCCTATAGGACAGAATAGAACAGCCCCATAGGGTTTCCAAGGAGTGGCTGATGGATTTGAACTGCAGAGCTTTTGGTTAGCAGCTGAGCTCTTAACCACTGTGCCACTAGGGCCCCCAACAATAACTTAGATGTATTTAAATTTGAAATTGATAGGTTGACTGGAACAAATCATCAACAACAGAAATAGCAGTCTGCAGCATGATTAATCAAACATTTACATGCTCTTTATGCTGAGAGAACAGAGCAGTTGTGAGTGTAATTTATAAGGCACTAAAGTTTCTCAGATGTTCTGTGAAAGGTTATTACTATTATCACATTTTAAGTCTAATTTCCTTTCCTTGAACTCTTATCTTGTACCTCACAAAGATACCATTATATTTAAGGATATATTTTACTTAACTGGTTTTCCTGAAAGATGAAACTTTCATTGTTTATAAAATGAGAGAGAGGTAAGTAGACTAAAAAATATCAAATACAATTTTTTGAAAGTGGCTTTTATTTTTATTTTCATGGTAGCATTCATATAAATTTAGCAATGTATTAGACGATTAAAATGTAAATGAAACAGATGAATATAGGTGACATCCCAAAATTATTATTTATGAACGTGATATATAGTTCATAACTGTTAGTATATAGTCACAACAAATACGTAATAAAATAAGTTTAATACATTGGATAAACATAGGCTGAATCCCAGTTTTATTATTTAATATACATGAGATGTTGTTCATATTATTTATCTTCTCTAATCCTCATCAACTAATTATGTCCATTTTATGGAGATAGTTTCACAGATACAGAGGGTGCAGGGTGGTACAGGACCAGGGGGTGTTTCATTCTGTTGTACGTAGGACTGCTATGTGATCTACGTGATCTATGGCCTGTAACATCCTTCCTTCTTCATGGATCAGTTACTGTGGAAGTACAGGAAATACTGGAGAGTTACCTCTTTCCATTGAGGATAAATCAAATATTTTAAAAAAGCAGAGTTATTTTATATGATTGTGTAAATTTTATAAAATCTTACCAAAAAAAAAAAAAAATACCATTGTAATCAGTGGATGAAACAATGCTATGTTTTTTCCAAGCATTATTAACTAAAAATCACGTTAAAGAAATCACATTAGAACAGCAATATTTGTAGCTCAGTAAGAATCAGAGAAAGCCTGAGATGACGACATCATGTGGGCCTAATTAACTGGGAAGTTCTTCATGGACGAGGTGAAACTTGAGCAGGGCCCTGAAGCTTGGGTAAGCCAGGAGGAAGGACGGAGGGAGGCAATACAAGCTGTAGTCAGGGAGGTGAGAAAAGTCCAGATTTGTGGGACTCTTTTGATTGTATGCTTAATGATTTGGTTTGCTCCCACTGTTGGTTTTGTGTGAAAATTTGAACCCAGTTCTAAACAACGCATTATTTCTTCCTACAAGACAGACCTGATAGGTGGCCTCGCACAGGTGAGACCTTCGCTAGCCCAGATGAGGAGGCGACAGGATAGATGTCACCACCAGGAAGTTTTAGCGATTATGGATTACATTCTTTAAGGTGGGATTTTGCTCTCAGGTGTGAAGTAATATATCCAGTGCATCTTAAATTCATAGATTTACTCTTTAGTTCTAATTGATTTTTTGGTAAATGCCAGTTTAGATTATCCAAGTTCCTGCTTCACTCCATTAGCACAGGTAGTGCCTAGCCCAGGGCTCTCTGAGTATAGCAGGGTTTTAATAAATATTTGTCAAATGCAAGAATGAATAATTAAGAGGTAACTATATTTCAGACTAAATTCTTCCAAGAATTTCTCTTAATCAATCCTTCCTCAAGAGACTTTGCCTCACTTTAATTTACCAGAGCTCATCAATATAGTCTGTCATCAACATACGTAATCTCTGAATCTCATGCTAAAAGTTGAATTTTCAAATTTTCAATTAAATCGTAAAGATACTCCCAGAGTGTTATGACTCTCTATCTTAATTTTGTTCCTTGTAGTGCATCTGGAAGTCAGCAAATTTGGGTTTTAATTTTCAGTCATGCTGAGAGCTACTGAGCAAAAAAAAATTTACTTACTTCCATTTAATTTCCACAGTTGCTCTGCCTACTTAATGGGATGGTGGTGAAGATCAAATGCCATAATACATGGAAGTGCTTTGTGCAAAGCACAAGCCACAATAAAATTAGAATATATTGTAAATCTTGTAAACTAGAAACATGAAATGACCTGCCAATACACAATATTATTATTAACACACGTAGATGGACCTGTAATTATTTTTTTAACTCTTTCTTGGGTTGGGTTATTAACCAAAGGAAGCATGTGAAAAATGAGTGGGAATTGGTTATCAAAGAAAGAAGGGCATTTCACAGTGAAAGAACAACATGGGCAAAGATAGGCAGGTGTGAAATTAACGGAGTCCTCAATGAACAATGTAGGGGATGAAGTTTGATTACAAAAAGATATCTGTGGCAAGATGAGACATTTGGGATTCATTAGTAAGCAATCGGGAGCCATAATGCTTTTTGAACAAGGACTGAATTGACAAAATCTGCGTAAAGAAAATGACTGGTAGCAATATGAAGACAGAGTTTGTGCGAAGAAAGACGAGATGGCAGAAAACCTGAAGGAAGGAACGACCAACGTGTGAACAGAGAAGAGAAAGGAGCAGAGAGAGCAGAGCACCACAGCACAGAGGTTACAGAGTAACTGCCAAGATGGTCGGCCACCAGATTTTCCACACAAAGATTTTTTTGTTTTGTTTTTCAGTTAGTTGTCATTATTTTCATATCAGGATATTTCTCCTAAAAACTTGAATTTCCAGAATTTTTAGAGAGAATGGTGGGAAGGGGAAGCAGGAGGATGTAGATAAGGCACCACAGAACTCTGGCTTCCTGATGGAATGAATGACCAGGTATGTCACCTTGACCACGTGGTGATGTACCAGTCACCATTTCCTAGCTCACCACACTGCTCCCACCCACCAACACTTGTCCAGTTCATTATAATCATTTCTACTTTAAGCCCTTTAATTATTGTCATCCACCACCCATCTGTCAGTTTGTCATACTGTGGTGGCTTGTGTGTTGCTGTGATGCTGGAAGCTATGCCACCAGTATTTCAAAAACCAGCAGGGCCACCTATGGTGGACAGGTTTCATTAGAACTTCCAGACTAAGACTAGGAAGAAAGGCCTGGCAATCTAGTTCCAAAGTTAGCCAGTGAGAAACGTATGGTCACAACTGAACATTGCTTGACTTGATTGCTTTGTACACGTCATCAGAAGGAATCAGTCGCTAGAGGAGGACATCATGCTTGGAGAAGCAGAGGGCCAAGAAGGTTGAGGAAGACTCTCGGCGAGATGGATTGGCGCAAAAGCTGCAAGGATGGACTTGAACATGCTGGTGATTATGAGGGTAGGCAGTTATACAAAGGTCAGCGGGAGTCAGAGCTGATGCAAAGGCAGCTAACAACAACAACAATTATTGTCATTGAACTGGAAAAACTCAGTAACGTGTAAGTTATGGGATGAGGGAGAAAGGATCACTGATGGTCCTGGTGCCTTGATTAATGGGATGACAAAGACGGTGCCAAGAACTGAGACAGGGAAAAAAGACTGAGCATCAGGTCTAGGGGAAAGAAATGGAGCTTCTGCAGATATTACATGAATCCATGTATCTTTTGGACAACTGCAGATTCTAGTCCGTAACTAAGAAGAACCCTCAGAACAAAAAAAAATGCAAATCAACTCTATAGATATGATCATTAATGTTCTTGGAATGAGGGGCTGATGTTAAGAGAGGTCATAAAACAAAGAGGAAAGAGGTCTGACGATAGGGCGTTCGATGATTAGTGAGATACAGAAACACGTACAGAGCGGATTTAAACAACAGCACTTAAGAAAATTAATTATTCATCAAACATAAGGAATGTATGAGATGCCATACTTTGTTAGGGTCAGCATTCTGCTTCTCTGTCCGTGTGCAAATGATGCTAACTGCAAATTTAGCACTTATGTTCACTGAAGCAGACGTTTTATTTAAATATGCAAAATGCAGAATGTTTTCAGCTTTGAAAAATCCTCCCTCCAACATCATATCTGTATTCCCTAAGTAGCCTTATAAATGCTACCCATTTATACCACTTGGTAATCCGCATGTCTCAATATTCTGTAGGAGATAAGAATAATAATAAAACATAAAAGCAGAAATATGGAGATAAGGGAGGGAAATCCAGGGTCAATGGTTTCATAAGTGGGAAAAAGAGAAATACACTAGATTAGGAAGAAAGGGTATATGAGGACTTTGGTTCTGTCTTCGTAAAATTATTTTCTATGTTATTTTAAAATGCAAACATGTATATATTTTTAAATATGATAAATCACTTCAAAATTATAGAAGGAAGGGAAAAAAAACCTATTGCGGTTGATTCCAACTCACAGCGACCCTATAGGACAGAGCAGAACTGCCCCGTCTGGTTTCCAAGGAGCACCTGATGGAGTCAAACTTCTGACCTTTTGGTCTCCCCTAACCACTAGCCACCAGGGTTTCCAGAAGAAAGGGAGGAGGCTATACTTCTTACCGCCACTCCACAGCCTTTGCTGTCCTCTCTGAGTGCTCTTCCGTCTTCGGCCTACTCTTTGTTTTCCTGTGGTTTAAGGCATGTACGCAAACCTTTCACTGCCCCAAGCTTTTCCCTGCAAAGGTCTCCATATGTGCCGAAGCTTCTCCGGAAATTTCCATCTCCAATCAGCCCAAAACTTGCCCAGAGCCTGAGAAAGACGTGCCCTTCCTTTTCCTTAATTCTGTTCTATTTTTCTCCCAAAAGGAGAAAAAAAAAAAAGTTATTTGGAAAAGCATTTAACTTAAATTCAAGAATCTTGGGTTCCAGACTGATGTCTTTTCTAATGTCCTGTATGAAATCAGTTTAGGCACTTAAATTAGGAAGATTTTTCTTAGAAAATCAAAGAGGCATATAAAGCCTATTTCACCATCTTCAAAACGTGTTATGAAGATATATTAAGAAAAAATTTTTTTTTTTAATCTTGAAAAGTAAGAAACTGAGCAGTTACTCTCATAACAGCCAGGCTGTCTGGGGACCTTTTCAACAAACAGACGACTTGTGAGAGAATTCTAGTTCCCCCGCTAGGAACCAGGGTATCTGTGGCTGAGCCTATTATCACCAGAAAGCTTTAGACAGGTGCTTTAAAGCTCTCAATCCTGAAATAATTTAGGTGAGACTGAACTACGTCTCACTCCTTCTAATGTCTCACTAAAGCGAGTTTCAGAAACTGCATAGGAAACTTCACGGTGTCTGGTCGGAGTCGACTCGGCGCCAACAGGTTTGGTTTGTTTTTGGTGTACAGAGTCTCTACCAGGTAACATAAGTATAAAATTCAAAATGTAAATTTAGTCATGAACCTTGCCATTTATTCAGACAAAAATTTCATCCTTCAGCTATTTTAATAAAAAGAGATTCTGTGTATGTGTGTGCTAACCTAGTTACTAGTAAAGCCTATTGTGATGTAAAGTGGTTTATAAATGTTTAATATCAAGTATGAAAATGTATTGCACCTTATTAACATTTAACACTCTTATAGTATCCCTTAAGATTCTTTTTTATGCTATAATAACTACAATCTGAATATTAAATCATTTAAATTTTGCCCCTTATAGATGCTTTATTCCTTTTTTTTAAGGCAGTTATTATCTGAATGTAAAGCTAAGCAACCATTTTAATGCTTTATATTTAGCTGTGAACTCAGCCTTTGATGGAATTAAGACTGATTTCTCTTTTTATTTTGCCGAGTATGTGTTTTTTTTCAGCAATCATAGACCACTTTTTAGATATATCTATTTTATCAAGTTAATGGATGAATTTTGCTTTGGAATATAACCTAATAATTTTCATGTCTAATAGTTCTATCTAGGCAGTTTATTTTTACAGATTGAAACACTTATAACTGGCGTAAAATTTATAATACTTTCTTAAGCTTTTTTTTAATGTTCACTTTATAATCCGTTTTCCTGTAAGTTTTGTTTTCATGTTAGTTTTAGCTTATGTTCTGTTACATGTTCTAATTGTTGACATGTACTTTTATTAAAATAATTATTTCTATGATAATAGTTTTGTATAAGTCTACTTACCTTTTTATCTTATGTAATATTTATTGATTCACTCTTTTGAGTAATGAGGGTATTCAGATAATTCTCTGTCATTTTTCCCTACTCACCACTCTCTCCACTGTATAGGTTTTTTTTTTTTTTTCATTATTTTCCTTTTTAAGATAAATAAATTAATGCGACTCTAGCTTGCTTTTTTCTCTCTCAGCTTGTTACTTACACCTTTTTTAAGTATTCATAATATCTGCATTGCACACTGCAACATGAATGCCTGCTTGCGTTAGTCTTAGCCTACAGTTAAATATTTTAATGCCTCCCCCTCAGAAAATTATTTTCTCCCATTTACTTGTTTGTCAGCATGGTTTTCCTCCTAGTATTTTCTACAAGAAGGACTTCTAGCTACTGTATTGCCTGAATTCTTTCAATATTTTCGGGTCGTTCTTTTTAATTGAACAATTGTTAGGTCATTATTAGGTTGGCTATAAAATTACTGAGTGACACTTTTCTCAATGTTCTTCTAAGAACCACTGCCCTTGTAGCATTGACTGTTGCTGCCAAGAAATTTGAGGCCAGCCTGGTGTTTTTCCCCATATGGCAAATGTTCCTTTGGCCTTGATGCCCAAATGATTTTTCTTTACCTTTGATGTGTAGCAGCTTTGCTAGATTACTTTAGCATCGTTCTTACAAGGGACACACGGCACTTTTTCAGTGTATGACATGAAATATTTTTGTATTTCTGAAAATAATCTTGAAGTTGTAATTTTATGTATTTCTTTTTGCTATTACATGAATTCTCTACTCAGTGAATAGCACATATGGGCATGATGAATATCCTTGGTCTGTTTTCTCTATTTCTAATTCCTTTACAATGTTTATAAAACATGTGTTTATTTTTAATTAGTTTTACTCAGGCTTCTCAGTCCTTTCCTCTTTATCACTCCCTGTATTGTCAGCAGTGTTGTTGTTGTTGTTTTCTCATCTGTTTGTGTAACTTTCAACGTGACCTTCATTTCAATTGTATTTTTTTCTTTCAAATTCTTCCTAAGCTAGATCATGTCTCAGTTTCTTTTTCTGACCATGTCTTCTTTAATTAAGCATTTGAACTGCTCATGTTTCTCTTGTTTTATGACAGTAACTGCTTCATTAAGTTTTTCCTTCCTTAATTCACGGCAATATATTTGGGCCTGGCGATTATCTGCTTTCTGGCAAGAACTGCCTGCCAATTGAGTGGTCTTTGCTGTCATGTTTTTTCTTATGTCTTTCCTCCTTTCATGTGGTACTATCTTTGCAGTGATTCGGCTAGCTCTTTATTTCTTTTTTAGTCCTTCTGGAATGAGTTATTTACCAAAAAAAAAAAAGTATAGGTGAGGAAACAGGGAAGGGCCGTGTCTCTGGGTAGAGGATCTCTCTTTACCCCAGATGTTCATGTAGGACGTATGTTAACCTCTGCTCTTTCCAGGCTGAAGAATAACACTGCTGGTTCATTCACAGTACAGTCTCCTCCTGCCCTCATTCCTGGAAACAGGGGCTTGTTCCAGATTTTATAGGATGAACAGCAGACTCAGTCCGAGGAAAATTCCCTGCCTGCCCATTCAACCCAAGAAAGATGGCGCCTCAGGGTGCACCGCTTGCTTTGAAGAAATACCATATGGCTTTCTCTGCGATTTGTAGCCACAGGCACACTCCCACACACAACAGTTGCTGTGGCGTCAATGCTGACTCATGGCCACCCCATGGGGGTCAGAGTAGAACTGTGCTCCATAGGATTTTCACCGGCTGATTTTTCAGAAGATCACCAGCCTTTCTTCTGAGGTGCCTCCTAGTGGACACGAACCTGTAACCTTTCCATTAGCAGCTGATCACTTAGCAGTTTGCAGCACCCAGGGCTCCACCAAGGTGTGTTTCTTCCTGAAATCTAGTCTGTCCTTAACTGTTTTAGCTTCCCTTCCTGTGATGTATCCAAGAAACACAGATTCTGCCCTGGGTGGAAAGGTTTCTCACTCTTCCTAAGCGGGGCGGGGGGGGGGGGATGGCTAATTTTTGAGCAGGAAAGGTAGAAGCGCTTTCTTTAATCCACAATTTTAAAGGATAAAGTATTTCTTTGTGTTTTTTTTCATATTTTACAAAGCTTTATTGAAACATGCCATTAACAAGCCATTATGTCATAATAAGAAAGGAAAAATAAAAACTTGAAATTGGGAGATACATGTGAGGGGCAGTACTTCCCTGAGGTCATACTTACTGTTTTAAATATATTTGTATTTTATGCCATTTCTCTTATGCCTAATATTTTTATATTTGTGAATAGTTTTTGATCATAGAATATCACTACAATTGGTACATCTAAAACACTTTGAAAAAAATAATATTAAATAGTAGGAAAAATACTAGTTAATAGTTTTTTCTTAAATTTTGACTAATACCTCTGAATTTCACAAAATAAACACAATGTGTGAATGCCATGTGTTAATTCAAGTTGCTCTGATAAATTATAATGCTTACCTGAAATAAGAATTTAGAAATTTCACTTAAGGTTCCTAGAGAGAAATTAATAACGTTGAGAGAAATAACTCCAAAACCAATGACAAAAGTGACTAGACTGCTTGTTCGATTTAATTTCAGCTTTTAGGAGAGAAATCATTTCTTTTCTAAGGATCCTCATTTCTATCCACAGTAGGAAAAAAAAAAGAAAAAAGTTTTAGTTGTCATTTAGGTGGACAGAATTTAAAAATAAATTGCAACAATTCATGTAATTTAAATAATAGTAGAATAAAACGATAGCAGTAATTTTAAGTCTTATTATTATTACATAAAACCAAAAAATGTGATGTTATATGAAATGTTGGAATGGGGGTCTTAAGACCATGATTATAATCTTAATATTACCGTTAACCAGCTACTCCCTCAATCTCTTTAAGTAGGAGTTTCTTCACCAGGGAAACCAGATACTATTATTTCCCTACTAAATTCACAGGAAGTTGGGTAAGACACAAGTAAGGTTTTTCAATTGATAGTACCTTGAAAACAGTAAAAGTGTTATAGATTTTTAAGTTCGAATTATTCAATTTTGTTTTGTTTTGTATGAATGGCACAGTGTATTGCTTAAGCTCTATACAATTTTTAAGCAAAGCACAAGGCTGCACAAAAGAGTGATTTTTGAAAAGAGATAATAGAAATATATTTCCATTGATTGAGCTAACCTTGCAAACAATTCTTCTGCAAAGAGTACAATGATACATGGCTTCCCTAACGGTCCTTTGTGAATTATAATATCTAGCAAGAATACTAATTTTGTGAAGCATGCAGGAACCATTTGGAATTATTTAAATTCTTTAAGCTTTTATTCCACACCAAATGATGCTTACGTGTACAGGCACAAGGAAAGTTCCAGAACTTTAAGAGGAAAAAAAAACTGCCCTGTCAGTTAGGTCACATAGCAGTTCAACATTTCCACAGCCCATGTCTACCTCGCCATCCACTTCACTGGCATCTATCTTTATTTTTTAAGCTTACTACTTAAGTGTTTTATTATTATTATCTACCCATGACCCATATCTACTCCTATAATTAATGAGAAACAGTGCTATAATAGAAAACTATGGAAAAAAATCATTTTATGGTACTTCTAAAATAATTTACATACTTTTGGAAAGGATAGGCAATGACAGTTAAAATTTTTAACTATTAACCATTTAATGGGAATAAATTTTTCTGTAATTATTTGCCCTAAAACTCATTTAGAAGAGGTTTTTTTCTAGGGAAAAAAGTGAAATTACCTTGTACTCATTTCCAAAGGAAAATAACAAGGGGTAGCAGGTTTATTTGAAGACTTTCTTGTTTTATGTATGCCCATGGTTGTAGGGACAGGGCATTATATAGACAAGAGCACAATTAGAGCCAATAGCTTTAATAAACCCAAATCAAACCCATTGCTGTCAAGTCGACTTCGACTCATAGCGACTCTATAGGACCGAGAAGAACTGCCCCATAGGGTTTCCATGGAGCGTGTGGCAGATTCGAACTGAGAGTTTTTTGGTTAGCAGCTGAACTCTTAACCATGATGCCACCAGGGTTTCCATAGCTTTAATAACAACCAAAAACCAAACACATTACTCTCGAGTCACTTCCGACTCATAGCGACCCTGTAGAACAGAGTAGAACTTCCCCCTAGGGTTTCCAAGGAGTGGTTGGTGGATTGTAAGTGCCAACCTTTTGGTTAGCAGCTGAGCTCTTAACCATTGCACTACCAGGGCTAGGAAAAACAAGAAAATAGAACATTTTTGGTTAGGTGGAATGAAGACACTGGTGAATGAGAATAGTTAATTTCAAGGACTTTGACATAAAGTTATCTTTAATCTCTGAAGTATGCTTTGTATACGTTTTGGCCTTGAGGTAAGATATTAAGATATAAACTTTGTGTGCTATCTCAGATTCTCTCAACTATTTCCCTCTTTTGTCTTTTGATCAGTGTCTCTAACCTTTGCAGTGTCATACCTACTCTTCAGGGTCTTGAGAAAGCACGTCACCTTGAGAGGTGGCATTTGAATTCTGAGGATCTGCTGACAGGTTGGGTGATACAAACTTGAAGTGAACCATCGTGCCCTAGGGAACAGGCCAGGGAAAACCTTAGGCAGATAAACTCCTCCATCTTTCTCTCAAGAGTGAGATTCCTCTTTGTAGACTTTGAGTGGAAGTCCTAGGTCTGGACTTGCTGTGACTCTTTGAGACTTGTTTTGAAACAGTACCTAGCCTGGAAATGGATGAAATTAGTTTTGTATTTTTCTTTTCCAGACTTTGCCTTTAATTCTTAATGATCTGAGGTTTCACTTCCCAAATAAAGTATTAGCACTCTAATCTCATCCTTGGGCTCTAATTTTCAAAGAAAATAGGCTAGCACAGTTAGAAAATCATAAATAAGGAAGTATTATGGTGGCATTTTGAAATTTACAATTAAGACACTGAATTGCACTTAGACTACTGTGTTTATTTAAATAATATTCTGAATACTGCAGAATAACATACTTCATACGTTAGGAAAACATGAAAAACACTTAAAATTTGGTTGATTTATTAATAATTATAATTTTTAAAAGCAAAGCATACTAAAAACCAATAAATTAAATCAAAGCAGATCTGAGTAAATGGAAAGATATTCCATGCTCATGGATTAGAACACTCAATATTGTCAATTCTTTCCAAATTGCTCTCTATATTCAATATAATCCAATTAAAATCCCAGCAAGCAAATTTCTAGATATATACAAAGTGATTATAAAGTTTATATGGAAAGGCAAAACACCTAGACTAAAAAACACAATTCTGAAGAAGGACAAAGTTAGTGGACTTACGCTACACGATTTAAAGACATACAAAGCTACAGTAATTGAGACAGCAAAGATTGGTGGGAGAATAGACACATCGATCCCTGAAACACAATAGACAGTCCAGAAATTGACTCACAAAACACAGTCTGCTTATCTCTGAAAAAATCGCAGTCAGTTAAATGGAGAAAAGGGAGGGTCATCACCAAATTGTGGGGGAACAACTGGACATCCACATATTAAAGCAAACAAACGAACAAAAAACTAAACAGAGACCTTACACTTTTTATAAAAAATAACTCCAAATATCTCATAAGCCTAAATATAAAATAAAAAACTTCAAAATTTCAAGAAGAAAATATAGGAGAGAATCTAAGGGGCCTTGGGCTTGTTGATTGAGTTTTCAGATACAATAACAAAAGCACAATCCTTGAAAGAAAAAAAAATTGACTAGTTAAATGCTATTAAAATAGAAAACTCCTGCTCTGTGAAAAGCATTGAAAAGAGAATCAAAAGACAAATGAAATGCTGGAAAAAAAATATTTGCAAAACACATATCTGATTAAAAACTTGTGTCCAAAATATATAAAGATCTCTAAAAACTCAACAACAAGAACACAAAATAACTTAAAAATGGACAAAATAAACAGGCATACCACCAAAAAGATATACAAATGGCAAAAAAAAAAAAAAAAAAATCCTCAACATAATATATTATTAAATGCAAATTAAATAACAATGAGATACCACTACACCTCTATTAAAATCCTTAAAATAATAAAAAAAAAATCTGACAATACCAATTGCTGGCAAGGATGCAGCACAACAGAAACTTTCATTTCTGGTTGAAATTTAAAACGGCCACTTTGGAAGACAGTTTGGCAATTTCTCACAAAGCCAAACATGTTCTTATCACACAATAAAAAAAAATACAGCAGTCCTGTTCTGAGGTTCATAGGACCAAGAACCAATGGCACTGAAGGAAGAGGTTCAAGCGGCACTGAAGGCGCTGGCAAAAAACAAGGCTCCAGGAATTGATGGCACACCAGGTGAGATGTTTCCACAAACGGATGCAGCGCTGGAAGTGCTCACTCATCTCTGACAAAAATTTGGAAGACAGCTACCTGGCCAACCAACTGAAAGAGATCTGTATTTGTACCCATTCCAAAGAAAGGTGATCCAACAGAATACAGAAAGGATCAAATAATATCATTAATATCACACACAAGTAAAATTTTGCTAAAGATAACTCAAAAGCGGTTGCAGCAGTACATCAAAAGGTAACTGCCAGAAATTCAAGCCAGATTTCAGAAGAGGATGTGGAACAAGGGATATCATTGCTGATGTCAGATGGATCATGCCTGAAAGTACAGAATGTCAGAAAGATATTCACCTGTGTTTTATTGACTATGCAAAGGCATTTGACTGTGTGGATCATAACAAATTACGTATAACATTGTCATGAATGAATTCCAGAAAACCAAATTGTGCTCATGAGGAACCATTCAAACAGAACAAGGGGATACTGCATGGTTTAAAGTCAGGAAAGGTGTGTGTCAGGATTGTATCCTTTTACCATACTTATTCAATCTGTATGCTGAGCAAGTAATCAGAGAAACTGGACTATATGACGAAGAACAGGGCATCAGGATTGGAGGAAAACTAATTAACAACCAGCTATATGCAGATGACACACCTTGCTTGCTGAAAGTAAAGAGGACTTGACGCACTTACTGATAAAGGTCAAAGGCTACAGCCTTCAGTATGGGTTACACTTCAGCATAAAGAAAACAAAAATACTGAAAACTGGACCAGTAAGCAATATCATGAGAAACAGAGAAAATTTTGAGGTTGTCAAGAGTTTCATTTTACCTGGATCCACAATCAATCCCCATGGGAAACAGCAGTCAAGAAATACAAGAACATATTGAATGGGGCAAATCTTCTGCAAAAGACCTCTTTGAAGCATTAAAAAGATGTCACTTTGAGGACTAAGGTGTGCCTGACTCAAACCATGATTTTTTCAATTGCCTCATATGCATGGAAAAACTGTACAATCAATAAGGAAAACCAAGGAAGAATGGATACCTTTGAATTATGGTGTTGGCCAAGAATATTGAATATACCATGGACTAAAAGAATGAATAAATCTATCTTGGAAGAAGTACAGCCAGAATGCTCATTAGAAGCAAAGATGGCGAGACTTCATCTGACATACTTTGGACATGTTATCAAGAGGAACCCATCCCTGGAGAAGGAAATCATGCTTGGTAAGGTAAAGGGTCAGCAAAAAAGAGGAAGATCCTCAATGAGGTGGACTGACACGGTGGCTGCAACAATGGGCTCAAACATAGCAACAATTGTGCGGATGGCCCAGGACCAGGCAGTGTTTCCTTCTGTTGTATAGGGTCACCATGAGTTGGAACCGACTGGACAGCACCTAACAACAGCAGTGACATTCCCGTGGGAAAATACTTTATCGACCAGAGTACAAGTTCTTACGTACAATTTCTTTTGCCTTTAATCTTATAAATGCCACTCATTTCCAAAGTTACTTTGGTCAGTACGTGATGGAGTCAGTGGCTGACATGGTACCAGATGAGGTGGAAACAACAAGCAGACCCAGGTGGTGAAGGCAGAGTATAAAGGCTGAACCCTGGCAAAGAGCTGTAACTCTGAGAGTCGGGGCGTGCCCCGAGCAGGAGGCTGCCCACAGAGCAGGGACCGTCTGAAGAGCAGGGACCATCTGAGAGCCGACTGGAGCTGAAAGCCAGCTGAAATGGTCAGCTGACAGTGGAGCCCGCTAAGTGACGTCACCAAACTGTTCCTGTTTGAAAGTTACCTGATCGGTGAAAATGAACACCCATTTTGGGGGGAAGGATAAAGAAGTCCCTTAAAAAAAAATTTTTTTTTTTTTTTTTTTTTCTGAAATATAAGCAGATTTCCTTGAAAGGCTGAGGCCCTGTGCTGAGACCTCTCTAGAACCTTGCCCTATACATTTTGTTATCTCTGTTTATATGCTCTGTTTATATCTTCTCTGTTATATTAAGGTTGTTATTGCAGATATGGTGTTTCTGTGAGTTCTCTTTGATTATTGCAATGAATTATCAAACCCAATAGAGAAAGGATGCTGTGAGGGGAAGCACCGGTGTCAGCAGCGGTGAAGTTGGAGAACGGGGTTGTGTTTGACCTCTACCTCATAGGAACCAGCTTTGTCCCGATTCTTATAGCCAGAGTTATCATTTGAATTGGTGTCCAAGAAAGTTCTTTTATTTCAGTTATCAGACAGTTAAATTGACTTCTTTATGCAGAGATCTCTGAATTTTGAATTTTAACATATGTATAGATTTGTGTCACAATCATAACAACATGGATACAAAACAGTTTTATCACCTCCAGAAAGCTCCCTTATGCTATTACCAACATACAGATTTTAAACATATGCAGTTTTTTTGTATGTCCGTTATACCACAGTAAAGATTCCCCTGGCCCTAACTCCTAACAACCACTGATCTGTTAGCCATCTTCAAGCAAACATGACCCTCACCTCTGATTTCTAATGTGTGCTCTGCCTCTAAACTATATTTACTTTAGAAAAGTTCAGGCTATAGCAGAGGTCAGCAAACTTTTTCCTTAAAGCACCAGATAATAAAAGTTTAAACTTAACAGACCACAATCTCTGTCATAATTATTCAACTCTATTGAAGTGCGAAAGCTACCACAGACAATACGTAAACCAATAAACTTGACTACGTTCTAATAAAAGTTTATTTACAAAAATAGTTGGCAGGAAAGACTAGACCTCCAGATCGTAGCTAGCCTATCCACACTCTGTGGCAATACTGTATGTCTAAAACCCTGTATTCATAAAGAAAGAAATAATAGTCTTTCGTCTAATGATGTCAGAGGAATAATAATACCACTATGATATTTCCCCAAAATGAAGTTTATAATATGAATTTTTGTTTTAAATCACAACTAAGTATGACCAGTTAAATGCCTTTTTGGTCACTAGCATGTGTCTCTCCTAAGACATAAAATGGAAATTTACTTTCCATGTGAATATTTATTGGCTATTGCTCAGATTAGGCCAAGTTTTCTTGGTAAAATTCTTTCTTTCATTCCCCCCACTACCCGCTCTCCAAACACCTGTCTGTGTTATCATACACATTATATACTTTCTGTGTTTCCACATAAAGCAGCATCCTAGGGGCCCATGTCAATCTGCAAACTTTTACTTTTTGTAGATGGTTGCTAGGCCTAGCATCTTGAGATGTTTATGCTTATTTTCTCCAAGACCCACTAACTTACAACACTATTTTTGTTGAACTATAAAATTTAAATAAAGGCTTATTTTCAATCACTTTTTCTTTTAAAAGAGTCTTTCTTTTTTTGTCCCAAAAATATATTTATTAACATGTCAGATTTTCTGTGTTACTCAAATTTACTTCCATTCACTTTAAAAAAAAAAAAAAAACCTTTACTGAGATGTAACTGACATAGAAAATACTAGACATATTTGAAGTCTGATGTTATTGTTGTGTGCCAACGAGTTGATTCTGACTCATAGTAACCCTGAAGGACAGAATAGAATTGCCCCATAGGGTTTCTTAGGCTGAAATTTTTAAGGGAGCAGATCACCAGCCACTGAGTGGGTTCGGACCATCTGCCAACCTTTCGGCTAGCAGCCAAGTGCTTGACCGTTGCTCCATCTGCTTCCCATAAACGACCCGACATAGACCAACCAAACCCATTGCCATCGAGTAGATTCCAAATCATAGCAACCCTACAGGACAGAGTAGAACTGTTCCATAGGGTTTCCAAGTTGCTGCTGGTGGATTTGAACTGCCGAACTATTGGTTAGCAGTCGAACTCATAACCACTGTGCAACCAGGGCTCCTCTATATTATAAAAAATATAAAAAGTATTATATAAAAGTATTCTGTAGAAAAGGACTTCCTGCTAGCAAGGGCATGAATGTATTTGCTAGTGGGTATGTTTTTTTAATGTCATTAGTATGCTTACAAGATGATTTGACAAGGTAACCCTTTTTCTTTCCTGAGGGTTACCAAAGAAAAGGAGAAAAAAGATTTCAGGCCTGCTGCTAACTTTTCCCTTCTCAGCATAGTAGAATACACTGGCAATTTAGAGCACCCTTTTTATTTTCATTTACGTGTTCAAGTTTCATGAAAAAGAAGCCTAGCAAAAAAAAAAAATTGATGTCTTCCATGATGACCATAGTGTCCCCAGAACATGCTACAGAAATTGCAACTAATATATGAAATATACTTAGTAAATATACTAAGCAGATGCTTGATTAACATAGAGTTCTAAAAGAAGATGGAATGGCATGGGGATGTACTGGATTGTGGAAAGAAAGTTTGTGTGATCTCTTTGTCTCCGCAATGATTTGTCCATGACGGAATACATGACAGAATTGTAAATTCATATTTTCTTACAGGTTGATTACCAAATATTAGTTTGTTTTTTTATGCAGTGAAGAAATATTGGCTTTTGTGGTAAACGTGCTGTGTGCTCTTTAGTTATTTGGAGCTGGTATTTATTATTGAACAGCAGGTTCCTGGGTGGCTGGTTTTGGTTAATGAACAGCAATGTAGAGAAAATTGAAAAGCAAGGGAGAAAGGTGGAATTTAAATTACATAAAAGCTAAATTTGTGCATGTTTAATGATTTTATTTAGAAATAACTTAATGTGAATGCACACATTATTATATAACACTAATACTTGTTGAGCCAATTTAAGTGTAAAATACACAATACTGAGAATCATGGTCTAGCAAGGTGACACATATTTTGGGGGACACAATTCAATCCATAACACCTAGGGACATTTACCTCAACTTTTCAGTCCTGACCTACATTTTAGGCTATTTCTTATGAAGCAGGTTTTCCTGTTTTTGGTTTTCTTCCTGCCAAACTGGGCCTTTATGCACCCTGGCGCAGGGTTTCCTGCTTGCCAGTCCCAGCCCAGTGTCCCACCCCCATCAGCCACGGCTCACTACAGCCCAGAGAAACACTTACATATTGCCAGATTTGGCCTGCTTCTCTCTGCCTGCCAGCTCAGACCAACATCCAGGACCAGCTCTGGCCTAGGGCAGTGAACTCTGTTATCCATCAAGCTGCAGCCACACATTGTTCGTTGAGGTCTGAATCCCAGCTGTGGAGAGAAGGGCATAGCCCCGGAGGCACCTTTTTGCTCTTGAGTATTCTCTCCCAGTCCTAGAATATTCTCTTTGATGCTTTTTCAGTATCTACAATAAATAAATAACACTGCTATGGAGTGAATTCCAACTTATAGGACCCTGTAGGACAGAGTAGAATTGCCATGTAGGGCAGTTCTTAGTGTCTAATCCCCCATGTAAATAGTTAATTTTTTATATTAAACTTTCACTGTTTAAGTTACTGTGTAGCTTCCGTCTCCTGACAGCCCTGATACATTTTCTATAATGTGGAAATCTCTCATATCAGTAAGAACAAAACAACAGCTAAGATTCTTATAAAGATAACTTCAAGAGAAAAAAGAGCCCATCAGTCTACTACCTGCATTATGCATGATATATTAAGTCTGTATTAGGGATCCCAGGCTGTTTAAGAGAAAAAATAAATTGGGCATTATGATACATAATCACTTTTAGAAGGATTTGACTACAAAATCCTATGAATAATCCCTGTAAATAACAGAGGTGAATTTCACTTCTTGGAGAAATCCATTTATGTAAAGCATCTCAGTCCTCCAGTGTCAGATATATTACTTCATAAGGTGTATCTAATGTCAGCGCCTCCATCTGTCTATTGGATCAGATCCTTTCCTGCCTACTCAGATAACTCACTCCAGCAATTCTCTCTTATTATCTCTTGCATCATTGTTTTTTCCTCTTTACTAGATTATTACCATCAGCAAATCCACATGAAACATTATATTCTAACTTAACAAACATTTCATTTAATTGTAAAAGTTATCCTTAGATTTCAAATCTTCCTCAACTACCATGCCATTTATCTGCTCTCATTTAAAACAAAAATTCTAGAAAATATTGTCTATATTCATGCTCTCAACTTCCACTTATCCCCACTTCCTTCCTCTCCTCTCTTAAATTCACTCTTATTAGACTTGCATCCTTCAAACAGCTCCTTTCCCGGCTGCCAACAATCTCCACATTGTTAAAGTAATTCTCAGGCCTCTTCCAGTTAGAACTCTTGAAATCCTTCACACAGATCACTCCCACCTTTTTGAAACACTGTCTTTGGCTTAAAGAATGCAGTACTCTATTTAATAGTCTATAATTTTCCTCCTTCCCTTTCATCCACTCTTTCTATGTCAACTATGTGGACACTTCTGTCGTCGTTGTCGTTTGGTGCCATTGAACCCATTCTGAACCATAGTGACCCTACGTACAACAGAACAAAACTGCCCGGTCCTGCACTGATTGTGAGGATGGCAAGGACTGCCAATGTTTTGTTCTGTTGTATATAAGGTATTTTTTTATGAGTTGGAGCTGACTCAACAGTACCTAACAACAGCAACAAAGACATAATAAAATTTTGTTACCCACCAATGTAATTGTTGAGAATTATAAGTGATTTGGACAGATAAATAAGATATAAAAATACTAGTTACATATCTTCTGATTCTCATTGTTCTAATATAGTCAAAGTTCCAAAATAAAGGGTAAGAAAATTCACGAATAAATATCAAATGATTCAATGTTCTCTTGATGTAAAAGAACACAGCATATCAAATGTGGAAAATATTTTTTTGCCATAGAGGTACTCCGCACACGGGTTATGAAGTATCCACTTTAGCTCTACATTCCCCACTGGTTAACACTCCAACACAGAGAAAAGACTCAGTGCTGCTAAAAGCCCTGGTGAACGGTTGGCATGAAACTCAACTTCTCCATCATGACTCACATTCCTAATTTAGCAAATCAGGCAAAATATAAATTATAAATACTAGGTTGGTGGGTAGGGCTAATCATTCAAATACCATGATGTGGTTTAGGCAGAGAATACAATGGACTGAAGCAAAATCAGCCCTTCCTGCTCACATGCACAATAACTACAACCACAAGTACCAACTGTAAACGAAGGAAGTCAGTTCATCTCTGCTGAAAACCAATAACATGGGAAATACAGACATACTCCTCTCCATTTCCAGTTGCCAAACTATTTACATTTCATTTATATTTTACATTATCCTAATCTGTCTCTACCTGACTACCATTTTACTTCAATGACCCTCTGGTACTTCATTTGAAAGCTGCCTGCATTTGTCTAATGAAAACTGCACAAAATTGTTGAATATTTCTTTAACACTAGAGTGTCCACAATTCCCCTAAACCCTAAGATTAATTTCTGGAGCCAACCCTCAGCTACCCCCACCGTTATCTTTCTAGTCCTATCTTTGTTATTACGTATGCTAACTAAATCTGTCTACAGTGGTCATTCGTATGCCGGCATTGCCTTGTCACTGTGCGTGGTTCAGATTTGAATATGCGATATTTATTTCTCACATCCAGGTGAACTCAGGGAAGGCTACAAGAGAGCTGGGGTGCTATCTTGATTAAGAAGAAAAATCGAAAGAATTGAAGGAGGTAGGCCCAGATTTTTATTTCTAGCTAATTAGTAAAGACCCAAATAGGTGCCCTGTTGTTACATTATTAGAAGGGAAATTCATGAATCAAAAATAGCCTGTTTAAATTATTTAGCTAGTTCATGCCTTTTGAATTCATTTTAAGTGCTAAAAGCATACTTATCTATGATGACTGATTCAAAGTGTTCTTTCTCATACATAAAACAGTTTTAATGCATTTCTTTTTTTCAGAATTTTGCCCTCTTAACTAGATGGCAGAATATATTTAGCCAATTATTTTTAATGGATAGATCCCCCATGTGTCTTCCAGCTTGTCGTACTGTGGGGGCTTATGTGTTGCTGTGATGCTTGAAGCTATGCCACTGGCATTCAAATACCATCAGGGTCACCCATGGTGGACAGGTTTCAGGTGAGCTTCCAGACTAAGATTAGGAAGAAAGACCCGGCAGTCTACTTCTGAAAAGATGTAGCAGTGAAAACCTTATGAATAGCATTGGAACATTGTTTGATGTAGTGCCAGAAGATGAGCCCCTCAGGTTGGAAGGAACTCAAAAGATGACTGGGGAAGAGCTGCCTCCTCAAAGTAGAGGTGACTTTAAGGATGTGGATGGAGTCAAACTTTTGGGACCTTCATTTGCTAAAGTGGCACGGCTCAAAATGAGGATAAACAGCTGCAAACATCCATTAATAATCAGAACCTGGAACGTACTAAGTATGAATCTAGGAAAACCGGAAGTCATCAAAAATAAAATAGAACACATGAAGATCAATATCCTAGGCATTAGTGAGTTGAAATGGACTGGTATTGGTCATTTTGAATGGGACAATCATATGGTCTACTATGCCAGGAATGACAACTTGAAGAGGAATGGGATTGTATTCATCGTCAAAAACAGCATTTGAAGATCCATCATGAAGTACAACGCTGTCAGTGATAGGATAATATCCATATGCCTACAAGGAAGGCAAGTTAATATAACTATTATTCGAATTTACACACAAGTCACTAAGGCCAAAGATGAAGAAATTGAAGATTTTTACCAACTTCTGCAGTCTGAAATTAGTTGTACGTGCAATCAGGATGCATTGATAATCACTGATGACTGGAATGTGAACATTGGAAACAGAAAAGGATCGGTAGTTGGAAAATATGGCCTTGGTAATAGATAGAAATGACGCTGGAGATCGCCTGACTGAATTTTGCAATACCAGTGACTTCTTCATTGCAAATACCTTTTTTCACCAACATAAACAGCAACTATACATGCAGACCTTGCCAGATGGAATACACAGGAATCAAATCTACTATATCTGTGGAAAAGGTGATGGAAAAGCTCAATACCATCAGTCAGAACAAGGCCAGGGGCTGACTGTGGATCAGACCATCAATTGCTAATATGCAAGTTCAAGTCAAAACTGAAAGAAATTAGAACAAGTAGACTAGAGCCAAAGTACAACCTTGAGTATATCCCACCTGAATTTAGATAGCATCTCAAGAATAGATTTGATGCATTGAACACTAATGACCAAAGACCAGATGAGCTATAGAATGGCATCAAGGGTATCATACATGAAGAAAGCAAGAGGTCATTAAAAAGGCAGAAAAGACCAAAATGGGTGTCAGAAGACACTCAGAAACTTGCTCTTGAAGGTCAAGTAGCTAAAGCGAAAGGAAGGAATGATTAAAAGATCTGGACAGAAGATTTCAAAGGGTGGCTAGAGAAGACAAAGTATTATGATGACATGTGCAAAGACCTGGAGATGGAAAACCAAAAAGGAAGAACACGCTCAGCATTTCTCAACCTGAAAGAACTGAAGAAAAAATTCAAACCTCAAGGTACAATACTGAAGGATTCCACAGGGAAAATATTAAATGATACAGGAAACATCAAAAGGAGATGTAAGGAATACAGAGTCACTGTACCAAAAGAATTGATCGATGTCAACCATTTCAGGAGGTAACATATGATCAGGAACCAATGGTACTGAAAGAAGCCCAACGTGCACTGAAGGCATTGGCAAAAAACAAGGCTCCAGAAATTGTTGGAATATCAGTTGAGATGTTTCAACAAACAGATGCAGCACTGGAAGTTGTTACTTGTCTATGCCAAGAAATTTGGAAGACAGCTACCTGGCCAACCAACTGGAAGAGATCCATATTTATGCCTATTCCCACAAAAGGTGATCCAACCAAATGCAGAAATTATGAACAGTATCATTAATATCATACGCAAGCGAAATTTTGCTGAAGACCATTCAGAAGCTTCTACAGCAGCATATTGACAGGGAACTGCCAGAAATTCAAGCTAGATTTAGAAGAGGACGTGGAACCAGGAATATCATTGCTAATGTCAGATGGATCCTGGCTGAAAGCACAAAATACCAGAAAGATGTTTACCTGTGTTGTATTGACTATGCTGAGGCATCCAAATTATGGATAACATTGCAAAGAATGAGAATTCCAAAACAATTGTGCTCAGGAGGAATCTATACATGGATCAAGAGGCAGTTGTTCAAACAGAATAAGTGGATATTGTGTGGTTTAATATAGGGTCACTATGAATTGGAATCAACTTGACAGCACTGGGTTTGGTTTGTGTGGTTTAAAGTCAGGGAAAGTGTGTCAGGGTTGTAGCCTTTCACCATACCTATTCAATGGATATGCTGAACAAATAATCCCAGAAGCTGGACTAAATGAAGAAGAACAGGGCATCAGGATTAGAAGAGACTCATTAACAACCTGCGTTACGCAGATGACACAACCTTGCTTGCTCGAAAGTGAAGAGGACCTGAAGCTCTTACTAATGAATATCAAAGACCACAGCCTTAAGTATGGATTACACATCAACATAAAGAAAACAAAAATCCTTACAACTGGACCAATAAGCAATATCTTGATAAACCAGGAAAACACTGAAGTTGTCAAGGATTTAATTTTACTTGGATCTACAATCAACATCAATGGAAGCAGCAGTCAAGAAATCAAAAGATGCATTGTTTGGGGCAAATCAGCTGTAAGAGATCTCTTTGAAGTGTTGAAAAGCAAAGATGTCACCTTGAGGACTAAGGTGCACCTGACCCAAGTCATGGTGTTTTCAATTGCCTCATATGCATGCAAAAGCTGAATAATGAATAAGGATGACCAAAGGAGAATGGATGCCCTTGAACTGCAGTGTAGGCAAAGAATATTGAATATATCGTGGACAGCCAAAAGAGCGAATAAATCTGTCTTGGAAGAAGTACAACCAGAATTCTCCTTGAAAGCAAGGATGGACATGTTGTCAGGAGGGATCAGTCCCTGGAGAAGAACATCATGCTTCGTAAAGTAGAGGGTGAGTGAAAAAGTGACCCTATAGGACAGAGGAAGACCTTTAATGTGATGGATTGACACAGTGGCTGCCACAATGAGCTCAAGCATAGCAACAATTGTAAGGATGGTGCAGGACCAGGCACCGTTTCTTTCTGTTGTGCATACGGTCACTATGAGTCAGAACCAACTCAAGCGCACCTAACAACAACAATAATACTGGATCGAATGCTACTCTTCCATATTATTCTTTCTAGAGACAAAGTTCAACCAAACTTCAAATTCTGAATTCCGTATTTGCGTGAAGACTCTGGGAATATGATCCATTATCAGTATTAGGAGAAATAACTCTATTTTCTTAATAGTCATATAAGTCATGTAACATTATAGTGCCCATATTTTCAGGGAACTATAAGGCTGATATTTAACACCCATCCTTGAAGTTTAATGATTAGCTACTAAAAACCGAGGTTCATGAGTAACAAGGGAGCCATCAGTATCAAACACTTAATCAGATTACTATTTACATGACTGAAAGCTATGAACTTACTAAAAAAAAAAAAAAAAAACAGGAAAATCACTCTCATGCCATGATATTTGAAATATAAATATGTCAGCAGAGTGATGCTCTCAGTCCCCTAGCCTCACAAATCTCATTAGTCTATAATCAGTGAAGAGAAAATGGGCCTGTGTTTGAACCCTAACATTAGAAGGGAGATCTACTATCTCAGACACACCATGAATAAATTTGTCATAGGACTTTTTGAAGCATCAGTGAGTTTGTTTTGAAATCATATGTAGATTGAAAACTATAATACATATTGTATCATAATTACTAGTCAGAAGATTTTTGAAACAGACATTTCATACTTAGCTCAATGTGGTTTTGCATGACACAAAACGTTACACCAAATGTGACCTGTTGTTGTTTGGTGTTGTTGAGTCAGTTCCTACTCATAGCGACCCTCTGTACAACAGAACGAAACACTGCCCGATCCTGTGCCATTCTCACAATCATTGTTATGCTTGAGCCCATTGTTGCAGCCGCTGTGTCAGCCCATCTCATGGACTGTGACCTAAAGGCTTATTATTTCCAACAGTAGACCATTTATCCAGTATATCCCTTCTTGACATTCTCTACTTGAAGTAGCAGAATAAGATAGAGGTTAAGGATATGGGCTCTAGAGTCAGTCCCCAAATCATCATTTTACAACTGAGATTAGAGAGGTTAATGATGCTTACCCGACAGAGTTTAAAGTAAGTTAAATTAATCAATACATGTATAGCACATAGAAAAGTGCCTAGCACATATCAGACAGTCAATAAATGTTAGCTCTTATTGTCCCTATTATCAAAGTCTTAGTTCAGGGTCTAATCATTTTCCCTTGGTCTAATGGAACTGTCTCTTATTTGGAGTCATTAGTGCCAGTCTTGGCTTGCAAAGCTTCTACTTGTGGAATTAAAATCTTGAATTCGTTGTATGTTTTGTGATACTTAGGTTAGTCCTTAATACCATATTCCCGTAACTAAGTGGCAGCTACTTATTCATTCCCTTGTTGAGTTATACTCTATTAAAGCAAACGCACATTTTGAATATATAGCTCTTCTTTCTGGAAATGATGGCCACTGTTTTCCCCACCCCTTTTCTACCTGAGCTCCTTAACTTCAGACTAACCAGAAACTGACGCTTGGCTGAACTAATACTGTTTTAAGTTCACTTCCCATTACTAACGTCCGATCGAATTACTTCAAATATAGTGAAGAAAGTCAAGCTAGTACATCTAATAAATTAAAATCCAGGTTTAAACTTTTTTTGTTATCTGACTTGGGAATTTAGGCCAATGTTTTCCATTTCATTTATTCTCTCCAACTTATATGAAAGTTAAATTTCTATTGCGTTTAGTTCTATGAAGAGAACTGTGAAGACATTGGTATGTAACTGTTCATTCTATGTACCTGGGTTTTTAAGGCATCTGCTAAAATTAACACTGAGATAAGATTTGTTCTTCCTTCCAAGATATTTTCATCCTTGTTTTCACTACTGAGCTGAAGGCTTTACTCCCTTTTGAGGATCTTTATTTTATAACATCAAATTATAACCTGAGTATGTCTGTGGAGTTAGAATATGTGCTGAGAGAGAAAAACTGCTGGCAATGCATTGAAAATGTATCATTTTCTTTATTCTGGTTAAAAAAAACAATCAGAAACAGTGTAATTGTGAGATTGTAACTGATAAGCAAAGGAAAAGTAACCCACTGAGATTTCTTGTGTTTACTTACACCCCAGATTTAGTCTTCTAATACAATGCCTCCAATATTTTCTTTATCCTATAGTTCAAAATGAAGTATCATGTTGACAACAGAATACCAGGGGCCTGAGAGGAAACCTAGATAAGATGGTTGGGTGGAATAAAAGTTTAGTGTGCTAGCTATGTCTTAGATCCTTCAGGAAGAAGTAAAAAGGCCAGGAAAACTAGTGTTTTACCATTAATTATTGACATGACATCTTAAGAGGGTTGCCTCCTCAAAATCTATTGATTCTCCATTTGAAACAGACGTAATATTCTTATTTCCTATGCCTTGCCAGCTATCCCACCATCGAGGTTGCTCTCTAATTTGCTTTGGCACTGACAATATTCTGCCAGTAAAACAAAGACTCAGAATTGTGGCTAGTCTTCATGGTGCTCAGTTACTTTATGAAACACCCATCTGCATGGATTTATTCAAAACCAAGACTTCTCAAGACCGATGTGAAATTGGGAATTATTTCCCTTCAGCTCGTGTGTATAATTTTGTGATTTAAAGTAATATTTCCATATATCATGGTTGAAAATGCCACTGGCTTCCTATTACCCACTAAAATGTCTATGCAATTCAGTATAGAATGGAAATTGGATGACCACAAATATTGACAGACTAACTATTCCAAGACTACATGAGGAATATGTTCTTAAGTCACTGAAAACAAAACAAGCAAACAAAAAAACCAGTTGCTTTAAATCATGGAGAAGCCATGCATGCCAAAAACAAAATTGAAAAATATTCCATCTCTTTCCTTCTTTTCTGTGCTCCCTGTTTTAGAAACCAGATTTTTTACTAAACAGAAAACTCATGGGTAGTCCCTCCTCTGCATGTCTCTTGTTTATTGGATTGTGTGAAATATTTTCACGGCTGTCTCTCCCATATTTGTGGATGCACCGCAAGGCTTGAAGTCTCAAAACACAATAGCAGATGAGGGAGAAAAGAGAAGGAACTGTGCAAGAGCAGAAATCCTCACGAAGAAACAGCAAACTTTCAAATTATGAATGCTTACTTTGCTGCCAAGAAAAGAGAGTTGTCCTAGAATGGATGAATATCAACCCACCAGTAGACAGGAGGCATTTCAGACAGCAGCCTGGAAGTCATCGGGGCAAGGACTGTGACAACGCACAGCTTTATTTTTGTGGGAAAAAAAAATCAGTCTTCAAATGGTTTAAAACTAATCAAGTGTTAGTAAACAGAAAAAAAAAGCGAGTAAATCAAATTCCAGAATAGTACTTCTGTAAATAAAAGTCTAAATGATGAAGTTAAAAGCTAAAATGTTAACCCAAAATCAGATGGTTTTAACTTTGTAACAAAACATAGCATAAACAATGAGTAATTCCTACAGGAACTATTCTTTGATATAATAGGAGAAAAAAGACAAAGGTTCCAACTCGTGTGTGTGTATGTGTGTGTGTGTGCGTGCGCGCACGCGTGTGTGTTTGTAAGAGCAGATCTTGCTTTAAGACCATGGAAAGACAAGGTTAGATAGGCGAGCACTCAGAAAAGATAATCTCCTGGTATTCAGGTAAAAAAGGTACTTAAATCTTTCATCAAAAATAAAACTAAAAGATAAAATTTTAAAATTGTTATACAAAATGATTGGTAGTAATATTGAAATCAGGAAAGCATAAGAAGTCTGAAAGATTTTTTTAAATGTTTGAATACTTAGCATAAGAGGCTTTTATTTCCAAATAAGGTGAAAAATAAGCACAGGCAGCTGACTTCCTCCCTGACTCGTTTTTGGGGTGACCACAGAGCTGAGAGTAAGGGTGAAGGCTCTATCAGACTAATACCAGTGTGACGAGTGAGCAAGAGGAGGCCCTTGGGTTCCAGAACCTGAAACCACAGATTGATTACGAATGAGAGTTAAATGTGTTGAAATACCCTCTGCTGTTGTGTGCTGTTGAGTTCATTCTACTGTATATAACAGAATAGCACTGCCCCATAGGGTTTCTTAGTTTTTTTTTTTTTTAATCTTTATGGGAACAGATTGCCAGGTCTTTTCTCCTGCAGAGCAACCGTTGTGCCACCAGAGCTCCTTAAATATTTTCTAGGAAACTGATAGATAAATCAAATAGACAGAAATAAATAAACATACAGAACTTTGAACTATACAATTTAAATTGTATATTTTATACAGAGAAAGAGAATTTTAAATCCAATAGAGAATAACATTCTTTTGACAGCATGTGTCACACTATTAAATAGAATCATTTACTAGCTAGTAAAGAAAGCCTTGAATTCAGGAGAATCACCATAAAGATGTGTTCTCTCACTACTGAAATCCATAACAAAGGAGAGCTTTCAAAGTCGAATGTTTAGGAAGTAATTTATACACTACTTGGATTAAAGAAGAAAAATCATAAAACACCTGAAACTGGAATGCAGTAGAAGTGTGCCACAAAATGTGAAGCTAAGGCAGCATTTAAAAGGAAATTTATAACTTTAAAAAAAAAAAAAAAAAATTTTTTTTTTTTTTAATAACTTTACATCTTTCAGAAAAATTGTGTGAATAAAAGTGAGTGGTCAAACTGTTCAACTGAAAATCTGAAATAGGAACTATATAGTTAACCCACAGAAGGAAAGAAAGATATGATAAAGAAGAGGGGGAGAAAGCAATGAAATAAGAGGCATTACTGTGATTAAAAAATAATAATAAGAAGAAGAAGATCTCAGGTTAACAAAGCCAAATTTTTTTTTTTTTAAAAGTAGATGAATAGGACAGACAAACATCTGGCAACACTATTCAAAAAAAAAAGGAATAGAGAAATAAACAAAATATAAAACTTAAAGTGTTTAAGAACTACAGATAAAATAACCCACTGCCCTTGAGTTGCTTCTGACTCAGAGCGACCCTATAGGACAGAGTAGAACTGCCCAGTAAGAGTTTCCAAGGAGCACCTGTCGGATTCCAACTGCCGACCTCTTGGTTAGCAGCCGGAGCACTTAACCACTACGCCACCAGGGTTTCCACAGATAAAACAGACATGCCAAAAATAATCAAATATACACCAATGTATCTGAAAACACATTAATAGAAAAATATCTCCACAGCAATTAAAATGCTAAAGATATCTCATTTCAAACACACGCACGTACACACACACAATGGTTTAAGGGACACTGCATTGTTTTTTACATTATAAAAAAAAAAATTAACCCCTGTGAGACATAATTTATTATAAAAAAGAATAATTATCCTATTCCTTTATAGCTTAGAACAAAATTAATTTTTAAAAGAACAAAGCAAAATCATAGGCCCGTTTCACTTTTGAACTTTGATTTCACTTGCTAATGTTTTATTGGTAATATTTTCATCTGACAGTGGATGTTGAAATAGATATACTCAAGAAATGCAAGAGAAGTTTAATATCAGAAATTCTATCAATACAATTCAATAGATTAATTATTTAATAGATTATATAATTACTTCAGTACACACATAGAAATCATCTGATAAAGTTTAACTTTTTTTATGATTAAATCCCTCAGGAAAAATAGAAATTGAAGACATCTACATTATAAAAGCTTTATACCAAAATCTCAAAAGAAAAACAATCTCTACAGAAACACCTTAAAATCACTCACCTGTTTTGAAGGCAAGGTCAATTTGGGTGTTTTTAATATCACTGTGATTTTTTAGTATAGAACTGGAGGCTCTGGCCAATACAATGATATAATAAAAATAAATGAGGTATAAAAAAAACACTTTACATTTGTATACGGTAGGATTATTATGGTGCTGTCAATTACTGAATATGGTCTTGTGACTCCTACAAAATGATTGGATAAGACTATGCAAATAAGGTGCATGGCACCCTTCTGGGGCTGTAACCATGCAAATAAGGTGTATGGAACACTAATGAGGGGATTGGTCAGTTTTCCCATCCCACTAAGCTTAAAATGAGCCATCATAGAGGCAGAAAGTGGGGTTGTCACTACCATGATAAAAAGAGACAGGAGCGGAGCACGTCCTTTGGATCCAGCACCCCTGCACTGAGAACTTCCTAGACCTGAGAGACAGAGAAATCCGTAACACCAGAGACAGCGAGAAGTGGTGGCAAGTATGGTGGCATCCAGCAGCACAGAAATGATAGCAGCAGAATCAGGCGACTGACTTGAGTCAATTGCAGTGAGCTTCCTGGCACCCCAAGAGAGGCAGCTGCAGTGGACTTGCTGGTCCACAGAGCAAGAGAGCTGAGGACCTTAGGGCAAGAGGCTTCCTGGTGGAGTGTGGTGCCTCTGGGCACTTACAGGCAGAGCTAAAAGAGCTTTGAAACGCTTGCCTGAGCAGGGCAGAGGCCAGGCTGAGGGCCAAGGGCTGAGCCTGTCCTCAGGAGGCTGAGAGGATCAGGGGTCAAGAGGAGCTGAGAGAGCTGTCCCACACTGAAGAAAGGAGACTTTGCCTCTATGCCACCTGATCTTGACCCCAAGTTGTAGTGTGATGATCCTGATCCCTAGCTGTGACCTGGTACTTCCCTAATAAAATCCATAATTGTGAGTATTGTTTATGAGTTCTGTGTGGCCATTGCAACAAATTATCGAACCCAGAAGAGAAGTAGAGAGTGCCGTGTGAGGGACAGCTGATGTCAGAATTTATTAAAAAAAAAAAAAAAAGTTTGGAGGGTGGAGGTATGTCTGACTTCCACCTCATAGGAATCAGCCTCAGGCTGATGCTGATGGTGAATTTTGTAGTTATTAGAAACAGTGAGCTGGAAGTTTAGAAACCTACTTAACAGATCTTAAATGTATAGTGTAGAATTTAAGTATATATATATACAGTATATGTGTGTATGAGTGTGTATATGTGTGTGTGAGCATGTATATACGATATTATCTTTCATATAAAATTTCAAAACAAGCATATATAATACTACAGAATATACTCTTGTGTTACACGCATAAACAAGTAGATGCACAAAATATGTGAGTTTTGGTAGGACATGGACAGTGGTGGTTACAGATGAAAAGGAAAAAAAAAAAAAGACAAGAATAAAAGGGAGGAAACTCTCTATAATAACAGTCCGCAGACCTAGACCACTCCCCCAGTGAAACAGCTATTAAAAAAAAAACCAAACCCATTGCTGTTGTGACTTATAGAAAGAGCTATAACTTGTTGAAATTATTTTTTTAAGAACTCATACATTTAAATTCTCTGGATATTGTCCTAAGGACGTTTCTGTATGAAACAAATGAAGACATATTTAATAAACTCCATCAAATCTCAGTACAAATAGCAAGAATCTATGGCATTTGAGACATGACTTGCTCCCTCCCTTCACTCTCCGTGTAAATTTAATGGACGTCCTACTCCAGGTGTGTGCAGTTAAGAAGAGAAGACTCCCACTCACCTTTCTCCACGCCTAGGTCTAGGGTTTCTTCCAGGGAGGGGCAGACTATCAGCATTTCTCAGCTCCAAGTTGCAGAAACTCTTTTCCAGACAAGCATGGCTATCTTAGGCTATGTTCTCTGGAGAAGCAAAACCAATAAAGCATATAAATATATACAAAGAGAGAGATTTATGTCAAGGAAATGGCTCATGCAGTTGTAGAGGCTGGGACATCTCAAGTCTGTAGATCAGGATAGAGTCGTCTCCTAATTCATGTAGCTGCAGGTGCTGGAGAACCCAAGGTCAGCAGGATGGAGAGCAGGGCTCTTGCTCAGAGGCTGTGAAGATCAATAAACCCCAAGATTGGCAGGCAAGACGGCAAGGTTTCTCCTGATTCACATAGCTGAAGGGGCTGGCGGACCTAAGATCAGCAGCTCAGAGGGCAGGGCTCTTGTTCACAGGCTGTGAAGGTCGATGAATTCCAAGTTCGGCAGGTAATCCTTTAGTTCAAGTCCCAAGAACTGGAAGTCTGCAGGATCCTGAGAGAGAAAAAAGCCAGAACGTCTGCTTATATTCGGATGCAGGCCACACACTCAAGGAAAATCCCTTTCAACTGATTGGCTTCTCAGAGCCAATCTCATCATGGCAGCGATCACATATAAACATTGAGAGTCATGACCCAGCCAAGTTGTGACAAAATCTTAACCATCACAATGGCCAAGAGGTCTGGGGTTCTCATCCCCTAGCTCATCGCTACTCACAGAGCAGAAGCGCTGTCATGGATTGAATTATGTCCCCCCAAAAATGTGTGTATCAACTCGGTTAGTCTGTGATTCCCAGTATTGTGTGGTTGTCCTCAATTTTGTTATTATAATTTTATGTTGAGAGGATTAGGGTGGGATTTAACACCCTTACTCAGATCACCTCCCTGATCCAATGTAAAGGGAGTTTCCCTGGAATGTGGCCTGTACCACCTTTTATCTCTCAAGAGATAAAAGGAAAGGGAAGCCAGCAGAGAGTTGGGAAACTCATACCACCAAGAAAGCAGCGTTGGGAGCAGAGTGCATCCTTTGGACCTGAGGTTCCTAAGCTGAGATGCTCCCAGACCAAGGGAAGGCTGATGACAAAGACCTTCCTCCATAGCTGACAAAGACAGAAAGGCTTCCCCTGGGCCTGGTGCCCTGAATTCAGACTTCTAGCCTACTGGACTGTGAAAGAATAAATTTCTCTTTGTTAAAGCCATCCACTTGTGGTATTTCTGTTATAGCAGCACTAGATGACTAAGACAACCAGTAATGAAAATATGGCAGGCTGAGAACATTGAAAGCTGCTTGCTTCTGCTCCTCCTCACTCATAGGGCAAAGTGTCCATGGTGACGGGTTTCAGGGAGACAAGGGACTATCATTCCCCCAGAACCTCATTTGTAGAGCAGGGATATTACTCCTGTCCCCACTCTGAATCAGTGGTGCAGAGCAGGAATGCCCAGGGAGAGTCGTCTGCAAGAGCAGAGAGCTCGTAGAGATCCCCAAGGGGTCTGACTCCTTTTGAAACAGGGTTTGAGGAATTTCCATCCTGAGGGCACCGTCAGAAACAGTACAGATCTAGATGGTTAGCAGTTACGAGGAGTCTGAGTGTTCCATGATAGCAACAAGTGAAGTGGCAAGACAGCTCCAAGTTTAACAGGGAGAACTAGGGAAAGACATAGCTAAGAAGAGCCTTCCTAGAATTAGGTCAAGCCCAACACTGGGATCAGAGGCTACCTCTGCAAAAGACCTGGACTTTAATTGGATAAGACTGTGGAACAATTTATGCCCCCAGAGCACAATCAACTAGCCATTAGCAGAAGTTAAGAGTTGGGTGTGATAGCAATAGGGGCAGAGCAGCCAGAAGTTTAAGAGGAGATCAGGAAAGAGACCATCAAAGGGGGTTCAACTAACACCCCAGCCATCTCTGAGGGGTGGGGCAGGAAGACCAGGGAGGTACCCAGGTTTCCTCCTCTGAGGAGCTACATCAGAGACTGTACCTCGTGGAAGAAATAGACTCTATTAAACTTGTCCAGACGAAAACAAATCTTGGGAGGGAAGGTCTGCATCCAGAGTTGCTACAATATATTATCTAAAATGTCCTATTTCAATAAAATATTATGACATTTAAAAAGAAATAAAGTGTAACCCATACAAAGGGAAAAGCAAAAACAGACAACAGAAACTACCTTTGAAAAGAGCCAGATATGGGACTTAGCACACAAAGACTTCAAAGCAGGTACTATAAATATGTTCAGAGAACTAAATGGAATTATCCTTAAAGAAGTAGAGAAATACGATGGTAATGTCTTATCAAAGAAAGAAAAAATAGACTATTTTAAGAGAATAATTTTGAACTCAAAAGTACAATAACTAAAATGAAAAACTTCACCACATGAACGCAAAAGTACATTTGAACTGGCAAAAGAAAAAAATCAGCAAACTGAAGATAAAATGATAGAAATTATGCAATCTGGAAAACAAAGAGAATAAGGAGGAAAAATGAACAGAGACTCAGAGAAACATGGATGCCATTAAGCTCACAGACTTCCATGTAGTGGGAGTGCAAGAAAGAGAGGTAAGAAAGGAGCAAAGGAATATTTTAAAAAATAATGACCATAAACTTAAGAAATTTGTTGAAAAACATGAATGTACATATCCGAGAAGCTCAGGAACTCCAAGTAGGATAAACACAAAAAGAATACAACAAAATGCATCTCAGTTGAAATTTTTTAAAACACAGAAAATGAGAAAATCTTGAAAGCAGCAATAGAACAATGACTTATTTGCAAGAGAACCCCTATTAAAACAGCTCACTTCTTATCAGAAACAAATTGAGGCCAGAAGGCAATGGGATGACATATTCAAAGTGCTAAAAGAAAGAACAAAGGAACAAAAATTACTACCCAAGATTTTTACATACAGCAAAACTATCTTTTAAAAATGCAGATTAAATAAAGGCATTTCCAGATAAACAAAAAGTAAAAGAATTGTTGGTAGCAAATCTACATTACAAGACATTCAGAATACAAAAGGAAGTTCTTCAAACTGAAATCAAGTGACACCAGATAGCGATTGGAATCAACATTAAAAAAAGAGTGCCCCTAAAGTTAATTTAACAGTTTGTTGTATGGTGGTAGCTTGTGTGCTGCTATGATGCTGGAAGCTACAACATCAGAATTTCAAATACCAGCAGGGCCATTGATGGTGGAGAGGTTTCAGTAGAGCAAACTTGTTTGGAAGACATTGAAATTACACAGTGGCCACAACAATGGACTCGAGCATACCAATTATCTTGAAGATGGCACAGGGCTAGGCAACATTTTATTAAGTTGTCAATGGGGTCTCCATGAGCTGGTACCAACTTGACTGTAACTAATGACAAAGTTAATTAGTAATTCTAAAAGATAGTATAATTGCATGTTTCTTCTCTTTCCTCAACTGATTTAAAAAACAATGGCATAAAAAAGTATATAATTGTCTTGTCAGAACTCTAATGGATAGGAATGTAATATATTTGACATTAGCATCATAAAGGAGCACGTGGTAACAAAGCTGTATTGGCATAAAAAATGATGCTAGATAATAAGGTGAATAGACAAGAAGAAGTAAAAAGAATTGAAAATGGAAATAAGGTAGTTATTATAACAAGCTCCATAAATATATACTTGTTCACCTTTCTTCCCTTAGTGTCACTGAAAGGCATGATTATATAACATTGCAATTATGACAATGTTATATGTTGGGTTTGTAACATATACATGTAGTAGGATAACAATGACAGCATGAAGTAGGAAGGGGAGAATAGACCTTATACATAATGAAGTTTCTATATCACTAGAATTAAATTACTGTAGGTCTGAACTAGATTCTGATAGGTTAAGAGGCATGTTGTAAGATCGAGAGCAATTACCAAAAAAAAAAAAAACTGGAAAAATATAGTGAAAAAATCATTAAAGTTATTAAAATATTACAGTAGAAAATATTCATGTAATGCAAAATAAAAAAGTAATGGAACAGCAGATAAATAAAACATATAGGAAATAACTAAGAAAATCAGTAATCAAATATAGAGAAAATCAAACAACCAAACAAATTTTATCTAGACGAATGAAGAAAAAAAGAGAAAAGTCAAATTACTAATATCAGGAATGAAAGAGGGCACATCACTAAGAACTTCACAGAAATAAAAAGGAGGGGTATTAGTTTCTTTGGGGTACCATAACAAAGTATGACAAACTGGGTGGCTTATAAGAACAGAAATTAATTGTCCCAAGTTCTGGAAAATACAAAAAAGAACAACAACAACAAAAAAAACCCCATTGCTGTCAGTCGGTTCTGACTCACAGCAACCGTACAGGACAGAGCAGACCTGTCCCATAGGGTTTCAAGGCTATAATCTTTACAGAAACAGACTGCTACGTCTTTCTCCCAGAGTGGCTGGTGGGTCCCAACTGCCCACCTGTCTTTTAGCAGGCGAGCGCTTAACCACTGCCCCCAGGGCTCCCTTCTGGAGAATAGGAGTCTGCAGTTGGGGTATTTGCCATGTCAATTCCTTCTGAGGGCCCTGAGAGATAATCTGTTTTGTACCCTCCCTTAGGGATGATGTATGATTCTTGACATGCTTGGTTTGTAGATTCATCACTCGAAATCTGACTGTCTTCCCGTGGCCGTCTTCCTTCTGTCTCTCTGTGGCAATATCTATTTCGGGCAGAATATTAGTTACACCAAGAATTTACTGGGAAACTGTGGTAAAATTCTCTAGTGTAAAATTTCCATCTGGCTCTGCATTACCTGGGTAGAAAAAGAGAAAAAGTCCAGGACTAATCATTTCCCGGAAACCTTGGTGGTGTAGTGGTTAAGAGCTACGGCTGCTAACCAAAAGGTTGGCAGTTCAAATCCGCCAGGCGCTCCTTGGAAACCCCATGGGGCAGTTCTACTCTGTCCTATAGGGTCGCTATGAGTCAGAATCGACTTCACGGCAGTGGGTTTTTTTTTAATCATTTTCCAACACTCTAGTGGTGGATTATCCCACACCTTCATTCTAAATAAGTAGAAATAAAATTAATATTATATATTAAGCCCATAATATCACATTTACTGCTGAATAAGGCCGGATTGGAACAGTGATCTTAAAACACAGGATCGGACAGTTGGCCATCCCTTCACAGACAACCTGAGCCTGTACACTTGCCTCAACTCTTTCACAGTGGGAAGAAAACTGAGAAAAGTGCATCAAGTTATTTCTGATGGTTAAGTTTATGTGTTAACTTGGCTAGGCTGCGGAGCCCAACTGTTTGTCAAATACTAATCTAGATGTTGCTAGGAAAGTATTTATATGCGATTAACATCTAAATCAGTTGACTTTCTGTTGACTAGATTACCCTCCATGGTTTGCGTGGGCCTTGCCCAATCACTTGAAGATCTGAAAAGCAAAAACTGAGCTTTTCTGAGGAAGAAGGATTCTGTTTCAAGACTCTAAATAGACAAGATTTCCAGAGGTTCTAGCCTGTTGCCTGAACTAGGGAATCTGTCACCCCCAAATTGCACAAGCTGATTCCTCAAAATGAATTTCTCTCTCTCTCTCTTCTTCTCATGTCTATCTCTAATATATATATTTATATTCTTGCAGTTCTGTTGCTCTAGAGAACCCTAACACGTTATTCTTCCCAATTTATGAATTTTATAATTTAATTCAAATTACGAAGTTTAAAATATGTAAAAGGATAGAGAAAGGTTGGGAATGTGTATAAAGAATGGAAAGCAAATAAAATGTATTCCACTTTAAAAATATAGTTTCAGTTCAATTTCCTTTGTGTCTTTTTTAAGTCAAGTAAAAATAAACCTCATACTCATTAAAATAGAATCCATTGAGATAATTTTTATGAAATTATTTTTAATTTTCTGTCTGTATTTATTCATTGAAATTATTTCTATTAACGTTCACATAATGTAAGCAGTGGAAACAATTTCTGAATGGTGGGATTGGAATGATTTACAAAGCTTTTTTTTTATTGCTTGAATTTATTTTAACAAATAAGTATGTATTATTTCTATAAAACCAATATAGTCACTGCTGTGATGTTTGCTGGTCCGTCTGCCATGCTACAATTAGTAATTTCAAAGTGTTAATTAAAAATATGACATCAAACATTTTAAAATAATTTGATGAATTCCCATGTCTTAGTCTGAGTTCTCTAGAGGAGCGAAACCACTGAGACATATACATATATATAACAGGCAGTCCCCAGATTCCCAGATTCCAAATGAGTTGCATTCCTAAATCTGACTTAAAATTGAATGTGTGTGTAAGTTGAAACAGTTAAGTATGGTTCATATCTAACATCAGTCAAATGGTTGTCTTTGTGTATAGTGTACCTTTCTGTGCATAAAAAGGTTAAACAAACACTTCCAGGCACACTAAAGCATATTTAACATAATAATACAGTATAATAATAATGTTTCAAGGCACGTTGCAAAGCAGCAAGTGTTTGTTATTATGAACCATGTATACACCTCAAATTTTTAATAGGCTTTATAGAAGGTGGTTTGTAACTACCGGTCAAACGTTTGTAACCCAAGGACTGCCTGGTGCTTATACGCGCGCGCACACACACACACACAACAGAGAGAGAGAGAGAGAGATTTACTTCAAAGAGATGGTTCACACAACTGTGGAGGCTGGCAGGTCAGGTGGCAGGCTAGAGACCTCTAGTGGCTAACAGGATTGTGGGGAGAGGGGATGGTGAACCCAAAATCTGCAGGTCAGGCAGCAGGCAGGACAGTTCTACAGGTTTATGTCCCAGGAACTGGAGGTTAGGGGATGAGAAGGATACAGGGTTGAGAAACAGCGAGCTTTGCCAGAACATCCGCTTATATTCTAAAGACGGGCCACAGTCCCAAGGGAACTCCTCTTTCAACTGATTGACTGGTTCCATCAGATCACATCACAGAAGGTGATTACATTATAAGACATTATGGAAGAGCAACCAGTCCAGTGTCTGCCAAACCACTGAGAAACATAGCTTAGCCAAGTCGACACATAATATTAACCGTCACACCCCATTTCTCTTAATATAACCTACAATGTTTATCTCATACTTAGCATCTCCAATTTCATGTTAAACCATGCTCACCATGTTCTTGCTGCTTCAGCAACCCTAACCAGGATCACAAACCAGGATTGTGCAGCGTATAACCTGTAGCTTAATACAAAACCATACTGACCTTCAGTCTCTAATGTTCTCTGGCTGTTTTCATCAAGGGGTTTCGAAAATCCAGCTGTTTCTGCCTACACTGCAGGGATCCGCAACCTACACCCCCTGCTCAAATGCAGATGTTGTATCCAACCACACCTATTCATCTACACTCCTTCTACGCCTCCTTTCCACTAAAATGACAGAGTTAAGCAGCTGGGTCCAGAGAGCCCACAAAGCTGAAAGTATTTACTGCCTGGTATTTTACTCAAAAATTTACAAACACCTGACCTAAAATATTTTTATGTCTTTAGTCACTTTTTAAATTATATTTATGATATATTTAAATTTCATAATATATTTATGATATATTTAATATTAAAATATTTTTATGTCTTTAGTCACTTTTTAAATTATATTTATGATATATTTAAATTTCATAATATATTTATGATATATTTAAATTTCAGCTCAAATTCAAACACTCAAAATCCTTCCCTAAATCTCCCCACCTAGGTTAAACTCCAGTTATCAATAGTCGTCAAGTGCCATGTATATCTTAATTATACTGCTTGTCACACTTTCAATTTTACCTTATTTCGAGTGATAATTTGTTTATTATGTATCTGTCCCACATTAGGTAAGAACCAAATTTCATTTTTGCTCCCCATTTTATTCCAAGCACCTAGCTTAATAACTGCCATGTGGCAGGTAGAGACCAAATTTTTAAAAATGAAAACAGTGTTTATTTATTTTATTGTTTACAATAGAGAGAATTCATATCAAAACTTCTGAAATCCAGGAAATATTTTACCCAGAGGCAAGGATTTCTTCAATTGCTTTCTTAATTAAATGAGTGAAAATTAATCAATTAAAGTATCCAGGTAAGAAGCTAGGTAAAAAAACAAATCAAACAAACAAAAAAAAGTCATAAAAATAGAATAATATCTTTAAAATATTTTAGATAATAAAAAGAATATAATTGAAAAATTATAAATAATTTAATTTATCTTTTTAAAAATTATAAATTAGTAAAATAGTAAGATTTCTAGCAATTTGTACATTATAAATTGTAGAGTTCAAAAGACTAATATACAGAGCTTTTTGGGAAGGAGATCAGGCAAAATGCAGAACAATCCAAGGAACACACAGACAAAGCAATACAGGAACTTAAGGAGGTTATACAAGAGCATAATGACACATTTAACAGGCTGCAAGAATCCATAGAAAGACAACAAATAGAAATCCAAAAGATTAGCAATAAAATTTCAGAATTAGACAACACAATAGAAAGTCATAGGAGCAGCATTAAGGCAGTGGAAGTTAGAATTAGTAAGATTGAGGATAAAGCACTTCACAGTAATTTATTTGAGGAAAAATCAGATAAAAGAATTTAAAAAAATGAAGAAACCCTAAGAATTAGGTGGAACTCTATCAAGAGAAATAATCTACAAGTGATTGGAGTGTCAGAAAGGGGGGAGGGGGGAATAGAAAATACAGAGGAAATTGTTGAAGATTTGTTGGCAGAAAACTTCCCTGATATTGTGAAAGAAGAGAAGGTATCTACCCAAGAAGCTAATTGAACCCCACACAAGGTAGATCCCAAAAGAAAATCACCAAGACATATTATAATCAAACTTGCCAAAATCAAAGATAAAGAGAGAATTTTAAGAGTGTCTAGAGATAAATGAAAAGTCATCTACAAAGGAGAGTCAATAAGGTTAAGCTCTGACTTCTCAGCAGAAACCATACAGGCAAAAAGGTGATGGGATGACATACATAAAGCCCTGAAGGAAGAAAAAAAAAATTGCCACCCAAGAATTATGTATCAAGCAAAACTGTCTCTCAAATATGACAGTGAAATTAGGGCATTTCCAGATAAACAGAATTAAGGGAATTTGTAAAAACCAAACCAAAATTACAAAAAATACTAAAGGGAGTCCTCCAATTAGAGAATAACATCGGATAACAATATAACACTAAAACACAGGACAGAACAACCAGCTATGAACCCAAATAAGAAAGTCAGAAAAATAAATCAAAGCTAAAACATTGAAAATAAGGAACAACAGACATATATATGTAAAAGATGACAACATTAAAATAAAAAAGAGGGACTAAGTAATGTAGTCACAGTTCTTTCATATGGAGAAGAAGTCAAGGTGATATCAAAAAATAAAAGATTACTTTAAACTTAGAAAAATAGAGATAAATATTAAGGTAACCAAAAAGGAAACTAACAATCCTATGCAACAAAACAAAAAAAGAAGACAAACATAAAGACTCAGCAAATACAAAATCAACAACAATAAAAAAGATGAAAAAATACATAAAGAAAAATGACAGCATAGAAAATCAAGTGGAAAAAGAAACTATAAACAACACACAAAAAATACATTAAAATGACAGCACTAAACTCATACTTATCAATAATTATGCTGAATGTAAATGGCCTAAATGCACCAATAGACAGAGAGTGGCAGAATGTATGAAAAAAAATACAATTCATCTATATGCCACCTACAAGAGACATACCTTAGACTCAAAGACACAAACACTCTAAAACTTAAAGAATGGAAAAAATAAATAAACCAAGCAAACAACAATCAAAAAAGAGCAGGAGTGGAAATATTAATCTTTCACAAAATACTTTAAAAGCAAAATCGACCACAAAGAATAAAGAAGGAAACTATATAAGGATTAAAGGGTCAATACATCTGGAGGACATAACCATAATAAATATTTATGCGCCCAAGGGCATTTTTTTTTTTTTTAAGGGCAGGGTTCTAAAATACATAAAACAAGCTCTAACAGCATTGAAAAGAGAAATAGACAGCTCCACAATAATAGTAGGAGCTTTCAATACAACACTTTCAGTGAAAGACAACGTCCAGAAAGAAGCTCACTAAAGACACGGAAGATCTAAAGGCCACAGTCAACCAATTTGACCTCACAGACACATACAGAACACTGTGCCTAACAACAGCCAAGTATACTTTCTTTTCTAATGCACATGGAACATTCTCCACAATAGACCACATATTAGGCCACAAAACAAGCCTTAAGAGAATCCAAAACACCAAAATATTACAAAGCATCTTTTCTGACCATAAAGCCATAAAAGTAAAAATCGATACCAGCAAAAGTAAGGAAAAAAGGCCATATACATGCAAACTGAACAACACTTTGCTCAAAAACTACTGGGTTATAGAAGAAGTCAAGGACAAAATTAAGAAATTCTTAGAATCGAATGAGAATGAAAACACATCCTACCAGAACCTTTGGGACACAGCAAAAGCAGTGCTCAGAGGTCAATTTATACCAATAAATGCACACATCCAAAAACAAGAAAGGGCCAAAATCAAAACATTAACCCTACAACTCGAACAAATACAAAAAGAGCAGCAAAAGTATCCCACAGGCACAAGAAGAAAGGAAATAAAAATTGGAGTAGAAATAATAAAAATTAGAGCAGAAATAAATGAAATAGAGAATAGAAAAACAATTGAAAAAGTTTACAAGACCAAAGCTGATTCTTTGAAGAGATCAACAAAATCCGTAAACCAAAGGCCAAAGTGACAAAAGAAAAACAGGAGAGGAAGCAAACAACCCAAATAAGAAATGTGATAGACAATATCACAACAGATCCAACTGAAATTAATAGAATCATAATAGAATACTATGAAAATTTGTACTATAAAAAAATCAAAAACCTAGAAAAATGGACAAATTTCTAGAAACACACTACCTACCTAAACTAACACAAACAGAGGTAGAGCAAATAAATAAACCCATAACAAAATAAGAGATTGAAGGGGTAATTAAAATACTCCCAACAACAAAAAAGCTCTGGCCCTGATGGCTTCACTGGAGAATTCTACCAAACTTTCAGAGAACAGTTAACACCACTACTACTAAAGATATTTCAGAGCGTAGAAAAGGATAGAATATTCTCAAACTCACTCTATGAAGCCAGCATAACTCTGATACCAAAAGCAGATAAAGACACCACAAAAAAAGAAAATTATAAACCAATATCCCTCATGAGCATAGATGCAAAAATCCACAACAAAATTCTAGTCAATAGAATTCAACATATCAAAATAAAATAATTCACCATGACCAAGTGGGATTCATATCAGGTACACAGGGATGGTTCAACATTAGAAAAACAATCAGTGCAATCCATCACATAAATAAAACAAAAGATTAAGAACCACATGATACAGAAAAGGCATTTGAAGAAGTCCAACACCCATTCATGATAAAAACACTCAGCAAAATAGGAATAGATAGGAAATTCCTAAACATAATAAAGGGCATTTGAAGGAAGCCAAAAGCCAACATCATCCTGAATGGAGAGAGTCTAACAGCATTCCCCTTGAGAATAGGAACCATACAAGGATGCCCTTTATCACCACTCTTATTCAACATTGTTCTTGGGTCCTATCCAGAGCAATAAGGCAAGAAAAAGAAACAAAGGGCATCCAAATTGGTAACGAAGAAGTAAAAGTATCTCTATTTGCAGATGATATGATCTTATACACAGAAAACCCTAAAGAAAACTACTGGAACTAATAGAAGAATTCAGGAAAGTATCAGCATACATGATAAACATATAAAAATCAGTTGGATTCCTCTACACCATCAAAGAGAATGTCAAAGAAAAAATCACCAAATCAATACCATTTACAATAGCCCCCAAGAAGATAAAATAAAAAAAAAATACTTAGGAATAAATCTAATCAGAGATGTAAAAGACCTGTACAAAGAAAACTATAAGACACTACTGCAAGAAACCAAAAGAGACCTACATAAGTGGAAAAACATACCTTGCTCATGGACAGGAAGGCTCAACATTGTGAAAATGTCTATTCTACCCAAAACTATCTACAGATACAATGTGAGCCTGATTCAAATTTCAATGACATTTTTTAATGAGATGTAGAAACCAATCACCAACTTCATATGGAAAGGGAAGAGATCCCAGATAAGTAAAGCATTACTGAAGAAGAAGAATGAAGTGGGAGGCCTCACACTACCTGACTTTATAACCTATTATACCACAACAGTAGTCAAAACAGCCTGATACTGGTACAAAAATGGATACATAGACCAATGGAACAGAACTGAGAATCCAAACATAAATTCATCAACCTATTAGCAGCTGATATTTGACAAAGGCCCAAAGTCTGTTAATTGGGGAAAAGATAGTCTCTTTAACAAATGGTGCTGGCATAACTGGATATCCATCTACAAAAAAAAAAAAAAAATGAAATAAGACCCATACTTCACTCCATGCACAAAGCTAACTCAAAATGGATCAAACACCTAAATATAAAATCTAAAATGATAAAGATCATAGAAGAAAAAATAGAAGCAACACTAGGAGCCCTAATATATGACATAAACAGAATACAAAACAATACTAACAATGAACAAACACCAGAAGAGAAGCTAGATAACTGCAAGCTCCTAGAAAAAAAAAAAAATTTATGCTCATCAGAAGACTTCACCAAAAGAATAAAAAGACAACCTATGGACTGGGAAAAAAATTTTGGCTATGACATATTTGATCAGTGTCTAATCTCTAAAATCTATAAGGTAATGCAAAACCTCAACAATAAAAAGACAAGTAACCCAATTAAAAAGTGGGCAAAGGATATGAACAGACATTGTACCAAAGAAGACATTCAGACAGCTAACAGATACGTGAGGAAATGCTCAAGATCATTAGCCATCAGAGAAATGCAAATCAAAACTACAATGAGATACCATCTCACCCCAACGAGGCTAGCATTAATGCCAAAAACACGAAATAATAAATGTTGAAGAGGTTGTGGAGAGACTGGAACATCTATACACTGCTGGTGGGAATGTAAAATGGTACAACTGCTTTGGAAATCCATTTGGTGCTTCCTTAAAAAGCCAGAAATAGAAGTAGGTTCCAGTGATGCAACTCCTTGGTATACATCCTAGAGAAATAAGAGCCCTCACATGAATACATATAAGCATATCCATGTTCATTGCAGCACTGTTCACAATAGCAAGAAAGATGGAAACAACCGAGGTGCCCATCAACAGACGAATGGATGAACAAATTATGGTATATACACACAATAGAATAATATGAAATGATAGAAAACAATGATGAATCTGCAAAACATCTCACAACATGGATGAATCTTGAAGGCCTTATGCTAAGCGAAATTAGTCAGTCACAAAAGGATAAATATTGTATGAGGCCACTATTATAAGAACTCAAGAAAAGGTTTAAACACAGAAGAAAACATTCTTTAACGGTTACAAGGGTGAGGAGGGATAGAGAGGGGAATAGTAGACAAGAATTATCTTAGGTGAAGGGAACAACAGCACAACTGGACTACACCAAAAGCTAGGAAGTTTTCTGAACACAACCAAACACTTCGAGGGACAGAGTAGTGGGGCAGTGGTCTGGGGACCCTGGTTTTGGGGGATATCTAGGTCAATTGGCATAACAAAGTTGATTAAGAAAATATTCTGCATTCCACTTTGGTGAGTGGTATCTGGGGTCTTAAAAGCTTGTGAACGCCATCTAAAATGCATCAATTTCTCCCAACCTACCTGGAGCAAAGGAGAATCAAGAACACCAAAGAGCAAGGAAAATATTAGCCCAAGAGACAAAAGGGCCACATAAACCAGAGACTCCATCAGCCTGAGACCAGAATAACTAGATGGTGCCCAGCTAATACCAGTGACTGACCTGACAGGGAACAGAACAGAAAGTCACTGACAGAGCAGGAGAAAAGTGGGGTGCAGAACTAAAATTCACGTAAAAAGACTAGACTTAATGGTCTGACTGAGACTAGGGGAACCCTAGAAGACATAGCCCCCGGACTCTCTGTTAGCCCAGAACTAAAACTATTCTCGAAGCCAACTCTTCAGACAAACATTAGACTGAACTATAAAACATAAAATAATACTCATGAAGAGCGTGCTTTTTAGTTCAAGAAGATATACGAAACTAAACAGGCAGCTCCTGTCTGGAGGCAGGATGAGATGCAGAAAGGGATGGGAGCTGGGTGAAAGGACACAGAAAATGCAAGGTGGAAAGGGGGAGTATGCTGACACATTATAGGGATTACCACTAGGGTCACGTAGGAATATGTGTATAAATGTTTTATGAGAAATTGAACTGTAAACTTTCACCTAAAGCACAATTTAAAAAAAAAAAAAAAGTTATTTGGGAAGGAAATGAAGAATTTCACATACTCACTTTAAACTGTTCTTCAAAACTTTCACCTAAAACACACAATAAAATTAAAACAAACAAAAAAACCTGATCTTCATTTGGAAAAGAATTCTAGGAACTCATATTTGCAGGACACCATTAAGTCTTCTTAAAATACTTTGAGTAGCAATAAATCAAACCTAAAATCTACTGAGACTCGTAGCAACTCTACAGGACAGAGTAGAACTGCCTCATAAGGTTCCCAAGGAGTGGCTGGTGGATTGGAACTGCTGGCCTTCTGGTTAGCAAACTAACGCTTAACCACTGCAACACTAATTTAGAGCAAGTTAGTGTAGGTCATGATTCTTTATGTTTAATACAAAGAAAACGTTTTCTCATGCTTAGAAATCTTGTAGTAACCAGCCATCTCACAAACATATTAGCCGTCTCCTGCGTCACTCTGATGAACTGTGGCACAATCTAGCCATGCCACTGGAAGTGAATAGTTGTGTTTTAACTCAGTAGCATCATGTTATGTGTACAGAAATCATAACTCAAGAGCATGCATCAGGCAGATTTGAAAAATGAAAAAAAGACAAAACAGAAGATGTTTACGAATCTCTTGGTTCAAAAGTAGGCTACATCTGAACGAAGTTCACGTGTTGTTGTTAGGTGCTGTCGAGTCAGTTCCGACTTATAGCGACCCTATGCACAACAGAACAAAACACTGCCCAGTCCTGACCATCCTTACAATCGTTGTTATGCTTGAGCTCATTGTCGTAACCACTGTGTCAATCCACCTCATTGAGGGTCTTCCACTTTTCCGCTGACCCTGTACTCTGCCAAGCATGATGTCCTTTTCCAGGGACTGATCCCTCCTGACAACATGTCCAAAGCATGTAAGACGCAGTCTCGCCATCCTTGCCTCTAAGGAGCATTCTGGCTGCACTTCTTGCAAGACACATTTGTTCGTTTTTTTGGCAGTCCATGGTATATTCAGTATTCTTCGCCAACACCACAATTCAAAGGCATCAACTCTTCTTCGGTCTTCCTTGTTCATTGTCCAGCTTTCACATGCATATGATGCGATTGAAAATACCATATCTTGGGTCAGGTGCACCTTAGTCTTCAAGGTGACATCTTTGCTCTTCAACACTGAAGAGGTCCTTTGCAGCAGATTTGCCCAATGCAATACGCCCTTTGATTTCTTGACTGCTGCTTCCATGGCTGTTGATTGTGGATCCAAGTAAAAAGAAATCCTTGACAACTTCAATCTTTTCTCCACTTATCATGATGTTGCTCATTGGTCCAGTTGTGAGGATTTTTGTTTTCTTTATGTTGAGGTGTAATCCATACTGAAGGCTGTGGTCTTTGATCTTCATTAGTAAGTGCTTCAAGTCCTCTTCACTTTCAGCAAGCAAGGTTGTGTCATCTGCATAATGCAGGTTGTTAATGAGTCTTCCTCCAATCCTGGTGCCCTGTTCTTCTTCATATAGTCCAGCTTCTTGGATTATTTGTTCAGCATACAGATTAAATAGGTATGGTGAAAGAATACAACCCTGACACACATCTTTCCTGACTTTAATTCACTCAGTATCCCCCTGTTCTGTCCGAACAACTGCCTCTTGATCAATGTAAAGGTTCCTCGTGAGCACAATTAAGTGTTGTGGAATTCCCGTTCTTCGTAATACACAATAAAACAAAGTCCTAGTTAAAATGGTAAAGGGAATAGTGAAATTGAGAGAGAGAGAGAATTCTCTCAGCTCTTCTTCTATAAAAGTATTAAGTAGGTTAAAGAACATGACCTTTGCCTGGGGCAAAGATACACATGTCCACTTAAGATAGTTCCTATTCCTCCAGCCCCTGTTCTGAACTAGTCTGCTGTGTGGGGAGCCTGGCCTGAGCTCATTATGAATAATTCATATCTCATCTATCTTTTGAAGAGGTGTTAAATTGCCCTTTTGGCATGTCTGTGGTTTCTGAGGAATGTGTTCACACCTCATTATCACTTGGTGATGGACTCCTGAGAGAGGACGTAATTGTCTTCTAACCAAGGTCTTTTTCAGTCCAGTAATACACTATTTCAGGACAATATGACTTCTCTTGTGACCAGAAAGGTAAAACACTCCAGAGAAAAAGAGGTTGAAGATAGTTTTTTCCCTCTTAACTTTTAAAGCATTTTTACTTTTCTCTACTATTAGTTTCAATTACAAATCACTTATTTCACCTTTCAGTAACTTGAAAACTAAACTCTTTCAAAGTGAGATCTAAGGAAAAGCATGGTTTGTCTAACACGATGTCAAAGAGAAAAAAATAATAACTGACATCTTACTTTGATTTTCAGGCTATTTTCTTATCCATGAAACCAAATATTAACAGTAAAAATTCCTAGCCCCAAATTAACCCTGCCAGCATTTTTTTTTTCACCAAAAGTTTCTGATCTTTACTTTCCTGTTGAAAGCCAGGCTTACTTAATTTAAATTTCAAAAGGTATTATGGCTGCAGGTAGATAGAAGGCCAGAGACCACCTTGTGACCTAATATCAGTTGACCTCAGTAAAAAGGGCAGGCAGGATTCCATCAATCATGTTCACATTAACAATGGTTGATCTTCTGTTCTCCTATCTCCTCTTTGTAAGCTTTATTGTAACTACTTGGAGCTATCTGCTCTTATTTGGAATTAGAATGGTCTTCCTATATGTTTATAGAATAAACTGTATGTTTCAATTTTTTTGAGTTTTGATTGTTTTTAACAATGGCCACGAAGTACTAAAATATTTCCCAAATCGCACACCTTCCTGCTACTATTCATTGACTAAGTAATCACTAGGAGTTAGTTACTACTTTAAATAATTTTCAGACATTATTTATTTTATTTTAATGAAATCCTTAAAATTTCACACATTATTTATTTTATTTTAATGAAATCCTTAAAATAAAAAAAAACCTGTCTCTCTTTTTACAGGCTAGAATTGATTTCCTCAAGATGACACACTACTAAATGGTGGATCGAGGTCTCCTTCCGAAGGTGCTCTAAACCATTCTGGCAAACTGCTTCCACAGACCATAAATTTCCAAAATCAGTGTGCTTCCTTCCAGTTCAAATGATATAGTCTCCTGAAAAGTTACCGCAATAATATTTTCAGACCATTAAAAATCTTTGCCTATGAGCGAAGTTCAGGAGAGACGTTAAGCAGAGTTGACATAATTTTGTTCAAGAGAGGCACATGTTTCTAAAGACAAATCTGCCTACTATGTAGATTGCTGGCTAAACTAGGGGTGGGAGAGGAGCATAGCAGATAAAGGCACACCAGCTAAGAGAATCCTGCATATGATACTCCAAATGATGAACAACAGCAATTCACTTAAGTTGTGTTGTGGTAGAGGAGAAAAGAGAATGGCATTGAGAGTTATTCTGGAATTTAAAATCAAAAGGATCTTGTTGTCTATTGGATATGTGAGATTTGGTAAAAGAAGGTGTCATTGCAACTCAATGGATGGTACTAACCAAAATGTACTAAAAAAATAACTTTATTTAGTGGGGAAGATTTTAAGCTTCTTTTTGTGTGTAATGAGCTTAGGTTAGCTATATGGCTCTAGAGCACAGAGAGATTGGAGCAGATGATACAACACTGTGAGTCATCTGAATATAGGTGGAAAGTAAGCTATTGATAACACCTATATTGGGATCCTCGTGTAGGATCCTGGGAAAGCAGGAGCAGCATGGCAGCCCTCACCAACAAAGTAAAAGCCAACAATATGGAGAAAGAGTAGAGTGGTCCATTTCATCATTAATTTATTTACTCAATAAAAAGTGTTGTGTATCTTCTATGTGCAAAGCACTTGGCTAAGTGCTAGGTGCATGAAGATATAAAGGAGTTTTATAGTCTAGTAGAGAAGGCATTCATACATTTCCATCATGCCTTTATTCATTCATGATGCATAACGTTGGGATTGACAGTTATGTATGAGAAATCAGCATAGGAAACAAAGGATGTGTTTAGTTACAATCAAAGAAAGTGACACACTCCTGGGGCTGTAAGAACTAAAATTCCAGTAGTGTTAAAGGTACATAAAAAAATAGTTACAACACACGTGTCAAGTGCCATAAAAAAAAAAAAAAAAAAACACAAATCCAGTGCCGTGGAGTCGATTCCGACTCATAGTGGAAACCCTGGTGGCGTAGTGGTTAAGTGCTACAGCTGCTAACCAAGAGGCCGGCAGTTCAAATCCACCAGGTGCTCCTTGGAAACTCTATGGGGCAGATCTACTCTGTCCTATAGGGTCGCTATGAGTCGGAATCAACTCAACGGCAGTGGGTCAAGTGCCATATCGAGGTTAAATACTGGGAATTGCTGGAAAACATCAGAGCAAAAACAGTAACTCAGACTGGGGTAGTAAGTGTAAAACAAACAAAAAAACCTAAGGTGTTGCCATCAAGTAGATTCAGACTCATAGGAGTCAAAATCAGAATCCCCTGGATTCCAGCACATAGCCATGCTATAGGACAGGGTAGAGCGGCCCCATAGGGTTTCCAAGGCTGTAAATCTTCATGGAAGCAGACTGCCTCATCTTACTCCCACACACATGGGCCGGTGAGTATGAACCTCCAGCCTTTCCGTTGGCAGTCATCAGGACTCCTTGTAGTAGGGGTAGGGACACTATTCAAACCCTATATACAGGCAAATGGAAGGATAAAAAGATAAGCTAATATAGAGGGAAAGAATGTGCAAATATATGTAAGCATGAAGGGATATCATAACCAGAGATCAAGAAGTTTTGTGAAACTGGAGCCAAAGGTGTCTTTGTGGAGAAGACTGGACAGATGGCGAGTGCTGGGGTGAAGAGGGTGGTACAGAATGCAGGTTGTGCAAGAGAAAATGACAGATTTCAAGAGAGATTGAGTCAGCCTGGGATGTCCTTTATAAGTCAACATACAATAATGCAGATAGCCTTTTATGATTCTCGGGAAAGATTATTAGTTAAGTGGTTAATCATAAACAAAGTTAAAGATTGAAATGAAATTTTTAAAAAGACTTCATGGTTTCAACATTTTATTAATTTAAAATATATAACGTACACTAATTTATTAATCTTTAGTTTTAGGGTCAAGGGCTTTTTTTGAATTTAGTGTTATTGAATGTAATTGTGACCAGTTAAGCACTCAGCTGCTTCGTGGTTCCAACATACACAATGGCTCTGTGAGAGAAAGATCAAGCAATCTACTTCCATAAAGATTACAGGCAAGAAAACCCTATGGGGCAGTTCTACTTTGTTACGTGGGGTCACTCTGAGTCAGAATTGACTGGATGGCACCCAACAACAACAACAAAAACAAAATTGTGATTTAGGGATGCTTGTGTGTCTGTGTGTGTGTTTGCAAAAGACATACTCATGTACATCAGATATGATTTCAAAATTTAACCTAGCCTCCATGAAAATAATGTTTATGCAATGCTTATTTAAACTGGAAAAATGTAATTAACACCGACAATAAAATACGTTTGGGAACAGCTCATTCCTGGAATGCATGTGCAATTCATATGATGAACAAGAGAGTGTGTGCTATGGAAAATCAAGGGAGTACTGTGGACATAAGTCAAAAGTTTATGGAGGAAATAGTGTATTTGGTTAATCCAGTGAATTTCTTAATTGAATATTGGTTAGGAAAGCTTCTAACCTAAAGGGTTATGCCTTGCTTCTAAAGACAGTGAAGGCAATGATAATTCACAAGGAGTTTTGAGCAAGAAGACCTTCAAATTTATGTCTTAAGATAAACATGGTAGCAGTGTAAAAGGTTAATTTTATTAAATGGTGACAAGAATAAGAGAAAGATTTCACCATAAAGAATCATGGAGGGCCAGCAGGTTTTGTAGATAACTACAGCCTCCAGTCCTATTTCTATTCAGCCGTTCCTACTGTATCTGGTACTTCTGCTCTTGTTTGTTTATGTTATTTTATATTTTAACCTGGATGAGATTCATTTGCATGTCCCTTTCCCTTTGGTGTAAACATCAACACCTTCCTGTTTGAACCTTCTTTCTTACTCATATTGGAGATCATAGACTGGGTATCAACTACGCTGTGGTCAATATACTAATCCCCATTTCCCTGTCATCCTTCTGCACCCTCACATGGAAAAAATGAAAACAAACAAACACCTAAAAGAATAATAAATGTGGCTTCTTTGTGTCTATATCCACACTGTGATCTCTGCTAGAAAAAAATACACAATTTTTTTGTAGATTGATGGCAAAATAAATTCATTGTGTGCAGCACAGCCTTTTTCTGTTTTCCTGATACCAACCCCTTTTTCCTGGAAGAGCCATTTCAGACCTCTCCCTCTCTACATGTACCTTCCACTCCACGCGCCTTTCTTTCTTCTTACACTCAACAGGTGGTTTGGTGTTCTCTTCACATACACCCACAAAACAGGTCAACAGATAAGAACTCCTTCAATATTTTCATCATTGAAGAATTACTTTTTTCCTGTTACAATAAAAAATAGCATCTCTCTTGTGTCTAAAGCTAATTATAATACCTGATCTGTATCCCATCCCCTATGCCTCTCAGGGGCTTCACTCTACAGATCATTCCATCTCTCCATTCCATTTTCAACGTTTCCTAGGTCACTCATTTATCCCACTTTCAGATATGTTCAAATCTTTCTCAAGTTTAAAAACACCCTCCTTTGACTCCACACAACTCTATAAATGCATACTTACACAGATCTGAGCCCCACTTTTAGGACCTCCTATCTCTGTGCTCTCTACTTCATCTACCATTCATTCTTCAACTAATTATAATGACTCTCTGCCTATAACTCCTATTGAAACCGATATATCTAAAGTCTAACAACTTTCTTGTTGTCAAAGCAAAAGAACATGTTTCAGTCTTTATCTTCACTGACTTCTCAGGATCACTTGTCACTACTGACCTCCTTGCCAGAGCTTCACTGGCCATCCCTGACAATACTTCTGATTTTCTTTCCTCTTCCCTCTCCATTTCTCTTCAGTCTCACTTCTAGGCTTTTCCTTCTTTAATTTCATCCAAGAATATCACCTACTCTCTCTATTCTCATCTCCTTTGGTATACTCTGAGCATCCTTTTTCACATTTATGACTTTATAAACTATCTGTATGCAGATAGCACCCAGCATATTTCCTCAAACCAAATGTCATTACTGAAGGTCCATATGAGTCCATACTGCCTTCTGCCACACAGATCATCCATAGAAACGAAAAGCCTGAAGAAAACTTATCCTTCCCCTTCCCCAACATGCTTCCTCTGGAGTTATGTTTTCTATGACAATGAATCATACCATCATTCACCAAGTACCTCAAGTTTGAAGCATTAATGTAATTGTAGACTACTTATTTTTCCTCACCCTCTCAAAGCTAAGCAATGACCAGGGACTTAAGTCTACTGACCAAATATCTCCAGTTGGTACACTTTTTACTAGCTCCAAGGATGTCATGTAAGTTTAGACAACTACTCTTTCTCTATGTTTAAAAAAAAAAAAACCAGTGCCGTCGAGTCAATTCTGACTCATAGTGACCCTATACGACAGAGTAGAACTGCCCTATAGAGTTTCCAAGGAGCGCCTGGCAGATCTGAACTGCCGAGCCGTTGGTTCGCAGCTGTAGCACTTAAACACTATGCCACCAGGGTTTCCTATCTCTATGTTTATAATGTTAATAATTGTCTGATCTTCCTTCTTTTCATTTTGTCAATCTCCAGATACACCTCCAATCTATAAAAGTGCTGTCAAAATGATTTTTTTTATCTCATCATGTATACCACAGATAGTGTACACTTTCTCTGAAAATTCTGCCATACGTACCCCCATTACTCCCTTTTTTTTTTTCTATATTTCCCCAATTTTATTCTCATCTGTCCAGTTCCAATGCATCCTCAAGCCTCGGTTTAGACTTTCTCTAGGAAGTAGTTCTTCATTCACCAAGTCTGGCTGAGAAAGTAGTCCTAAGTATTCTTGTTGTACCCTATTTGTCATATATCATAAAAAATCACACAGTGTATCACAGCGTGGTACAGAGTGTCACAGTGGGATGCTCTCATTTGTCTTTGTATCCCTCAGTAGATTATAAACTCTAGGAGTGGCCCCGTTCTTACCAGAATGCCTACATGTGGTTAGGATTAAATTCTTTTTTAAAAAAATTGAATCAATGAATAAGTGAAGTTTTAAACATATTTAGTTTGAAATGCATGTAAGGTGGTAACCAGATGGAAACATTTTCCTGGATAGTTGGTTGCTACAAGGGGAAAAAGAGTAACTGTTATACATTTAGCACAGAACACAGTTGTAGAAGGTGAAATGCTATCCATCATGTCTAATTTAGTCTCCATCAATTAGTCTTGTGTGCTAAGTCTGACCCAAAGGAGTCTGTGCTTGTCTTGGAGGTCTGTCAGGTGCAGTATGAGCAAGTAAGTCTCACACAGGTGAGCCAGAAAACAAGTGGAATTTAGTGCTCACAGGTCCCAGGGAGGAACCCACAGAACACCTCAATGCAGGGCTGTACAAGGGACAAGGCGATGACAAGCTGTAACTGTAGAAGAGGGACCGTGCACCTCAAGCACAGCAGGGTCTCTGGGTTAGCATGTCCTGCTGAAGTCTGACTGGTCAGCTTAAAAGTTTCTAATGCATTAGCGCTGGACATGGGAGACGTTCTAATCACAGGAACCTAGATGGAGCATGGACGGGAGGGACAAGAAGTAACTACATTCATGGAGAGCCTGGGTTACAAGGTAGCAGTGGATTCCTATCACAGGAAACCTTATGGGGCATGCCAGAGAGGGTCAGCTGGAAACCTTGATGGCTGAGAGGCTGTGTGATGAAATAGTGTAGGCCATGCTGGGTGCTGAGGCAGCAAACTATGTGGGATGTAAACCAGACTCATGGCATCTTGGTAGTTACGCATTGATCTTTTATAAGAGATAAGGCTATCTATTGGTTTACCCAAAATTGTAAAACATATCCTTTTAGGGTAGGCATACCCAGACAGCGCTGCCCCTCTGTAGTGCAGACGTTTGACATGTTCAGGGGCTGCTTTCTCCAAGGCTGCTGCACCGCTGTTCTCCTGTCTAGGTCAGATTCAGAATCTCCAACACCTCCCTCCTGTGGGCCATAAATTCAGACCCATGTGCCAAAGAGCATACAGTGTATGGTTTTCATGAGATAAGGGATTATAAATCTGTTATGGGTTAGAACTCTTCCGTGTGCCAGTGGGACAAAAGCCATTACGGGCTGCAGTTACAACCTTGACTGATATGGTAGGTACAGAATACATTTTTTAAAGCAACACATATTTATTGTCTTACAGTTCCAGAGGGGAGGTCTGGGCTAAAAACAAATGTTCTACAGGTCTGAGTTCCCACAGCTCTAAGAAAGAATCCATTTCCTTACTTTTTCCAGCTTCTAGAGGTTATCTGAGGCCTTAAAAAAAAAAAAAAAAAGTTTTTTTTTTTTTTTAGAGGTTATCTGGGGCCTTGGTGGTGCAGCAGTTAAGCATTTGGCTGCTAACCAAAAGTTGGCAGTTTAAATCCATCAGCTGTTCCTTGGAAACTCTATGGGGCAGTTCTACTCTGTTCTATAGGGTCTCTACGAGTCTTCTACATTCCTTGGCTTGTGGCCATCTGCCAAATCAGTAATGGCTTACAGAGTCTTTGTCATGATGCATCACTTTGACACTCCTTTTCTGTAGTCAAATCTCCTGGTTCCATCTTATAAAGACGCTCTGAGGTACCCTGTCCCCATTCACATAATCTAGGATAATTCACCCTATCTCAAGATCCTGAACTTAATCAAATTTGCTAAATCCTTTTAACCATGTAGGTTAACATAGTCACAATTTATGGGAACTTGAACATTGACCTCTTTGGGGAGCCATACCTAGCCTACAATAACTTATTTCAAGTTTTTTATTTTTCTGAGTAAGAATATGTTTTTCCAAAGACTTTCAAATGTGAAATTACTAGATTTCTTGCAAATCATAGCCAGTTTTATTAAATAAACCATCTTTTTATAATCATATTTATACTGGTCTAAGTCATAAAGGATTTGCCACAATGAATGCAAATTATTTAAATTTATATTCTTGGGATAATCTTAGGTAGTCAGGTGACTAACTTTGATGATAATTTCTATTTTTGCTATTACCGATATTTTTCCAGAGACAGAGACAAAGTAAATACCTAATAGGAAGACACTTATATACAACAAAACACTTATTTAGTTTGAATAACAATTTGTCTTCCCTGGTAGTAAATATCAACTTAATTATATTTAAATTCTGAGATTATTTGCAGTTGTGTTTGCCATGGCAGATAAAAAGTGGAAGAAAATGTGAATATAAAGCCAGTCATTAACAAGCAAGACGTAGGGGAGACGCATAGAAGAAGGCTAATGTGTCAGACAGAATACCAAGGTGGTCCTTAACCTGGGTGTCTGTCCTCTATGTCTGATACTGAAAGCTGCACCAGTTTCCTTGATCATAGGGGCTTGCTCATTTATTTATTCTTTAATGAGGGCAAATAGCAATAATATGTGGCTGTGTTTTTGTGCTCTTGAATATTATTATAAGAAATAAAACAACTATATGCCTTCTATCAATGACCAGTAGGAAGTCAGATTTATGACAATTATGCTTTGGTCAGTTCAATAGGAAAATAAAGCGATAAAATGGATTTTTTTTTTTAATTTTCATTTATTCATTTTTGCCATGGCCAGATGAAGTACATGAGTTTATTTAGAAAATTCTACCTATTAGACAACCTCAGTCAGGTAACAGACAGAGCACATATGCTTAAACAGTACACTATATTCTTCTTCATATTTTAAAGTATTTTACAAATAAAAATTATTGAGTTGAACATTGACTCTCTGAGTAAGCCACTTATTGAATAAGGCACCTATTTTTCAGATAAGGAAACACTGATTTTGGTAAAGACACTCTGAGCAATGACTTGCCTAAAGATAACAAGTAGTTAGTGACAGGAACTGAGTAAAGCTGTGACCCCCAGGGGTAAGACCTGAACACCCCACTTAGGAATGTGCTCACTTTTAGAGAATAAACTCGTCACCAAAGGAGAAATCTGTGGAGATACCATAACCTAAAGAAAACGCAGGAAAGAAAACGTGGCAAGTCAACATTAAGCTTCAAAAACTAAACACAGAAGTTCCTTTCAGTTATTTAGAATCTCTCCAGTAGTTATTTTTCCAAGTGATGTTCTGCTAATCTTTTTGACCCTGATGCTTAGACACGGGAGCATCGTAATATGATTTTTTGCCTTTTTGCTCTACGCACAGATGTGTCCATTATTAAGGACATCATAAAACAGAGCATAAAGCAAACTGATTGAGTGACCAGGCGATTGACGAGCCGTGGGATTATTTTGGGACTGCGTTACAGACGCATGCTTACCAGGCGTTACACTTCTTGAGGCACAAATTCATTTCATTCTTAGGAAAACCATTCAAGGGAACTTTCAATAATTGAATAATATCTTCTTCAGAGAGAATTTTTATCCTTGTAATGAGGACTTGCTGTCAGAAGGATGTATCCTGCACAATTGTACGTGACGGCCATGACTGTCTGCTTCTCTCACTTAGAAGTACTTTTTTTGCCTTAAAAGGAACTCTTTCATAACTTTGTGGTGATTATTACACTAATAAAGGGATCAGATTATCAAGTCATATGCACATGAATCAGAGATTTCACCCTGTATCAAGCTCTGCTTAATAAAGTCAAATATAATAAAATCAAAGAGAGAGTGCATCAAACACAGTTAAAAGGCTCCAAAGTAGCAGGCAGACATCTGTTAGTCTGCTTCTGAAGTTCTAGCAGCACCGGTGTAACTCCAAAGGACTTTGTCTGTTCAGGACTGATAAAGCTAAACAGCATGCCGGGGTTTTCCTTGACTGTCTCTCATCCAACTAGCCACACATTAATATTTCAATTTAAAAACATAAGTTTAAATAATACATCTGTAATTCATACTCAGTAAATTTCATTCTATTATCAAACCCACTTTACTCACAAATTCCTTTTTTCTTCTCAGTGAGCACACTTAGTTTTCTACCCTCATAACATTCGTTATTTTAAGCCTTGTGGTGGTCTCTAAAGATGATGACCACGGTCTTCCCTCCCCTTTGTCAGTATGCTAATCCTCACATTGAGAGTCAGTGTAACTGACTACCCCCCTACTAGCCACTACCCACTACCCCTCCCCACCACAACCACAGCTTCCTTCTGAGTGCCTATAAGGCATTTCTGTGTGACAACACAAGATCTCCTTACTGCTTCTCTGCTCAAGGCCGCTTCACTACTCACGAACCACCCCCACTCCGTTAAGACATGAACAATAAGCTGCAAAGCTGGCCTTAGATAAACTTCATGTGTCACACACCCCCAGCCGTCATATTGCACCCCCACGGCACCCCCACACATGTTCATTAGTTTCTGAAATTGTCCGCGTATTCCCAGAAACTTCATGAATTATGCATAAGTTCCCTAACCCAAAACCTATGTTGTTGTTGTTAGGTGCTGTCGAGTCAGTTCTGACTTACAGCGACCGACCCTATGCACAACACAAGGAAACACTGCCTGGTTCTGCACCATCCTTACAACCATTGTTATTCTTGAGCCCATTGTGGCAGCCACTGTGTCAATCCACCTCGTTGGGGGTCTTCCTCTTTTCCGCTGACCCTGCACTTTGCCAAGCATGATGCCCTTCTCCAGGGACTGATCCCTCCTGACAACATGTCCAAAGCATATAAGACGCAGCCTCGCCATTCTGGTTGTACTTCTTCCAAGACAGACTCATTCATTCTCCTAACAGTCCATGGTATACTCAATATTCTTCGCCAACACCACAACTCAAAGGCATAAATTCTTCTTCAGTCTTCCTTATTCAAAAACCCAGTGCCTGATAATTTGTTATGATCCACACAGTCGAATGCCTTTGCATAGTCAATAAAACACAGGTAAACATCCTTCTGGTATTCTCTGCTTCCAGCCAGGATCCATCTGACATCAGCAATGATATCCCTGGTTCCATGTCCTCTTCTGAAATCAGGCTGAATTTCTGGCAGTTCCCTGTCGATATGCTGCTGCAGCCGTTTTTGAATGATCTTCAGCAAAATTTTGCTTGCGTGTGATACTAATGATATTGTTCTATAATTTCCACATTCGGTTGGATCACCTTTCTTGGGACTAGGCATAAATATGGATCTCTTCCAGTCAATTGGCCAGGAAGCTGTCTTCTATATTTCTTGGCATAGACGAGTGAGCACCTCCAGTGCTGCATCTGTTTGTTGAAACATCTCAATTGATATTCCATCGATTCCTGGAGACTTGTTTTTTGCCAATGCCTTTTTTTTTTTTTTTCAGAGCAGCTTGGACTTCTTCCTTCAGTACCATCAGTTCCTGATCATATGCTACCTCTTGAAATGGTTGAACATCGACTAGTTCTTTTTGGTATAATGGCTCTGTGTATTCCTTCCATCTTCTTTTGATGCTTCTTGCGTCATTTAACATTTTCCCCATAGAATCCTTCACTATTGCAACTTGAGGCTTGAATTTTTTCTTCAGATCTTTCAGCTTGAGAAACACCGAGTGTGTTGTTCCCTTTTGGTTTTCCATCTCCAGCTCTTTGCGCATGTCATTATAATACTTTGCTTTGTCTTCTCGAGAGGCCCTTTGAAATCTTCTGTTCAGTTCTTTTACTTCATCAGTTCTTCCTTTTGCTTTAGCTGCTCGATGTTTGAGAGCAAGCTTCAGAGTCTTCTCTGACATCCGTCTTGGTCTTTTCTTTCTTTTCAATGACTTCTTGCTTTCTTCGTGTATGTTGTCCTTGATGTCATTCCACAACTCGTCTGGCCTTCAGTCACCAGTGTTCAATGTGTCAAATCTATTCTAAATTCAGGTGGGATATACTCAGTGTCATATTTTGGCTCTTATGGACTTGCTCTGATTTCCTTCAGTTTCAGCTTGAACTTGCATATGAGCAAAACCTATAACTGCCCTAAAATTCCCAAGACCTTAGAAGCTTGACTTCAGACTTAGTCTCCGAGTTTCTTGCAGGAGCACCTTGCAATAAAGTCCATTTTCTCTTTCTCAAATGCCTGGTGTCTCTCAGTTGACTTGAGGGGTCGCCCTGGGGCAGGACCCATTCCCACCGGGTTATAAAGGCATATTTGTGTATATGGGCTGTCCTGGGACTTGGTCTGACCAGTAGAATGCAATGGAAGTGACATTCTGGAAGTTCTAACCTCAGGTCTTAAGTATTTTGTATAATTTTACTTCTTCAGTGGAAGCAGTTGCCACGTAGGAAGTTGAATTTCCATAAATCCCAGCATGTGTTAAGGCAGCCCAAACTTGACCCGTATGAAGAGAGAGGCCACAGAGAGGAACACTGAAAAATAAATAGTATGATGGAATCCTATTTATGGCTTAATATAGAACTGAATACATCTGTTTATAAATGTATAAACACAATTGAAATATTTTAAACAAATTACTTAATTAAACAACAGAGTGGTTGTGCCTTAGTTTGTACTATTGTATGTAACTCACAAGAGTACTTACACAGTAGGTTTTCTTTATTTTATCTACTTGCATGTTACAGAAATGCTTATTATAACACATTCAATTATTCATTACACATTTAATAAATTAAATTATACATTTAAATTACACATTTCTTATTCATTAATTATTCCATTTATTAATATAACATTTATTTATGATATAATCATCATCTAAGCCACCACCCATTTGTCAGTTTGTCATGCTGTGGTGGCTTGTGTATTGCTATGATGCTGGAAGCTATGCCACTGGCATTTCAAATACCAGCAGGTCATTCATAGTGGACAGGTTTCAGTAGATCTTCCAGACTAAGGTAGATTAGGAAGAAAGGCCTAGTGATCTGCTTACAAAAATTAACCAATGAAAACCCTATGGATCAAAAAGGAGCACTGTCCAACTCACTTTGGACAAATCATCAGGAGGGACCACTCGCAAAAGGAGAATATCATGTTTGGTGAAGCAGAGGACCAGAGATGGTGAGGGAGCCCCTCAGTGGGACAAAACGGCTCAGTGGCCACGACTATGGAAAAGAACATGACACTGCTCATGAGGACCATGTAGGACTGGACAGTACTTCATTCTGCTGTACTTAGGGTCTCCATGAGTTGGAGCTGACTTGAAGACAGGTATTTATTTATTTCCCCCAAATAATTTAAGCACCAATAAGTTGTTAAAAAGACCACAATCTCTCTTAATCATTTAAAAGACAGAAATGTCTCTAGATAATAGTTGGAATCCACTCGATGGCAACAAGTTTGGTTTTTGGTTTATGACGCTAGGCAGAAGTTACAATAATCTTTCTTCTTATGCTAGGATTGTAAACTAACACCCAGGGTGGTTTGGTGTTACGATTTCCATTTTGTAGAAGTCAAGAAACTCAAAGTTATAGTCTCTTAACTTTTGATAGGTTCAAAATAGCTATGTATTATATTATATATTAAAATTTAGCCTCACATAAAAATGGAACACTCCATATTTATTTATAGGAAGGACATGTCTTACTATGGGATTCACACGTAAACTCCTAACAAGGGTGTTAGAAAAAACCTGAATGTTAACATAATCTGACTGCATGTTTTTATGTTTTCAGGCAACTGTGAATTAAAATCATTTTAGAATCGATTAAAAACACCTCAGTTTGGAAAACCAAATTCACTTTACAAGACGCGATATTTTCCCCAAATTCCTGAGCTCAGTAGCGTCATTATAAAGGACCAGCCCTAGAGTAAAAAGGAGTATCTCCTCAAAATAATCTGCATCAAACTTTGTCAAAAGTATCTTTAAGTTTAGGTGCAGCAAAAACTTTACCCTAGAACAAATGTCAAATTAAAGAAGTTACTAAAGCAGTGCGCTTCACCTGTGAATTTTTGCAAAGGAATAATTGGTCCCATTGTGGCTCCAGCCTTCCTCTACTAAATAATTGTTTGAAATACTAAAGCTTTTGTCAAGGTAAAGTGTAATAAATAATGTGCATGTAGCTATGAGTAATGTGCAATTTGGGCGAGCTGGGAGAGGTAGTATATCTTACCCCAGGTAGTCCTGTGGCAAGAAGAAAAGGATTACACTGATCATAGCACACAGTAATATAATGTTGATCACCACGCATAAGACAGAATTTTGCCATGAAAGCTAAGAACTAACAAGAAAACAAAAAGAAAAATATCACAAAGGTATATCGAAAGATTATTAATGACATCATCTACCTATTATTCATTTATCTAGTCCCAAACCATTCAGCATCTTCTCTTTGCAGGATATCGTGCTAGGTGCTGGGAATACAACAGTAACAGAGGGATTTGGTCTCCGCTTTCGTTAAGCTTCTATTTTAATTAGTAAGTCAGAAACATCGATGACGAAAAAACATCACGGATAATTAAAAAATTTCAATGGCTTCCTTTTATCTTTAGAATTTATTAATTTAACACTTGCTTTACCACCCTAAGCAATCTTATTTATATTTGATAAAGTCATCTAGGCCACACCCCGAGGGGTAGGTGTGAAAGCACCTAGCCTGAGTGCAGTGAGATCAGCAAGGTGGTGAGGGCCACGTGGAGCAAGGTATGGGCAATTCTCTCGAGGTATGAATAGATTTATGTGTGGAGAACAAAAAACAGCAACTGGTGTGGCGGGCCATAAAGCAACTGTGCATAAATTACAAAAGCTTGAAAAATTCACGATCTATTTTTTGGCCCCAGTGTTCTTAAGCTAGAATACAATCATGAGAAGATGAATAAGGAATCTCAAAAATTTGGAAATTAAGCAATATATTTGTAAATAATGCAGATGTCGATAAGAAATCACATTAATTAGAAAGTATTTAAAATGAATGATGATGATATATAATTTTTAAGGAAAATACAGTATGTCAAAGTGAATGTGATGTGAATAATACCGTGCTTGGATGGGAGTTTAAAATCTAAAATATTGAGTTTTTCATTTTTCCTTTCTGAGGATTCATTTGAAAAACAAGAACCAATTAAATCCGAAGAAATTATGATAAAGGAAATATTAAAAATAAGAACAGATATTAAAAAAGGTTAAAAGTTGTATATAAAAAGGCAAAATATCATTCTTTCACAAAATTAACAAAATTTATAAATTTCTAGCACAATTAATCATGAATAAAATGGAAATAGCAAAAAAAAAAAATCCCCAAGAATGTAAAATAATACATTACTTTGTATTCTACAATTTAAAAAAGAGACTGTTAGAACTAGCTTACATTAATACATTGAAAATTTGAATACAATAATTTTTTCCAGAACAAAATGTAACTTCTAAAACCATGTACAGGAAGACATGAAAAATCTCAGTGGTATGTAAGTACTCAAAACCCAGTGCCGTCAAGTCGATTCCGACTCATATGTAAGTACTAAATAACATAAATGTGTAAATAACAACCTTCCCACAAAACAAATTCTAGGCCTTCATATCTTCATCTGTGTATTACTGAAACTTATATAAAATCTTCTAGTTCATAATATTAAGAGATTCATGAAGTACTTTGTCTCAAAATTATAAATTTTGGTAATATTGCACTTAAAAAAAAAGTACAATATTGTACTTTGTGGCGCAGTGGTTAAGAGCTACTGCGAGCTATGGCTGCTAACAGAAAAGGTAAGCAGTTGAAATTCACCAGCTGCTCCTTATTTTAGAAACCCTAAAAGGCAGTTGTACTCTGTCCTCTTGGGTCACTATGAGTCGGAATTGACTCTAAGGCAATGGGTTTGGTTTTTTTTTTTTTTTTTGCACTAAAAAGAACTAGAAACAATGACCAGCTAAATTGTGATCTTGACATAAAATAGTCCAATAAAATGAGCATGATTTCTTTTCAAAATGGCCGACTCATGTTCAATATACAAGGTGAACACAGAAGAGTTTCTTGACCCTGAAAGTAAAGAACCTAGGAACTTGCTTGAAGAGGTTCCATTGCATTGACATGGTTCAATTTAAGCAACAAAGATAATTATTTTGTTAATGGAGTATAATAAATTGAATAAGAAAAATGAATCCATGTGTACATAGGAGTACTGAAAGAGAGTGAGAGAGAAAGCAAGAGAGACAGAAGAAGCAAAAGAAAGCTCTACGTTTACGGAGGAATGTGATTCTCTCAATGTAGATAAATTGATATAAAAAAATGATAGATTAGCAAAAATTATAACTTTTCAACATTCTCAAAGTAATAACAATGTTTCTCTGCTATTAATAAGGTTTTCACTGGCTAATTTTCAGAAGTAGACTGCAGGGTCGTTCTTCCTAATCTGTCTTATTCTGGAAGCTCAGCTGAAACATGTTTTCCATGAGTGACCCTGCTGGAATTTGAATACCAGTGGCATAGCTTCCAGCATCACAGCAACACACAAGCCTCCACAGTATGAAAAACGGACAGATGCTTGGTTGGAAGGCACTCAAAATATGACTGGGAAGAGCTGCCTCCTCAAAGTAGAGTCGACCTGAATGACATGGATGGAGTCAAGCTTTTGGGACCTTCATTTGCTGATGTGACATGACTAAATACTAGAAGAAGCAGCTGCAAACATCCATTAATAGTACGAACGTGGAATGTATGAAGTATGAATCTAGGAAATTCAGAAGTCATCAAAAATGAAATGGAATGCATAAACATGGATATCCCAGGCATTAGTGAGCTGAGATGGACTGGTATTGGCCATTTTGAATTGGACAATCATGTGGTCCACTATGCTGGGAACAACAACTTGAAGAGGAATGGCATTGCATTCATCGTCAAAAAGAACATTTCAAGATCTATCCTGAAGTACAAGGCTGTCAGTGATAGGACAATATCTGTACACCTACAAGGAAGACAAGTTAATATGACAATTATTTAAATTTACTCACCAACCGCTAAGGCCAAAGATGAAGAAATTGAAGATTTTTACCAACTTCCGCAGTCTGAAATTGATTGAACATATAATCAGAATGCATCGATAATTACTGGTGATTAGAATGCAAAAGTTGAAAAAAAAAAAAAAGAAAGGTTGGTAGCACTTACGATGAAGATCAAAGACCATAGCCTTCAGTGTGGGTTAGACCTCAACATAAAGAAAACAAAAACCCTCACAACTGGACCAATAAGCAATATCATGATACCCAGAAGCCCAGTGCCATCGAGTTGATTTCGACTCATAGCAACCCTATAAGATAGACTAGAACTGCCCACAGAGTTTCCAAGGAGCACCTGGAGGATTTGAACTGCTGACCCTTTGGTTAGCAGCCGTAGCACTTAACCGCTACACCACCAGGGCTGTGTTTATCAATATCATGATAAACAGGGAAAAGATTGAAGTTGCTAAGGATTTCATTTTACTTGGATCCACAATCAACACGTATGGAAGCAACAGTCAAGAAACCAAAAGACGCACTACACTTGGCAAATCTGCTGCAAAAGACCTCTTTAACAGTGTTGAAAAGCAAAGACATCACCTTGAAGACAATATGTGCCTGACCCAAGCCATGGTGTTTTCAATCGTCTCATATGCATGTGAAAGCTGGACAATGAATAAGGAAGTCGGAAGAAGAATTGCCTGCTTTGGATTGTGTTGTTAGAGAAGAATATTGAATATGCCACAGACTTCCAAAAGAAAGAACAAATCTGTCTTGGAAAAAGTATGACCAGAATGCTCCTTAAAAGCAAGGTTGGTAAGACTACGTCTCACATACTTTGGACATGTTATCAGGAGGGATCGATCAGTCCCTGGAGAAGGACATCGTGCTTGGCAAATAGAGGGGCACCGAAAGAGAGGAAGACCCTCAAGGAGGTGGATTGACACAGTGGCTGCCACAATGGGCTTGAGCATAACAATGGTTGTGAGGATGGCGCAAGACCAGTCAGTGTTTATCATTCTGTGGTATGTAGGGTTGCTATGCGTTGGAACTAACTTGAGGGCACCTAACAACCACAAAAACAAAGTAATAAATATTTCAGATAAGGCTCACTCACAGATGCCAAAACCATCAGGTGAACAGTTGTTGGGTAAAAGATATCAGTGTTTTTCGAAGTACCACCTCACAGATTAATTAGAGAGGAAAATTAATCTTTAAAATGGAAAGATCTGAAAGTCACCATCTTGCCCATTTTAACCTAGTGGTAAATTTAGCATCACCAATCATGGAGCAATGAGACATTATGTTCCCCCTGAAGTAATAGAAAAAGAAGTATATGCTATCACCTATGCGGTGTACTTATTTCGAATGTTTCACCTGAATCTGTTCACAAGGGAAAATCCCAGAAGTGAGAAATTCTATAACTGAACAGCCGGTACTACTAAAAAGTATCAATGCCATTAAAAGCAGGGAAAAATTAGAAGGATTAAAAAAGATCAAGAGGGCATAAACCCAGTGCAAAATGTGTTACTGGTGGGAGTCCCTCGGAACCTAACTGAAATGGTTAGTGTGCAGGGTGTGTTGGGGAATGTCTTTTTAGACCAGGGGCAGTTCTCAGGAAGAGTAGGGGAATATGTCTTCCAATTTTAAAGGGGGATTGGGAGCATCATATCCACCACAATGTATGACATTTGATTGGATCCTGGATAATAAAACTTTATAAAATATATTTTTGGAGCATCTTGGAAAATTTGAATATGAGTTGTATATAATTATATTATTAAATTGTTATTTTTTAGCTGTAATAATGGTAAGCTGATTATATATGTTCTTATTTTTAGGAGATTCAGAATGAGGTAATTTGCAATGGCAAAAGTAGCAAAATGTTGGGAAAACAATAATTTGACATTTCACATCCATCAAGCTTATTGATTCTCACTGGCTGGCAGTATCCTGGAATCTGAACCTTTTCGGCTTCACTGGGCAGAGGACCACGCTGGCATTTTCTGTATCATTGCTCTTTATGCCCCAGTGTGACTGATTCGATTTCATAATGGAAAGCATGTCTTTATAAATACTTGTCAGTGATCAATATGTGATATACATACTGTGTGAGTGTAAACATTGAACCGTTATTGCCTTTGCCTTGGAAGCATATTGTCAAGGAGAAAGGCCATTTAAAAAATCAAATAAGTCAACACATATAAATTATTTTATTCAGTAGATCTTTCTTGAGAGCCTAATATGTGCCAGTCGAAGTTTTAAGGATGCAGGACACATCATTTGCCAAAAGAGATAAAGACTTCTGCATTACATTGTTATAACACAAAAAACAAACCCATTGCTGTCGAGTCAATTCTGACTCTTAGTGACCCTATAGGACAGAGTAGAACCATAGAGTTTCTAAGGAGCACCTGGTGGATTCGAACGGGTGACCTTTTGGTTAGCAGCTGTAGCTTTTAACCACTACACCACCAGGGTTTCCTACACAGTTATAGAAGACCCAGTTTCCACTGTGGTGATGCAACAATAAAATATTGGCAATTCCCAAGAAATTTGTACAGTGCTTAATATAGAAATAATTAATGCAGTTAACTTATTTTTTGAACAAGCCATAAATAAATATTTTACCAAATAACATAACTAAGTCTCTGATTTTCATGTAGGATGAGAATTTTAGTTTCAACACCAAAAGATATCTTAAGAAGAGAAACTATATAAATACTTAACAATACTATTAAGCTTTGGGGAATCACAAAATGCATTAAAAAAAAAAAAATTGACCTCTCAGCATTCTTGGGAAAATGTCTACACTGATTGGTTAGTCTTTTGAAGAGGTTATTTTCAAGTGAAACCAAGTCTTGACTTCAGGTCAAAAGCCTACAGGCACAGTTAAGCTCCATCATCTACGCTTACACGGCAGGTGACTGCAAGCGCTCTATGCATCACAGTTCTTTATCTGGGAAATAGGAACAGTGATAACTTGATAACTCTCCCACTTAATTTAAAATTTTGGCATATCAAGTGCATGATGTGAAACAACACAGTGTATTATGAAGAGTTCTATAAGGGAAGATTAGGAGGAGGATGGAGTCAAGAGTGAAGGTGAGGATGATGAAGATGACGATGATGGTGTCTGTACTCTAGTTGCTCACAAGGGAGGGGATCTGTAATTTCTGTGTTCCCTCTGGTCCTTTGTCTTTCTCCAACAGCCAAGATACAATCAACCATTTCTGTAAATAAGGAGCCCTGGTGGCACAGTGGTTAAGCAGCTCAGCTGCTAACTGAAAGGTTGGTGGTTCGAACCCATCAGTAGCTCCATGGGAGAAAGATGTGGCAGTCTGCTTCCCTAAAGATTGCAGCCGAGGTAACCCTATGGTGCAGTTCTGCTCGGTCGTATAGAGTCTTCATGAGTCGAAATTGACTCAGTAGCAATGGAATTTCTATAACAGGATTGATTAATGCTAACCGATTATTTTCATTTCAGTTAGACATATTTGGAGATGGAATAATTCTTATAGGAATTAAAGAATATGGCTAGAAAAATGTCCTGTGGTTTAGGAAATAGCAGAAAAAGACCCTTTGGTTCTGTGGAGAGAGGAAAGTCAAAAGCCAGAAGCTGAAAATGAAGACAAATGAAAGGTTGGCTGCTAAGCATAATAAAGATGTGAAATTTTAGAATTATTCCGTGATAGCTATTCTCTTTAAAAACCCATCAGGTAAGAATTATCACCACCACTTTCACAGAGAGGAAAACTGAGGATTTTATTAAATAGCTTGCCGTAGATCACAAATAATAATGGTGGAGAAAAGATTCCCAAGTTAGTCTAACTGCTGAGGTACTCCTTAAACCACTGAATTATACTGTGATTCTCACCCACACAGGGAAGATACAAGTTGTGGAAAGAAAAATATCACCATGAAGCTTTAGAATTCACGTGACTTTCAAAGACAAGGCCATTGATTCTATCAGGAATCCTCATTACTTTGTTTTTATTTGAATCAAAGTGAATTCACGTATCAGGAAATAAGGTATTTCTTATTTTCTGTAAAATACATCAATAATAGAAATTTATTTCAATGTATATTCTTTTGGCAGAACATAACATGGGCATTCAATAAATGCAAAAGTTAAGAAAAGTAACAACACTTTATGCTCCCTAGGCTAATGATTGTAGTAGATTTGTTTCACTTTTGAAAATCCAGTTCATATAATTAACTGTAGTTTTAATCTATTCTGAGATTATTTTTCTCAATTTGATACATCAACATTGTGTTGTTAGGTGCCATCGAATCAATTTCAACTTAGAGCAATCCCATGTGACAGAGTAGAACTGCCCCATAGGGTTTCTAGGCTGTAACCTTTACAGGAGCAGATCACTAGATTTTTTGACTGCAGAGCCGATGAGTGGGATTGAAATGCCAACCTTTTGATATATATATATGTGTGTATGTGTACATGTATATATGTATATGTATTTATATCAGAGATATAGTGGTATTTCATGTGATAGCAGCACTAGATAACTAAGATTTCAAATTATCAAAGATTCCAGGTAATACAGTATCTCCCAGAAAATTAAACTGGGAGAAAACTCAAACATTTGAAAACAAACGAACCAACAAGGAGTGTCCCTCTTCAAACAGGCTGATTAGGAATAAATTAGTGATAGTTAGACAGAGAGAAAAACACTCTCTTAAACACACACAAACACTCACACACAGGGAGGGGAGATTATTTATTATTCAGACAAAATGTGTAAAATAAATGAAACGGATTGTAGTGTATTACATTATTCATGACTCAGCTGTGAATATTTACGTCGTTCATAATAGTAAAAATGGTGACCCCACGTGGGTCAGAGCAGAGCTGTGCTCCCCATGGCTTTCAATGACTGATTTTTTAGATCATCAGGTCTTTCTTCCAGGCACCTCTGGGTGGACTCAAATTACCAACCTTTTGGTCAGGAGCCAAGAGTTTAGCCTTTTCTGCCACTCAAGGACCTGGCTGCTAAGCAAAAGGTCAGCAGTTCGAATCCATCAGCTCCTCCTTGAAAACCCTGTGGGGCAGTTCTACTTTGTCCTATAGGGCCGCTATGAGTAGGAACTGACTTGACAGTAATGGTTTGTTTTTTTTTTTTAGGACCCCGTGTGTCAGAATGAGTTGGCAGCAACTTTTTTTTTTTAATAATAAAAATATTGAATTGGTTTTAGCCAAAATTAATGTTAAATATGATAGGAATGGGATTAGAGAAAATGTGTGTTGCTGTGTTAATATGCATGTGCTCATGGGGAAGGTGGCAAGAGAGCTAAATCCTCATCTTTAACATTAGGAAGTCACTTGATAATATTAATACCTAAAAAATTAATTGCAGTATATTCATGTTCTAGAATATGGGTATACATACATAACAAAAGAAGTCGCTAGTAGAGTTGAAACACATTGCCTCTGAAATCCTATGTGCAAAGGGCTGTGAGAGCAGCGTTTTTTATTATATGCTTTTTGTAAGTATTTGACTCTTACATTTATGTGTATTTATGTATTTGGTGAAGAGTAAAAATTAAAAAAATTATTAAAAATGGAGAAGTTGGAAAGAAATATGTACCTTCCCTCAGAATTGGATAGTTTCTACATTTTGGTTTAGATGTATATATATACACAAACTTTTGCTTATTTTGTTTGGGTTTGTTTTTAAGAAATAAAATCTTACAGATATTTTTGAGGACTCATTTCTTCACCCACTTTAGAATGGCTGTTGTCAGGAGGGTGGTGTGTGTCTTTCCCATCAGTAACTATATGTTGGCAATATGTGATCTATACCTATATAAAACATAGTTTGATTTGTAGTTTTAAAATTGTCACATGAATGTTAGACTGCTTAAAATGACAATCAAATATTTTCTTGAAGGAATAAATTGATTGTATTATGGATCTTGAAGGCTTATTTAAAAGTTTTAGCACCAAAATCAAACTCTGGTTTACCACACAGTTTTCTTTTATCACACTACGCGATAAACCCCATGCATTTTGCTTATACTGACGATCACATTCTTTCACTTTACACCTATTTATTCTTATTTTATGCAATGGAAATGTGCTTGTTAACTTCATTTCCCAGCTCAGAGAAGATTAACAGCCCAAGAGGCAATGATAACAGCAAGAAGCAACAAACCAACTGTAAGAGATGAGACAGGTAAATGACCCAACAAAGGCGTGAGAAATCTGTTGTCTGGAATCACTTAATGAGCAGGCTAATAGCCCTACGTGCCTCAGCAGGACTTCAGTTACTGCCAGAAGTTATTTGATGTCCACGAGATAACAGGATCACTAGTGATAAAATAAATGAAGCTTCACACACTCAAAAAGATAGGAAAATTGTGTAACAATGCTTAAAACAAATGGTTGACATATTTAAGGTGATGTTTCTACTGTAAATCTTCAAAGTTAATATTCCAAGCATGCCAGAAAAACAAAATGTTTTTTGCAAATAGCATGAATTTTAGAAAGGTAGTTTCAGTTGAAAAATGTAGTTTATATGTACAAAATCAAAGGAATGAAGTAGAACATCTAGAAAGATCTTGGAAAAGCTGAAATATGAATGTTTTTGAGCGTCCTTCAAGTAATTTAAGGCAGGCCAAACCTGAGAAGTATTATAATTTGTAAAAGTCGTTTCATGGAAAACAAGCAACAATTAGCTTCCTGAAACAAATATTCCTAATAAAGCAAGCAAAACACAATTCAGATGAGGAAGTAAATACAGAGTTATCTCAAAATTAGCCATAAACTTTTATGTACTTTTTACTGACGCCGACTTCCTTTCTGTGTTTCCACCTAAGACCACATCAAATGATTTGCCCAAGGTGCTAGATCAATTTTCCTGTATTGTTCTCACCCCTAACCTTTATTGGATACCTGCACTGTTGAGAATCTGAGGAAATATGTGAAATTCTGACCCAGAACATGCTATCACTAAATTAAAAACAAACAAACAAAAAAATGTAGGCAAATGAAAGACTTACCCAATCATCCCTGTTGATTCCAGGATATTTTCTTTAGGGTTCTAATAATTGAAATAAAATATTATTTTTATTTTAAAATACTAGGCTTTATTTAGAATATTTCTATTTAACTCGATGTTCATCTTTTGTGTGCAGCAGCTGGGGGAGAAAGAGTACAATGTTTTATGCAGCCCCGTAGCTGGGTTACCTCTGGCTACCAACGGGATGTTTACTATCCTTCGGTCTACATCCTTCTTGCCACCAATGGGATATTTACCATCTTTTGGTTCTAAGGAAACCCTGGTGGCATAGTGGTTAAGTGCTACAGCTGCTAACCAAAAGGTCGGCAGTTCAAATCGGCCAGATGCTCCTTGGAAACTCTATGGGGCAGTTCTACTCTGTCCTGTAGGTAACTATGAGTCAGAATTGACTGCAATGGGTTTGGTTCTTGGTTTTGGTTCTAAACCCTTCTTGCTTTCATCTTCATATGTGTTAAAGTCTTTTTTGCTTTCGCATGACTCTTTTTTCAATTAATAGTATACTTTCCTGAACTAATTGGGGATATGAAAAATTTGAATAAATACTATAATCCATCTTGACAGAGAAAATAAATAAATATTTATTATGTTCTTCCATCACATTTTACCCAAAACTTTCAAAGGTAACATTGAATTAACTTGAAATCTTTATACTCAATCTGCAATTCTGCCTCTATTTTATTTATCAGTGAAATAACTAAGATGTGAGCAGGAGAAATAGAGAAATAAAGGTGGAGTGGAAGACAGAAGGGAGTGGAAGAAAGAAGAAATCAAAGCAAAGATAAAGAAGACAACACATTATGTTGCCTGTATACAGGGGAGTAACCTACCATAACCCATAAAAGGTTACACATACTATATTTAAAAAAAAAAAATGTGAACAATATTATCTTTTTTTAAAAAATTTTGGAGCGATAGAGAATGTCGTGGATTGAATTGTTTCCCCCCAAAATATGTGTCAACTTGGATAGGCCATAATTCCCAGTTTTGTGTGGTTGTCCTCCATTTTGTGATTGTGCTTTGAGAGGATTAGGATGGGATCGTAACACCACCCTTACTCAGGTCACCTCCCTGATCCAAGGTAAAGGGAGTTTCCCTGGCGTGTGGCCTGCACCACCTTTTCTCTCTCAAGAGATAAAAGGAAAGGGAAGGAAGCAGAGAGTCGGGGACCTCACACCACCAAGAAAAAAGCACCAGGAGCTGAGCGTGTCCTTTGGACACGGGGTCCCTGAGACTGAGAAGCTCCTAGACCAGGGGAAGATTGAGGACAAGGACCTTTCTCCAGAGCCGACAGACAGAGAAAGCCTTCCCCTGGAGCCGATGCCCTGAATTTGGACTTGTAACCTACTAAACTGTGAGAAAATAAATTTCTCTTTGTTAAAGCCATCCACTGTGGTATCTCTGTTATAGCAGCACTAGATCAGTTAGACAGAGAGATAGGTAATACATAGCTATATAGAGACTAATTTCCAAACAGCAAAACAACTGGTAACATGTGCAAAATGGCAGTGATTGTTATTTCTATACAGGGGAATGACATAAGATTTTATTTTATTTTATTTTATTTTATTTTATTTTATTTTATTTTATTTTATTTTATTTTATTTTATTTTATTTTATTTTATTTTATTTTATTTTATTTTATTTTATTTTATTTTATTTTATTTTATTTTATTTTATTTTATTTTATTTTATTTTATTTTATTTCATATGTTGACTTTATAAATTTTATTTTTTATCATATTAATTGTTTACTTAATACAAAAAGAAGGAAACATGGTTTACAATATAAGCCAGGCATTTCAATAATCTTAAAAAAATAATCATTTTTCTAATGCTACACCGAATAAAAGGAAAAAAATGGAAAAAACTAGAGAAGAAAAATAAAAATATCATGTTTAGGCATGCTGAACTTAATTAACTGGTTTGGAAAAGGAATGTATCAAAGATATTTCTAAGGATAGACACAGTATGTCGACATGTACATACTATATCATTCTATGAGGATATCATGTGTCTTTTTAAGGTTATGTATATTGCTGAGCACAAGTAAATTCTGAAGAAAGTGTAATTTCTAGAATAAATAATGAAATTTGTGTGATATCTTCCTAGGATTTGAAAGTTAAAACTTTCCATTAGCTTTGAATTATGTAAGTCATAAGGATCTTAAACTGCTTTTAAAGAAGAATATATTAAATTGTTAGAAGACAAATATCCTAAATCCAAACTGGACAATTTTTCAGGAAGTTATAAGCAGATGAAAAGTGCTATCGTGGAAGCCAGTATTCAATAGATTATATGCTAGTATAACCTACACATTTTATAAACACTGTGCATTTGAACATGTGGATTTATGGTATTCATACCAATTGCTCCTTTCTCAAACAGAAAAAAGATACTAGCTATTAACGGCATAAACTTTGAACATAAAATTAGTATTCAGAAAACAGCATGTAATTCATGGCACTAGCTTCAGAGCTAAAGATATCCACCACTCTCCATATTCCTCATCTCTCTCTGATACTTTTCTACTGATCTAATGTCAAACCCATTAGATTATTACAAAGGATCTAACGTATTTATGCAAATAAAAGCATTAAAAAAAAAAAAAACCCATTGCCATCAAGTCACTTCCGACTCATAGAGAGGCCCTACAGGACAGAGCAGAACTGCCCCACAGGGTTGCCAAGGAGCTGCTGGTAGGCTCCGACTGCCAACCTTTTGTTTAGCGGCTGAGATCTTAACCACTGCACCTCCAGGGCTCCAATAAAAGCATAATTCATTAGAAATAGAGTTGTTTGTTCTGCTTGCTTCCACTGAGATATATAATGCCTATTTTGATCTCATTCACTTAAAGTTTTCTGGAAAAGCACTAGAGACCCAAACTTATTTGTGATAAAGTTACTTTTAATAACTGCACAGTTGTTACACTTCTTACTTACCAGCAACAAATATATCTAGTGTCACTATTGTTGTTATAGAGTAATTTAAGTTTTATTATTGTCACAGAGTTCAAGCCACCCAGTCTACTTAAAGTAAAAGCAAAGAGTTTTATGGAGGAAAAAAATAATTTTGCGAATTGGGAAAACACAGAGTTGAAGACATTCTCAACACAGTGTTTCACTGTAGTGCAGTGGTTAAGCACTCAGCTGCTAACCAAAATGTCAGCAGTTCGAATCCAATAGCTGCTCCTCGGAAACCCTATGTGGCAGTTCTACTCTGTCCTATTATAGGGTCGCTACGAGTCAGATTACTCCATGCAACAAGTTTTGGGTTTTTATTGATGATTGTAGTCAGTTCTGGGAGCAAATTGTTCACCTATTCTTCTCAAATGGTTTACACTCTGACGAATTTGGTTAGTTATGAACATATTCTCCCCGAGAACAATTTTTTACATCTTGACATACTCTTCCTAAATGATTTTACATCCTGACCTTCTGTTTCCTGAGAATCCGTGCTTGCCCCATCATTCTATTTGTTGAGGATGGTAAAAGTTCCCTCATTCTTTTCTAGAAATACTTATCTATTGGTTAATATGATCTTTGGACAAGATCCTATCTCTTTCCTATGAATCAGGTGCCTCAATTATTAAGTTCACATGATCTGATTTATTACCTGTGTCATTAACACAGCACTTTCCAGTGACTGTTGAACAGCCTAATTCTATGGGGTGTAAAGAGAGTTCCAAAAATAAAACAAAGTAAATAAAAACAACAAGAAATATTTCCTTCATCAAATAAACATTAGAAGGAGTGGGTTAAAAAGAGCCAAACTGGTTTCTCAATTTGCCACTTCTCAGAGTTTTAATCTTGGTGTTCACCATGAGCCTCTAAAAGGAGCCTGTTGTATGCATCGGTCCCCTCCCAGCCTTGATTACAGTCGCCATTTTCCCAATGAGATTTAACAAGACTTTTATCTTTCTCTAAAGCCAAGTGTTTAAAGCAATTGTTTCTTATCCTTCTCTGAATGTCCGTAATCCATCAAGTCCTTGATCTCCAGTGAGCATTTACACAAATTTTGTTGAATAAATGAATAAATTACATGTCCACGTTGGCCCATAGAGTGGAATAACTGCACGCTGCATATCTGATTTCCTGTGTTAAATCAGGGCTTCAGGTAACTGATTACCAGAGAGGTCACCTATCTGGGGATACAATTCTTTTCATCCAAAGAAAAGGGAGCATAAACTTTTGTGGCCTTTTGAGACACAGTGATTACGAGGTTAAGTAAGAAGTTGGACGTCAGAAATGTATATTCTATAATTATACGTGAGTGGTCAGATGTATGAAGAAGCTAAGGCATTAGTTCAAGTCATACTCTTCTCTAAGTTCATGGCAAGTAGATGCTTGGACATGTTTATCATAGTAGATGTATTAATTTTATCCCATGGCATGTGATTTTAAGGTTTATAGACTGTTCAAGAATTATCTGTGATAATATGCTTATATAATAAATTCTTTCTAAAACGTGGATTAAAAAAAAGGTGAGGTTTATTTTTCATTTCCTTGGAGTTTTCTCCAAACAAGTCCCAGTAAAAGACTGCCAAGAAATAATCAGATACGTTTGATCTATCCTTTTATTATCTATTTATTTGTTTATTATTCATTCATTGTACTTTTTTGTAATAGTCATTACGTATCAGACACTGTCCTACATGCTGGGGAGACGGAGATGAATGAGCTAAAGTTGCAGCTACTGGTAAATAGGAACCAAGATCCCAAAGAGCCTTACTTGCCACAATAAACCTTTGGAAAATTTATGAAGAGGTACTGAAGTTTTTTGACTGGAGGAATAAATAGTCTGAAGATGACAAAGGCCTAGATTAAAAACATGGGAATGAAAAATGGAGAGGAAACGGACTTATAAGACTATTTAGGAAGAAAAAAGAATGGACTGGATGAGGTCGAATGGATCTAATGAGAAATACTTGTGGATATCAGGGTTCCCTTATGTTTCTGACATGAGAAACTAGATAAATAATGGAGTTGTTGTAAATAAAGTAAGGATCACAGGAGGCTATGAAAAACATAAGTGTACATTTTTAGATCCTTTTTTTTTTTATCTTTTATTGGAGGGAAATTAACCCTGGTCATCTGTAATTTAAAAGAGAATTCTAGGTAGATGAAAGATTTAGGAAGATAGAGGTTAAATTTGTGGGGGGAGGGAGATGAGATTCTATAAAAAAGAGGAGAAACAAAAAGAGAAATTTGGAGAACATGGATATTTAAAGACTGCCATAATAAGAATTTTTTTTAATTAATTCAATATAGAAGTTGAATTTTAATTAATTCAATATAGAACCCATGATAGGCAGGGTTTTGTTAAGACACAATACTAACCATAATTAATATAATTATTTTAATCGATGATGATGTAGAAGTTATTTCAAAATGAATTTTGGCCTAATTATAAACACTCATTTTTGACCTTATATATCTGTGTGGGAATTAAAAATCAGAACTGTTTGGCATAACGCAGGGAAAGGAATAGCCAAAATGTTTATAAAGTTATATATCCACTACATTAATTTACAAAACACTTTTATTAAATAAATTCAACATCACAGACATCATCCCAGGTATAAAGATACAATAGTGATCAGAACAAAGTTCCCACTCCCTTGGAATTCACATTCTCTTTGGGACACACATAGCCAATAATAATTTCCATAATATAATATTTGGCTTATATAATATATTATATAACTTACATATGTGTGCAATATGCCACGCAATAATAAGTGTTATCGAGAAACAAGGTAAAGAAAAATGAAGGAGAACAAGGTAAGTTGGAGATATGCAATTTTAAGTGAAAACCTTCTTTAATGACAAACTAAGCAGGTAAACGAATGCAAAGAGAGAGTGAGCCTTGGAGAAAGAATCTCTCTAGTCAGAGGCTAGAATAAGGAGGAAGACAGGATTATGTTTGGGGTGTTTGTAAGCTATGTAGTTTAGATAACCACATTGAAAAAAAACCTGAGAATCCTAGTAAAGAATATGAAACAACAAAGGGCAGGTATAGCATTTCAGAGTGCGGCACAAGGACTGACCAGTTTTGGGGATTTATAAATATTTTCAGTATACAAAACAATAACTTTTCTTCCTAAGCAATAAATCTATCCAATAATAAAAATGTCTTTTTTCCTAAAACGTGAACTCCTTTTAAATCATGTCAAGTGAAATCCTTTTCCGTTGAATTGATTACTATTTGTAATAATTCTTCCAAACTGACTATTGCATCAAGTATCCCTGTCCACGGAGCCAGCTGTTAAGAAATCAATGCATTCATTGGGCAAATCTGCTGCAAAGGACCTCTTTAAAGTGTTGAAAAGCAAAGATGTCCCTTTGAGGATTAAGATGTGAGTGACACAAGCCCTAGTAGTGTAGTGGTTAAGTGCTATGGCTGCTAACATAACTGTTGGCAGTTCAAATCCCCCAGGTGCTCCTTGGAAACTGTATGGGGCAGTTCTACTCTATCCTATAGGGTTGCTGTGAGTCAGAATCGACTCGACGGCAACGGGTTTGGTTTTTGGCTTCTTTTTTTTTTTTTTTTTTTACCTAAGCCATGATATTTTCAATTATCTCATATGCATGCAAAAGCTGGACTATGAATAAGGAAGACCAAAGACAAATTGATGGCTTTTTTTTGAATTACGGTGTTGGTGAAGAATATTGAATATCCGCCATGGACTGCCAGAAGAAAGACTCTGCCTTGGAAGTACAGCCAGAGTGCTCCCTGAGAGTGAGGATGGCAAGACTTCATCTGAAGTACTTTGGACATGTTATCAGTAGGGACCAGTCCCTGGAGAAGGACATCATGCTTGGTAAGGTAGAGGGTCAGCGAAAAAGAGGGAGACCCTCAACGAGATGGACTGACACAGTGGCTGCAACGATGGGCTCAACGTAACAGTGAGAATGGCTCAGGACTGGGCAGTGTTTCACGCTGTTGTACGTACGGTTGCAATCAGTTAGAACTGACTCGATGGCACCTAACAACAGCAAATCCCTGTCCCAATCACAGTGTCCGGTTCTGGTTAAATCATTGCGTGTAAGGCATTTAGCACATTACTTGGCACATTGTTAACCCTCACTGAAGTCTCGTGTATTCCCAGAACTCTAGATTCTACACCAATCTATCCTCTCTGTTTCTCTACTTGTATCAGTAATTAATTCCACTTACCCCCTTGTTAAATGCTATTCCATCGTATGTCACAAATTGTTTATCCATTCACTCGCTTGGGTTGTTTCCAGTTTCCACTTATAAATCACTAAAACCAATGACCATTGAGTCAGTTCTGACTCTTGGTGGCCCCATGCATATCAGAGTAGAATTACGCTTCATAGGGTTTTTAATGATTGATTTTTCAGATTTAGATCACCAGGCTTTTCTTCAAAGGCACTTCGAGTAGATTTGAAGCTCAACCTTTTGGTTAGCAGCCGAGCACGTTTACCATATGCCCCACTTGGAACTTACTATAAACAAAGCTCCTATGAACATTCATGTATAAGTCTTTGTGTTACTATGTTTTTATTTCCCTCAAGAAAATACCTGTGTTAATCCAGGTCTCTGAGAAGCAAACACCAAAATGAGATTAGACATACAAGAGATTTATTGGGAAAACACCAAAAGGACCCGGAAAGCCATCAGAAAGTGTTACAAGTCTGATCCTCGTGCAAAAGAGAGGAGGGAAAGAATGAAGTCTTGCTCTGCAGTGAAGTTCTAAGACCCTTTTGAGAAAGCTGACAGGAAATCTTTGAGCCCAAATCAGCCATGAGAGGATTCCTGTATCTCCAGGGACTCCCACATCTCCCAGAAACAAGCCTGCCTTAGTAGCTCCGTCACATTCCCACACTGGTTGGGAGCAACCTGTGCGGAACATCTACACCTGCTAAATCTCTCAGCACGACGGCTGGGGCCACTGGCAATTATGCTCTTCAGAGTTGGAGATTTGAGAGGCACTTGTCACGACTGCTAACCCATAAATGACTGCTACAACCATGAAATTATATAGTAAGTGCATGTTTATTTTTATAAGAAACTGGTGACCTTTTTACAAAGCACTCACACTATTTTACTTTCTCAACAGTACTCTATGAAACCTCTAGTTACTTGCATGTTTACCAATGCTATTGTCAGTATTTTTAATTTTAGCCATTCCAATGGGTGTGTAATGGTATCTCACTATAGTTTCTTTAAAATAATTTTACACCTTTTTTGAGGTAAAACTAACATTCAATAAACTGCATATATTTAAAGTGCATAGAGTAAGTTTTAACATATTTCATCACCATAATTAAAATAACAAATATTTCCATCATTCCCAGTTTTCCTTGTGCCCTTTTTAATCTGTTCCTACTTTCATCCCAACTTCAGGTAACCTCTGATCTATTTCTGTCACTAGAGATTATTGGTATTTTCAAGCCTTTATTGTGAATGAAATTAGGTGGTATGTACACTTATTTTGCCTGGTTTCTTTCATGCAGAATAATTATTTTGCTTTGTTTTGGGGTATTTTTTTAGGGTTGGTATGCCTGCATGATGAACTGACTGCTTTATTGTTATGAAAGATACTTTGCTAAACCAGAATCCACTCCCAGTTCTGAATTCTATTCTGTCTGATATTAATATAGGCATGTAAGCACCCTCATAATTGCTATTTGCACAGTGTATATTTTTCTCTTCTATAATAATTAACCTTATTGTATTTTATACTTAACTGGCTTTCTTTTGGCAAGTATATGGTTGAATTTCACTTTTAATCTAGCCTATATTTTAATTAGAGCATTTGTATATGGTCTCTGTGAGTCGGAATCGACTCGACAGCAATGGGTTTTGTACTTAAGTTACACTGCTTGATATTTTCCCATAGTTCTCTGAAGTTCCCTCTTTTTTCATTCCATCCTCCCTCTCTCCCTCCCTCTCTGCTTTCTTTCCTTCCTTCCTTCCTCCTTCCTTGTCTCTGTCCCTTCCTTCTTTCCTTCCTTCCTTGTTTCTTTCTGTGCTTTAGTTTAAATAGGTTATATTTTAATGTCTTTAAGGTCACTGATCTTTTATTCTCTGGCCAGTGTTAATTTCATTTCATGTATTGTCATTTTCTGCTTTTGAAATTGTATTTGATTCTTTTTTTTATCTCCTATTTCATTTCTTATTATGTTTTAAGTTTTTCTTTGCGTCTTTTAGCATCAGTTCAGAGTGCTTACATATGGCTCCACTCACCCACCACCTTTTAATTAAAAAAAGAAAAAGTGCCTTTAGATAGAGGCCTTAAGATTTAATCACCACAGATACCTGGATGGAATAGTGAATGTTCAACAAGGAGATTTTTTAAACTAATTGAAATGTTATACTTTGCAATCCACAGCCACGAAAACTCAGATTGTGTTTAACAGTACAGTGACCTAGAGATATGGTGGCAGTGACACCCCCCCCCCCAGTCAAATACCCCCAGGGTTTGACAATGTCTGGAGATATTTTTGGTTTTCACAAATGGAGAGGTGTTACTGGATGTCAAGTGATAAATACATTTGTTAATAAATGAACGGATGATTTATAAGCTAAATCAATGTCCTATGCCCTTTCTACTGTATTACAGCTGCTTTTGTATTTAAAAGTCTTTCAATGAAAAATAAATTTAAGTTAAATAATAATATACTCTCCCATCTCCACCATTCCTTTCCTTTAAAAGAATCACACTACTTGTACTAAGACTCAGTACCCACACAGAATGTGTATGTAATTGAATACATCTATCTAGAAGATAATGGACACATTTTACAAAAATTTAATAATGTCCCAAGTGTGGAGAGAGTCATATATTAATTATAAAACATTATGGTGATGGGTATTATCAGATCTCAGTTTTCAGGAATATGAAAATATTCTTATTACTAAATGACTTCACTTTAATCATGACTTTTCTCATATATTTAATTCAGCATCATTGAACTTTTTTCCCTATGGTCATATATTCCTGTTTAAGTAATAAAAATAAATGTTAAATAGGAACCGAATTTTCTAGGTAAACTTTCACCTACAATGCAATAAAATAAAATAAAAAAGTGACAATAGGATTTTCTCATGTCAATACATTATTTATTTCAATTAGTAACTACTTATTTGATATACATGAAAGTTGATTTTGTTGTAATCTATTAGAAATAGAATAAAATGTGTTTTAAAAAGAAAACATTCCACTCTAATTTAGCAAAACTTGAAAGTAGAACCTGCATCCTCTCTTGGTATTTACAAGTTAGTCTTTCAATTTTAAAATGTCTGTTGATAAGTTAAGTATTTTCTTAACTGACTAATTACTTGAAAAGAAAATGTAAAGAGTAATTGTATTTGACTTCAGGTTTCCAGGGGGAAAATCAATCATTCTCCATTTAATATTTATTTTCTTAGTAATTATTAATCAAAAATTTAACATTGTCTGGACTCACAGTCAACTGGGCTTGAGTTAATGGAATATTTTTAATTCAAGTAACTAAACTTCATCCATCCAACTTTAAACATAGCCCCAAAGGCAGTACTTGTTTGAGCAGTTAACCAAAATTAACATTTGAAGTAATGCACATAATAGGTTTGCAAAGAAAACTATTTCAGAGGTTAACAATGGTGCCTTGTAATACAGTGACTTGTTTCATATTGCTTTTGTTAAGGTTATTATTCAAATTAAATGACTCTAGTACCCAAGCACCGAAAACCTAGTGACCTAATTATAAGCAGAAACATTTTCATGTTGTGTTGTTGTTAGGCGCGGTCAAGTTGGTTCTGACTCACAGGGACCCTATGTACAGCAGAACGAAACACTGCCCGGTCCTGTGCCATCCTTGTTTGTTTGATAATAATTTCAGGGAATAGAAAAATCTAGAAATATATACTTTAGTCTCTTGAGTTTCTAAAGTGTGTTTTATTGCTTCCAAAGATGGCCAGATGGATTCTGTATAAGAATCAAAGTCATTTTTATATGCTCTGAAAGTTTCTAATTTCAAATTTCTCTTGACTTACACTCTATGCTTGCAAAAGCTGAAGTGTAATTAAGTAATAAAATACAGCAGACTGTGCGGTCATTGCTGATGGATGACGTGCCCCTGGTACATGAAGTAAGGAGCAAAGCCCTGGACACGGATTCCACCATGGTCGTTTATCAGCATATTCATGCTGTCTGGAGCGCTGGACTGTAACAATAAATGGCACCTAACACTTTCCACATCAAAGACTAATTTAAATGAGGTCTACTACTAAACCAAAAATTGTCTGGTAGTCTAAAAATAATTGCAATTATAATGGAGTTGGTAGTGACCTCCGTCGGGAAATAGCTGGGGCAACATTCTACATGCATAAGAACAGCTGCTTAAGTGGTGAGCATCAAAGGATGATGTGGGGTGTGAGTCAAAATACGCCCCTTACACCCACCCAGGGCTGCCTACAGTTTCCACCTCTCAGTCTTCAAAACTTTGGTTATTAGACATGCTCTGGTTTCCTAAAACAGTAACAACCAATGTCAGGATAGGATAAATTAAGTTATTGAAGACCTTCATGCCTAATAATTAAATCTATTTCAAGCTTAGCCTGCAAAACATGTAGTCTTAAGAGGTTAAGACACATGATAAGTTCTGAGAAGGGAAAAGAGAAACAGCCCACAGACATTTTGAAACATGGCAGGTCTAACTGATAAGACCAAGCAAAATAAGAAATGACTGTTAATTTGTGATCTAATCATTTTTTCCTTTTAATTTATTGTTGATACTCTGTGTTTTCAGCAATGGAGGGCATACTGAATCATCGAATGTGTCTGAATTTTTGGTAGGTAATATGGTTTTTGTTTTATGCATCATTCCACAAATTGTACCCTTGGAGTCCAGAGGTACATATGTACTCTCCTCGTGAACCCAAATCGTACCCCCAGAATCCAGAGGTACATATATGTGAGAAATAAAAATTTTCAATATTCATGTTTTTCTACCAGAAATTCAATGATTTAGCATGACCTTTTACAATATCCTATAAAAACAGTACTTTGTGGCACACACCAGTTTTTTTCCACTTCAAACTGCTATATAGGGCCCTGCCTGCTGGCAGCAGAATCCCGGTAGCACAGTGGTTAAGAGCTCAGCTGCTAACCAAAAGGTCAGGAGTTCAAATCCATCAGCCACTCCTTGGAAACCCTATGGGACAGTTTTACTCTGTCCTGTAGGGTTGCTATGAGTCAGAAGCAACTAGACAGCAATGAGTGTTATGGCTGCTGGCAGCACATACTGACAGTGGGACAGTAACTTCTCAATGAACTCCAGAGGTACAAAATGTAAGTGGCAGCTATATATACGACCAGTATTCAAAGAGTTAAGGCTCAGAGCCAGAGTAAGAAGGGTGAGGTAAGAATGGGTGGGTGGGAGAAAAGGAGTCTCTGAAGAAGGAAGAGACAATCTTTGACTGTTTTGCAAATGACCAACACAAAAGAAAGAAAGAAACATAGTGTTATTTTCTCATATCAAATCTAAGTTTAAGATAGGAGAGTAGGATTAGGCATTTAGATGTTGATCATGGAAACAGATGAAAACTTTTCAAAAAATTGGTCTTTTAGGATCTATTCAATGTCATAAACTGCCTCTCCAGCCTCGTCCCCTACAACTTGCAAGTATACTCTGCTATGTGCTAATGCGACATGAACGAATTGACATTTTCAAAAATAGAACACATTTTTATGCTTCTGTTGACTTGCGGAGGAACAAAGTCAGGAAATGGGGTAGATATGGGGTATTCTTATCTAGAAAAGTCATGGACAAATTCCACTCCAGGTCAATGCCACTTCTTTCGTGAAGCTTTCACAGACTCCCTAGGATGTAATTACCTTGCTGTCCTTGCTATTCCAACATTTGTATCGTATTTAGTTCAATATCTGGATCTTCCTTGTTTGTTTGAATATGTTTCCTGAAGTGAATTGAATGGCCCTTTGAGGCACGTTGAGAGCAGAAATTGAAAACAGGTTGAGCACACATTTTATCTGCCTCATAGCTAGACTTTCTTCCATTGGGGTAGTGTCCTTCATACCTGTCTGGTATGAAGAGATCAATTTAACTTTCTCTTTTTTGTAATGAAAGGAAGATATGTTCAAGCTGATAAATGAATTTAGTAATGTAATGGGAAGGCACCAGTGTGCATTCTAAACAGACAAGCCTGTACATTAGTCAGCAGTAACTGGCCACCTATCGTTACTGGCTACTGTTTATAAATGTTAAGTTGTGTTATTTTTTTGTCAGTGGGCAAGAAGAGCTAACATTCCTTAAACAATACACTTGGTTCAATATATTTTTGGGTCCTGGGCTTGTAGGCAAAAGGAGGATCACAAAGTAAAGTCTTTGCAGTTAAAAATGGGAATGCCAGTATGTGATGCAGTTTTTAATAATAGACCAAATCCTGTTATTTTCAGCCGTATTTCAGCACATGAATACTTATCACTATCAGTACTAATTGAAAAGAGTGTTAACTGGAAGATATTCAGACTAAAAGCTCTAAACTGAAAGTGAAAATACATGATCTTAGATGTATCTGTCGTACAGGCTTTTTTTTTTTTTTTTTAAGTTAGTTAAATATACTTTTCATTAACTCAGATAGTAATTGTTGTTGTGGTTATGGGCCATCACGTCGGTTCCAACTCATAGAGACCCTGCGTACAACAGAACGAAACACTGCTCGGTCTTGTGCCATAATCGTTGCTCTGTTTGAGCCCATTGTTGCAGCCACTGGGTCAATCCATTTTGTTCAGGGTCTTCCTCTTTCTGCTGACACTCTACCAAGCATGATGTCCTTCTCCAGGGGCTGGTCCCTCCTGATAAGGTGTCCGAAGCATATGACAAGTCTTGCCATTCTCTCTTCCGTGGAACATTTTGGCTGTACTTCTTTCAAGACAGATCTGTTCACTCTTGTAGCAGTTTGTTGTACATCTCCTCACTTACTGACTATCTCTTTATCCAATATTTCGGTTTTATGACAATAGAAAAAAATCTACTATTTTGCTTGTTAACAACATATATCTGCACTAACGAACCCTGAGAGGTGAGGCAAGACTAACACTGACTTGGATGGTTAAGGTTATGGGTTAACTTGGCTGGGCCATAATTCTCAGTGGTATGACCATTTTGTAATAATGTACTAAGCAGTTATGGGATGATGTAACTAGGTAGTTAGGTAATGATGTAATCTGGCAGTTATATAATGATGTAGCCATCCTCCATTTGTGATCCGGTATGGTCATCCTCCAATTTTGCATGACGCAGACTGCACATAAAGACCTAGTCTTTGGAACCTAACTATGTCCGTAACTAAGGAGAGGGTGTATATTCAATATTCCTCACCAAAACCACAATCCAAATGAACCAATTCTTCTCTAGTCTTTTTTTATTCCTTGTCCAGCTTCCATATACATGAAAATACTATGGCTTGGGTTAGGAACACTTTAGTCTTCAAGGTGACAGCTGTGCTTTTGAACACTTTGAAGAGATCTTCTGCAGCAGATTTGCCCAATGCAAACCATCATTTGATTCCGTGACTGGTGCTTCCATGGATGTCAATTGTGGATCCAAATAAAATGAAATCCTTGACAATTTCAATATTACCTATCATGTTATACAGATTTTTTAAAATTGTAAATAGCATTGAAATTATTTTTAAAATTTACTTATGAAATTTTTTATTTACAAATACTGTGATGTATTTCATATTCAGTAAAATGCACAATTAAGTATACATTTCAATGAGTTTTGACAAATGTATTCACCCATGTGACCATAATTGAAATCAAGATATAGAACATTATCATCTGTTTTAAATATTTTCTAATGTTTCTTCCCAGTCAAAACCATCAGACCAGGAGCAACACTGTTTGAAATTCTATCAAGATAGATTAGTTCTATCTGCTTGTGAATTTCCTTCACCCAACAAAAATTACTGATTTGAGATTTACCTATTTTTAGTAATGTGCTCTCTTTTTTTGCTGAATATTATTCCGTTGTATGAGTATAGAATACAGAACATTTTCATTATCTATTCTTGTTGATGGACACTGGAGTTGTTTTCAATTTTACGATATTATGACTAAAGGTCTTATGAACATTCTTGTACAAGTCTTCTTGTGGACTTCTGCTCTCATTTCTTTGAGTAAATATCCGGAAGTAGAATTGTCGAATTATAGGAAAGTTTAAAATTTTCCAGAATATTTCAAATATTTGTAATAGTTTACAATTGCACTAGCAATTTAGGGTAGTTCTAAGTTGCCCTTCATCCTCGTCAACACTTGATATTGTCAGTCTTTTTTAAAATTTTACCATTTTAATTAGTGAATAGTGATATTTTATTTTGGTTTTAATTAACATTCACTTGATAAATATGTCATCTTTGATGGATCTGATCAAAATTTTTTGACCATTTTAATTGAATGTTTATCTTTTTTATTATTGATTAGTAGGATATATATTTTTTTTTCCCCTCAGGTAATGACTTGCCTTTTTATATTCTTAATGGTGTCTTTTTGATAAATAGAAAGGTTTTTTTTTTTTAATTTTGATGAAGTCGAACTTATCAATTTATTTTGTAATTAGTACCCTTTGTATTATAAGATACTACCCTTTGTATTATAAGGTGGTGGAAAAGGTTAATAGCTGGGCTACTAACCAATGGATGGCAGTTTTAACCCACCCAGAGGCTCCTCAGAGGAAAGGCCTGTTCAACTGCTTGTGAAAGGTCACTGTTATGGATTGAATTGTATCCCCCCAAAAATACACAGGAAATAAAAAGAAAATAGTGAAATGAGTGTAAATAAGTTTTTCAAAAGATTTGTTGTGAATGGTTTTAGAGTACTAAGGCAGAAGTCAGGAGTGATTTCAGGATTTAAATTTGTATTTGTTGCTGTTCTTGTTTACCTGAAGATGAAGAAGAGTTGGCATTATTTAAATGCTGATACGAAGGAGCCAGTAAAAATGAGAACTTAAAATACAAGATGGGGATACGTAATGGCGCATGTTATCTATAAGAAGCCAAATATGATAGGATCCAAAGGAATAATTAGCATTCTACCCCTGTGCTAACACATGGACAAAACTTCCATAAGAGTTAAAAATATCATGCCTGTGTGTGATATTAATGATCTTTTTCAATAATTTCCACATTCTGTTGGATCACCTTCTCTGGAACGGGCACGAATAGGGATCTCTTCCAGCCGGTTGGCCAGGGGCTGCTTCCAAATTTTTCACACAGGTGAGTGAGTGCCTCCAGCACCCCATCCTTTGGTGAAACATCTCAGCTGGTATCTCGTCGATTCCTGAAGCCTTGCTTGTCGACAATGCTTTCAGTGCAGCCTGGACTTTTTCCTTCAATACCATCAGTTCTTGATCATATGCTACTTCCTAAAATGATGGAACATCAACAAATTCTTTTTGGTACAGTGACTCTTTGTGTTCCTTCCATCTTCTTTTGGTGTTTCCTTCATCATTCAATATTTTCCCTGTGGCATCCTTCAATATTGCAACTCAGGGCTTGAATTTTTATTTCAGCTTTTTCAGCTTGAAAAATGCCAAGCATATTCTTCCCTTTTGCTTTTCTAACTCCAGATCTTTGCACACTTCATTATAATATTTTACTTTGTCTTCTCAAGCGGCCTTTTGAAATCTTCTTTAAGTTCTTTTGCTTCATCATTTCTTCTTTCACTTTAGCTACTCGATGTTCAATAGCAAGTTTCACAGTCCACTGAAACACGTCCACCACGGTTGACCCTGATGGCATTTGAAATACTGGAGGCATAAATTCCAGCATCACAGCAACAAGCAAGCCACCACAGTAGGACAAACTGACTCATGGGTGGGGATCATAATGTCCATGAGAAAATTTAAAGAAATAAGAACATTGTGGTGGGTATACAGAAAATGGGTGATATGCTTGCCAAGTACATTTTTATACATGTTCTCTGACTTTGCATATGGTGATTTTGGCAATCCTAGACATTCAATCTTTGTCTTATAATGTGAAATATATAGATATTTCTAACATCATAAAAATTTCAATTTATAAGAGCTCTGTCCTTTTTTAAATAAATCTGAAAGTATTTCAAAATAGTTTATTTGAAAAACAAAACACCATCTCCCCCTCCCCTGCATCTCTTTACTGTCAAAGTTGAGAAAATACTTTTACTAATTTCTAAATACTGAGTATATTTATTTATTTTTTCTTAGATTTGGGTCTACTAAGTTTCATTGCTATGTCTCCTTATCCACAGACTAGTACCAAACTGTTTTAGATGTAGTGGTTTTACAGGTGATCTTTTTTTTATGTTTTCTGGAACATAATAATGTTATATGAAACTAGAAATAATTTTACCCATTCCTTCCCAATTATTATTGCCTGATTTCATTTATCTTGGCTAATATTTTTAATGCTTCCATTGCAGTTTGAAATATTAGTGGTGTTAGGGGCCCTCATATGTCTAGTTTTGGCTTTAGCAATCATAGATCCATCATTTTTAATTTAAGTATTATGCTAAATTTTTGCTCTGATGTGTGTATGTGATATATATATTATCAAGTATTTTTATCAAGAACTTCATTTTTTTTCCAAGTGCCTTTTCAACATTTGTGGAGGCGATAATTTTCTGATTCCCTCTGCCTTGATCTATTGCTATGGTTTCATGAGATCTCTCCAGCCTAGAGCACTTCAGTCTTTCCTTCTCAATTCTGCTGCAGTGATCAGTTCCAGGCAGGCTTTAGTCAGCTTTACACAGGTGGAAACTGACAGACTGGGTCAGCTCTGAGGTGTAAGCCTTTCATTTCTCTCTGGGCCACCCGTAGGTTGCTCTGCCCATATATATGTCTAGCCTAAAAGTGCAGGAGAGAGTCACTCATTGGGGCCCCCTTGATCAATGGAGCCTGAGAGCTGATAATAAATGCTTCCTGCTTTCTTGCCTTGGAAATACTGTTATGAGATGTATTTCATGAGATTCATCAAAAGGTCTTGAGGGATCAGTTGTCAAAGGCAATGACTAGATCAATAAGAACATGGCTGTACCCCTTCCATTTTCCATCCTACCGTTCCTCACTTCTGGTCTGTGAGATTAACCTGTTGCCATGAAGTTGATTCCAACTTATAGTGACCCTATAGAACAGAGTACAATGGTCCTACAGGCTTTCCAAGGCTGTAAATGTTTATGGACACAAACTGCAATATCTTTCTTCTGCATTGACCTTTCAGTGAGCTGCCAGGTGCTTTAACTTTGAGTCGCCAAGGCTCCTGAGATTAGATTTCCATATAAACTACTCATTTTTGGAATAAATTCAGAATAAGATAATGGAAAATTATATTAATGTTTTTCCTGATATTAATACATCATTATATGCAAATATGTTTAAAAAGCAATAGAAATTAGGCAAAAATAAGGTTGTAAATTTTAAGTGGATATAATGAATAGGCAATGAAATATAATTATCTAAAGATAGCTGTGGGATTGAGACAGATATTTGAGAAATTTTAGCATAAGGGTAAAGGAGATTATCAAAGAAGAGGGTATAGAATTGGAAGGTTGACACCCAAATGCTGGTCAGTAAAAATAATTAAGGGATAGGAGAAGATACAAATAATATGAGGAAATGGATAGTAGAGAGGTCACGGAGAAGGAAGAAATAACTTCACATGTTGCAGAGAAATTTTAAAAATCTAGAATATTCCCTTACACTAAGCTATTAAAGAATGCTTATGATATTAAGGAAACTTATTTCATTTAAGGATATGGTGGTCAGATATTCTGAGGCAACATGTTAGGAAGAGAACAGATGATGACAGGGTAAATATATTGAGCACCAATTACTCCTATATATACTTAAAATAAAAATGGAAGTGGAGAACCAAATGGTAGTTACAGGGTCAAGGGAGCTGTTATTCTTTGATCATGGGCAAGACATGATCATGATTATAGGTTGAGAGAATGTAACCAGTAGGGAGCAAAAAGACTGAAGATAAAAGAGAGAAAATAATTGGTGAAGTAAAGTCCTAGAAAAACGGAGATCCTTAGATTAGTTGTCCAAGTCAAGGTGCACACATTTTGTTGTGCTACTAAAACTGTGGTGTTGAGACCTCAGGGGACACCTTACAGTCTAGTAAGTGGGATTAGGTGAATAAGCCTTCATTAACCTCATCAGGCCAACATACCTCACATCACATTTTCTCTGTCAGTCTTTATTTTCTTTTCTTCCCAGAGGCTTTTAGTCTATTCATCTTGATTTCCTCTGAAATACTTTTGGTGTACTATGCATTTTCTTAAAATGTAGTAATATTTTAGTTAAAGCATAGCATCACCATCCTTTGGTTCAAAGGTAGAATAATGTCAGAAATGCCTGTTTGCATTATTACAAAATATTCTAGAATGTTTATACAGTGTGGACCTGAAGTAAAAGAACTCATGGCCTAGAAAGATTATCAAAAGACTGGTTCCGGCTCAGCTTTATTTATTACTATATCTAGACCTTTACGTATGTCTCAGGCATATGTGGCCAGTCTCTATATTAGTTGTTAAGTACTGCTTCTTACAAAAATTTCCTCAAAAATAAATGAGTTTATAATTATAAAAAGAGAATGGAATCAAATACAAAGCAAAATCTACTTTGAGTTAGTCATTGCTCCAAAGACAGGTAGGAGGAGATTTCTGTAGAAGAAGATTTTGCAGACAGCTTCATGCTGAGTAAGGTCAAAGGATATAAGGAGGGAGAGACTGTACCAGGGCCAGTCTCAAGATGATTAATTGTGGGAAAGAATTTAGAACAGCCACTTAGATGATCTCTCCTTTGCTTGAGTGGGCAGTAGGATCAGTGTCATTTACATACTCAGTTTAAAGAAGTGGGTGGACGCACTGAGGATCAAGAGGTGGAGAAGTGCTCCAATTAGCAACTAACTTCCAGAGTAAAAGTTTATCTGCAATAAACAGAAAACAAATAAAAGCACGCCTCTCTTAGGAGCATATTTTTGTCTCCCCCACTAGTTGCCATAGTTAAGGCACAGTATAAACAGCAAGCATTCACAGCCATGAGTAAAGCATAGAATAACTTGGAGAGATTAAAGAAATAATGAAAAATTTCCTGGAGCTGAATTAAGTCTTCAGACTGAAACCGTCTATGTGATTACATGCAGTTGACTATTCGATCTTTAATAAATTTCACATATTTGCAGTAATACTATAAATATCTTCTGACCACCATGTTGTTGTTAGGTGCTGTTGTGTCAGTTCTGACTAATAGCGACCCTGTGCACAACAGAACAAAACACTGCCCAGTCCTGCGCCATCATTACAATCATTGTTATGCTTGAGCTCATTGTTGCAGCCACTGTGGATCAGTAGAAGAGGTAACAACATAAAATGATTTATAGATTGAGCACAGTCCCAATCGTAACAGCAACAGGCTTTTTGCAGAAATTAGAACGCCAATTCTAAATTAGAATATCCAAATCCCAAAGGAAACAATAGTTGATAACATGGATAATAAAATATGTAAATAAAATAATGAAACATTTTTAAAAATAATACCAAGATTTGGTGAAAGTATAGGAAAATAGAAAGCCTCACACACAGTGTTGGTCACTTTATTGGTGCAAGTTTTTGAAGGCTGATTAGGCAATACCTACCAAAAAAACCAAAAACCAAACCCACTGCCGTCGAGTGGATTCCGACTCATGGTGACCCTATAGGACAGAGTAGAACTGCCCCATAGAGTTTCCAAGAAGCACCTGGTGGATTTGAACTGCTGACCTCTTGGTTAGCAGCTGTAGTATTTAGCCACTATGCCACCAGTGTTTCCATTTACCAAAAGCACTTAAAAATGTGTGTGTATATACATATATATGTATACATATGTATATACACACACATTTTATAACCTTATATGTCTAGTGTTTGTAATTTATTATAAGAAAATTATATAATTTTACACATAAAGTAGAATTCCTTAAAATGCCTTTGTTCATTGAATATCAAAGTAATATGAAACATTTTATGATTTTAGTTTTAACTCACAATAAAAGGAATTACTGCATAATGTCTTCCAGTGATTTTTAGAATTAAATTGATTCCCTGGCACCAACAAAAAAAGAAAGGTATGGATTTGAAGAATTCATTTATATGTTGGAAACCCTACTGCTGCTAACCAAAAGGTTGGCGTTTGAATGCACTGGGTGCTCCTTGGGAACTCTATGGGGCGGTTCTACTCTGTCCTATAAGGTCGCTATGGGTTGGAATGGACTGGACAGCGATGGCTTTGGTTTTTTTTATTTATATATTTACAAAAGCACTCAAATATTATAGTTATGAAAAAATCCTTCTACTAATCCTTAGTAATTCTGATATCTAGCTGGTTATCAGAATGCTGTAGGACTTTTCCTTTTTTGCTCTCTCACAGGATATTAAGGAAGAGCTGAAAAATACAGACTCATTTTAGTAGACTTTCTAAATGATTTTTTATCAGCAAGTTATCTCTACTTATGGATACTAAGCTTATATCAAATCAGTCAAATAAAATTGAAAAGAAGAAAACCAGAGATTTAATAGGTCTTTTAAAGTCTATGACCCTGTTAAGAATCCATCACCAACCAACTTCTGTTATATATATATATATTTCTAACTTTAATAATTCTGTTTGCTTTTCCTATTTTAGGTATCTGTACTTCTGAGAAAATCAACAAAATTCAGAAACATTACTTATGTAAATATCAACCATTACATGTGAAGTAGAGAAATACTTAATTTATTTAAGAACAGAAAAGAAAACATCAGGAATCAAGGTAACCTGAGAGTGAGTGAGATCACGTATACAGTATAAGTAAACCTATCCTTGTGTGTTGTTTCTGCTCCGTACTACAGCTCCGTAGTATTCAGCCTCCCATATGGTTTGGTGTAAAAATTGAATCAGTTTATCCATGGCGAATTTAAGTTCCAGGCTAGACTCAAACTCTTAAAAAGTCTCAAATTCTGTTTTAATTATTCTAACAAAGGACATAGAAATACATTTTTAAACTATTCTCCACAATACTTGTTAATTTTAATAACTGGTTCTATTTACTAAGAATATTCTAGCCATAAACTTTTTTAGACATTTTATATTATTTTTCAGCTTTACAACAAGCATATAAAGTAGGTATTGTTATCCCCATTGTATAGACCAGCTAAGAGAAACACCAAAAACCCATTGCCGTTGAAGTCGTTTCCAGTTCAAAGTGACTTTATAGGACAGAGTAGAACTGCCCCACAAGGTTTCCAAGAAGCAGCTGGTGGATTCAAACTGTTGACCTTTGGGTTAGCAGGTGAGCTCTTAACCGCTGCGCCACCAGGTAATAAAGTGTCCAAATGGTACAATAGGATGGCAAATGTGTGGGAGGAGAACCACATGGAAAGGGTTATCACTCCAGTATTGTATGCAATAGCAAAAGACTGGAGACTAGAGTGTGCCTTAATGGAGAACTGGTGACATAAATCATGGGACATCTACGCCAATAAATGCTATGGCCTTGACGAGAACAATAAGGAAGTTTACATACTGAAACAAAATGATCTCAAGATTTGCTAGTTGAACATAACAAGATCAAGAACAGTTTTATGGTATGTAATCTTTTTTTAAATAGGAAAAATTATATATACATATATATGCACAAACATATTCATTCATATGAATACATATGATTTTTTAAGTGTACACACAAGCTTCTCAAAGAATTTGCCAAAATGTGATTAACATCAGGACCTTCAGGAAAGGAACTTTATGACAGGAGGCAAAAGTGGGATGAAGACTTCTCAATCAATATCCTTTTAAACCACGTGAATGTATTACTAATTAAAAAAATAAGTAAACAAAATAAAGTTTAAAAATTAACTAGGCACAGAATAAGTGTAGAAAAAATAAAAATGAAATTCACATTTTTTAATGCGTTGACCTGTTCTCTTTACGTGTCATTTAGTACATTTAACATTTCAGAAATAAGTCCAAAAAGCATTACAGACACCATAATCTAAATTAATATGTTCTTTCAAGTTCCCAAACATCCCCACCAATCTAAAGGACTGAATGTTAGAGATGACCATGGATTTACATTCCAGAAATAGCAGGAATGCCTTTAATTTTTCAGACATATTATTGAAGTGCCCTAGGCAATCGATCCGTCTTTAACCAGTAAATGCATAATTAGCACCAATTCATTAGAGAAAGGTGCCATCTCCTGGGTAACACAATCACTTCCTCACGAAAAACATACATCCCTATCTGTCTGACTCCAATTTATTAGCTCTGATGTTATCTGATGGTAGTTCAGACTGTAATTAAGATGATGCCATATTTAAATGCATGTTATTCCCAAAAGATTTTTTTTTCATACCTAAAAAAAATAAAATAAAATAGTTCAGTGAAATCAAGATAAAGTTTTTTTCTTAGCAAACATATATTCTTAAATACATTTGCTTTGCCAGGAGTCAATTTGGATGATAGGTAAACTGGCCACTAACAAAAATTTTATACCAGAGAAACACCTGGCATTTGATACTGATGTATAGATATTCATGATATTGCATATGCAGTAGAAACATTTGGCTCATGATCCTGCATTAAAATCAGATGGCGTAGATAAGTTCCCTCTAACTGACATTCCAAAGATATTACCTGAAGAATTCCACCAGGTGTCAACAGTTAATTACTGATACACTTTGGGAATATATAAATGTGGAGTGTAAATGTACATGAATATGCAGTGATTAGAATATATTTTAGCTTCTCACACTTACAAGTTAAAAAGAAAGAAAAAAGATTTCTTATCACTTTCAGGGGCATGCTTTTAAACTTTAGAAAGAAATCGTGATCATCTGTGGTTCTTTTTATACATTATCATAATGTATAAAGGAAAATTAAAAACGTGTTATAATAGAAAAATGTCAGAAGTTATGATTGTGTGGTGATATTTTCATGGTTCTGCCACTTACTCGGCAATTGTCCTGTCCTCTGAAAAACTAAAATAGCATGATATTTCAGGTCGTGAGCCGCTATGGCTCCCCACCAATGAATCAATGGCACACTTTGACTCAGAGGTAAGTTGCCTACTACAAAAGATTCCTAAGTTTAGTGTTCAGTATTCTTAAGGAGAAATCTAAAGCCAGCATTTGTTCAGAAAGCAAATCAACGTCTGGATTCCAAATGTTTTGTTTTACGTACCATGTGACAACCTCAGAGATTTGAAAGTGGTTTTAAATAATAATAGCACAGGAAGCACACAGAGAAGCTGACTGAGTCCTTGAGCTGACGGAGGCTCTGCAGCTCTCCTGACCCAGGGAAGATGGGGAGCTGAGCAAGACAGGCTAGAAAAACACTACCAGAAACTCCAGGTGTATTAAGGGACAATCAAAGAATGTACTGTCTCTATTTGAGTTTTTCCAACATATCCAATATAGAGTGTGAGGAGTATAAGCACGCACCCTTACAGGTCAGCTAAGGCTTGGAGGCGCCTACCCTCTCCAGTGCTATGACCACTCATGAGTTTACCTTAATTCTAACTGGATGGTCTGAAAAATACCAAGCAATTAGGATAAATTAGCAATAGCTGGTGATAATCTCATAATATACTAGACAAATGATAACAATGTGACATAGAGTAAATAAGAATAAAAAATTCTTATCACAGAGCTGATTCTGACTCTTGGTGACCCCATGTGTGGCAGAGCAGGGTTTTCAATGGCTGTGATCTTTGGAAGTATATAGACAGGACTTTATTCCTTGGGGTGGATTTGAAACACCAACCTTTCAGTTAGTAGACTAACACTTAACTGTTTGTGCCACCCAGAAATTCCCAATAAAAAATTATATACATGCGTTATTATTGAATATGTTGTTAGGTGCCATGCAATCGGTTCCGACTCATAGCTACCCTATGAGTAAAATAAAATATGCAAAGTTGGAGGGTCGTGGTGGTTCGTTGGTAGAATTTGCATCTTCCATGAAGGAGACCCAGATTTGATTCCTAGCCAATACGCCTCAGGTGCACCACCACCTGTCTGTCAGTGGACACTTGGATGTTGCTATGATGGTGAACAGGTTTCAGCGAAACTTCCGGACTTAGATGAACTAGGAATAAAGGCCTGGATATCTACTTCTAAATAATCAGTCGATGAAAATGCTATGAATCACAACGGTCCAAGTCTGTTGTGCATTTCATCACCATGAGTTGGGTGCCAACCTGATGGCACCTAAGAACAATGGAAAATGGAGTTGTATTAGAGATTATATGTTAGTTCATATTATTTACTTTTCTGTACATAAATATTAGTATTTAAACAAAATAATAGGAATAGTCAACAGTAGTAATAATCATAGGACAAATTAAAATATGGAGAAAAATATAGTAAAATTTTACAATATTTCTGTCATCTGATAAGCAACTTATTTTAACTAGTTTTAAATTCTTTACTGAATATTTAAATTTTGTCAGCTATATCATTGTGCATTCTTAGGATACCTAAATGTAAGTTGTTTTTAAAGGACATAAATACAATAGGATTGATGAAACAGATGTTACTATATTTAATAAAAAATAAAAATGGAATTTTTTTTTATTTTTTATATTTCTTTCTGTCCCGTGATACAGTAGAATATGTTTTACTGGTTCAGTTTCTGTTTTTAATGAGTTAGGGAGCCTTTTCTTTGATGTAGTGGTAAAACCAAATACCGCCAAATATAATATTCAGTTTGACTTGCAGCTCTGCTCTTTGCGAGCCCTCTTCACACTGATTCCTGGTGTCAGTCCAGTGTGATGATATCAAGCTAAGTATCCTCTCAAGAAAAGAATTTGAGCATGGAATACTTAGAATCTTATTAGCAACATTCAATTTTTGACTGAGATTAGTTGCCAGCTCTCAAAAAACATCCATCCACTTTGTATCTACAGGCTTGTTTTGGTTGACCGGCTGTTTGTTAATCAAGTCCTTTCATTTATAAATCCATCATATATATTATCCATGTCTAAAATGTTCATAGTTTGGAAACACCTCACAGCAAACTGGATATCATCAAAAGTGAAACCCATCTTTCTCGGGGAAAATAGTTTTAAAGATATAATCTGAATATGTGAAATTGAAGAAGATGTCCAAATATTTTACAAGTGTAGTAAATAAGTCTAGACTATCTTGTTTAATTTGCCTGCCCTTTCATGTAATTTTTTTTTTTTTTTGAGTTCTGAAGCATTCTTATTTCCAAAATAAATGAGTTATTTTTTCCTGAATGAGTTTTGGTTGCAACCAGCCCCAAACATTGAACAGCTCTGGTGCAGTCAGGTCATTCCTTACTACCTTCATTATCATCTCTCCAAATATCACTATGAAGAAACAGCAGATAAATTTCTGATTTTCTATAATTCTTGTTGGCATTCTCATCCTCAATGTATTTCCAAATTGAAGAAGTATATACTCCTTGTCCCACACTTTGATTATACATGATTTTATGGCAGACCAGCCTTTCCACACCTTTTCTACAACCTGCAACAATGATAATCTGCTTGTAGGCACATGTGAAAGGAAGTCATCTTCCATTTCCATAAAGTAAAAAATCTCAGTGTTTTTGCACCTTCTGAGAAACCTGGAAAGTGTGCCAAAATATATTTTATGAAAGGGTCAATATCACAAATAAGCGAATCATACTTCTTTTAACATTGTTGTATGAAAAATGTGCAGAATACCTAGCGAGTAACCTCAATTTGTTTTCTTTGATAAAAAGCTTATAAGCTGAACAGAATTTGTCGAAATTAACCTTTGGCCTATCTGCTCAATATATAGATAGATGAGCAAAGTCTATAGTGTATTTAGATAAGACATCAATTTTTTGTTTTATGCTTTTTATAGTTTCATTATAAATCTTCATTGAAATCCAGAAAACAATTTGAAATTATATTTTTCTAATCAAAGTAAATAAAGGAGACTTTTTTATTGCAATGGCATACCGTAGAAAGCATGATGATTGCTAAGAGTCAACAGAATGTGCTCTATAAGAGACCAAAACATCTGTTATCAAATTGTCCCCATTGTTCACCCACAGGGATTGTAGTTGCAACCTCTGAATCAAGAAATGTAACTTATTTTTACAGAGCAACCAGAGGAATCATGTGATATGCTCAAGATAATTCAGCAACTGCTTTTTTCAACTGAGCACTGGTGTCTTACCAAAGGGTCAGCAGTTCAAATCCACCAGGTGCTCCTTGGAAACTCTATGGGGCAGTACCTACTCTGTCCTATAGGGTCGCTATGAGTCAGAATTGACTCGATGGCACTGGGTTTGGTTTTTTTGGTTTTATTGGCGTCTTTAGGGAAGACTGAAACTCTTGATTTATTTAGGAATACTTGTCTGTCTCATACCAGACTTGGGAGATTCGGTCTCCATATGTGCTCTTACTTATATCTCCTTCCCCATCATACCCAACCCCAAATTTGTTTCTGCACACTATGTAGCCTGCTCTAGTTTGTAATTTGCTTCCCTAATCAGTCTCACGTGTACTTCCATCTGTCATTAAAATAGCAGGTTGTTTAGAATTCTTTTTGAGTAATCTTTGGATCTTGCTAGCATTGGTATTGTAACTGTTGTCATTTTCATTATTTGAACTCATAGAAAACATGGTAATAGTATTTGCAATACTGAAAATTAAACTATCACTATCTCAATGCAAAGCACAATAGTTTATCCACGGCAAAATCAAAGATGTACTGTTAATACAATTACAACAGTCATAAATTGTGCGCTTCATTTGCTTCACTCAGAGTGATGCGGCAATGGATGACCCATTCTTGAGAGCTCTAAATCAAGGTTGTCAGCATCAGTGGTGCTGGGCAAACAGTGACAGTGACCATGGGAGATCAGAGGAAGGTAATCTCTGCCTATGCATGTGACGCTAAAATTGGTGTTGCGTTCAAGTCCTACTTTTTGGACCATCATGCACGTTTTGTGCTTTTCATCAAATTTCTGCCCTATCACCTGAAACTGGGAATTTTCTCATCCCAGGGAGCAGTTTCCTAGGATATAGATTTTTTAGTGCACCAAATAGAGCAGTCTCAGAAAAATCAGGAAGGTTTGTCACCCTCAGTTGGGGTAAAATACATGTCAAAACACTCCCTGTACAGCATGTGTTCAATGATATATTCTATAATGTGGAGTCTTGGAGCTGATTTCCTAAGGGAAGGAATACGGAGGCTTTATTGTCAATAGGAAGGAACCCTGGTGGCACAGTGGCTTAAAGTGCTCAGCTGTTAACCCAAAGGTTGACATTTCAAACACGCCAGCCACCCCATGGGAGAAAGACGTGGCAGTCTGCTTCCGTAGAAATTACAGCCTTGGAAACCCTATGGGGCGGTTCCACTTTGTCCTATAGGGTTGCTGTGAGTCAGAAACGACTCCACAGCAGTGGGTTTGGTTTGTGTTTTTGGTATTGTCAAACATATCTTCAAAAACTGTTTCTTATCATCTAAACCTCACTAGTATTCTGAACCTGTCCTCCTTTCTTTGTTCTCTGTTGATGAAGCATATCTGCTCACTTCATTGCCATTCATGGAATTCACATTCACACCCCAGGAGGCTGCTGGCTGCTGGAGAAATGCCCGTAATCTTTGTCAACACGCATAGCTGTTCTCACTGGTGCAGAGGCAGAACCTCAAGTACTATGATGAGCTCCTTCATTTATGCCCAGAGAATGTCTGGGGAGGTTTTATTCTATGTGAAATAGTCAACTAAAAGATCCTCTTAAGTCTTGCCTCAAAAGTTGGATTTCGGATCCACTCACCGCTCCACTCAAGAAAGATCTAGCAATCCGCTCCCATAAAGATTGCAACCTGGAAAACACTATGGGGAGGGTCTACTCTGCCACACAGGATCCCTTTGTGTAGGAATCTACCCGAAGACACCTAGCAACAGCAACAACAAGAATGGAGTTTACACATGTGTTCTTGAAAAGGGCATGGCCTCAGAGGAAATTCTGATATATCGCATATGTTTGGGTGAGGTGGTGGGACTTTTCAAATTGAAATTACAGAATTTTTTCAGACTTCTTCTATACACACACTATTATCTTGAAACAATGTATATACCAGTCTAAGCTCTTGAGGGTTTTGAAGACCTCCTTGTCCTTCTGCTGCACCTTTTCAGGGACTTTCCCAGATATGGACACTCAAGCTCTTTTCAGAAGTAAAATGCTGATGTATAAGAATTGATGTTTTGACATAACGGAATCCAGATACTTCAGTTAGCCTAAAAAAAAGGACATAAAAACAAAACACTTGGAGCCATGACTTCCCTGAAACATTTTTGTACAATTTACAATTCTAGTGTCAGCGCACCCTTTCATGAGAAAGAACTTTGAAGACGCGCTAGTAGACACTTTCTAGCAATCAGATCAAAGAGACTTGTGAAAGTGACAGAAAAGACTTACATTAGTTGTGGTTTGTTAATAAGTTTAATACATTTTAAATTTAGTATATATATATATAATTTAGGGTCTTCATATAGTAATCATTTTATTTTTCTCAGGCTTCTTTATCAAGTGTTTGGAACAGAGTGTGCTTAGACAATTTGAAAACAGTGCAACAAGGGAAAATATAGGGTTTAATGGGAGATAATGGGCTATTAAACAGCAAATTGGCATTATGTTTGTATAGAAATACTTCCAATATTTTATTCTGCTGATGTGTATGTATATATTGCTGACTGACATATACATACATATCAGAAGAATAAAATAGGTAAAATGTGTATATTGCTGACCGAGGAGCCCTGGTGGTGCAGTGGTTAAGAGCTCAGGCTGCTAACCAAAAGGTCAGCAGTTCAAATCCACCAGCCCCTCCTTGGAAATGCCATGGGGCAGTTCTACTCTGTCCTACAAGGTCGCTACGAGTCAGCATTGACTAGACAGCAACAGGTTTGGGTTTGGTTTTATTGTTGACCCACACGAGTATGTTACACTGTAAGAGTGTTTATTTCCTTGAGCTCTTAAAGGCCAAAGTACATGATCTTATTTTTCCTAACATCCTTAATTACGGTGCCTAATTTTCAACTCACACAGGTTTTCACAAGCCCAAACCCTAAAGGTAAGGGTAACAGCAGTGATATGTTGTTATTGTTGTTGTTATGTGCCCTCCAGTCAGTTCTGACTCATAGTGACCCTATAGGGCAGAGCTGAACTGCCCCATAGGGTTTCCAAGGAGCAGCTGGTGGATTCAAACTGCTGACCTTTTGGTTAGCAGCCAAGTTCTTAACCACTGTGCCACCAGGGCTCCAAGGGTGACAGTGAGTAATTCAGATGTCACATATTTCTACATCTGGGTTTTATGGTAAAATAAATACTTGCTCATTTTACTTGGATTCACAATCAACACCCATGAAAGCAGCAGTCAGGAAATCAGAAGACGCATTGCATTGGACAAATCTTTAGAGTGTTGAAAAGCAAAGATGTCACCTTGAAAACTAAGGTGGTCTTGACCCAAGCCATGGTATTTTCAATTACCTCGTATGCACGTGAAAGCTAGATAATGAACAAGGAAGACAGAATAAGAATTGACGCCTTTGAATTGTGGTGTTGGCAAAAAATATTGAATATACCATGGACTGCCAAAAGAACAAACAAATCTGTCTTGGAAGAAGTCAACCAGAATGCTCCTTGGAAGCAAGGATGGTAAGACTGTGTCTTACATACTTTGGACATGTTGTCAGGAGGGTTCAGTCCCTGGAGAAGGACATCATGCTTGGTAAAGCACAAGGTCATCGGAAATGAGGAAGACCCTCAACCAGGCGGCTTGACACAGTGGCTGCAGCAATGGGCTCAAGCGTAACAATGATTGTAAGGATGGCACAGGACCGGGCAGTGTTTCTGTAGTGCGTGGGGTCTCTATGAGTCGGAATCAACTTGACAGCACCTAACAACAACGTTTAGCAAGAGAAGTAGTCATATATATGAATAAATAGCACACATATATGTGATAATGCCAAGTGTGGGTGCAGTCAGATCTGCATAACATATCAAGAGGTTTACATATAAGCCCATTTCTGTCATAACGGCTCACATTTGGTGGGAACACGGAGCCTGAAAAAACTTAGACTATGCCAATGTTAAATAAGGTGTTCTGATTTTGAAATAAAACAATGCAGAGAATTTATCTTGAAATAATAGATATAGTTCGAAAGATGATTTTTCGTTAATATTAAAATTAACATGTCGTGGTCCAGATGCAATTTAGTCCTCTCCACTCTCTGTAGGGTCGCCTACTCATAGCCTGCACCCTTGGCGTGTTACTTTTTGTCATGATGAAAACCTCCCAGCTTCCTCGGCACTGGCGTCCTGGGGCTTTGCTCGCCTCTGTGAGGGCTGGTTGGCACCGTGCTTTTCATCGCTGTACGAGTCCTTCTCAAAAAGTAAAGCCTCCTCTGCTGGATACATTTTCATGGCCTCTTGGATAATTTTAATGTGGTTTTTGATGCGTGGGACATTCATGTTGTCAGAACAACAGTTGTAGATGATTTATACAGGAGCTTTTTATGGCTTTTAAAAACGATTCTAAAGGCCAAAGGAGGCGTAGTATGAGTGATGGGTAAATGGGCCCAGTATGTGAAATTGAATATCAGAAAAAAGTATTTTCACTTGTGAATGTAATTATTTTAACTTTGGTGAGGTCTAATCTGCTAGCTTTCATGCAGAAAACTAGAACTGGACATAGGCTTATAGCTTATAAATAAATGATATATTTTAACATAAAAATGACCTATGGACTTGAATAATACATTTCTATATCTGGCATGGTTTTCATGGCACTGTTACCTGCTTTATATAAGTTGACCCTCACTTTCACTTTGTGGTTTAGGCAGAAAGATATTTTTGTTCTCATATGACAGATGAGGAAACTGAGGCTCAGGTAGTGATTTAAACAGAATCCTTATATACAACACGTCTTTAAAATCATCAGGATTAATAATGTATGGAAGAAATTTTACCAGTTAAATATATACAGGTCTATATTGGAAAGATCAAGAGCTCACTCAATGCAGCAAGGTGATCCATAGGGAAGAATTACTTAATACTCCAGAATTAAATTCTATTTAAGAGAGAGTTACATGGAGATAACAAAGAAGAAGCAACACATAGAAGAGATGGAGTACGGCCACATAAGTGACTAGTTCTTTCTGGTTTAGAAGAATCTTATTCTAGTAGATATATTGTCAAGAAGCTCATGGACTATGAGAGTGGGCAAGTGGGATGTTTATAAGAAATAAAGACCTCAAGTACATTTAGCAAATGAGGGCTCAATATAAGAAATTCAATGAAGTTGCAGTATGGCAAAGAATATAAACTGAATTCCAGAGAATCCCCCCCCCCAAAAAAATGGAGGAAAACAAAAGAAAATTTTAGCTGATACAATGTTTTCCTTTCAAAGACTGAATGCTTATTCAATACAGTACAGACGTGATTTCATTTAAAAAGCAAATTGGCCTCCTTTGTGCTTGGTGACTGCGCTAGTTGGAAACAAATGGATGAATAAAAAGGAAGTGTGAACTTCGAGAAGTGTAAATTGAAGTCAGGGTCAGAGAAGGTAGGTTGCACATACCTATAGTAGTGATTTGAATAAAGTCTCAGGAGAGCAAACGGAAGATGTCTTAAGCACATTAAGGAAAGATGATTTTGCATTGTTTAGAAAAGTCTTTGAAAATAGCCAACAACAAAAGACAGGTGTTTTGTCTCCTTGAATTGTGTTTTTTAGGACAAAATTGTTTGAATGATGACAATTTCATAAGGTTCACCCTAAATACATCTCCTTGTGTCAGCTGTGTCAGTGAGATACATAGCCAAGGAAATGGTACAAAATAAAAGGGAAGTAGAGGGTTTTGAAGAAACCTTGATGTTTTCTGGTTAGGAATTAGTAGAATATTACAATAATTAGAAATGTTTACCTAAGTAAAAACTGGAAGAAGTTGGAATTCGCCTTTCCTTTTTCCCTACATCCAATTTTGGGCTCAACCAGGCCACTTACTCCTCTCAGTTGCACAGCCCCTCCACACACCCTTACCTCTTTCCCTTCCGCCTCCGTTTCTAACGCTCACTGAGCAACTGCTAAGAGCTAGATTACACCAAATTCCAGGGGCAGGGATTTGAAACACCATCTATGGGCCCAACAAACTTACTAACCAATGGTAATTAATGATATTGGCAGGTCTAGGTGGAGAAAGAATATAAATTTCAGAATGAAAGGATGGCAGCCGAGGGTCATTCTCAGTGAAGGGGCTTCTTCACTAAATATTAGGGATCCAATTTCACTATTTCTTTTCTTTTATGTATACAGACGGATATTCAGCAGAGATGGGACAGAATCACATTGCTCATGACCTTTTTCTGTAACTAAAAGTAATTAAATCTTAAGAAAAATGAAATACAAAATAGCAATTTTATTCGAATTTTTTTTTATTATTTTACCAAGGTATAGTGTGCATATAACAAAAGCACACGGTATAAAAATTGTAAGTGTACATGTGGTTTAATGAATTTTTTATATTCATTTATCCATACCACCCACAGGAGTTATACATTATTTCCTATGCCTGAACAGGCTCCCTTGTGCTTATCACGCATCGATATCCCACAGATGTAACTACTGTTTTGAATTACACCCTCTCCTCACTTACTGACTTGGTTATGTGCCAAAGACAGGTCATTATTTGAAATCAGCATTTTGCGAAAATGGAGGATTACGTCGGATTACAAAATGAAGAATGACTACATCATTACAAAACTGCCAGATTACATCATAACTACCAAACCACTGAGAATCATGGCCCAGCCAAGCTGACACGTCAAAGCCAATGTTACTCTTGCCTCACACCTTGACGTTCGTTACTGCCAGACACAGGTCATTAATGCACAAAATAGTCAGTAGATTTTTTACTATGGTCGTAAATGCGAAATGTCAGGTAATGTGATAGTCGATAAGTGAGGAGAAAGTGAATATTACTATAGATTAGTTTTATCTGAAGTGGAGGTGTTGTTTTATATTGGGACATATTCTGTAGAGCTCTGTAAGGGTCTTTATACAAGTACATTCAGAACAAACATTTCACAAAGCAAACCTCAAACACTTCATACACAAACTTCAAAAACAGATACTTCATCAGCATGTAGGTTCTGATTTTTAGTTACGATACCATGCCCTGTCTGAGCTGATCTGAGCTTCTGAGCGTGAAAGGGCTTCTCACGCTGGTGGCTCTGTCCATCCCCAAGCCCCAGTGCTGTCCCATATTTGGTATCAATTCTGGCACCTGGCATTTTCTTCAGAGGTTGAAACCACTTTCCCTAAAACTGGAGGGACCCTGAGTGGGAGGAAGCCCTGGTGGCGCGGTGGTTAAGCTTTCAGCTGCTAACCAAAAAGTCAGCAGTTCGAATCCACCAGCCATTCTTTGGAAACCCTATGGGGCAGTTCTACTCTGTCCTATAGGGTCACTCTGAGTCAGAATCGACTCAACGGCAATTGGTTTGGTTTGGCTTTTGGTTGAGTGGGAGACAGCTGGCCTGAATGAAAAATGTGCAATCACCTGGAGGCTCAGAATGAGTCACAGATTTTATTAATTTCCAGTCTTGGTTTCTCTCGTTGATGAAACAAGGTGATCACTGAGGTGAGAATCCGTTCAGTAGGTAACTGTTTCCCGAACGTGAGCTAGTACAGTTGGTCTAACAGGTTTCCCTATGAGGAGACTTGGCCAATCCAAATTATCACAGAGACTCTGAACCTGGTCATCGGAATGCCCCCATGGCCTCCTCACACCCAGCCTCCAGGGTCAAGACTGCAAAATCTTGACACAAGAGATTGTAGGACTTTGGGCAAGACACTTAATCTCTAAAACTCAGTGTCACCTTCTAATAGTCAGAATGAGTCTACTGTGAATTGTGATGAGAATATGGTGAGTTAATACAAGTAAGAAACTTGGACATGTACCTGACGCCTAGTGCTATATAAGGGGTAGCAGCCACTATTAACATGCATTGTACAAAGTGCCCAGCGCTGAGAGTAGGGTCCAGAGCCCCAGCTCTAGGTCTGCCACTGTTGAATTATTCCTTACATTTCTTGCTTTCTCTAAAAGGCTTAGTTTTCTCATCTATAACATAAGTGGGTTAATTCATTTATCCAATCAAGGGTAAGGACTTACTGTTTACTGGACACGAGAGGACAAAAAGAAATGCACGTGTTTCATGAGTGTGGTAGTTATAGTCTGAAAAGAGGAGAACACCTGTCTCTGATGAGGGATGTGAAGTCAGTGTGGAGCTTGGAGAATGGGGCTGAGAGCAGGAAGTTTTCACCTCTAGCAGTGGCAGCGAATCTGGGCATCTATGGAAGGGTGGGAACTTGGAGAGCAATAAGAGCCAAGGTGTGTGGGGGGCGGGGGGGTCCAAGCAGAGGCATCAACTGGAGCAAGACATAGATGAGCAAGTGCAGAGGGTGAATTCAGAAAAAAGATCAAGACCACGTAGATTGCAGTAAAGAAGAAACAAATTCTTCAATCGGCTTCCGTTATATAAAACTCACATACAGTAAAATTCAGCAAGTTTTATTTTGACAATTGTATAGTCAGTAATCACCACCACAGTCATCATATAGAACATTTACGTTCACCCCGATAACTTCCTCATGCTCTTTTGTAATCAAACTCCTCCCCCCTGATACCCATTGGCAACCATTGACCTACTTTCTCTCAGTAGAGTTTTACCACTTGTAGAATTTTATCTAAATGGTTTAATAAAGAACATAGTCTTTTCTGTCTGACTTCTTAATTAGCATAAGCTTTTGAGAGTCATCCACAGTGTAATGTATGTAAGTAGTTTGTTCCTTTTCACATGTGAGTAGTGTTCTGTTGTATGAATATACAACCATGATTTGTGCATTCCCAGCTGATGGTCATAAAGTGACAGCTTTACGAACGTTTAAGGGCAAGTCTTTTGCAATCATTTTTTTGTCTACAGTCTATCTTGGAGGGGAATTGGTGGGTCTTGTGGTAAGTGTATATTTAACATTATAAGAAATTGCCAAACGTTTTGTCCTTAGTAAATGCATCATATTACATTCCTCACAGGAATGTATGAAATACCCACTTGTTCTACATGTTTGTCAGTATATGGTATTTTCAGTTCTTTTAATTTTTCCAGTCTAGTATGTGTACATGGTTATCTCATTGTAGTTTTATTTTGAATTTCTGTAACGACTAATGATATTGTGCATCTTTTCACATACTTATCATTTAGATATAGTCTTCAGGGAATGTCTGTTCAAATTTTTGCTTTTTTTTTTTTTTAACCAGATGGTCTTATTTTTTAATTATAAGAGTTACATTATAAATACTGGATGCAAGTCCATTATCAGATATGTTTTGCAAATATGTCTCCTAGCTGAATGAAGAAAACCAAAAACACAAGGGAAAGATTAGACCAAAGAATAAATGGAACACATCTACCACAGCCTCCACCAGACAGAGTCCATCACAACTGAATAGCCCTCGGCAACCACCACTTACTGCTCTGACAGGGATCACAATAGTGGGTCTTGGACAGAGCTGGAAAAAAATTTAGAACAAAACCCAAACTCACAAAAAAAGACCATACTTACTAGTCTGATGGAGACTGGAGAAACCCCAAGAATATGGCCCCCAGACACCCTTTTAACTCAGTACTGAAATCACACCTGAGGTTCACCCTTCAGCAAAAGATTAGATAGGTCCCAAAACTGAACAATAATACACGTAGCTTAACCATGTATATGAGACCAAATGGGCACACCATCCCGGGGGCAAGGACAAGAAGGTAGGAGGGGACAGAAAAGTTGGATGAATGAAAATGGGGAACCCAGTGTTGAGAAGGAGAGAGTATTGACAAGTCGTACGGTTGGCAACCAATGTCACAAAGCAATATGTATATTGTTTAATGAGAAACTAATTTGCTCTGTAAACCTTCACCCTCAAGCACACACACACACACACACAAATCTCCTGGCCTATGAATTGCTTTTTCAATTTGTTAACTGTATATTTTTAAGGGCAAACTTTAATTTTTATTAAGACTCATTAATCACTATGATTCTTTTGTGTATGTATGTATGTGTGTCTTTTTGTGTTCTATATAAAAAATATTTTTCTGGCAGTACTTCCAGAATAGCCAAATGAGGACCTCTATAAATGCATGTCTCCATAAAAGCAATAGAAAAACTAGCATAAATTTTCAAAATTAACTTTTTCATAACTCTAGAAATTAACCAAAATTTTCAGTAACCTGAGGAGTGCTTATTCATGAAAAGCTGTCCAGTCTTTGTAAGAAAAATATGGTTTGTGGCCTTGTAACTTGATTTATTGCCACTCCCTTTGCCCAGCTCTGTAGTAGTCTTAAAAATCACCAACATTTCAGCCACGGTAGCTATGAAAATCAACAGCCTTGTAGCCAACACAAGGAGCAGATTGGGTTTAGAGAACCTCAGAGAGAACATCCTTAGAGTATTTTCACTATTTGATCTCGTAGCTTCCTGGAAAAGCCCAATTCACAAGGTGTTGTCATTATTTGACCTGACTTTGTGCTTTCCTCTTAAAACAGCATTGTCCTCTGAGCATCTGTCTTAAAAATTGGCAGGAATCAAATCACTGCTGCCTGAGACGGCAATACCAACTGGGGCAAAGAAGTACCTGGACAAAAACCTAAAAAGATTTGGGGAATCAGGTGTCTGCAGGGGGTTTAAAAGGCTCCGGTATTTTCCTGAGGATATAGAAGGCATTTTTTATAGAAGGCCATCAGCACGTGTGGGACTTCGCACATTCCCAGGAACACGTGAGTTAGCTTCAGTTTCACACCTCTGGCTGCCTCCCCCTACACCAGAAACTGAAATCCAAGGCAAAATTGTAAATGCCCTCAGCATAGAAGATGTTCTCAAACACATGTACAGTACCTTTCAACAATGGTGAAAGACTGATTAAAGGTATTTAACAAAATCTTGGATGAATAATTAGCTAACCATTAAATTATCTGAGCAGAGACTTCAAAGGCTGCAAACTACAGGGAATACAAAAAAAAACGAAAAACCAAACCCAGTGCCTTCAAGTCAATTCCAGCTCATAGCAACAGGGAATACAGGTCACACATAATTGGTCCATGAAAGTCACCAAACTAACAAACAGAAATAACAACAACTATTAACAAATCCTGGGGAGGGAGGTATGTTATTTCTAGAGTTGCCACATTATATTATTTAAAATTTCCAGTTTTGATAAAAAAAAAGATTACAAGACATGCAAAGACACATAAAGTATAACATATACACAGGAAAACAAACAAAAAACAGAGAACTGTCTCTGAGGAAGGCCAGACAACGCACTTACTAGATAAAGACTTTAAATAAGATAAGTATTTTCAAATAACTAAAGGAAACCGTGTCTAAAGAATTAAAGGAATGTGTAAGAACAATGCCTCATCAAATAGATATTTTTAATAAAGGGATAGAAATTATAAAATGTAATGAACTAGACATTTTGCAATTGAAAAATACAATAGCTGCAATAAAAAAATTTACAAAAGGGGCTGAACAGCAGATTTGGTCTGAAAGAAGACAGAATCAGTGACCTTAATATAAGTAGGTTTAGATTATCTAGTGTCTTAATTATCTTTTGCTGCAATAACAGAAATATCACAAGTGGATGGCTTTAACAAATAAACAAATGTTATTTTTTCACAGTTTAGGAGAATAGAAGTCTGAATTCAGGGTACTGGCTCTGGGGGAAGGTCCTTGTCTCTTCAGCTTCTTCCCTGGCTCCTTGGAGATCTCCATGTGGTTTAACATCAATCCTCCCCCATGTCTGCTTCTCTTTCTTGCTTGTTTAATCTCTTTATATCTCAAAAGAAATAAATTTAAGACACCCGCTACACTAATCCTGCCTTGTTAACATAACAAGGCAACTCATTTCCAAATGGGATTAAAACCATAGGCACAGAGTTTAGAATTTACAACATGTATTTTTGGGAGACAATTAAATCCATAACATTCCACCATTTGACCCCTAAAATTTCATGTCCTTCTCACATGCAAAACGCATTCACCCCATCTCATCAACCCGAAAGTCTTAAAATAACTCCAAGTCCAAAATCTCAACTTCTGAACCATCTAAATCAAATATGGGCTAGACTTTAGACATATTTTATCCTGGGGTAAAATTCCTCTTCCTCTGCGAACTGTGGGATCTAGATTACAAGTTATCTATTTCCAAAGTACAATGGTGGAACAGGTACAAGGTAGACATTTCCATTACAAATGGGAGAAATTGGAGGGAAAGAAGTGATAACGTACCAAGCGGGTCCAAACCCAGCAGAATAATTTACATTAGCCCTCAAGACTTAGAAATAATCCTCTGTTCTCTGAGGCTATCTGGGAGGTGGCCCTGCCCTCCAGACTTGGGGTGTGGGCCACACCTTCTGGATTCTGGGTGGGGGCCCTTCAGCCCCGGGCTTCAGTTCCGCATTCCAGGCCCTCTGGGAGGGCAGCCCCACTCCCTTGGCTTTGGGAGCCCTATTCTCCTAGTCCGTATGAGTGGTGACTCCACACCCTCGGTGGTGGCAGGTATAATTTTCTTCTTTTTTGGTGTGGGGGGAGATTAGTCCAAGTTGAAGGAATCAGACTTCAAGAAGTGAGTTTTCCATTTTTTTTGTGGCTCTTCATCTGAGGATATTCACAGGTACAGTTTGGTCTGGGAAGTCACAAACTGGCAGAATCAGGAAAAGGAGCCCAGGGTAAACTTATAATACAGCAAATAGTTCACAAAGGAGGTATATAAACTGTTGTAGGTGATAAAAACTGCTCATTATTATTATGTACTCTATCAGGGAGTAATTAAAACACAGTGAAATGTTACTACACACCTAATGGAATTATTGAAATTAATAAGGCTGACAATATCAAGTATTGATAAAGATGAAACAAAAGCATGTTACTAGAAAAACTTGCATTCAAATATTTGTAATACCTTTATTCACTATAATAAAAAACTGGGAACAATCCAAGTGTCCGTGAATGGGTTAACATATTAATAAAATATGGCATACACATACAATAAAAATGAAGTAAACTGTAACTATTGATAAGGAGCCCTGGTGGCACAATAGTTAAGTGCCTGACTGCTAACTGAAAGGTCTACAGTTCGAATCCACCCACCACTCTGCAAGAGAAAAGACCTGGCAATCTGCTACTGTAAAGATTACAGCCTATAAAACCCTAGGGGTAGTTGCACTCTGTCACATGGTGTCACAAGGAGTTGGAATTGACTCGATGGCACACAACAGCAACAAGGTAACTGCTGATACATGCAACTATATGAATAAATCTCAAAAACAACATAAAAGAGTATATTTTATATGATTTTATTTATATAAGATTCTAGAAAGTGAGAGCTAACCTATAGTGGCAAGCCAATCATGTGTTGTTGTGGGGCTAGAGGGCGAGATGAACAGTGATGTGGAAGGACACGTGTTGGGAGTGATGGAAATTGTACATGATTCTGAGCCCTAGTGGTGGTTTCAAGGGTGTATACATTTGTTAAAATTATTGTACAATAAATTTCTCTTTGTTAAAGCCATCCACTTGTGGTATTTCTGTTACAGCAGCACTAGAAGACTAAGACACATACCGTTTCAAATTACTACATGACCTGGTTGTGTTGCTTCTTTAGTACTCGGCAATATTTTTCTTATGGAAGAACTAATGGTTTTCATCTTAAAATCCCTTTTTGCTAATAATAATATTTGCTTTCATTTGTATCTTCCTTGGTTGGGTTTTCCTTCTACGTAACTATTATTAATGATGCAGCTTGTGTGTAATACACAGTGAGACTTTCAACTCTGGATTTCTGTAACTTATCAACAACAACAACAACAAAACCAAAACTGTTGCCATCGAGTTGATTCTGACTCCTAACGACCCTGTAGGACAGAGTAGACCTACCCCATGGAGTTTACAAGGAGCAGCTAGTGGGCTCAAATTACTGACCTTTGGGTTAGCTGCTGTGCCACATTTGTTAATTTTTATTCATTGTGGTAACTGGTCCTTCTTACATTTAAGATTTATTTAGATGTATTAAATATGCTTTATTTGTACATTTCTTCTCCCTTCACACTCTACTTTTTTGAGTTTAATTTCCTTTCTTTGTGAATTTCTTAGTGTTTTTTTGTGCTATGAACTTGGTCGCTATGAGTCGGAATCGACTCGACGGCACTGGGTGGGTGGATGAACTTTTCATGTTGAAATCTGTGAGCCCTTTCTCAGAACCCTGTTATGGAACACACGAAAAGATATATGTACCTTGTCTACCGTTCGTTAATTTTAAGACTACCTCCTTCATTGTCTTGGATTTCAACCCAGTTTTGGTGATTGCTGAAGGTCTGCTCACCTTGGTCTTTGGCAGTCTTTCTGCACCAGCTAATTCTGCCTTTTTGTATGTATGATGCAGCAGAAGTAGAACTTACCCTACTTTTTAATTGTATGCTCTGCATAATGTCCGTTTGGGCAACATGCAACTGTATATAAGTCCGTGGTCCCTGGGTTATGAACTTACATACAACCCGTAGTTATAAACCAACCCTTCTGGGTTGGTTTTGAGATCCCTGTGTCAGGAACCAGTTTTGTGGTAGGAGAACACCCTATCCTGCAGCCTTACTCTGTTTTTTTCTCCTACTGACCATACCTGCTGTGTTAGCCTTTGGCAAGGATCCAATCATCCCTGCAGCCACAAAAAGACAGCCTAGGAGAGAATCCTACTGGTTGTTTTCATTGCAAATCCCAATTGATTTCTTCTCTACTTTGCAAGCTTTATAAGCTTTCAAGATACAGTGGAATAGTTAGATCCTTAAAATGGCCTCTTATTCTTTTGGCAATTTAAAATGACTTTTTTTTTTCTCCATTTGGTGTGACTTAACCTATAGCTTTAGTTTTGTACTTACACTATGAAAAAAAAAAAAAAACAAAGTAACTGAGGATCCAGTTTTAAGAACATAAACAAAAGAATAAATTTTAAAACAGTGTGGAAATAAAAATTAAACCATTATAGAGGATTACTAACAATGATACCAGTTTCTCCATATAAAGGTTTTTCCTGTACATTAGTCTATTATACATATTCACCTGTGCAAATATGTAGAAACTTGCTTCTGTGTCTCACAATAACACAATGTTTTAGTACTTAAGCTTTAAAAATTAGAATTAACACACAGCTCTCAATGTGGCAAACTAGAAATGGGAATTTTCATTAAATAGTTTAAAGAAAATCACGAAAACCAGTCAGTAAGAGCTATTAATGAACAGCTAAGCTCTCTTTCTATAGCTTTCCTCTCAGAAAACTGGCTTCGTATCATATAAAATAAAGAGACATCACTACAGATTGGGAACCTGCTAGGTGTGAAGAACGAGGTGAGACACCAGTAGTAGGTATAAAAAAAACTCTATTCTCATAGGTAACAAGTTTCAACTTGTAGGTTCCTTGACTGAACTGTAATGTGTGCCAATGTCTGCCACAGCCAACTTCACTCAATTCGCAGTGTTGACTTGTGTGGTTGATCCTGGGTACGCCGACTCCGACTGCGGTAAGTGCTTCCCTATCACCATGTCGTTCATATTAACCAGAAATTAGAGTTCTCAAATTTGTGCTATTCCAAAGCATACAGAAGAAACAAGTTTCTACACAAATTCATTTTTAATATGAGTACAAAGAAATCAAAAGAAATTATATTTTGGTTCTACCGTTTATTGTGAAATAAGAGTAGACTTGGTTCCCGCTGCTCTGAGCTATAAGAATACCTGGCAACATTATTTATTCTTAATTTGATCTCAGAATTAAGAAAATCAATTTGCTTGACTGAGCTATTTCTCCTTTTTCTTAAAAAAAAAAATCATTGTAATTTCTCTTCACCTGATCTTTGCTCTCGGAAATATAGCTTTAACTGTTCTCAGTCCTAATCCATCTCCAGGGAAATTCTGACAGTGTTTAATTTTGAGAGTGTCTGTAAGCAATTGTAGAATTCTGCTTGTAGGTAAAATACACGCCTTTCCCCATGTTAAGCACACACATATACATACCCCTACACACACACTTTTCAGGGTCTCATGATGCTGCAATTAACTTGTCAGCCAAGACTGGGGTCTTATCTGAGGGCTCAGCTGGGCAAAGATCTGCTAGGTTCACTTACATGGCTGTGGTAGGATCCACTTCCTTTTGGGGTATTGGACTGAGGACCTCAGCTCCTAGCTGGCTGTTGGCTAGAGGCCCCCTTAATTCCTTGCTATGTGACACTTCACAATGTGGCAATTTGCTTTAATAAAGCCATCAAGGGACAGAGCTTGCTAGCAAGACTGTAAGGTAGTCCTGGAAGCGACAATCCACCACTTTTGATGTATTCTATTGGTTAGAAACAAGCACAGGTTCAGCTCATAATCAGAGAGGATTAAACAAAGGCACGAATACATGTAAGCAGGTGAGAAATATTTCAGGCCACCTTAGAATCTGTTCATCAAAAAAGAAAAAACAGGCCGGGGCCAAGATGGCGGACTAGGTGGACACTACTGTGGATCCCTCTTGCAACAAAGACTCGGAAAAACAAGTGAATCGATCACATACATAACAATCTATGAACTCTGAACAACAAACACAGACTTAGAGACGGAGAACGAACAAATACGGGCACACAGCGATCGTCTTCAGAACCAGGAGCCAGTGTACCAGGCAGGTGACCTTCGGAGCCCGATCTGGAGCAGAGCCCAGGGGGGCAGATGGCACAGACAAGGGGCCCAGCCCTACCCCCTGAACTCATCCTGGGAGGGAACCTGGCCGGTTGGTGCAGGCGGCGTAGCGACGCATCCAGAGGGAGAAGCACCCGGGAGGCAGTGACTGATCTTGGAGTGGGGAGAGCAGCGTCCCAGCCGGGGAGCCGTCCCGCCGGGAGTTTGGTGGGAAGCGGGCGTGGCGTGAGTGTGGGGATCAGCTATATTTCCCTAAAGCGACCCCGGGGGAAGGCCCAGACTTTCGTGCGGGCGACGCCCACACAGTTTGCGTGTGCAGCGCGGCGCACCGGAGGGAGAAGTCCCCGGGAGGAAGTGACAGGTCTCGGAGCGGGGAGAGCAGCGTCCCAGCTGGGGAGCCGTCCCGCTGGGATTTTGGCGGGTGCGGGTGGGGCGTGAGTGCGTGGAACAGTTATATTCCCCTGAATAGACCCCGGGGGCGGGCCCAGCCGTTCGTGCGGGCGACACCCACCCAGTTCGCACGAGCGGAGCAGCGCGCCGGAGGGAGAAGTCCCCGGGAGGAAGTGACAGGTCTTGGAGCAGGGAGAGCAGCGGCCCAGCCGGGGAGCCGTCCCGCCGGAATTTTGGCAGGCTCGGGCGGAGCGTGAACGCGGGGATCAGCTCTATATTCTGAGGTGCTACACTCCTAGCTCTCTGATCCCTCCCCCACTCTCCCCAGGCGGCTCCATTAACATCCGAATACCCTGAGCCAGAGGGAGAATTCAGATAGGGATCTGACTGCATTTTTCTTAGCTGATTACCTGGAAAAACTAGTTTCCCAGTGATGGCTAGGAGACAGCAGACCATATCAAACCACATAAAGAAACAGACCATGACAACCTCTCCAACCCCCCAAACAAAAGAATCAAAATCTTTCCCAAATGAAGATACAATCCTGGAATTATCAGATACAGAATATAAAAAACTAATTTACAGAATGCTTCAAGACATCACAAATGAAATTAGGCTAACTGCAGAAAAAGCCAAGGAACACACTGATAAAACTGTTGAAGAACTCAAAAAGATTATTCAAGAACATAGCGGAAAAATTAATAAGTTGCAAGAATCCATAGAGAGACAGCATGTAGAAATCCAAAAGATTAACAATAAAATTACAGAATTAGACAACGCAATAGGAAGTCAAAGGAGCAGACTCGAGCAATTAGAATGTAGACTGGGACTTCTGGAGGACCAGGGAATCAACACCAACATAGCTGAAAAAAAATCAGATAAAAGAATTGAAAAAAATGAAGAAACCCTAAGAATCATGTGGGACTCTATCAAGAAGGATAACTTGTGAGTGATTGGAGTCCCAGAACAGGGAGGGGGGTCAGAAAACACAGAGAAAATAGTTGAAGAACTCCTGACACAAAACTTCCCTGACATCATGAAAGACGAAAGGATATCTATCCAAGATGCTCATCGAACCCCATTTAAGATTGATCCAAAAAGAAAAACACCAAGACATATTATCATCAAACTTGCCAAAACCAAAGACAAACAGAAAACTTTAAAAGCAGCCAGGGAGAAAAGAAAGGTTTCCTTCAAGGGAGAATCAATAAGAATAAGTTCAGACTACTCAGCAGAAACCATGCAGGCAAGAAGGGAATGGGACAACGTATACAGAGCACTGAAGGAGAAAAACTGCCAACCAAGGATCATATATCCAGCAAAATTCTCTCTGAAATATGAAGGAGAAATTAAGATATTTACAGATAAACACAAGTTTAGAGAATTTGCAAAAACTAAACCAAGACTGCAAGAAATGCTAAAGGAGATTGTTTGGCCTGATGACCAATAATATCAGGTACCAGCACAATACAAGGTCACAAAACAGAACGTCTTGATATCAACACAACTCAAATAGGGAAAGCACAAAAACAAACAAATTAAGATTAATTCTAAAAAATAAATAAATAAACAAAATAATACACATAACAGGGAATCATGGAAATCAATAGATAAACGATCACAATAATCAAAAAGAGGGACTAAATATAGGAGGCATTGAACTGCCAGATGGAGAGTGATACAAGGCGATATAGAAGGATACAAGTTAGGTTTTTACTTAGAAAAATAGGGGTAAATAATAAGGTAACCACAAAAAGGAATATCAATTCCATAACTCAAGAAAAAAGCCAAGAAAAACGTAACGACTCAACTAACATAAAGTTAAACATTATGAAAATGAGGATTTCACAATCTACTAAGAAAAACGTCTCAGCACAAAAAAGTATCTGGAAAAATGAAATGGCCAACAACTCACATGAAAAGTCATCAAAATGACAGCACTAAAAACTTATTTATCTATAATTACCCTGAATGTAAATGGACTAAATGCACCAATAAAGAGACAGAGAGTCACAGACTGGATAAAGAAACACGATCCATCTATATGCTGCCTACAAGAGACACACCTTAGACTTAGAGACACAAACAAACTAAAACTCAAAGGATGGAAAAAAATATATCAAGCAAATAACAAGCAAAAAAGAAGAGGAGTAGCAATATTAATTTCTGACAAAACAGACTTTAGACTTAAATCTGCCACAAAGGATAAAGAAGGACACTATATAATGATAAAAGGGACAATTGATCAGGAAGACATAACCATATTAAATATTTACGCACCCAATGACAGGGCTGCAAGATACATAAATCAAATTTTAACAGATTTGAAAAGTGAGATAGACACCTCCACATTTATAGTAGGAGACTTGAACACACCACTTTCGGAGAAGGACAGAACATCCAGTAAGAAGCTCAGTAGAGACACGGAAGACCTACTTACAACGATCAACCAACTTGACCTCATTGACTTATACAGAACTCTCCACCCAACTGCTACAAAATATACTTATACTTTTTTTTCTAGTGCACATGGAATATTCTCTAGAATAGACCACATATTAGGTCATAAAACAAATCTTTGCAGAATCCAAAACACCGAAATATTACAAAGCATCTTCTCAGACCACAAGGCAATGAAGCTAGAAATCAATAACAGAAAAACTAGGGAAAAGAAATCAAATACTAGGAAAATGAACAATACCCTCCTGAAAAAAGACTGGGTTATAGAAGACATCAAGGAGGGAATAAGGAAATTCTTAGAAAGCAATGAGAATGAAAATACTTCCTATCAAAACCTCTGGGACACAGCAAAAGCAGTGCTCAGAGGCCAATTTATATCGATAAATGCACACATACAAAAAGAAGAAAGAGCCAAAATCAGAGAACTGTCCCGACAACTTGAACAAATAGAAAGTGAGCAACAAAAGAACCCATCAGGCACCAGAAGAAAACAAATAATAAAAATTAGAGCTGAACTAAATGAATTAGAGAACAGAAAAACAATTGAAAGAATTAACAAAGCCAAAAGCTGCTTCTTTGAAAAAATTAACAAAATTGATAAACCATTGGCTAGACTGACTAAAGAAAAACAGGAAAGGAAACAAACAACCCGAATAAGAAACGAGAAGGACCACATCACAACAGAACCAAATGAAATTAAAAGAATCTTTTCAGATTACTACGAAAAATTGTACTCTAACAAATTTGAAAACCTAGAAGAAATGGATAAATTCTTGGAAAAACACTACCTACCTAAACTAACACATTCAGAAGTAGAACAACTAAATAGACCCATAACAAAAAAAAGAGATTGAAATGGTAATCAAAAAACTTCCAACAAAAAAAAAGTCCTGGCCCAGACAGCTTCACTGCAGAGTTCTACCAAACCTTCAGAGAAGACTTAACACCACTACTACTGAAGGTATTTCAAAGCATAGAAAAAGACGGAATACTACCCAACTCATTCTATGAAGCTACCATCTCCCTGATACCAAAACCAGGTAAAGACATTACAAAAAAAGAAAATTATAGACCTATATCCCTCATGAACATAGATGCAAAAATCCTGAACAAAATTCTAGCCAATAGAATCCAACAACACATCAAAAAAATAATTCACCCTGATCAAGTGGGATTTATACCAGGTATGCAAGGCTGGTTTAATATCAGAAAAACCATTAATGTAATCCATCACATAAATAAAACAAAAGATAAAAACCACATGATCTTATCAATAGATGCACAAAAGGCATTTGACAAAGTTCAACACCCATTTATGATAAAAACTCCTACCAAAATAGGAATTGAAGGAAAATTCCTCAACATAATAAAGGGCATCTATGCAAAGCCAACAGCCAATATCACTCTAAATGGAGAGAACCTGAAAGCATTTCCCTTGAGAACGGGAACCAGACAAGGATGCTCTTTATCACCACTCTTATTCAACATCGTACTTGAAGTCCTAGCCAGGGCAATTAGGCTAGACAAAGAAATAAAGGGTATCCAGATTGGCAAGGAGGAAGTAAAGCTATCACTATTTGCAGATGACATGATCGTATACATGGAAAACCCTAAGGAATCCTCCAGAAAACTACTGAAACTAATAGAAGAGTTTGGCAGAGTCACAGGTTATAAAATAAACATACAAAAATCACTTGGATTCCTCTACATGAACAAAAGGAACACCGAAGAGGAAATAACCAAATCAATACCATTCACAGTAGCCCCCAAGAAGATAAAATACTTAGGAATAATCTTACCAAGGATGTAAAAGACCTATACAAAGAAAACTATAAAACTCTGCTACAAGAAATTCAAAAGGACATACTTAAGTGGAAAAACATACCCTGCTCATGGATAGGAAGACTTAACATAGTAAAAATGTCTATTCTACCAAAAGCCATCTATACATATAACGCACTTCCAATCCAAATACCAATGTCATATTTTAAGGGGATAGAGAAACAAATCACTAATTTCATATGGAAGGGAAAGAACTCCCGGATAAGCAAAGCATTACTGAAAAAGAAGAAGAAAGTGGGAGGCCTCACTCTACCTGATTTCAGAACCTATTATACAGCTACAGTAGTCAAAACAGCCTGGTACTAGTACAACAACAGGCACATAGACCAATGGAACAGAATTGAGAACCCAGATATAAATCCATCCATGTATGAGCAGCTGATATTTGACAAAGGACCAGTGTCAGTCAATTGGGGAAATGATAGTCTTTTTAACAAATGGTGCTGGCATAACTGGATATCCATTTGCAAAAGGATGAAACAGGACCCGTACCTCACACCATGCACAAAAACTAACTCCAAGTGGATCAAAGACCTAAACATAAAGACTAAAACGATAAAGATCATGGAAGAAAAAATAGGGATAACCCTAGGAGCCCTAATACAGGGCAGAAACAGAATACAAAACATTACCAAAAATGATGAAGAGAAACCAGATAACTGGGAGCTCCTAAAAATCAAACACCTATGCTCATCTAAAGACTTCACCAAAAGAGTAAAAAGACCATCTACAGACTGGGAAAGAATATTCAGCTATGACATCTCAGACCAGCGCCTGATCTCTAAAATCTACATGATTCTGTCAAAACTCAACCACAAAAAGACAAACAACCCAATCAAGAAGTGGGCAAAGGATATGAACACACATTTCACTAAAGAAGATATTCAGGCAGCCAACAGACACATGAGAAAATGCTCCCGATCATTAGCCATTAGAGAAATGCAAATTAAAACTACGATGAGATTCCATCTCACACCAACTAGACTGGCATTAATCCAAAAAACACAAAATAATAAATGTTGGAGAGGCTGCGGAGAGATTGGAACTCTCATACACTGCTGGTGGGATTGTAAAACGGTACAACCACTTTGGAAATCCATCTGGCGTTATCTCAAACAGTTAGAAATAGAACTACCATACAACCCAGAAATCCCACTCCACGGAATATACCCTAGAGATACAAGAGCCTTCACACAAACAGATATATGCACACCCATGTTTATTGCAGCTCTGTTTACAATAGCAAAAAGCTGGAAGCAACCAAGATGTCCATCAACGGACGAATGGGTAAATAAATTGTGGTATATTCACACAATGGAATACTACGCATCGATAAAGAACAGTGACGAATCTCTGAAACATTACATAACATGGAGGAATCTGGAAGGCATTATGCTGAGCGAAATGAGTCAGAGGCAAAAGGACAAATATTGTATAAGACCACTATTATAAGATCTTGAGAAATAGAAAAAACGGAGAACAAATACTTTTGTGGTTACAAAGGGGGGAGGGAGGGAGGGAGGGAGAGGGCTTTTTATTGATCAATCAGTAGATGAGAACTGCTTTGGGTGAAGGAAAAGACAACACTCAATACAAGGAAGGTCAGCCTAATTGGACTGGACTAAAAGCAAAGAGGTTTCCGGGATAAAATGAAAGCTTCAAAGGTCAGTGGAGCAGGGGCTGGGGTCTGGGGAACATGGTTTGAGGGGACTTCTAAGTCAATGGGCAAAATAATTCTATTATGAAAACACTCTGCATCCCACTTTGAATTGTGGCGCCTGGGGTCCTAAATGCCAACAAGCGGCCATCTAAGATACATCAATTGGTCTCAACCCACCTGGAGCAAAGGCAAAGGAAGAAGACCAAGGTCACACGACAACTAAGAACCCAAGAGACAGAAAGGGTCACATGAATCAGAGACCTACATTATCCTGAGACCAGAAGAACTATTTGGTGCCCGGCCACAATCGATGCCTGCCCTGTCAGGGAGCACAACAGACAACTCCTGAGGGAGCAGGAGACCAATGGGATACAGACCCCAAATTCTCATAAAAAGACCATACTTAATGGTATGACTGCGACCAGAGGAATCCCAGAGGCAATGCTCCCCAGACCCTCTGATGGCACAGGACAGGAACCATCCCCGAAGACAACTCATCAGGCATGAAAAGGACTGGTCAGTTGGGGGGAGAGAGATGCTGATGAAGAGTGAGCTAATTAAATCAGGTGGACACTGGAGAGTGTGTTGGCAACTCTTGACTGGAGGGGGGATGGGAAGATAGAGAGAGAGGGAAGACGGCAAAATTGGCACGAAACGAGAGACTGAAAAGGCTGACTCAATAGGGGGAGAGCAAGTGGGATAAGGGAGTAAGATGTACGTAAACTTACATGTGACAGACTGATTGGAATGGTAAATGTTCACTTGAAGCTTAATAAAAATTAATTAAAAAAAAAAAAGAAAAAACACTTGAGTAATACAAAAAAGTATTCTCTAAAAATTAAGAATTGAGACAATGTTGCTGTTGTTGTGTGCTATGGAGTTGATTCCGACTCATAGCAACCCCCTAGGACAGAGCAGAACTGACCAGTAGGGTTTCCTAGTCTAAAATCTTTAAGGGGGCAGATAACCAGGTCTTTTCTCCCACAGAGACACTGGTGGGTTCAAATAGCAGAACTTTCAGTTATCAACTGAGTGCCTAAACATTGTGCCACCAGGGATCCTAATAAAAGATTCATAATAAGAAAACGCCACTTCTAAAAATCAGTATTTAAATACACGTTTAAGTTGTATATCAAGTATTATTTATTACATTCATTCATTCCTATAAATGCTAAACCAAAAAACCAAACCAAACCCATTGCCGTCGAGTTGATTCCAACTCATAGCGACCCTATGGGACAGAGTAGAACCGCCCCATAGAGTTTCCAAGGAGCGCCTGGTGGATTCAAACTGCGGACCTCTTGGTTAGCAGCTGTAGCACTCAACCACTACGCCACCAGGCTATCCACCATTAATTATAACTTCCAGCAGGCTCCAACTCATCGCGACCTCATGTATAACAGGAGGAAATGTTGCCCAGTCCTGATTCCTCTTCAAGATTGTTGCTATTCTTGAGCCCGTTGTTGCAGCCACTGTGTTAATCCAGGTCATTAAGGGTTTCCTGCTTTTTCAATACCCCCTCTACTTTACCAACCATAGTGTCATTCTCAAGCGATTGGTCACTCCTGATGACATGTCCATCCTTGCTTCTAAGGAGCATTTTTGCTATACTTACTCCATGACTTTTTGCTCATTCTTCTGGCAATCCAACTTATAGTCAAAAGAATCAATTCTTTGGTCTTCCTTTTTCATCGTACAATTAAAACTGTAACGTATATGTACTGCAATGACAATAAATGATTATGATTTTATCCTTTAATTTCCAAAGTGTTTATTGAATCATTAAAGCAACAATTATGACTAGTATATTTTTAACTTTGAATTTTAATTATAGAACAATTATTTGAGAATTGTTCGTTTATGCAGAGCTAAGTAATTAAAAGTATAATGAGGTTTTTCCAGTAAAAGTCTAGCAGTTTAAAGCAGAAGAAAGAAAACCACCATAGACAAAAAGTTTGTATTTCAGAGAATAATTGGCACAGTTTAAACAAAAATTTTTTATTCCTTTTCTTCAGAAAATTGGTATATTTAACGCAAACACTCAGGGATAAATAAACAGCCGTTGACTACATTAAAAACTCAAACTGACTGACTTTGTTTCATCTATTCTGACAGAACTTTATAAAAACTTTCTGGTCACCCAGTTTTCACTTTTTTGCTTGCTTGAATAATCTCTGTATCCATCCTCGATATTTTTAAAAATTGTTTTATTTTCAATTATTTGCATTTTCATTTTTAATTGAATTATTGACTTCAATAAAAATGTTCATTTTGCATGTATTATGTATACTTTAGCAGTTCTAATTTATGTATCTAACCTTCTAAAGAAATATCGACTTGCACTATCTGCTAACCTCAACAAATCCTCACACAACAAACTGGTTGTCTTCAGAAAAACAAAAAAAGCTAGGCCCCAACCACCCCTGCCTGAGTCTTGTGTTTCCTGTGGAAAAGCTCATTGAAACAGAAGAGTTCCCACTTATTACATTCATTTTTATATATTTAGCAGTTTCTTCCACTTCTATTAACTATTTTGAAATAGAAAAACAAAATAAATAAAACACACCCAATAAAGAAAATAATTGTACATTAATATAGAATATGCGTGTGTTTGTCAATGAGTCAACTAGAAAAGATGATTCAAAAAATCAAATCCATTGCTATCCAGTTAATTCTGACTCATAGCAACCCTTGAGGACAGAGTAGAATTGCCCCATAGGGTTTCCAAACAGCAGCTGGTGGATTTGAACTGCCCAACTTTTGGTTAGCTGCTGTCATGAATTAAAATGTGTCCCCCCAAAATATGTGGCAACTTGGTTAGGCCATGATTCCCAGTATTGTGTGTTTGTCCTCCATTTTGTGATTATAATTTTATGTTAAAGAGGATTAGGGTGGGATTGGAACACCCTTAAAACCTGGTGGCGTAGTGATTAAGAGCTAAAGCTGGTAATCAAAAGGTCAACAGTTCAAATCCACCAGGTGTTCCTAGGAAACTCTATGAGGCAGTTCTACTCTGTCCTATAGGATCACTATGAGTTGGAATTGACTCGATGGAGATGGGTTTGGTTTTCTGGTTCATAACGCCCTTACTAAGGTCACATCCCTGATCCAATGTAAAGGGAGTTTCCCTGGAGAGTGGCCTGCACCACATTTTATCTTATGAGAGACAAAACGAAAGGGAAGCAAGCAGAGAGTGGGGACCTCACACAACCAAGAAAGTAGCACCGGAGCAGAGCGCGTCCTTTGAACCCAGTTCTTGCAGAGAACTCTTAGTCTGGGGGAAGACTAATGAGAAGGACCTTCCTCCAGAGCTGACAGAAAGAGAAAGCTTTCCCTTGAGCTGACGCCCTGAATTTAGACTTCTAGCTTACTAGAATGTGAGAAAATAAATATCTCTTTGTTATAGCCATCCACCTGTGGTACGTCTGTTATAGCCGTACTACATGACTAAGACAGCTGCCAGGCTCTTAACCACTGCACCATTAAGGCTCCCTAAAAGATGATATATAGTATTAATTATCATAAACAGGGTTCCATGGAAATACTTAAAAAAACACACAGAAATATAAACTTTGTATATAAGAAATTAGAAATTGTATTTGCGTATTTACATCTATGTTTAAAGAAATAAATATATTGTTCTGTACTTTTTAACCAGTCCACTCCAAATGCAGTGCTTAATAACAGTAAGTCCATGGAGCTTAGCATCCTTCACAGCCCAGGTGTTAAATGTGCAGTCGTAGGTTACTATGTTTTCTTTGCTTCAATTCTAGACTAAAGCATTAAAAACCAAAACAACTGCCTTCAAGTTGATTCCGACTCCTAGCAATCCTATAGGACAGAGTAGAACTGCCCCATAGGGTTTCCAAGGAGCAATTGGTGGATTCAAACTGCTGACCTTTTTGGTTAGCGGCCAAGCTCTTAACCACTGCTCCACCAGGGCTGATGACTAAAGAATTGGACCTGATTATATACGGACCTCCTTGTACAGCCCTAAGGTTCAGATCCTTCCTTAGCTGTAATCTGTCTGCTCACGCTCTTTAGACTCCACCTTTCTTCAGACTAGTGACAATACTCCAGTCCCATCTTCATGGCTATGAACACTAGTCATGTAAAAATATGCTAACCAGCGCAGGCTTATACACCCCTGATGTAAAAAAAAAAAAAAAAGAAAGAAAGAAAGTAAATTGCTAAGACAGCAAATAAATGATTTGGAAATATCGCCCCTCTCCTGTCTTTGGAAATGTCTATTTTTTAAACTACCACAAAATAACATAAATAGTTGGATTAATCTGAGCCTTATTTTTGGCAGAATTATTTATGCAATACTAAAATATACTTTTAATGGCAAAAGAGCTTAATTTGAGTAATTTATGTGCTAAGATATATTCTGCATTGATAAAAATGAATCACTAGGTAGAAATGGCATTTCTCCTATCTACAATGTAAGTACATGACTTGACCTTATCTACCAGCCTGTGGAGAAAAAATAGTGAATACTGGTTCAGTATTAAGTCTACACAGTGTCAAAGAGCGTATTTCTTTTAGCATGACAATATTTATTGAGGAACCATAGGACACTGTCATTTTTCCCTGAAAATACCCCAGATGTCTTGTTGTTACCAGGTTCTCCATAAGAACATGCTTCATTTCTCTTATTCTCAATTCAGTCAAAGAAAGAAATCATTTTTAAGCTATGAAAGATAGTTTTGCTGCTAAATAGTATACTATATATACTGATATAAAAAATACCTTTATGTTAAAATACAGAAACATTATAATTATATATTTAATGATACCATGTATTTTCATAAAAATAAATTTAGTCAATAAAATATGTAAAATAGAACTTTGTTTTAGCAAGGTTGAGTAGTGCTATTTGAAATGTATGAGTGTTTTTCTGCCTTTTTGGATTATATCTTTTCTGGTCACTTTCAGTATTAAGCTAAGTTTTTTATTACATGTCCTTTTGAAATATTTGTCTCTATCATCAGCTCTCCCACTTCAATTCTTTTCTCTTACTATAATCCATCTCACATAAAAGAAGGGGAAAAAAAAAGAATATGAAATTGCTACATCAAAAGTTGTTTTGGTACAAAGTGATATATTTTATAATTCTTCTGAAATGTTTTCTGTTTTCTGTTCTTGGTGCTTATATATTTTTTTCATCCACTTTCCTACAGGGATATGGAACAAAAATAATATTCAAGTTCTGTAAACAGACAATTCATCTTGTATTATTAAAGGACGCATGGTAAGTACCTCGCATAGTAATGTATATTAAAAATACGATCGTTTTTATTTGGGGCAGATAGATAAGGACATACTTCTATCTGAAAAAAATTTAGTTTTCCTCTACAAATAGAATTCGAGCACTACTCATACATTAAAGAGATAGGGTTGACATGTGCAAGAATTTTATATTTGAAATCATAGAACTTTTAGGTTTGTACAAATGTCTATAAAAAAAAGTCTATAGGATAATAAAATTAGAGTTCACATTTCTAACAACTAACAAACAAATGTAACTTCATGAGAACAACTTAAAGAAAAGCAACTAAAAATAAAGCTAATAATGTAGACATTTGTAGCATAATACAGAAACATTTTAAATCATAAAACTCTTGAAAAAATAGTTGCTGAATCATATCACTCGTATAACAAGAAAGAAGAAATTTAAGAGACTATAAAATATCTATTTTTTCATCACTCAGGAAAAAAAATCAGTACCATTTTTAGCTGAAAAGATGTTAAAATAACACAGAGAAATCATAGACAAAAGGAGGGGGGTGGAAAGGGGAAATAAATCAGGCTAAAGAAGCAGCGAGAAATTTCAGCAATTCTAACTTTATCTAATACAAGAAGTAATTCAGTGACGGAGGAAGTCCATTCCAGTATGAAATAGATTAGACAAGGCCTACAAAGAAGGGCATCTGTCTAAATTATCTCAGCATTTACTATATAACCACACACTTTGAAATTTTCAGAAATCTTAACAAAAAAGAGATTTACAAAGCAAAACAGTTGAAGAGTGGGCACAGGGCAAGGCAAAGATACAAGTAATTCCTTAAAAGTCAGAAGAGGAATAGTGATAAAAGATATTTATAAAACTGAGAAGCAAGCTAACAAATAATGTTTACAATAGAAGTTACTGTAATAGTGCTGCAGGTCTTAGAGCATTTTCCCAATTAAAACAATTAAAAGGAACCTCTATGTTTGATCAGTTCAAACTCTCTGAGTCCCCTTCCTCAGGAATGCTACAGAGAATGTGACACCCACCCTAACAGAAGGGAAAAGACAAACTAAAACCTCCTGCAAGCTCTTTTCCACAGGCCTCAATTCACAAAGAAGACTGGGGAAAGGTCTAGATGGGAGGGGGTCTCCGGAGCAGCAGTGGTGTGTAGGAGGCAACTGGAAGCGGTGACTGTAGGGAAATAGAGTGAGGTTCTGTGCACTGTCCTGAATCCTCTTTCCCAGGAAACAAAAGATTTAAGATTCTGGGGAAGGGAAAACAAACCCTGCCTGGGGAACAAGAAAATGCCATTGCAGCTAGATCACTATTTGAACATCAATCAATTCACCGTACCAGCAAACTAAAAACAAACACTCTGTGATCATGTTAACAGACTCAGATAAAAGCTTTTGATAAAATCCAACACCCACTCATGACTAAAAGCTCTCAACAAAACTTTCTCAACTTGACAAAGGGCATCTACAAAGAAATTACCAAACCCTAATAAAGACAAGACTGAATGCATGCCTTCCAGAATAAGAAAAAGACAAGGTCCTAACCAGTGAAGGAATGCAAGAAAAATAAATAAAAGACATGCAAATTGTAAAGAAAAAAACAGCCTTTATTTGCAGCTGACACGTTTGCCTATCTAAAAATTCAGAAGAACCTACAGAAGAGCAATGTGAGCTAATACATGAGCAAAGCAAGTGCATAGGATACAAGGTCAATATATGCAATATACAGATTTCTCTATACTAGCAACAAATGATCAGAAATTGAAATTTAAACAAAAGAATAACTGCTATGGATTGAATTATACCCCTCGAAAAATATGTTCAACTCCTAAGCCATATAACTATGAATGTGACCTTGTTTGGAAATAGGGTCTTTGAAGATGTTATCCGTTAATACGGGGTCACAGCCGAGTTGGGGAGGCCCTAATCCAATCTGACTGCCGCCATCCTTATGAAGGAGGGAAACAGACATGGAGAGACACACAGAGGGAAGACGGCCACGTGAAGATGCAAATACAAACCAAACAACCCCAGTAAATACCTGGGGCTACCAGGAGCTGGAAGCAGCAAAGATCTTCCCCCAGAGCAGACAGAGAGAGCGTGGTCCTGCCAACATCCTGGGTTCACACCAAGCCTCCAGAACTGTACCAAAAAAAAAAAAAGCCCATTGCCACTGAGTTGATTCCGACTCATAGCAACCCTATAGGGACCCTATGAGATGATAAATTTCTGTTTAAAGCCATCCATTTTATAGTGCTTTGTTATGGCAGACTTAAGATGCTAACACAGTAACATTTTAATTTGCATCAAAAATATAAAATACTTAGGGGTAAATTTAACAAAAATGTGTAATGCATGTTTTTTGCATGCAGAAAACTATAAAACATAATAAAAGAAATCAAAGAACTAAAATGAATGGATAGATATACTACATTTATTTATTGAAAAACTTAATAATATAAAAATCTATCTTCCACTCAGATTTATCTATAGATTCAATGCAATCCCAATCAAAATCCCTCTTTTTTTTTTTTTTATTCTAAAGTATGTATTGAAAATATAAGGACCTAGATTAGTCAGGAGCCCTGGTGGTGCAGTGGTTAAGAGTTAGGGCTACTAACCAAAAGGTCGGCAGTTCGAATTCCCCAGCCACTCCTTGGAAACCCTGTGGGGCAGTTCTACTCTGTCCTATAGGGTCTCTATGAAAGAGATTAGCCAAATAATTTTGAAGAAGAGCAAAATTGGGAAACTTATACTATCTGATTTCAAGTGTTGACACAAAGCTATAATATTGGTAAAAGGATATGAGTTCTATCACAGGAACAGAACAGAGTCCAGAAGAGAAATACACAGAGATACATAATTATTAATTGATTTTTGATAAAGGTGCCAAGATATTTCAACGGAGAAAAGATAGTCTTTAAAACAAATGGTAATGAAACAATTAGCTATAGGCAAAAAAAAAAAAAAAAAAAAGAACTTTGGCCCATAACTCAAACCATATGCCTAAATTAACTTGAAATAAATCATGGATCTAAATATAAATCTTAAAACTCTAAAATTCTAGGAGAAATCACAGGGGAATAATTTTTTTGCTCTTGAGTTAGGCAACGTTTTATTATCTAGAACTGAATATGCATGAAGAATACAAAAAGAAAAAAAAAAAGACATAACTGACTTCACTAAAACAAAATTTCCAGCTTTTCAACGACACTGTTAAGGAAATGAGAAGACGAGCAACACACGGGGAGAAAGCATTTACAAGACACACACCTGATAAAGAGCTTGTGTGAAGATTACGTGAAGCTCCCTCACAACTTAATAGTAAGAAACCAAATATCCATCTAAAAACGAGCAAAGCATTTGAATAGACACTTCACCAAAGTAGAGATATGAATAGGATATAAGCACACAAATAGATGTCCCACGTCACTGGGGAAATGCAAACTAAAAATGAGATGCCATACCACTACACACCAATCATAGCGAAACCGAAAACCAAACCCATTGCCATTGGGTCTATTGCAACTCATAGTGGCCCTACAGGCCAGAGTAGAACTGCCCCATAGGGTTTCCAAGGCTGTAGTCTTTACAGAAACAGACTGCCATGTCTTTCTCCCTAGAGCGGCTAGTGGTTTGAGCCACTGACTTAATTATAATGGAAGGAAATAAAACAATACAGAGCTCTGGAAAGTTAAAGAATAATCATACTCTCGTACATCTCCGGTGGGAACACAAAATGGAACAGCCAATGTGGGAAATAATTTGGTTATTTTGTTAAAATTACCCATGTTGTTGTTAGCTGCTGTCCAATCGGCCCCAACTCATGGCAACTCCATTGTCATGGATTGAATTGTTTCCTTCCAAAATATGTCTCAACTTGGTGAGGCCATGATTCCCAGTACTGTGTGGTTGTCCTCCATTTTGTGATTTACCTATGTGTTATAAATCATAATCTTTGCCTGTGGTTAAAGAGGATTAGGGTGGGATTAAAACACCCTTACTCTATGAGTCGGAATCGACTCAACGGCACTGGGTTTGGTTTTGGTTTTTACTAAGGTCACATCCCTGATCCAGTGTAAAGGGAGTTTCCCTGGAGTGTGGCCTGCACCACGTTTTATCTTACAAGAAATAAAAGGAAAGGGAAGCAAGCAAAGAGTGGGGACCTCGTACCACCACGAAAGTGCTGGGAGCAGAACGCGTCCTTTGGACCAGGGGTTCCTGCACAGAGAAGCTTCTAGGCCAGGGCAAGATTGATGAGAAGGGTCTTCCTCCAGAGCTGACAGAAAGAGAAACCGTTCCCCTGGAGCTGATGCCCTGAATTTAGACTTCTAGCCTACTAGACTGTGAGAAAATAAATTTCTCCTTGTTAAAGCCATCCACTTGTGGTATTTGTTATGGCAGCATTAGATGGCTAAGATGCTCGTGTACAATGCAACAAAATGCTGCCCAGTCATGTGTGATCCTCATAACAGATTGAGGATTGGACCCTTGTGATCTATCAAGGTTTCATTGGCAGATTTTCTGAAGTAGATGGCCAGACCTTTCTTCCTACTCTATCTTAGTCTGGACGCTCCACTGAAACCGGTTCAGCACCATAGCAACAGGAAAGCCTCCGCTGACATATGGGTGGTGGCTGCACATGAGATGGATGGATTGGCCAAGAATCAAACCCACTTGGAAGGCAAGAATTCAATCCCACTCTTAGGCAATTACCTAAGAGAAATGAACAGACGTGTGCACACAAAGACCTATAAGTGAGTGGTTATACCAAAAAAAAAACCAAACCCATTACCTTCGAGTCAATTCCGACTCATAGCAACCCTATAGGACAGAGTAGAACTGCCCCCATAGGGTTTCCAAGGAGCACCTGGTGGATTGGAACTACCGACCTTTTGGTTAGCAGCCATAGCTTTTAACCACTATGCCACCTGGGTAACAGCAACATTACTTTCAAGTGCCCAAAACTGGATACTATTTAAAGTCCATAATGTAGTGAATGGATAAAAAAAATGTGGTACATTCAACAAATGGAATATCATTCAGTGATAACAAGGCACCATGTAAAACAACATGGATGAATCTCAAAAGCATTACATGAAGTGAAAGAAGCCAACGCAACAGGCCACATACCATATAATTCCATTTATATGACATTCTGAAATGTATGTAATGATGGGGACAGAAATCAGATCAACACCTGACAGAAGCTGCTGGTGGGAGGAGGTGACTTATTTCAAAGTAGCAGAGAAATAATTTTTGGTATGATTAAAACATTCCTATCTTAACTGCCTGTCTTTGTCAAAACCTCATAGAACTGTGCACCTAAAAATGGTAAATTTTATTGGATGCGAATTTTACCTTCTGAATCATCAAGGAATAACTATTCAGCAAAATTTAATATTTATTAAGTTATATCAAAATCATTGTAGCTATATTTGAATTCTTTGAATATTTTAGGTACTCAAGCAGTAGTTTTAGTAATTCGTTAAGTAGCAAATACCATGCTTCAACCAGGTTATTTTTGACAAGAATACATAAACTTGTGATTATCCAAAACTTTTAGTCTTACCACTCGCAAAAGTAAGGCTAATCCTTAGCTGAGAAGCATAGGAGGCAGTGAGCTTATGTTCATGATGGTGAAATGATTTGGAAAATGATATCGAGAAAGGTGTCACAGCTTGAAGGATATAACCAATGTCACTGAATTGTACATACGGAAGCTATTGAATTGGCGTATGTTTTGTGCATATTTTCACCAAAATGAATGACTGAATGAATGAGTGAATGAATAGTGCACCTAGTCCACCTAAATTCTGGATTTCTTGAAAGAAAGTTTGGCAGTTCAAACCCACCAGCCACTCTGTGAGAGAAGACCTGACAAGCTGCAAAGATTACCCATATCCTACATCCATTGCCATCAAGTAGATTCCGACTTACAGCAATCCTATAGTGCAGAGTAGAGCAGCCTCATAGGGTTTTTAAGGCTGTAATCTTTACGGCAGCAGACTGCTACATCTTTCCCTCACAGAGCCACTGGTGGATTCAACCACCAATCTTGATTAGCAGCCAAGAGCTTAACCACCTAGCCACCAAGTCCCCTCCATAAAGATTATGGAGCCATTCTACTCTGTCCTATAGGGTTTCTATAAGTCAGATTCAATTCAAAAGCACACAACAACAACAAAGGTATTTTAGCAGAATCTTCCTAATTATTTTCTCGTTGAGCAGACAGTCTGCTAAACATGCTGAGGGCCTACCAAATCTTGTTTGAAAATGGGCTATGCTGTAAAACAGCTAACATTTTAAATAATATAGATAGAAATAAAACTGCTATTGCCCCATTTTAAATCTTTCATTTCATTTTATTTTTAAACACTCACTATTTCTTAATGCTCTTGAGTTGTTTAAAATCTTTCAATTTTGTTTTTGTTTTTTAGCAAAGAACCACTAGGCATGGTATAAATAAGAATCAGGGTGATTCCAAACACTTATATGACCTTACTGTGGCTGTTAAATTACACCAGACAAAGCTGGGTGACTAAGGTAGCTTTTATACTTTAGATGAAGTCAGCTACACTCTGAACACTTCCTTTCCACCCCAGCAAGACATTGCCTAATCATTAAACATTCCATGGTACTGCTGCACTGGAGACAATTGGGTCATACGAAGCTGCCGAATCCATTGGGCCCAGACATGTTGGTTTGTTGCAGGATATTGGAAGAGCCCCTGGTAAGCAGACCAGAGCATTTCCTCTGTGGGGTGCTGCGCTTCCGTCTTCACTTCTGACACACACTTAACTTCCCCTGTTGCCACTTGAGGTATCTCTCTCTACACTGCGTAATTTATTCTTCTTATAAATGATGTGAACTTCTCTCTTTTAAATTCAGTCTCTTTTATTCATACGGCTAACGCAAATATATTTAGAATAGAAACCAATACTTACCACATAATATTTTCCAAGTTTGTCTTGCCCTTTCCTTTTTTTTCCCCTCCCCGAAAACAGCAAATTTTTTGACACAGAGGTTCCTTCATATCTGAAACACTTTTGAAAATCTGTTCAAATCTGAATTATTGACAAATAAAATCCTCTTTCCCCTTCACCATCCCATTTTTCTGTCTTGGAGGAAGTACAGCCAGAATGCTCCTTGGAAGTGAGGATGGCGAGACTTCACCCCACATACTTCGGCCAAGTTATTAGGAATGACCAGTCTCTGCAGAAGCACATCACGCTTTGTAAAGTAGAGGGTCAGCCAAAGAGAGGAAGACCCTCTACTAGATGGACTGACACACTGGTTGCCACAATAGGTTCCAGCATAGCAACGATTGTGAGGATGGTGCAGGACCAGGCAGTGTTTTGTTCATTTGTACGTAGGATCACTCTGAGCTGGAACCAACCTGACAGCACCTAACAACATCCCATTTATGGCAAATCTACTATGACTTGTATAAGCCAAAGAGGCTGAATGAAAAAAAAAAAAAAAAAAACTAGAAATATCAACGTATCAACTGGTGTCTAAATCATCTTGTTTACCAGATAACTCCAAAAATCAGTAACACAAGTGAATATATTTTGTTTCTGCTTTTAAGAAAGAAAAAAAATGTAGATATCTGAAAGCGCAATTTGATTTAAAAAAAAAAAATCTGTTCCGAGCACAGACTCGTTATTTATTTCCTAATAGGATATAGTAAAGGATTATGTAGATATAGATTTAGCAATAATAATTATTCATGGACTTGTTGATTAAACACTTCATATCCAGAAGGAATTAATTTACTATATTTCACTGAAGTGAAAGTTATCTGTAGAAGACAAAGTTGATATAAGACTTAAAAAAATCTTAAGTACCTGTTGAGGTGATAAATTGTATAATTCTTTGGTTCTTATGATAGCACTTTGATGTGGCACAAAAGCTCAGTGTAGAATGAGTTGGGGAACTGGCATTGCCTCTGTCCTCTTAAGCTTTCTTGACTCACGGTTTGGACTCAGCATGTTTTTGATGATCTATTTTTGGTTCTGATATCTCTTTAACATGTGAACCTTGGGGAAAATTTATTATAAGTGCATTTAATTTTTCCACAGAATGGGAACACAAAGGCTGACCTAATTCACAGGGGCATCTTAAGAATGAGTCCTCGCTCAGTGTAAACTAAGTGCAAAGAGCTCTGTGTGGTTTTCTCCACTGTAATCTTGCTCATGGCAGAAACATAAAAGAAAGTTCCATGACACCAGTCCAACCCTGTCATCACTCATAATCAGCAAGTCGGTGGGGATCTTATACTTTTTTTTTAAGAAACAAATGTTGAGTGCCATCTAATTTTGTTTAACAATTCTGGCAATATTAACAAATTGGTTGTTTTATATGTGTAATTTATATTAGATCCATATCTAGAAATATAAAAACAAAAGTGAATGAAAAGCAAGAATATTCTTTAGAAAACTGTTATGGAAAAGGTTTTTTTTTTTTTTCCCTGTTATTGTTTTAAATCACTAATAAATCAGCTGAGAAAATTTGCAAGAATTTCTAAAATATTAAGTTTAAAATCATTCAGATTTCTTAAAGTAGCAGTTAATAAGCTATTTTGCCAAACCGATATATTTTTTAAAAACTACTAGTATCATGTAATTTAAAACTGGAATGACATTAAAAGCAAAACCCAACCTGTTGCAGCCGAGTCAGTTATGTCTATAGCAACCCTACAGAACAGAGTAGAACAGCCCCACAGGGTTTCTAACACTGTAATCCTTATGGAAGCACACTGCCACATCTTTTCCCACGCAGCATCTAGTGGGTTTGAACCGCCAGAATTTCGGTACGTAGTCAAGTGCTTAACCACTGCGCCACCAGGGCCCCAGGATTTGCTTAGTGCTTTAAAAAAACAAAAACAAAGAAAAACTCTGGCAGTAGACAATAGCAACAGAGAAATGATAATGCGTAGTCCTCCAAGAACTAAGCGTGGTCTATGACGGTGGCTAATAAAACATTTTAAGTTGTATAGTGCCACAGAGTCGTCAACGCTCTAATGACGCAGTTATTTGAGCCTCCAAGCACCTTGTGAGGTGAGCAGGGCAGGCACAAGTGCGCCCTAGTATGCAGGTGAGGAACCACTTAGGCAAACTCACTTAGCTGACTTCTAAGAGATTAGATTTATGAATCTACCCATCACACCCAATTGACAAATAACAATAGAATGTACATGACTTGATACACTGAATTTTCTGTAGCTAAAATCAGAACATAAAACTCAGCTGTTCAGTCAGTGAATGGGTCAGAATACCTGAGATCGAGTATATCTGTCTCTATAAGAAAAGGAACTGACTGTACACTGAGATCGAGTATATCTGTCTCTATATACATATATAAAAGAAAAGGAACTGACCGTACATGCTTGAGAGAAAATTAGACTTATTTGTGTATTGTTCCTCCTTATCTAGGTATGTGTATGAAATCAGTGACAACACACACCTGACATAAGAAGGAAAAGTACATGTTGTTTGCCGTGGTGCCTGGTCCTGTGCCATCCTCACAATCGCTGTTATGTTTAAACCCATTGTTGCAGCCACTATGTCAATCCATCTTGAGGGTCTTCCTCTCTTTCACTGACCCTCTATTTTACCAAGCATGATGTCCTTCTCCAGGGATTGGTCCTTCCTGATAACATGTCCGAAGTAAGCAAGACAAAGTCTCGTCATCCTCTCATCTGAGGAGCAGTCTGGCTGTACTTCTTCTAAGACAGATTTGTTCTTCTGGCAGCCCATGGCATATTCAATAATCCTCACCAAAATCTTAATTCAAATGAGTCAATTCTTCTTCAGTCTTCCTTATTAATTGCCCAACTTCTGCATGCATATGAGGCAACTGAAAATACCGTGGGTAGGGTCAGGTTCACCTTAGTCATATATATATATATATATGTGTCAGAATCCACTGTACAGCAATGGGTTTATGGATGTGTGTATTTATAAAATATTCGGTATGGTCTCTCGGTAAGCTTTAAGGCATTTCTTCCTGAGCTCACCTGAAGACCCATGATCTGTACTGTGAAAGTTAAAATTCAAATACCGACAGTAATTCTCTCCTTGTCTCACCCTCTCTTCCTTGCCACTCCCAAGATTCCTGCCATTTCTGACCAGAGAGAAGCAGACCAGGAAGGAGACTAGTGTAGGAGAGAACACCTGCCTTTGCTCTTTCCCCTCATTATATTTATCGTGCTAGGATTTTGCATACAATTCAGGGCTCTGTAAGAGAGTCAAAGCTTGCGAAGGGAGTACAGTATTATGTTTTGTTTGCCAACAGAGCCCTCCCCTGACCCCAGGTATTTTCTCACTGTGCTAATTTTTTTTACAACAACATGGAAAAATTTTGCATAACAGTGCATGTGAAAATACCTTGCAGGAGGAAGAGAGTGTGGTTGGCAAACAAACTTAAAAGGGTAGGTTATTTATGTAAAAATATGGCACATTGTCATGTCAACCTACACCACCACCACCATCCAGCTTCCCCAGGTCAGAGACCCTCTGTTAGCCTAAGACCTGAACCCTTCCTGAAGCCAACTCTTCAGACAGGGATTGGACTGGACTCTTAGACAAAAAATGATACTGGTGAGGAGTGAGCTTCTTGACTCAAGTAGACACATGAGACTATGTGGGCAGCTCCTGTCTGGAGGCGAGATGAGAAGGCAGAGGGGGACGGGAGCTGGCTGAATGGACAGGGGGATACAGGGTGGAGAGAAGGAGTGTGCTGTCTCATTAGGGGGAGAGCAGCTACGAGTACATAGCGAGGTGGGTTTAAGTTTTAGTATGAGAGACTGACTTGATTTGTAAACTTCACTTAAAGCACAATAAAAAAAAATGTAAACTACTGAAAGTTCTAGATCACAGGACACAGTTGACAAGCAGTTGCTCTATTTCTCTTTTCCATTGCGTATTTGCTCCCCCTTTTCCCATCCCCTCCCTCCCTCCTTCTTTTCTTTGAATAATAAAGCACTGATCATGTCTCTTAACTTAAAATGTACTGATACAGCTGATGTGTGATTTTTTAAACATGTACTTTCTTGTATCTTGTATCGTTCTTCTTGGAACCCTCCTGCAGTTTTCACAATAATTTGCCACCATTATTACATTTGCTCCCAGAAACTCTTTGAGGTAGGTGTAAGACATATATTACATCCATCATATATGTCAGAAAATTGAGGTCCAGGAAGGCTTATTTGCTAATAGCTACAGTTTTAGTACCACCACCCTGTCCACAACACTTGGCTACTTAAAGAGTCCGTGTTGTTCTAATCATCTACTCCTGCAGACACATGTGTACAAAAGCCCCCCCGCCACACACACATACACACACACACACACACACACACACTGTGCTTCTTCAACAGTGTTCTTAAGGGTTTATGATCAAGTATACTTCTTTTGCCAGATATTTTCTGTCTTCTATGTTTTCTTTAACTACTTACTTTTTATAGAAACTGGCGATTACCTGAACAGGTCCTAGGTACAATAATCCTCCCATAATATTTTTTGTTATTCAAATTCTTCTCTCTCTCTTTCTCTCTTTTTAAAGATACCTTGTTAAGATGTTTAAGTAAAGCCAGCACCATTCCTACAGAGTTAGTTAGTGGCCCATTTTTCAAACTGCTAAGGCAAAGATAGTTACTAAATTTAGCAGCTCATTTGGGAGCTAGCAGCAGAAATGTGGCATTGTTGTAAGACTTCTCCCGGACTTTCAGACAAATAAAGTAGAAACTAAATGTTTATATATAATTCATGTGATCTACTACCCATTCATGTAGGGCGCTATAGTGTTAGAGCGTAATTCAAAATGAGCCCCCTCCATTTTTCATTGTAATATAAAAATGGAGTGTTATCTTACTGCATGAGATTTGCCCTAAGCACTTAATAAATCACTGAACAGTTAATCTAATTTTGTGGCTGTTGTTTATTATGGGAATACTTTAGAAATGTTTTGCATATTAAGTACTACTACACCATTAGTGTTTATATGCACACGCATTCCCTATACCAAAAAAACTCTGTTAACCTACGGCCCACCGTGTTCCCCATATTGAAAACGATTTTCCATTGAGCCGTCCCCAGCATCTTATCCACTTAGCCATCAAGCGGCCACTGAAAGCCATTTGTGAACCAGCTAAGTGACTCCACATAGCCAGAGAGTGTGTATGGTCTTTCAGTACAGATTTAACTAGCCCAGCCTCAGAACAGTCCTCGAGTTTACCCTCTTATCCCAGTGTCATAAACAATCAAGTGCAACCACGCAAATAGCCTCAGTTCGCTGATTTCAGGATTCGGACATTTAAAATGTACCTTTCACACATACTGAAAAAATATTTCTCCAATTACTATTGAAATTTCCTGTGGCTAGTATTTATTCCTGCTCTACTCATAGCTCTTCTATCTAGAAATAATTAAATACAGTAAAACCTGCAAAAACTGGAAACTGTGTAAGGCAGAAACCTGTCAGAGAAGGAAAACGCAGATATTTTCCACTAAAATGAGTGGTAAGACCGCACCCTGTCGAAAGCAGAAAACCTGCAAGTCTGGGAAAAACAAGGCAGTCCCTTCCAGTTCCAGCTCTCACAGGTTTCACAGTGCAATACTTCAATCTGATCCTCACACTTTGGTGGTAACTACAGCTATTTGCAAGAATGTGGAAAAGTTAGGATTCCTGTGAACGGTGGCTGAGTTTGTATCACCTGAACAAAAATAATTTCCTTCCTTGCTTGTTCCTTATTTCTATTCTTCCTTCTTTCTTTCCTTTCTTCCTCTCCAACGCCCCCCTCAGTCCTCTCCTATAAATGACTGAGTGCCTACTACATACCAAACACTGTAAAATATAAAAAACAAAGAGGACAACATGCCTGCCCTTCATGGAGCTCGCAGTAGAAATGTAGGTAACACAGAGTTACAGGCACATAATGGTACATAAGAATCCAAAGGCCAGCAGGAAACGTGAGAAATGAACAATAAAAATGCCAGATGTGAGGTCAGCTCCATGAATATTCTTTTGGATTTTGAAGCCCCAATCCAGCCTTTGCTTCTGAAAGTGCCAAGGTCTTTACCAGTCACGGAAAAGGCTTCTGGCATTCACCCTGGCTGTTCCAGTTGACACTGCACGGATGCTGGGCTGTGGTGGTGCAGGGCAGGAGCCACCACGGTCCTCCGGGATGCTGCCTGGCTTTTCCTTTTCTTTGGTGCCCCAGCATTCATCCTTCCAAAGTATGCGGCAGAAGGGTGGCGAGAGATGTTGAAGTGGATGGATTTCAAAGCTAAGGAGGTTTGTTCTTCAGGCTGAGTCTAGCAGAGTAGGGTCTGAGATTTCCCAGATGCCACCCAGCAGTGGAAATGTTAAGTTTTAAGAGAGCGCAAGCTGAGAGTAACATTAATTGAACATTGAGGATGGCCTATGGCTACCCTAAAGAACAATTTGCGAATCTCTTGAATCTGAGTGATTAGAGAATGCAGTAAATTGTCAGAATTGACTGCCCATGGTAGGAATGTTAGATTTCAATTTAGAAGTGCATATTGTACAGTGGAGACTGTAGCATTCAATAAGTAGGACAATGCATGGAAGCACTACAAAGCCCTCGAACATTTTTTTTTTTAATTACAAGCTTTACAGGCTATGAAAAATATTAATCACCTCCCGGAACTACCTCTGTTGGGGGTATGGGTATTCTTCTTCTCCCCATTTTATTGCTTTAAATCAAAGGTGTAGAGACCAGGAAAAGTAAAATGATTTGCCTATGGTCTCGTCTGAACGCAGCCTAGTCCTGAAAGCTGCAGGACTTGGTGTCTGAGTTTAATATTTAGGTGTGAAAACCTCAAGGTTTTCTTTTCCCTTTCAAATCACAACTTATTTTTTCTCAGGTGCCATTGCTTCTTCTTTAGAGAAATTTGACAAAGGCCCAGTGGTGAAGCAGCTCCCCATTCCATAGTGCCCTCCCTAATTCCTGTAATGGATTGAATTGTGTCCCCCCAAAATATGTGTCAACTTGGTTAGGCCATGTGTGGTTGTCCTTCATTTCGTGATTTTCCTGTGTGTTATAAATCATAATCTCTGCCTGTGGTTAAAAGGATTAGGGTGGGATGTAACACCATTGCTCAGGCCACACCCCTGACCCAGTGTAAAGGGATTTTCCCTAGGGTATAGCCTGCACCACCTTTTATTTCTCAAGAGATAAAAAGAAAGGGAAGCAAGCAGAGAGTTTGGGACCTCATACCGCCAAAAAAGTAGCAACGGGAGCAGAGTGAGTCCTTTGGACCCGAGGTTCCTTTGCTGAGTTGCTCCCAGACCAAGAGAAGATGGATGACAAGTACCTTTCTCCAGAGCCGACAGAGAGAGAAAGACTTCCTCTGGGCTGACACCCTGAATTTGAACTTCTAGCCTATTAGACTATAAGAAAATAAATTTCTCTTTGTTAACGCCATCCACTTGTGGTATTTCCGTTATAACAGCACAAGACAGTTCCAAAGGAGGCACAGTGCCTATTTTCCACCTCGAGATTGCACTTCAGACAGACCTAAAGGTAGGAGGGCTCAGAAAGAATATTTTGCCCCCAATATTTCATATAATTGTTGTAGCTCCTTCTCTTCAATTTTGACTACACATTAGCAGTAGGAAAAGTCACAAATCTTCACTGTATACATGTCTCTTCTTTTTTCTTAATTCAGATTTGTCTCCATTTTAGATGCTTAATATTCTTGGTTCCACTTTTTAAGGAAAAGGAGGCATCAAGGATAAAAAAAGGGGAGAGTTATGGGAACCCTGATTCCTTGGCTTCTATAACACCATTCTATCCCAGTCCCCATCCTACCTTTCTGACTACTTTCTTTTCCACTGTTATTAGATCTTCTTTCATGCTGTGAGTGTGAGCATTGTCCAGTAACCCTTCCCTGTTTCTCTCACTTCTACATATTCTCATTACATTATCTCACCCTCTAGTGACAACCAATAATGCCTAATTTGTATATCCGGTTTTATTTACTCTCTGAAGATCTAATTGGATACTGTCAATTGTCACCTCCACTTGGATGACACCATAAGTTGAAAGCCACACTCACTGCTTCCTACCCACTAAAACCTATTTTTGACTTCAATTATTTTTGAAAATGTTTTCATAATGCATCCAAATATTTATGGTATGAATTATAGAATTCCCATTGTGTTCTTCTTTATCTATTCCCCTTATATAATCCACAGTTCAGTTGTTCTGAAGTGATTCAAACCTGTACATGGCAGGATATGAACATGCTGTCTGTTTTGATAGGAACAAAAGGTTTGGTATTGTTTTTCATTGTTGTTTTATGGGAATAGGGTACAACTCTTTACTTTTGTCTCTTAAAATTATTGGAAGATTTTGCCTTCCATGCTTTAAGGATATATGAATTCACTTCCTGGTTTCATATAACTCTCTTTAAACTTAAATGGCCATCAATAAAGTGGCCACACATTCTAGTTTGACCAGCACAGTTCTATTTATGCTTTGTTCTAGTGGAATAATTACCTGTGTTGTCTTTCACTTTCAAGAATGTCCTAGGTAAGACTATAAATTTTATGCTTACTTTAGATAAAAAAAAAGATTTTTGAAAAGGAGAAGGTGAAGAGTGTTTTATGTGCTCTAGCAGACAGATGAGAACACACAGTGGAGTAAGAACCTGAGAGGACTGAGATGGAAAGCATAGCGAGAGAAGCGTTACAAGGTAGAATACTAGAATCTGGGAAGTATATCCCAGGGAAGTGATCACAAAAGGACAAGACCCATTACCTAGAAAGAGCTAAGTGAAAGAACCTAGCAGATGATAATAGCTAAGGGCATTGCTTGAGTTCCAGAAACCAGGTAGAAGTTGAAATATCATCAGCTTCCCATCAAGTGGGAGTCTCTCCTTCCCTGTACTTGAGGCAGAACCTCCCTGCAGGAAGCAGGGTAGATGCCAGCAGTGCATAAGCATTTCATTCTTTGATCGCACAGCAGGAATGATGTTGCCCATGGTGGGAGATGCAGTTCAGTCCCTTTGCTTAACCACATATCATACCTCCTGCAATGCCCAGGAAATCTAAAATCCCAAAAGGGATAGATCACTTTTACCCCTGTGGACAGGTGGTAGACAAAGCACCACACCTGTGTAGAAAGAAATCTAAACTGTAGAAGCTCTCAGACTAGTTCAAGTTTTATCCTTCTATTTGCCTTTCTCTCTGACTCTTCTGATCTGTCTGAACTCTCTCTGAAGCTATCTCCTTCCCTGTGTGTACTAGCTCCACTTCCCCCTGCCTCAAGGGCTTCCCTTCTGCATTCCTACCTTTCAATGGTGCATCATCATTTTTTTCCATTTTTACTAGATCAATTCTCTCAAAAAACACCCTTAATTTTTTTCCCCAGGTTCCCCTTAGTTATTATTCCATTCATCTATTACTCTTTATTTATAAGAAAACTTCTTATGGAGTCATATATCTTGAAATCTTCACATTCTTTCTTCTCTTAGCCCATTCCAATCATACGTGGTCAGTTGTCAGTCCTCATCAGATTTAACTCTCAGCAGCACTGGACACAGTTGACTTCCTTCTTCATTGAGCGCCATCCTCTATAAGCCTCTGAGCACTTCTCTGTCTGGGTTTTCATTGGCTCTGGCTATCTACTTAGCATTTCTACTGGGCACTCTACTAGGTAATTTATGCATAACAGATCTAAAATCAAACTCCTGATTTACTCTGCTTCCTTTTCCCCATTGTTCCCACCACTATAAATGCCATATCTACTTTACCTGTTGCTCAGGCCAAAGCCTTTGCAGTCTTTCTTTATTCCTATATTCTCTCATATCTGACTCACGTTTTACTAGCAAATGCTGCTGGCACCATATTTAAAATAAATTTACAACCCAACCACTTCTGAACAATTTCATTATTACCGTTTGGTCAATTCCATCATTCCTTCTTTTCTGGACTATTGCAATAGTGTTTTAACTGGAGCCCCAACCCAGCTTCTATCCTGGCTACTTCAATCTATTCCACTTGGCAGCCACCATTTATAAAAAGCACATCAGTCCATGACCTCTGTTAAAATCTCCCAAAGGTTTTTCATGTTACTCAAAATGGCAGGTGAAATCATTACCTGGCCTATCAGGCCTACCTGATTGTACCATTAGATAGCCCCCTGCTATTTCATATTTATTCCATCCACCTTAGCCTATTTGATGCTTCTCAGTCTGACTTCCACTTCTGTCTGAGAAACTTTGTTCATACTATTGTCTTGGACTAAAATATTCTTCCTCCCTATATTTGCATTTTCATTACAGTCTTTGCTTAAATGTTAGCTTGTTAAATAGCCTGTCTGTGACCATTCTATATAAAGTAGGCTCTCATTTTGATTAATCTCTATTACATTATCCTGATTAGTTTTCTTAATAAAGTCTATTTCTATAGACATATGTTTATTTTTTACTGTGTGTATACCTGCTGTGTCCCCACAATAGAATTTAAGAGGAGAAAACAGACTTTGTCTTTCTGTCTGTTTTAATCACTGCAGTAACCCTGGTGCCTATAACAGTGCCTGGCACTTTACGGATGCTCAATAAATATTTGTTGAATGAATTAACTCATTCATTTTGCATAATAGATGTCAGATTAATCTCCCAAATGCACACATTCTGCATCAACCAACTTCTGCTCAAAGTATTTCATCAGCTTTCCATTCATGCTGAATTAAGTCTAAAAATCTCTGTCTGGCATTTCAGATAGTGTGCATCAATGAAAAGGGAAGGGAATGAACAGTGTTTGCCAGTAACATACCAGATGTTTTATATACAAAACACTCATTTACAGGTGAGGAAGGTGAAGCTAAAAGGGACTATATAACTTGAAAAGATAATTAGTAGAGGAACCTGGAGCCAAACACAGAACAGTATCATGGAATAATAATGACAATGACTACAACAAAAACAACTGAAACCCATCTGGTCTTATATCGAGAGAAGTGATAAGCGAACCCCACTGGAAAGATGATGTGTGCAATGCTTTACACAATTTGAGACATTTTAAGAAGGTTAGTGTCAAAACAAAGAGTATTTTAACAAAGTATTGAGAAATCACACTACACTGAAATCAGTCAAAAGACTGAGGTCTGTTTATCTGTTCTAGAGAAGATTTATGAAGATAAGACAGCAACTCTCAAATATTTGATAGATCATCATATGTAAAAAAAACTAGGTATAGAGTTTTTTATTCAGCAGAGGACATAAATAACTTAAGTGACTGTAAACAGCAAAGAGGTGTTTTCAATTACTTTAAAAGAAATCTCTCTAAATACTGTTGCTGTTATTAGGTCCCATTGAGTCAGTCCCAACTCATAGTGACCCTATGTACAGCAGCAGGAAACACCGCCTGGTCCTGCACCACCCTCATAACCGTTGCCATGTTTGAGCCTGTTGTTGCAGCCGCTGTGTCAATCCATCTCATTGAGGGTCTTCCTTTCTTTTGCTGACCCTCTACTTTACCAAGCATGAAGTCCTTCTCCAGGGACTGGTCCATCCTGATAACATGTCCAAAGCATGTAAGATGAAGTCTCATCATTCTCACTTCTGAGGAGCTTTCTGATGGTACTTCTCCCAAGACAGACTTGTTCATTCTTCTGACGGTCCATGGTCTAGTCAGTATTCTTCTCCAACACCACAATTCAAAGGCTTCAATTCTTCGTCGGTCTTGCTTATTCATCATCTAGCTTTTGAAAATACCATGGCTTGAGTTATACACAACTTAGATCTCAAGGTGACATCTTTGCTTTTTAATTCTTTAAAGAGGTCTTTTGCAGCAGATCTGCCCAATGTAGTACGTCCTTTGGGTTCTTGACCGCTGTTTCCATGGACATTGACTGTGGATCTAAGTAATATGAAATCCTTGACAAATTTAATGCTTTCTCTACATATCATGATGTTGCTTATTGATCCAGTCGTGAGGATTTTTGTTCTCTTTAAATTGAGGTGTAATCCAAACCGAAGGCTATAGTCTTTGATCTTCATCAGTAAGTGTTTCAAGTTCTCCTCATTTTCAGCAACGAATGTTGAGTCATCTAAATATCACAGGTTGTTAATAGGTCTCCCCCAATTCTGATTCTGCCTTCTTCTTCATATAGTCCAGCTTCTTGAATTATTTACTCAACCTACAGATTGAATAAATGTGGTAAAGAATACAACCCTGTTGCATACCTTTCCTTATTTTAATCCATGCAATATCCGCTTGTGCTGTTCAAACAACTGCCTTTTGGTCTAAATACTAGAGTTGCAAAAACTAGATGGAAAATTTTCATACATTTACACGTTTTAAAACATCATTAGCATTGAGCCCTGGATGGAACACAAAATTTGACAAATCAATCTAACGGTATTACAAATGCATGATGTTACTAACTGAAAGGCTGAGAAAAAACAATGCTGATTTAAGTACCTTTGGAAACTAGTGAAATCTGTAAGATAAAAAGCAAAAGAAACTTAACATAAACACTGTACTCTATTTGGTAAGGTTGTTTACCACAGGAGTAGGGTTAACAATTCTGATACCACTCTATATGTGTCATGGATTGAATTGTGTCCCCCCCAAAATGTGTGTATTAACTTGGCCAGGCCATGATTCCCAGTATTCTGTGGTGGTTCTCCATTTTGTGAATGTAGTTTTATGTTAGAGAGGATAAGGGTGGGATTGTAACAACCTTACCAGGTCACACCCCTGATCCAATATAAAGGGAGTTTCCCTGGGGTGTGGCCTGCACCACCTTTTATCTTTCAAGAGATAAAAGGAAAGGGAAGTAAGCAGAGAGTTGGGAACCTCATACCGAGAAGAAAGCAGTGCCAGGAGCAGAACACATCCTTTGGACCAGGGTTCCTGTGCAAAGAAGCTCCTAGTCTGGTGGAAGATATTGATGAGAAGGCTGACAGAGAGAGAAAGCCTTCCCCTGGAGCTGACACCCAGAATTTGGATTTTTAGCCTACTTTTCTATGAAGAAATAAACTTCCTTTTGTTAAAACCATCTGCTTGTGGTATATCTGTTATAGTAGTACTAGATGACTAAGACGACGTGTACACTGGAATTGAACAATTGAGTATGGATGGTGACTTGTGGGAGCCAAATTTATCACTATTGTAATGAGAGGTTACAGATGTAGTAATGAAGTAATACAATTGGAGACATCAATATGGACTCATGTTTAGCTTAATATAGACACAAATGTTTACATACAAAAATATTTACAGATATGCATATGTACATGGGTTAGTACATACGTATGTCCTTGCTTTGTCACTTAAGAGAACCTAGAAGCAATGACACCCCAGTAGCAATGGGCACACATGGTTATCAAATATCAAATATCATTCTCCAGTAAAAGAAACAAAGGCTTCTGGGAGAAATGGCTGATTATAGGTCACTGTGGGTTGGAATTAACTCAATGGTAACTGGTTGTAGTTTTAGGCCTGAGTAAGGAAATATACGAGATAAGCCTGGACCATATTGTGGTGGCAGTGAGAAAAGTGCTAAAAAAAAAAGTTCACACACACAATGATGGTGATGTATCAAAGGGACACAAGAACCTTGCTTAAAGGTGGAAGAATTTGAGCAATAAATTAGTATAGGGTTATAAACCAAAACATAAAATCAGTATCTATGAGTCTATATTGATAAAATAAATGGTTGAATAAATAAACAGGGAAGAACAGACAAGTCTACTGGGCATAGAATGGATAAAAATCAGAATCCATCAATATGCTGTCTACAAGAGACACATCTTAGAAACAAAGACATAAATTTATTAAAAATCAAAGGATGGAAAAAAAAATAAGCAAAGCAAACAGCTACCAAAAAAGAGCAGGAGTAGCAATACTAATCTCAGATAAATTAGACCTTAAAACAAAAGCCACCATAAAGGACAAAGAAGGGCACTCTATCATGATTAAAGGGACGATCTATCACAAAGACATAACCATAATAAAGACCTACACATCCAATCACAGGGCTCCAAAATACATAAAACAAACACTAACAGCACTGAAAAGAGAAATTGACAGTCCCACAATAATAGTAAGAGACTTCAACACACCACTCTTGGTAAAAGACATAACATCTAGAATGAAACTCAGGAAAGATACAGAAGATCTAAAGACCACATCAGCCAACCTGAACTCATAGACATACATGGAACACTTCACCCAACGGCTACAGAGAACACATTATTCTCCAACGCACATGGAACATTCTCCAGAACAGACCACATCTTAGGCCGCAAAGCAATCCTCAACAAAATCCAAAACATTGAGATAATACAAAGTATCTTCTCTGATCACAACACATCAAAGTAGAAATTAACAACAGGAAGAGCAAGGAAAAAAAAATCAGTTACATGGAAACTGAATAACACCTTGCTTAAGAACCACTGGGTTTAGAAGAAATCAAAGATGGAATCGAAAAATTCCTAGAATCAAATAAGAATGAAAACACATCATACAAAAACCTTTGGGACACAGCAAAGGCAGGGCTCAGAGGTCAATTTACAGCAATGATGCACACATCAAAAAGAAGAAAAGGACAAAATCAAAACATTAGCTACACAACTCGAACAAACATAAAGAGAACAGAAAAGAGGTCCACAGCCACTGGAAGAAAGAAATAATAAAGATCAGACCTGAAATAGACAAAAGAAAAATAATAGAAAGAAACAACAAAACCAAAAGTTGGTTCTTTGAATGGCTCAACAAAATCAACAAACCACTAGCCAAACTGACAAAAGAAAAAACAGGATCGAATGTGAATAACCCAAAAAAGGAATGAAATGGGGGAAATTACAACATACCCAATTGAAATAAAAAGGACTACAACAGTATTCTGAAAAATTATACTCCAACAAATTTGAAAATGTAAAGGAAATGGATAAATTTCTAGAAACACAGTACTTACCCAAACCAACACAAAATGATGTTGAAAATCTGAACAGACCAATAACAAGAGATTGAAAAATTAAAAAAAAAAAAAAAAAACTCCGAACAAATAAAATCCTGGCCCAGATGGCTTCACTGTAGAATTCTACCAAACATCCAGAAAAGAGTTTACACTAGTACTACTCAAAATATTTCAGAGTACGGAAAAGGAAGGGATTCTTCTGAATTCATTCTATGAAGCCAGCATAACCCTGATACCGAAACCAGGAAAAACCAAAAAAAAAAAAAACACGTTGCTGTAGATTTCGACTCATAGCGACCCTATAGGACAGAGTAGAAATGTCCCATAGGGTTTCTAAGGAGCTCCTCATGGATTCGAGCTGCCAACCTTTTGGTTAGAAGCCGTAGCTCTTAACCACTATGCCACCAGGGTTTCCAAAACCAGGCAAAGACACCACAAAAAGAAAAGGAAAGAAAATTACAGATCAATATCTCTCACGAATATAGATGCAAAAACTCTCAACCAAATTCTAGACGATAGAATTCAAAATCAAAAAAATAATATACCACGACCAAGTAGGATTCATATCAGGTACACAAGGATGGCTCGACATTAGAAAACCAATCAACATAATCCACCACATAAATAAAAGAACCACAGGATCATCTCAATCAATGCAGAGAAGGCATTAGACTAAGTCCAATACCCATTCCTGTCAAAAAACTCTCAATAAAATCAGTATAGAAGGGAAATTCTGCAACATAATAAAGGGCATCTATACAAAACCAACAGCCAACATCATTCTTAATGGAGAAGGGCTGAAAACATTCCCTTTGAGAACAGGAACAAGACAAGGGTGCCCTTTATCACCATTCCTATTTAACATTGTACTGAGAGTCCTAGCTAGAATAACAAGGCAAGAAAAAGAAACAAAGGGCATCCAAACTGGTAATGATGAAGTCCCTATTTGCAGATGATATGATACCATACATAGAAAACCCAAAAGACTCCACAAGAAAGCTATTGGAACTAATAGAAAGATTCAGGAGACTAGCATGATACAGGATAAACATACAAAAATATGTTGGATTCCTAAACACCAATAAAGAGAACGATGAAAAGAAATCAGGAAAACAATATCATTTATAATGGCTCCTAAAAAAATAAAATACTTAGGAATAAATCTAATCAGGGATGTAAAAGGCCTATGCAAAGAAAACTACAAAACACTACTGCAAGAAACCAAAAGAGCTCTACGTAAATGGAAAAACATACCATGCTCATGGATAGGTAGACTCAACATTGTGAAAATGACAATTCTATCCAAAGCGATCTACAAATACAATGCAATCCCGATCCAGATACCAAGAACATTCTTTAAAGACATGGAGAAACTAATCATTAAATCTATATGGAAAGGGAAGAAGCCCCAGATAAGTAAAGCACTATTGAAGAAGAGTAAAGTAGGAGGACTTGCACTACCTGACCTCAGAACCTATTATATTACTATGGTAGTCAAAACAGCCTGGTACTGCTACAAACAATAGATACATTGACCAGTTGAACAAAATTGAGAACCCAGATGTAAATCCATCCACCTGTGGTCACCTGGTTTTCAACAAGGGCCTCTTTAAGACAGTCTCTTTAACAAATGGTGCTGGCAAAACTGGATGTCCATCTACAAAAAAAAAAGAAACAGGACCTAACCTTACACCATAGACAAAAGCTAATACAAAATGGATCAAAGACCTAAATATAAAGCCAAAACTTAAAAAGATGATAGAAGAAAAACTAGGATCAACACTAGAGGCCCTAACAGGATACAAACCATAACTAACAACACACAAACTACAGAAGATAAACTAGATAACTGGGGTCTTCTAAAATTAAACACTTATGCTCATCAAAAGACTTCACCAAAAGCATAAAAAGAGAACCTACAGACTGGGAAGGAAATTTTGGCTATTACAAATCCAAGAAAGGTCTAATCTCTATCTATAGGAAAATCCAACACCTCTACAACAAAAAGACAAATTATCAAATTAAAAAATGGGCAAAGGAAATGAACAGACACTTCACCAAAGAAGGCATTCAAGCGGCTATCAGTCATAGATGAAATGCTTGAAATCACTATCCATTAGAGAAATGCAAATCAAAACCACAATGAGATATCATCTCACCCCAGCATTACTAAAAAAAAACTGGCATGAATCAAAAAAACAGGAATAACAAATGTTGGAGAGGCTTCGGGGAGATTGGAATTCTTATGCACTGCTGATCTGAATGCAAAATGACACAACCATTTTGGAAAATGATATGGTGCTTCCTTAAAAACCCAAAAAACATGTTGCCATCAAGTTGATTCCAACTCATAGAGACCCTACAGGACAGAGTAGAACTGCCCCATAGGGTTTCCAAGGTGTGCCTAGTGGATTCGAACTGCCGATCTTTTAGTTAGCAGCCATAGCTCTTAACCACGATGCCACCAGGGTTTCCAATGCTTCCTTGGAAAGCTAGAAATAGAAATATCATATGATCCAGCATTCCCACTCCTAGGAATGTATCCTAGAGAAATAAGAGTCATCACACAAATAGACATATACACGCCCGTGTTCCTTGAAGCATTGTTCACAATAGCAACAAGATGGAAACAACCTAGATGCTCAACAATAGATGAATGGATAAATAAACTGTGGTACATACACACTATGAAGTACTACACAATGATAAAGAACAATGATGAACCTGTGAAGCATCTCACAACATGGATAAATCTGGACGGCATCTGAGTAAAGTAAGTCAATCACAAAAGGACAAATATTGTATGAGGCCACTACTATGGAAATTCATGAAAAGGTTTACACACAAAAAGAAATAATCTTTGATGTTTATGAGGGAGGGGAGGGGTGCAGATGGAAAAACACTAAATAGACAATAGATAAGTGGTAACTCTGGGGAAGGGTAAGGCAGTACACAACACTGGGGAAGCCAGCACAACTTGTACAAGGCAAGGTCACGGAAGCTCCATGGACACATCCAAGCTCCCTGAGGGACCAAACTGCTGGGCGAGGGCTGTGGGGACCATGGTCTTGGGGAACATCTAGCTCAATTGGCATAACATAATTTATAAAGAAAATGTTCTACATTCTGCTTTGGTGAATAGCCTCCGGAGTCTCAAAAGCCTGAGATACTCCACTGGTGTCACCCCTTCAAGAGCAAGGAGAATGAAGTAAACTAAAGACACAAGGGAAAGATTAGTTCTAAGGACTAGTGGACCACAACTACCATGGCCTCCACCAGACTGTGTTCAGTACAACTAGATAGTGCCCAGCTAACACCACTGATTGCTCTGACCATCAAAATAGAGAGTGCTGGACAGAGTGGGAGAATAACATAGAATAAAATTCTAACATACAAAAAAAGACCATACTTACTGGTCTGACAGAGACTGGAGAAACCCCAATAGTATGGCTCCCGGACACACTTTAAGCTCAGTAATGAAGTCACTCTTGAGGTTCACTCTTTAGCTAAAGATTAGACAGACCCATAAAACAAAATGAGACTAAAGGGGCACACCAGCCCAGGCGCAAGGATGAGAAGGCAGGAGGGGACAGGAAAGCTGGTAATAGAGAGCCCAAGATCGAGAAGGGAGAGCACTGACATGTCGTGGAGTTGTTAACCAATGTCTTAAAACAATATGTGTACTAACTGTTTAATGAGAAGCTAATTTGTAAACCTTCTTCTAAAGTACAATTAAAAAAAGAATTAATAATAATAATAATGTAGATATTCTGCCTTCATGGAGGTAGAGTTGAGGCCGCTCCTTAAATGTGGGCTGTGAATAATGACTTCTTTCCTGACACTGTAGTGTGGAAGTGGGAGGAGGGTAACTTGACAATCAAATAACCTGACAAACACTACCTCAGCCAGGTTATCAAAGTTAACGTCCACAATGATAAGTCATGCTGATACACTTGATATGATGTGATGAAAATGACATTTTCCTCTGAGGTCCTCCTTCCAGATATCCCTAACCTTAGTCTAATCATGAGAGAGCTTTGTCTGAGAAAATAATTGGACAAATCCCAATTGAAGGACGTTCTATAAAATGACCTGACCTATACTCTTTAAAACCGTCAAAGTTGTAAAACAAGAAAATTCTAAGAAATCATCACTGTCTGGAGGAACCTAGGGAACCATGACAATGAAGGAGGAAAATGGTATCACAGAGCTGAAAAAGGACATCAGGTGAAAACTAAGAACATCTGAAAAAAGCATTGCTGTTGTCGGTTGCTGTTGACTCGATTCTGACGCTTGGTAACCCCATGTGTGCAGAGTACAACTGCTCCAAAGTGTTTTCAAGGCTGTGACCTTTCTGAAGCAGATTGCCTGGCCTGTCTCCTGAGGCAGCTCCAGTGGGTTCAATTCGTCCACCTTTCAGCTCGTACTCAAATACTTAACCATTTGTGGCATTCAGGGATTCCTTGATTAAAGTATGAAAAAAAACCAACTGGTTGCCGTCAAGTCAATTCTGACTCATGGACTAATAATAATTCGTCTATATCGGTTCGATCATTTTAACAAATATACCATACTACTGTAAGATGTCGTTGTTGTTGTTAGGTGCCGTCCAGTCAGTTCTGACTCATAGTGACCCTATACGCAACAGAACGAAACACTGCCCGGTCCTGTGCCATCCTCACAATCGTTGTTATGCTTGAGCCCATTGTTGCAGCCACTGTGTCAATCCACCTCGTTGAGGGTCTTCCTCTTTTCTGCTGACCCTGTACTTTGCCAAACATGATGTCCTTCTCCAGAGACTGATCCCTCCTGGCAACATGTCCAAAGTATGTAAGATGCAGTCTCACCATCCTTGCTTCTAAGGAGCATTCTGGTTGTACTTCTTCCAAGACAGATTTGTTTGTTCTTCTGGCAGTCCATGGTACATTCAATATTCTTCGCCAACACCACAATTCAAAGGCGTCAACTCTTTTTCGGTCTTCCTTATTCATTGTCCAGCTTTCACATGCAAATGATGTGATTGAAAATACCATGGCTTGGGTCAGGCGCACCTTAGTCTTCAAGGTGACATCTTTGGTCTTCGACACTTTAAAGAGGTCCTTTGCGGCAGATTTACCCAATGCAATGCGTCTTTTGATTTCTTGACTGCTGCTTCCATGGCTGTTGACTGTGGATCCAAGTAAAATGAAATCCTTCACAACTTCAGTCTTTTCTCTGCTTATCATGATGTTGCTCATTGGTCCAGTTGTGAGGATTTCTGTTTTCTTTATGTTGAGGTGTAATCCATACTGCAGGCTGTGGTCTTTGATCTTCATTAGTAAGTGCTTCAAGTCCTCTTCACTTTCAGCAAGCAAGGTTGTGTCATCTGCATTATGCAGGTTGGTAATGAGTCTTCCTCCAATCCTGATGCCCCGTTCTTCTTCATTTAGTCCAGCTTCTCAGATTATTTGCTCAGCATACAGGTTGAATAGGTATGGTGAAAGAATACAACCCTGATGCACACTTTTCCTGACTTTAAGCCAATCAGTATCTCCTTGTTCTGTCAGAACAACTGCCTCTTGATCTGTGTAAAGGTTCCTCATGAGCACAATTAAGTGTTCCGGAATTCCCATTCTTCGCAACATTATCCATAATTTGTTATGATCCACACAGTCAAATGCCTTTGCATAGTCAATAAAACACAGGTAAACATCTTTCTGGTATTCTCTGCTTTCAGCCAGGATCCATCTGACATCAGCAATGATATCCCTGGTCCCACGTCCTCTTCTGAAACCGGCCTGAATTTCTGGCACTTCCATGTCGATATACTGCTGCAGCCATTTTTGAATGATCTTCAGCAAAATTTTGCTTGCGTGTGATATTAATGATATTGTTCTATAATTCCCACATTCGGTTGGATCACCTTTCTTGGGAATAGGCATAAATATGGATCTCTTCCAGTGAGTTGGCCAGGAAGCTATCTTCCATATTTCTTGGCATAGACAAGTGAGCACCTCCAGCACTGCATCCATTTGTTGAAACATCTTAATTGATATTGCATCAATTCCTGGAGCCTTGTTTTTCGCCAATGCCTTCAGAGCAGCTTGGACTTCTTCCTTCAGTACCATTGGTTCCTGATCGTATGCTACCTCTTGAAATGGGTGAACATCGACTAATTCCTTTTGTTATAATGACTCTGTGTATTCCATCTTTTTTTGATGCTTCCTGCATCATTTAATATTTTCCCCATAGAATCCTTCACTATTGCAACTCAAGGCAAGATACCATACTTATATTAGGGGAAACTAGGTATGGAGTATATGAGAACTCTTTGTAATTTTTCCATAAATCTAAAACTATTCCAAAATAAAAATTTATTAAAAAAAGTAATGAGCTGTAATGACCAAGGAGAACTCTGATACTAGAAATGTTCATGTAAAGGGAATGTTTATTTAGGATCTATGGTTAAATTGGAGCCTGGGTGGTGCAGTGGTTAGGCGTTATGGCTGCTAATTCAAGGCTGGTACCTTGAATCCATCAGCCACTCCTTGGAAACCCAATAGGGCACTTCTACTCCATCCTATAGGGTCACTATGAGTTGGAATTGACTCAGTGGCAATGGGTTTGGTTTTTTTTTTTTTTTTACGGTTAAATCAGAACTCTAAGGACCTGTGGAACTCCAAGTAACTGAGTCTATCACTGCTGTATGACTAATCTTATACTGTCATCTGCTAGAAGGCAGAATGCCATGATTGTAAAAGTGCCCATGCTCTGGGTCAGAATGAATACATTTGAATACTGCTAGGACCTTGTTAGCCCTTTCAGATTCTTTAAATGCCCTAAGTCTCAGCTGCCTCATCCAGACAATGGGTATAATTTCAATATCTGTGTAAATGGCTGTAACTGCTAGGTTATTGTCTCTCCCCTGTTTACATATCTTTCTATCTTCCAGTTATGCCGTGTTACTATTTACATATATACGTACTCTTTATAATTGCTTTCCTATCTCTCAATCTAACTCCAACATGCTTTTTCAACAATATCAGCATTTCTTTCCTTTATTTGCCTATTACTTCATTCTTGCTGAACTTTTATTTTTTACTACTTACTCTATACTTTCTTGTCTCCGTTTATCCTTTTCCTAGTATACGAGCATCATTCTGTTAATTGCATCTCCAGGCAATATCCAGACCAGATGTTTCAATACCCCAGAACCCAGTGTCGTTGAGTTGATTCCGACTCATAGCGACCCTATAGAGTAGAACTGCTCCATAGAGTTTCCAAGGACCCAGTTCAAATGCCACGTCATTAATAAATCATTCCCTGTTATTTCCAACTCGAACAGACCAATCCCTCCCCCAGAATGAGTTAGTACTTTGATCTCACATCTCTTAGTATTTACCACAATATGCTTCCATTAGAGTAATATACATTCTTCATCTGAACCAGAAGATGATAGACAATAAGGCATAGTCTCTTCATTTTTTTAAGTGCATGGCTTTTATAACAGGGCAAACCACAGATTCTGGCTCCATGATAAATACTCAGTAAATGTGAGTTGATAAAGGTAGCTATAGTTAAAGTACTTTAGTTTTCATGGCATCAATATTTCTGCAAATACCATTTGAACTCTTGAACTGATAGATACTTAAAATGCAATCACTGCCAATTTGGCTCTAAACCTCAATGCTACAAGATCAAGACTCACAAGCAGCATATGCCTACCAATGATTAGCTGCCAAATTCAAGCCAAAATCACAGCAGGGAGAGAGCAAGAGAGGCCCCTTGGAAAATATAATTTGTTTTTGTAGCTTTTTGTTTGTTTGTTTATTACCACTGGTTGGGTCATCATCAACTGGTGCCAAATATGAGACAGTTCTTACAGGAATCCACCAAGCAAAAAATCTATGTATTTTAATATCTTCCTTCCAGCTCTGAGGTAGCAGACATTGATCTGTAGCCACATCAGTTCACAAACTCAGTGCCAGATATTTCACTGGCCTTTCCTCGCTGCTTGTTTCTATCATATCCCTTTTGGAAATGGGGACAAAATGGAAGCTCCGCATTACTGGAAGTTTTCAAATTGTTAGTTTCAGTGAAAAACACATTCATATTGCTTGATGATATTAGCTTCTGAGACAACACGTCCTCACATATCTGAAAATAAATCCTCAAATTGTTTCCACTGCCAACTGGACTTATGAAGAGTGGAAAGTGTTTCCTATTCAGGTATCTTAAGTTGATCTTTATGGAAATATCCTCTGTCACAAAGAGTACGGTGAGAATTCTACCATCGTAGGGTGTAGATAAGTTGTTTTAATAATATATATTTTTACTATCTGCCACTCACAGATGATCTGGACTGCCTTTGCTAAATAACACTGAGAAAGAAATCTTACCCTTAACAAAAACCATCTCACCAAAAATCTCATAGGCTCTTACACATAGCAAATGACAAAATATCTTAAATGTCCCTACTGAACTATTTTTAGGAAACAATCTGAGACATAGCTGTCAACACTTAGCTAAGGTATATGACATACATGTCAAATAAAAGAAATAAAATATGGATAGTGGATTATATACTTTCATTAAAAACACAATACACTGTAAAATTTTGTATATCCTTCTGGTGGGATCATGCTTATTCTAACAGCAGATAATGTGATTCAGCATATTCATAATGAAAGGGAAAATATTTATGTAATATATGACTATAAACAGCATTCTTATTTTCATACTCAAGTCTATATTAATGATATAAGTTTTTATATTTATATTTAACTTTTTGTTATATTTCCTATTAAGATCTTCTTCTAACTCATATTCACGTGCAAAGTCACATCTCCCTTAAAGACTTTTTCACTTATGTCAGTGATTTTGGGTCTCATTCTATCAAATCTATTCGTTTCAATGATGAGGAAACAATCCTTGGAAATAAACTTACCTGTTCAAGGTCAAACACCTATGGATTCACAGAACTAGGATCTGATTCTTTTAACAAGAGATGGTGAAAATAGAAAATGAGTGGCTAAATAACAACAATGAGGATTAAAATAATCTCACGCTAAAGTCCACACACCACACGGCTTTATTTTTGATGTAATAACTTTAGAATCAATTTCAAATGGAATTTCAGACATTTTGGTCATTTTGTTTCTGAGCCTTCAGAAGGTTGGACAAAACAGGTTAATATTTTAGAGCATGAGCGATGGAGAAGGTAGACCACTGAGAGCAATAAGAAATGGGTATGATAACATAGGAAACCAAATATTATTTGGAAAAAAAAAAAAAACAGGCAAAAGTATTTTAAAAAATCCATTATTCTGGGGTTATTTGATATGAGGCCAATCACCCTGGGCTTTTAAATAGCTCCTGAAGGCATCTGCACATGCAGCTTAGACAGTAATTATTGACCAAGAAGAAACTGCGTCTAGTGCACTCTTGTATAGAATGAAGAGTGGTGTATGAAAGAAATTAGAAAGATTTCTACACATGATAGTAAAAGAAAATAAATTTCCTTATAAGCATAACTTCCACTTATTCAAAAACTGTATTTCTTTGGATCCTCTCATTTCCTGACAATGCTAAACAAATAAGCTAACAATCTATTACATGTACACCTTTTTAACTTAAAGAAATGAATAACAGAAACTGATTAACAGAATAAGGTAAAACAAAACCAAATGTTGGACCATGGTTGAATGCAGAACTCCTGGCAACCTTTGCTCACAGTTCACAGAGTGTGTATGCGTGTGTGTGTGAGAGAGAGAGAGAGAGAGAAGAATTAGGAAGGTATAGGAATTTTAATCCCTGATTTATTTCATCAACTTGATGTATCTACTAGTTTGGTGTCAAGCACTGGCCTATTTCATAAGGAGAAGAAGGAGATCTGACCTGATTCAATTTTGCAAATGGGATAAGGAAGGTTTAGCTGGGTAGACACATGTGATACATATTCCATTATACCTTTCTGTTTCCTCTGGGACTTCACTGAATCTCGCAAGACTTTCCAGAAAGCAACCCCTTACTTCTTTTTCTAATTACAACCACTTCGTAAGTAGACCAAGAGGCAGTTGTTTGAACAGAACAATGGGATACTGAGTAGTTTAAAGTCAGGGTTGCATCCTGTCTCCATACTTATTCAATCTGTATGCTGAGCAAATAATCTGAGAAACTGGACTATATAAAGAAGAACGGGGCATCAGAATTGGAGGAAGACTCATTAACAACCTGCGTAATGCAGATAACACAACCTGGTTTGCTGAAAGTGAAAAGTACTTGAAGCCCTTATTGATGAAAATCGAAGACCACAGCCTTCAGTATGGATAATACCTCAACATAAAGAAAACTAAAATCCTCACAACTGGACAGTAAGCAACATCATGATAAATGGAGAAAAGATTGAAGTTGTCAAGGTTTTCATTTTACTTGGAGCCACAATCAACACCCATGGCAGCAGCAGTCAAGAAACCAGACAATGCATTGCACTGAGCAAATCTGCTATAAGAGATCATTTTAAAGTGTTAAAAAGCAAAGATGTCACTTTGAGGACTAAGGTGCTCCTGATTCAAGCCATGGTGTTTTCAGTTGCTTCATAAGTGTGTGAAATCTGGACAATAAGTAAGGAAGACCAAAGAAGAATTGACATCTTTGAATTACGGTGTTGGTGAGGAATATTGAATATGCCGTGGACTACCAGAAGAACGAACAAAACTGTCTGGGAAGAAGTACAGCCAGAATGCTCCTTAGAAGCAAGGATGGCAAGTCTTCATCTCACATACTTTGAATGTGTTTTCAGGAGAGACCAGTCCCTGGAGAAGGACATCATACTTGGTAAAATAGACAGTCAGTGAAAAAGAGGAAGACCCTCAACAAGATGGACTAACACAGTGGCTGCAACAATGGGATCAAACAGCAATGGTTTTGTAGATGGTACAGGACAGAGCGGTGTTTTGTTCTGTTGTACATAAGACTGTTACGAGTCAGAACCAACTCGACAGCACCTAAAAACAACAACAGATAATAGGCATGTGTTAACTCTGGGTAATGGGAAAGGCAATACACAACATGGGGGAAGTCAGTACAACATGACCAAGGTGAAGCAAGACACAGGGAGTTAGGCAAAAGTTAAAGGCATCTATGATAAATACTGGAGCCCTGGTGGAGCAGAGGTTAAGACTTCTAACCAAAAGGTCTGCTGTTCGAATCTACCAGCTGCTCCTTGGAAACCCTATGGGGCAGTTCTACTCTATCCTATAGGGTCGCTGTGTGTCAGAATCAACTTGACTGCAAAGCATTTTGGTGTGTATGGAAAATACTACAATATACACAATCTTGAAACAATAGTAATAACAAACAATAATTTACAAGTGAATACATAGGTAGATATACACCCACGTGCAGATAGAAATTAGGTTATGGATATTTCTACATACATATTTTTGTATGCTGCATGTTTACCCATATACACAATAGAGTACACAAGGGGCACAGCCATAGAAGCTTCTTAGATAAAACCAAACACTTCATGGGACTTAGTTATTGGGCTTTAGGGCTGAGGACCATAGTCTAGGGGAACATCTAAGTTAATTGTTATAACATAATTCATAAAGACAATGGTCTGTATCCTACTTTGGTGAGTAGTGTCTAGAGTTTTAAAAGCTTGCAAGAGTCCATCTAAGATACAATTACTGGCCTCTTCCCATCTGGAGCAAAGACGAGTGAAGGAAACCAAAGACACAAGGAAGCAATTAGTCCAAAGGACTAATGCCCACATGAACCACAGCTTCTACAAGCCTGAGACCAGAAGAACTAGGTGGTGTCCAGCTACCACTACTGACTCCTCTGACCAGGATCACAATATGAGGTCCTGGTTAGAGCGGGAGAAAGATGTAGAACAAAATTCAAATTTGTATAAAAGACTAGACTTACTGGTCTGAGAGAGACTGGAGGAAACCCTGTGACTATGGTCATTCTCATTAGACACCCTTTTAACTTGGAACTGAAGCCACTCCCAGAGATCATTTTTCATCCAAATAATGGACAAGACTATAAAACAAGCAATAACAGCTGTGAGGGAAGTTCTTCCTAGACCAATCAACTATACGAGACCAAAAGGGCAACATCTGCCCAAAAGCAAAGATGAGAAGGCACGAAGGGGCAGGAAAACTGGATGAATGAAAACAAGGAACTCAGGGTGTAAATGGGGAGAGTGCTGACATATTGCAGGAGTTGAAACCAATGTCACGGGACAACCAGTGTGTAAATTGTTGAATGGGAAACTAATATGTTCTGTAAATTTTCACCTAAAGCATAATAAAATGTTCAAAGAAGAGTCTGACTTGAGAATTATGCTCTTTTAAGAACTACCTATACGAGACTGATAGACTCATAGGGTTGCTATGAGTCAGAATCGACTCGATGGCACTGGGTTTATACGAGACTGAACTGATAATAGCAAGCAGAAAGATTAGATAGGAAGCTTAGGGGGCAATGAGCGAGTTTATGATACTGGTGAGGAAAACTCGGAAAAGGAGGGTGAGAATGGTTACACAACTCGAAGAATGTAATCAACGTCACTAAATTATACATGTAGAAATGGTTGGAGTATAATTTGCTGTGTATATTCACAGCAACAAAATAAAATTAAAAAGAAAAACAGAATTTATAAAGAGCAAAATTATGCCTATTTAAACTTTCAAAAACCTGGCATTAATTTTTTCCAGGTAAAATTACATAGTAAATTTTAAGTAATCAAAATGCTGGCATATATGGAAATATGTGAGACAAAGAAATGAATCATTGGAATGCTTGATATTCTACACAGAAATGATATCATTGATAATTGCATAACTGTGTCTTAACCATGTTTAACTTTACTTTTACTTAGTAATTTAATTGCGTATAGATTTTGTCCTTTCCTGGTTTAAAAAAATTGAAATAAAAAATTTAAAGCCGTTTCTTTCTAGAGAGATTCATTTATCTCTACAGGCTCCTTCATTGATATTGTAATAATATCCACCCTCCCCAAAGTTCATATAAGTATTTGGGTGTGGCCCCCGTCTGTCTGGGGCCAGAAGAAATAAAAACAAAATGTAATTAGATTGTATAAGTTCTGATGTACTTTACCAGTTGCATCGGAGAATGGACAGAAGTCTAGATGCAGCCCTTGACATTCTGATTCTGATAATTAGCGAATCGTAGAGGCAGAGACACAAAGGTGACTGGTGTGAATCTGCTTGCCAAAACTCAGGTTCAAGAAATGTCGCGTTTCTTTACTTTCCTAAATCAACTAATCTTCGCTTTTTCAGCACAGGTGGCAAATTAAGCATCAGTAATCAATTTTTTTTTAATCAATTAGGTTTTTCGTTTTTGTTTTTTTAACTACCTCTCAGTTTGATCATAAAATAAGTCCAGCCTTTAGGTGGTTCCAAGAAAACAAAGAGGGAATAACCATCCTTGATATCACTCCCTTTTGCCACTCAATACGTTAAGTGCTGGGTACTTCCTGTTCAACTAGGTTCTGCTGCCTCAAATACAGTGTAAGGATGCCTATCACAATAGTTCTGGCCACTGATAGAGTTGTTCATAAATGAGCAATCTCTAATTTCTGGAGTTGGATGTACGATCTTTGAGGATTTACCACATTCAGATTTCATCAGAAGCCCTACCTCACCCCAACGCAGGCTCCGATTCACGCAGGTGCGACCTGCGTGGTGGCACAGGACCCTGTGCTCGGGAGAACCCCACATTTGGAGTTCAATGCTCTGTGGCTGCAGTCTTGAAATTCTTAATTATTTTATCCTTGAATTTGTGTTTTGCAAATGAAATTTGATAGGAAAATGGAACATGCCTAGGGGCCTGTATCCTCATCTCACATGTGGTTCCACCTTGGACTGCATTCTGCACTGCAGGGCAAGTACACACCCCCACCCTCTGGAAAGCTTTCCAACTTTCCCTTCCTGCCTGGCCACTGAGAGCTGCCACCCTCCCCCAGCTCCAGCAGGGTCTGAGCACCAACACAAGGATGTAGGTTGGATAAGTGCCCCACAACATCTTGGTGAGATGCATGGTGAGGCCCATCCCAGCTGCCATTGGCAACCCCATGGCATGTTTGGCAGGTGACCCTCAGGTTGAGCTTCTAGGCCACCAGCCACATTGAGCATGAGGGATGCCCTCCACTGAAGGTCACCCATCTCTGTAGGTTGTGCAGTGGTCCTATAGTTAGGATCCATTGTCTCTTCTGCTCTAGGTCTTAGCTTTATTCTGCCCTCCTACCTCCCATAGTCCTCATGTGTTCTTATTCATTATTTTTCTGTGTTCAGATATGAATTAATTCATTATAAATTTTGAATAATAAATAAGTATAATAACTAATTAATAAGTTCAATTAGTTATTTAAGAAAATCTAACACATCAGTGCCTATTATGTACCAGAATGAGCTAGGTACTGAGAGGCAATGATTTATAAATGTGGTCCCTATATCAAAGGGTTCAGAGGCTAGTAACAGAGCCAACAGGGTCAATAAGTCTCAGCAACATGATGTTTGCCTTAATGGTGTTTATGAACATTTCTTCCCTACTGAATCTCTTCACATGGGATTAATAAGAGTTTTCCAGTTCAATAGATGAGGACAGACTGTTCAGTCAAGAAGAATAACACGTACAATGCAAGAACAAGGAAACATAGTAGTAGGTCTCTTCAGAAGCTATTCTTCAGTCACAAGCCATGTCATTTCTTGGAACACTACTTACCAATGGCGTCTCTTAGTTCTGAATTCCTTATATTCTTCTGATTGTTATATTAGTGTTTATTGTTAATTGGTGTTCTTGTGTATTTATTTGTTATGTTTATTGTAATTACTTGATTTTGCTGTCTCTCCCATTTAAGAATAGTGGATAAGATTTTGGTCAGAGCACGTTAAGCAGTCTTTCAGTGGTAGTGATGGCAAAGCCTCCTTCCAGAAACCACTGTGTCCCTTTCTAGTCCACTCCTTGCTCCAGAGCTAAGCACTGTCTTAGGCTGGGTTTTCCAACAGCATGTAGAAGTTATTGAACAATATCATTAATATCACATGGAAGTAAAATTTTGCTGAAGATAATTCAAAATCAGTTGCAGCAGTACGTCTACAGGGAAGTGCCAGAAATTCAAATCAAATTCAGAAGAGGATGTAGAGCAAGGGATACCATTGCTGATGTCAGATGGATCCTGGCTGAAAGCAGAGAATACCAGAAAGATGTTTACTTGTGTTTTATTCGATTGTATGGATCATAACTTCTGGATAACATTGCAAAGAATGGGAATTCCAGAACACTTAATTGTGCACATGAGGAATCTGTACATAGGCCAAGGGGCAGTCATTCGAACAAAACAAGGGGATACTGTGTGTTTTAAAATCAGGAAAGGTGTGTGTCAGGGTTGCATCCTTTCAAAATACTTTTTCAACCTGTATGCTGCTCAAATAATCGAAGAAGCTTGACTCTCTGAAGAAGAATATGGTATCAGGATTAGAGGAAGACTCATTAACAACCTGTGATATGCAGATGACACAGCCTTGTTTGCTGGAAGTGAAAAGGACTTGAAGTACTTGTTGATGAAGATCAAAGACCACAGCCTTCAGCATGGATTACAAGTCAACACAAAGAAAACAAAAATCCTCACAACTGGGCCAATAAGCAATATTATGATAAACAGAGAAAATATTGAAGTTATCAAGAATTTCATTATACTTGTTGGAGCCAAAATCAATGCCCATGGCAACAAGAGTCAAGAAAGCAAAGGATGCGTTGCATTGAGCTAATTTTCTGAAAAGACCTCTTTAAAGTGTTAAAAATTGAAGATGTCACTGTGAGGACTAAGGGAACCTAACCCAAGCCATGGTATTTTTACTCACCTTGTATACATGCAAAAGCTGGACAGTAAACAAGGAAGACTGAAGAAGAATTTATACTTTTGAATTATGGTGTTGGTGAAGAATATTGACTATACCATAGACTGCCAGAAAAAGGAACAAATCTGTATTGATAGACGTACAGTCAAAATGCTCCTTAGAAGTGAGCATGGTGAGACTTCGTCTCATGTATTTTGAACATGTTATCAGGAAAGATCAGTGCCTGGAGTAGGACATCACGTTTGATAAGGTAAAGGGTCAGAGCAAAAGAGGAAGACACTCAGTGAGATGAACTGACACGGTGGTTGCAACAATGAGCTCAAACACAGCAATGATTGTGATGATGGCTCAGAACTGGGCAGTGTTTTTTGTTCTGTTGTACATAGTTACAACGAGCTGGAACAAACTGGATGGTATCTAACAGCAACAAGGAGATAACTAATACAAACACTATTCTGATTCCTGTCACCACTGATTAGTTTTGCCTTCCTTGGATGTTTACTAATGGAATCAAGCAGTATTCATTCTCCTGTGTCTTTTTTCTTTTGCTCAGTATATTTTCTGTGATATTCATCCATGTTCTGTCACATAGAAGTAGTGTTTTGTCCATTGTATAAATATGCCTCAATTATTTATCCATCCTCCTATCAATGAAATTCTTGGGTGGTTGTATCTAGTATTGGTTATATGGGGGGAAAAAAAAAAACTTTCAACAGCATTCTCTTAAATAGCTTTTGGTGGACCTTTACATTCATTTCTCCTGGGTTTGAGATCAGGACTGAAATAACTGGATCATAGGGTAGGGCACTGATTCTCAAATTTCTTGGTCTCAGGAATACTTGACATCCTTATAGATTATTGATGCCCCCAAAGAATTTTTGTTTACAGAGGTTATGCCTACCTATGTTTACTGTATTAAAAATTAAACAAAAATATTAACTATTTGTTACTTTAAAACAGCAATAATAAACCAATTATATTTATATATTATCATATATTATACTGTTATATGTTATACACTATATATTACATGGAGCCCTGGTGGTACAGTGGTTAAGAGCTCAGCTGCTAACCAAATGGCAAGCAGTTCAAATCCATCAGTTGCTCCTTGGAAATCCTATGGGGCAGTTCTGCTCTGCCCTTAGGGTCATTATGAGTCGGAATCAACTCAACAGCAACAAGTTTGTTTGTTTATATATATAACATCATAATATTATGATATGGGTGGTCTTAACCGTATCTATGTTCTACCTCTGGACAGAGGTAACAAAAATGCAAATACAAATAAATAAATAGAAAAATGTGGGAAGGAGCGATTCAGGCTCAGGGTTTTCTAACATGAATAAATTCAAGTATGCTCATAACTAAAAGAAATAATCATATTTTAAGAAGCTTTAAAAGTAGAAGAGCTGCTGAAAAACTCATTAAAGGAAAGATAAAATATTCATTCCATGGGTTCCAAGAACCCATCTTTTACCATTTATCAGATTTTTTTTTGTGTTGGTAGTAAAGAATATGGTAAAAGTGTAGCAATTGTCAAGATAGTTTTAAGTTTTCCGCCAGCCTTCTTTTTGCTCTGTGCTGCAAACATCAAAGGTTATAGTTTGAGAATGTAGACATTTTTCTTTTTGATCTCTTTTGCCGAGATGTTTGATTTTCCTAAGTCATAAAGGTTAAGTTTCTATTGTGCATCTATAAAACTAAAAATAATAAAAGCACTACCAATAATAAGTATTATTAAACATAGTCTGGCTATGAATATATGACAAATTAGTTGGAATTTAAGCACCTGTTTATTTTGGCAAAGTCATTTGTGTCAAATGGTTGCTCTATCTACTATCCTTAACCTAATATTTTAGGGAGTTCTTGTCTTTATCTTCAAAGCTTAAGTCTACATTCTGAAAACCACAAGGATACATAGATACAAGAAGCCATAAAATTCTCTACCATATCTAAAAATTATTTTTGTTCAATTTCAGAATAAGATTTTTATTTCTATAGTTGTTATTTGGCTTTCTTAAATGCGAGTGTTAATAAAAAAAAATTTAAACAATCCATCCAAGATCATCTTTACTAAGATTTATTATAATATAGTAAACACAAGTCTGCATTTTTAATTCCTAACTTTCTTTTCAGAAAAAATAATAATTTAAATTGCACTTAAAAGCACATTAATAAATGGTCCCATATTTAAACATAATGCAATTGTGCAAAATATTTTCTTATAGCAGGCTCTGTGATGAAAAGTCTACCTTATGCAAAATTCTCTGGGAAGTTGAAACTTGAAATCCATAAGAAAAGTGCAAAGAAAATTATTAAAATCACAGGACGTTAGAGCTGAGTCTTTAAGATTTCTTAGAATGTAGTTTACTTTTTAGTGTAATTTTTGCATTGTAAATATGCATGCATGTAAACATTATTGTGAACTTTGACTACATCTTCATAAATTGATAAATACCATAAGCTTTCTGGTAAAAAAATTGTTTTCTAGTCAGTTGCATTTACAAAATACTCAATTCATAACAAAATAGCAAACATTCAGTCTATGGTAATCAAAGTTTTAAAGCAAATTTACGTCTTCTCTTTATAACATCAAGACTGCTGTAAGCGGGTCACTTGGGGGTTAAGTTAGCTTCTCCCCTTTTCCCCTTCTCGGACTGTTCATCGTTAGTTCCCACCAGCTTCATAACCATGATTCCAATCTTTAAGTGGTTAGAGCAGGTGGGTACTGAAGAAGTCTTGAAAATGTCATACTTATCGATTATTGTAGTGAGCTAGCATCTCATTCTCTGGAGCTAGTGGGTGCTCACATTTGAGTTTCTCTAATGGAAGGTTTTCATGAGTTTTACCAACCCTTATCCACCTATCGCTGGAAATGTCTCGTTGACCGCTCATTGGAGTCTTAAGATGCACTCTCTTCTAGATGGAAGTTTGTAGCTCAGCCCTTTGGGATCTCGTAAACCACTTTTAGGAGAGTCTTATATTTGTTCCATGGGAATTGTTTTTACATCCTATACACAGGGCAGCCTCAGTGCCTTAGCAATTCCTTCTTATTCCCGGATCAGGGAACCTATCCAGTCGTTCACTCATGCACAGTCTCTAGAACTACAGAGAACACATTTAAAGCACTCCAAGTATCTCACTTGACTTAAAGGGAAAAATATTCATTATTCTTTTCCACTTGGAGGGTGGCAATGAAGTTTACAGCATACTAACGAAATCTAAGAATTTCTAAACTACATCAATGCTTCCCTTGACTTCTATACATTTTTAAAGGCCAAAGTTATGTGAAAATCTTAGGATAAACGATGAGGCTTCTACTTTGTGGATGAGTATTGCATGGTGGTCTGACATCTCAGTTTTGAATAAATTGGATTCAGCCAACAATGAGACTCAGAGTTTCTTTTTGTATTTTGTTATATTTGAAACTCTTTAGGATTCAGTTTTAGTCAGTGTTACAAAACTAAGAACAAAAAATAGCTGTCACAGCTCCTATGCAGTACATGCTAAAAGATTAGGAAACCAGTCGTGTGACTTTTGAACTTAAACCTCTTGAAACTATAACAGAGAAGGGGTCTGTGAGGGAGGAGAGATGGCGTCCGGAACGGGTCTGCCAAGGAGGAGAGATGGCGTCCGGAAGGGGCCCGCGAGGGAGGAGAGATGGCGTTCGGAGGGGGGCTGCGAGGGAGGAGAGATGATGTTCAGGAGGGGTCTATGAGCCAGAGCTCGTTTAGAGGAAAATGTCAGTGAGTTGTGCTTTGTTCCTGCCCACTGGTGGAAGGGTGCTGTGGTAGAGTAAAGCCCCACCCATTTGTCCAGGTCCTTGGGTGGTGCAAACTCACTCAGCAGCACCATCAAGGAATGACCTTGCAATTTGCTTTCATAAAGATCAGGGCCAAGAAAACTCTATGGAGCAGAAAGTGACTGGAACATTGAATAACATATGGGGTCTCCCTGAGTTAGAACTGACTGGAAGGCAATGGGCTTGTTTTTTGTTTTTGTTTTTGTTTTTTAAATACGTCCAGGTCTTAATCCCAAGAAACTGTGAATATGTTACCCTGCATGTCAAAAGGGACTGTGCATATGTGATTAAGTTAAGAATCTTGAGATAGGGAGATTATCCTGGATAATCCAAGTGGGTCCAATGTAACCACAGGGTTCTTTTAGGGGAAAGTGGGAGAAGGAGTCAGAGAAGGATATGTGATGACAGAAGCTGACTAAGTTAGGAAGAGAGAGATTTGAAGATGTTATGCTGCTGGTTTTGAAGTGAAGGAAGGGGCCACAAGCCAACAAATGGAGGCAGACTCTAGAAGCTGGAAAAGACAAGAAAACATTTTCTCCTTGAACTTTCAGAAGCAACACAGCCCTACTCACCCCCTTTGAATTTTTAACCTCTAGGGCTATAACACATTTGTGTTGTTTTAAACCACTGAGTATGTAGTGGAGCCCTGGTGGCACAGTTGTTGTTAAGAACTTGGCTGCTAACCAAAAGGTCAACACTTGGAATCCATCAGTAACTCCTCGGAAACCCTATACGGCAGTTCTACTCTGCCTTATAAGGTTGCTTTGAGTTGGAATTGACTCAACGGCAACTGGTTTTTTTGGTTTTAAATATGTAGTAATTTGTTACAACAGTAATAAGGAACTAATACACTAGCTTACCTTTGACCTAAACCAACCGAGGGAAGTGCTTCAAAGAGGCCTTAGGCAGCTAAACGCGAATTTCCTGAAATTTGAATCACATGGATACTGGTACTTAATTTGCTTATTGATGGTTGAAATGCAAATAGGTCAGGTAAACAACCTGAGGGAGAGTTGAGAATAATTATGTTATGAATGAGCTGAGCATCCAAAGATGTGCACATACTTTCCAGGAGCCAGATATGGAATCTTTGGAGAGGATTTGGGCTTTCTACCAGGGATGAGGTGACCTCAGTGGAAGAGACTGGGGATGTGGAATCAGTCAGTCACAGAAATGGAAGTTGGGTGGATGCAAAGGTGCCATTGGGATGAGGCATTTCCATTTTTGGGTAACTTCATTTGGAAGTCCTCAGCAAGGGGAGGATAAGCGGGCAACTCACAAGAGCATCCCGTGTGGAAGAGTCGGCTTGCAAAACCCTCTTTTTGTTATGCAAGAACTTTTCTTCACCCTGCCTTTCCTTTTTCCCCACTGCCCAACCGTGAAGGGCCTTAAAGAACAGCTAATTAGTACAAGAGGAAGTAAACCTTTTCCTAACACAATATGTGAGCGCCACTAATTCATCTCTTGGGCCTTAGTTTCCTGTCTGCCAAATATGAGTAAAATGGGTTGGGGAGGGGAGACTACTCACTAAGACTGCTTTCTACGGGTTTCCTATTTTGAAGCAGACTTGGGTTATAGAAGGATAAAAGTTTTAAAGTAGATGAAAAAGTTTTGATATTAGTGTTATGTTATCTGAAAGTGATTGGAACACTGAGTAAACCTCCTTTAGATTCCAACCAAAGTTATGGAGAAAGAGTCCACAGAGAGTCCGTAGGGACAGTCGTCAGGAATGGTAAAGTTGTGTTCTGCTTGCAAAACTGACTTCAGCTTTTCACATGTACTCGACGTATGCCATGACAAATATTTCAAGTGTAAAAGCACAAAATTGCACAGGTGCTATATGAGGACCATGGTTCTTCTACTTCAAAGTATAGAGACAAGACTTTAGTTGTCAAGATAAGTGGAGTTAGCATAATCACTTGTTCTCCTGGTAAAAATTAGTTTACCAGGAGAATATTTCTGAATAAAAGGTGTTACCACATTAATTAGAAGGCGAGTGATGGGTAGAGCTGCCACCCACGTTTGCCCACGAAGATCAGTTATTCCACCCACTGCCATCAAGTCAATTCCAACTTTAGGAGGCAAAAAGATGGACAAGACACAGGTTGAAGCAGTCACATACTTATTTTGCCAGTTGCCTGCATGGAAGCACAAATTCACACAGAATTGCCCCTGAGTCACAAGGCAGGGACACAGGTGTGGCCCTCTAGTCACACGTCATCTGCTCTGCATCTGTGTCACAGGAGTGCCTTTCTGGGTCCATTTAATGGCAATAGCCCAATTCCCATCTGGTTTTCCCTTTGGTGCCAAAAAATATACAAACACATTCCCCTCCCTTCTTTACAGTCATAAAAAGTCTTCTGATTAATTTCAGTAGCTGAAGAAACTAGATTTTTCTTTAGTGACCCATGCCCCTAGGTACATGCAAAGGTTACTTTGCTAAGCATCTCACTTGAATATTTATTTGATCAAACAAGTGTTTTTTCATATATACATACATATATACATACACACATACACATACATACATACACACATGGAGCACTGGTGGTACAGTGGTTAAGCATTCAGCTGCTAACCAAAAGTTGGCAGTTTGAAATTCAAATCCACCAGCTGCTCCTTGGAAACATTAGGGAGTAGTTCTACTCTGTCCTACAGGGTCAGCATGAGTCAGAATCCATTTGATGGTGATGGATAGATGATATAGATATAGATATAGATATAGATGTAGATGTAGATGTAGATGTAGATGTAGATGTAGATGTAGATGTAGATGTAGATATAGATATAGATATAGATATAGATAGATATAGATATAGATATAGATGATATAGATGTAGATATAGATATAGATATAGATATAGATATAGATATAGATATAGATATAGATATAGATATAGATATAGATATAGATATAGATATAGATATAGATATAGATATAGATATAGATATAGATATAGATATAGATATAGATATAGATATAGATATAGATATAGATATAGATATAGATATAGATATAGATATAGATATAGATATAGATATAGATACAATTTCAAATAAATTCTTAAAGACAGTCTCAGAACATAAAATAGACTTTCTCAAAGAAGATAGTTTGACTAAAGGGTTAAGTGAGAGGACTCACTTGGTACAGTGTCACCCTCTTCAACTCCCCTGTGGATCACAGTGTGAAAACACACCACTAAATTATTTCAATAGCTCTGGCCTCCTCAGGTTACAAAAACAGGAAATCAGTCTGGAGTGAACCAACAGGTTATGTAAGAGAAAGAATTTGAGATCAAGGATGCTTTAAGCATCTTTTTCTTTTTCTAACACAATACGTCAGCTTCATCACTTCATCTCTTGGGCCTTAGTTTCCCGTCTGCCAAATACGAATGTTGTAATTCATGTCCTCCCTTCTGACTCTAACCACATATATCTAATACTTTCTGATTATCCATGACCTGTGACCCATTTAGCAAGCCCATCCAATATAAGCCAGAGTCAAGGTACTCCCAGAGGAAACTGTCATTTTCACACATCCATTTTCCCCAGGATGGTTATTATCATAGAAAAGAGGGTGAACTGCAACCCATAAAAAAAATCAGATGGTTCTTTTAGATGTCAAAACAATCCAATTTACTTTTAAATAAACATGATACTTTCTGGTAACTAATCTAAAACTATCTAATTAACCAACTAACCAGCAGAAGGTTAATCATGAAAGGGAGAAGTGAAAGGCTGAAATGGTGAAGAGCATTATAGAGGAGTAATTAACACCCCAGCTGCTCTAAAACAGAGCCCTCATCCCCACTACAAGGTCTGTGGCTGCCTTCAGACCATAGAGTAGTTGGTTATAAAAAGGAAAATAGCTGAACGTGCATTACCATTCACTTATTTTTGTCATGAAATCCTGCCTCAGGAAATCAGAGGGGTTTGTAATCCAGCAACATGACAATGTGATAATGAGAGAAAAGATAAATATCCTTTCTACTTGGCTTCTATCAGACTTGACCTAGAGAATGGTTTTTAGTTCTGGTTATCAAATATTGAAAGTGATGTTGACAAACTGCATTACGTCCATATAACAGTAGCCACGATGTTAGAGGAAACCCAAAGAGTTGAAGTTATTTTGAATTTTTAGATTGGAAACCACATTGATGAAGATGTGGTAACTGCTTTTGATTCTCACGTTTTTGCTTTGGATCAGATGGATCATCTGTGTTCTGTTTTATCTTAAAGGAAGATGCTCACACTGGTTAACCAGACATATAGAATGTCCAAAGACGAGAAGATGGTCACACTGGTTAACCAGACATATAGAATGGCCATATATGGGAAGATGTTCACACTGGTTAACCAGACATATAGAATGTCCATATATGGGAAGATGTTCACACTGGTTAACCAGACATATAGAATGGCCATATACGAGAAGATGCTCACACTGGTTAACCAGACATATAGAATGGCCATATATGGGAAGATGTTCACACTGGTTAACCAGACATACAGAATGGCCATATACGAGAAGAAGTTCAGAGTTTGCAGACCACTTGCAGCAAATGTTACAGGAAGGTTTGAAATGTTGGATGAAGCTAGCAACCAGTCTTGTTATTGTTTGATTGATCCAAGTGAAAAAAAAATTAATCTATTTCTTGTCCAGGATTAAGTTCAGCTGCTTATGAGAAAAAATCCACAATAAAAGTGATATAAATATGAACTTTTTACTCACCCAGGTAAGTGTGGAGATAGGCTCTCTGTGGATTAATTGGAACTAGACAAAGTATTTGAGGATCTTGGGACTTTCAGTTTATCATTCTGCCACCCCTTGGGTTTCACTCTTGTCCTCATAACCAAGGATGGCTTCTAGAAATTCAGCTTTTAAACCAGAATTCCTGGCCTCTCCCCTTGTATACACATTCCAGGAAGACCAATGGAGGTCAGATGAAGGAGCAAAGTCTTTCCATCAGCTATCTTTTAAGAAAGATCTTTTGAAAGCTCCCATTCAATATTTATATGTATATCCACTTGTCTCTCAGTAGTCACATCACCACCTAAACGCACGGGAGGCTGGGAAATGTGGGCTTTATTCTGTGCAGACATAAACCAACCTAAAGCTGAGGGCAGAGGAAAGAGGGAAAATTAATATCAAGATAGGCAATAGTAGCATCTGGTACGCCATCCAAACTGTAGTTGATATCAGAACAAAGGGGTCATTATGTGCTTAAGGCAAAATTTCTCCACAAGAAAGAATAGCAAGGGATGCAATACATTGCTAGAATTGGGAAAATGGCCTTGGAACACTGCACTAACTCAGAGGAAAAACAGACATTGCGAGCCAACAATTCCTCTGAGAGAATCCCGATTAGACATTGATAGATGATAGTACCAGAGGGTTTAAACAAAAAAGTTAACAAAAAAATTCAAAGCAGACATAAGAAAGCAGTTTTTCATAAACAAAACAATAAATATTCCACAAAGCCAATGCGCTGCTTTTTAAAAGAAAATGTTAAGGGATATCCAAGAAGCAATTAGGTATTGTCCTGGGAAAAGAAGTGCACCAAAATTGATGGGCCTCGTTAAGCCAAATAGTTTGTTTATATTTTTCTACTTATGCATTAAGCATAAAACTCTTCTTTATTGAAAATATTTTTATAAAAGAAACTTCAAAATGAATAATTTAACAATTACAATTACAGGAAGAAAAATATAACTGCATTGATGACCGTGTTGAGCAACACTATTAAGCACTTCCATGATGAACAACTACTGTGAACCTCATCAAAGACAACCCATTTGTGATTGCGGTGTCTGGAGGATGGCTCCAGCCTTATTTTCTAGTCAAAAGCCACAGGAAATATGGGAAAATGCATAATATGGTGTTATTATCAAATGGACGGAGCAGTGATTAAAAGGTAAAGTATAAAATTTCAGATTACTTGTAACTCATCAACACTTAAAACTGCAAGTCATGAAGACTCATTCAAAACTGTACTCTGAATTTGGGCCTGAGTTTCTGAACACTGGTACCACATAAATGCCACTTGTAAGGATCCACATTTTAATAAGCTTGAACTCAACCCAAAAGCCTTCTCACTCACAGTCCATGTTCAAGCTAGATCGCTGTAGCAAGATATATTTCACTAACACCTTGTTTAGCACATTTAAGAAACATGTTAGCACTGAGAAAAAGTGATGCCAGAATCTGCTTTACGGGGTTATGCAAAACAGGAAAGGTTCTGACGAATGGTTAGTTCCGTACCTGTTAGTATTCCTGGCTCCACTGAGGGTCATAGAACACTACAGCTATCGAAATTCCTCATTAGTTGTTTTTCACAGCAAACTCACATACAGAAGCACTATTTCAGTGTTATAAGTGAGAAAGTCTAGAAGATGAGGGGAGATGACTTATTCACATTTACAAAGATGCAAAGGCGTAGAACAACAACAGGGCCGTAATTGGGTTTCAATCAAAGCTTGTCTTGAGGCCCGATATGTTCTAAGTGCAATAGACAGGACCCAGTTCCTTTATAAGTAGAATGAACGTCTGAAAGCTGAAAGGAGCCACTTCCTTTTGTATAGTCAGTGACATCTGTTAAAAAAAAAAAAGAAGAAAAGAAAGAAATGGACTCTGGTTAAATAAAGCAGAAAAGAAAAATTTTGTGAGAGCTGCAGACATCTAACAGGATTGCTAGGAAGGCTGGAGAACCAGGTTTGAGCTGCGTCCAATGGAGGCAAACACATCAATACCCTGCCCCAGGAAGAAGCATGCCTGGGCTTCTAAACCCTCTGTGGAGTGCTGGTGGCACCCACTGACCCTGGACAATTAAGGCCTCAAGCCAGACTCTATTGCCCTTGCACACGTAGCATCCACTACTAAAGCCAGCGCAAGTAATCTTTGACTGTCTACCCCATGTTCAGGCTATGTAAAGAAGAGCCCCAAACATCGTGTCTTACAAACAGCATCCCAATCTCATAAAGTGTCAGCTACTGGAGGAGGTCATGACTGAATCTCCAGTAGGCCATGGCACTATTGGATAAACTCAGCTTTCCCTGGAGAAGTAAGTTCCTTGGTCATCATTACATTATTCAGTGATTCTGTCAACACACGGGTACTAATGCTGCCAGAGCATGGCAGAAAGAAAAGGCAGACCCAAACTCAGAACCAATGTTAACTCCTGTGAAAACAACCGGTGTTTCTGGTGTCATCTGCCTGCCAACAGATGAGTGGCTTAATATACAAAGCACACCATCAGACTCCTCAGAGGAGTATGAGACTTGGACACCTGATTATTGGAAGAGTGACCAGATACTCTGCTCAGGGTTTGCTGCTCCACACTCTCTGATAGTAGACTCTTTGCTCAGACATTGGTATGGTAATATACACATGTTTGTGGTTAAAGTCTGACATAAACATCAGGAAGGACGGACAGCATGCTGTGGAGAACACATCTATGACTATAAGCCATGCAATCCTTGCCTTATCATAGGAGATAACCAAGACAACCCCTAAACTCTCCTTGTCTTAGTCTGGGTTCTCTAGAGAAGCAAAACCAGTAAAGTGTATAAATATATATATAGAGAGATTCAAATCAAAGAAATGGCTTATGTGATTGCAGAGGCTGGAACGCCCCAAGTTTGAGGATTAGTAGAGGCTTCTCCCAATTCACATAGTAGGTCAGAAAGCAGGGCTCCGCTCACAGGCTGTGAAGATCAACAAATCCCGAGATCAATAGATAAGCTGATAGCTCAAGTCCCAACTACCAGCAGTCAGACAAACAGGATTCAGCTGCAAGATTCTGAGCAACCAAAAAGCCAGAACATCTACTTATATTTGGATGCAGTCCACACCTCCAAGGAAACTTCCTTTCAACTCATTGGCTATTCACAGCAGATCCCACCATGGGAGTGATCACATATAAACACTGACAATCATGGCCCAGCCAAGGTGACACACAGTCTTGACCATCACACTCCCCAGAAGAGACACGGGCAAGCAATGGGGGGTTTTTGGTTTGGTTGTTTGTTGTTTGTTTTAATCCCCCTATCACTGCCCAGCATCCTTCATAAATGCACATGACAGCTTTCCCAGAGCCCGTTGTCCCCCCTAAGGAGTGACAATCTACTCTTAGATGCAGCTCATATCCTGCACAACCTAAAATCATAGACATCTCTCTATTCTTTCATCTAACCAGGGAATCAACTGACGTCAGGCGACACCTCCCAGAAGGGCCCTGCTCACATCTCAGAGGTCAGTTGGGACACCAGAAGGCCATTGTGTCACCTGTGGGAATTGTCTTTCTTTTCACAAAATTAAAAGTTGCTTCTTCCAGTCTAAAAATAAATAGCGAAATCAGAGGTGTGGGCAAAGATGCCTTCTCTCACAGAAGGGATTAAAAAAAAAAAAAGGAAAAACAAAGAAAGATGCATCCAATAAGACAGGATACATTCTTTGCCCCATTATATCGATAGATTCTAATTTTTGCAAAACTCTGTTTAAGACAAATAGTCATTCCCCTTGAAAATCAGTATGTTAAAGAAAAACATTAAAATATGACTACTGTACTATTTTAGGGTTTTTTTAAAACAAAACATGTATTGACATTTTGACTCAATTTAAAAAAAAAATAAAGACTTTTCACTTGAGATAAATATTGACCTTAATAACCTCAATCAATTCCCCTCATTTGGGATAAATGCAACTGGTATTTATCTCACCACATGTGTCATGGACTGAATTATGTCCCCCTAAAAATGTGTGTATCAACTTGGCTAGGCCATGATTCCCAGTATTGTGTGGTTGTCCTCCATTTTGTGATTGTAATTTTATGTTGAGAGGACTAGGGTGGATTGTAACACCACCTTTACTCAGGTCACCTCCCTGATCCAAGGTAAAGGGAGTTTCCCTGGGGTGTGGCCTGCACAACCTTTTATCTCTTAAGAGATAAAAGGAAAGGGAAGCAAGTAGAGAGTTGGGGACCTCATACCACCAAGAAAGCAGCACCAGGAGCTGAGTGTGTTCTTTGGACACGGGGTCCCTAAGCCCGAGAAGCTCCTTGGCCAGGGGAAGATTGAGGACAAGGACCTTCCTCCAGAGCCTACAGAGAAAGGCTTTGCCTGGAACTGACGCCTGAATTCGGACTTCTAGCCTACTGGACTGTAAGAGAATGAAGTTTTCTTTGTTAAAGCCATTCACCTGTCATATTCTTGTCGTGGCAGTACTAGATGACAAAGACAACAAGTGAATACAGTTTTTCTGTAGAATGGATCAAATACATTTCCTCCATTAATTTTCTATTTTTCTCTATATTTAAAATGGTATTTACTCATCTAAAACCTGTTTGGATTTATGTTCTCCTAACTAATAAAAGCTTTTCGTTCTAATCACTGTTAATACTTGCAATGAATTAATTAAATTTGGTTGCGCCTTTCAAAATGAGATAAGTATTTCAAAATGCTAAGTATCAAGTAATAATTTTCACAATAACTTATGGAAAGTTTTAAAACTTTCTAAAAATATATGAGTACAATTTGTGTCCAATTGGAATACATTGCACTACTTTAACCTAAGACAAATTTCCATCAAGGAAAATGATTTAATAACAAACTGAATATTGCACATTCAGATGAGAGGAATAAATGCTTGATTTTAATGGCCAGCATTGCTTTTTTCTGAAGAGTGAAAAATACAGTGCAAATGTTGAGGTTTAATGCTTGCATTTCTTTTGACTCTATGAAAAGAGCTGTAAGTTGAGAAATAGCCCATTCAGTAAGGATAGGCCAAAGGTAAAGTTCAATTTTTAACATTTTGGCTCCAAATCTGCTCAACTAGCAGTTTCTTGCATTTTCCATTCTTGCATTGCCGACCCCACAAACACTCAGATGATCTTGAAGTGTGCTAATCTGCCTCAGTGTCTAACACAAACTACTACGTATACTATAAGGAGCCCTGGTGGCGCAGTGGTCAAAGCACTCAGCTGTGAACCAAAAGTTTGGCAATTCGAACCCACCAGCTGCTGCACAGGATAAAGATGTGGCAGTCTGCTTCTGTAAAGATTTACAGCCTTGGAAACCCTCTGGGACAGTTCTCCTCTGTCCCAGAGGGTCACTAGGACTTGGAATCGACTTCACGGCAATGGGCTTCGTTTTTCGGTTTGATATACTATGCTACATTATATTATACTATGCAGATCCTTGTCAGGGAAAAATAGACATATGCTACTGTATGAGGTGAAGTCCATTTCAGAAAATTGATATTAATACAATCCACCCATTCCTGAAAATCAGCCCTGCCCCACAAAGCTGTCCGCAAGGCTGAAAACTTTCTACCTTTGTGCTGTCCAATACAGGAGCCACTGGGTACAATGGCTATCGAGCATTTGATATTGAATAATGTGACAGTGCACATAAACTTTAATTCCATTTAATATTAGTAACTTCAACATCCATATGTGCCTGGTGACTATTGGATTTGGCATTGAAGCTCTAGAGACTCCAGATTCTAATCCCATAAAAAAACTACCTCACCTTAACTGTTGCCTTCTTCTCCCTCTACTGATGTGAACACACACACACATCCTCAAACACATTCTTACACATCCCATTATTTTCATAGAACTGGGCAACACCGCAAAACCTTGATGGGAAACCAGTCATCACATTTATTACTGGGATAGTGTTGAGATAGCAATTTTCTGTAACAATGGTCATCAAAAATTTTTGGTCTCATAATCTGTAAAATAATTTTTGAAAAATGGAGCATCCACTCACAATTTTTAATTTGAAGCTAAAATGTGTATAATAAATTAATTACAAAGGATGCAACTTGACATTATATGTACTGACATTTTGAAATAAAACTGTTATAATATTTTTAAATACATTTAGTGAAATCTAAATACCATAGCAATTTGACATTCAATATCTTGCATAGAAAAAGGGGAACCAGCTCTTCTTTAAGAGTAAGAAATTATAGATTGCTACTTTTTTTCATTGATCTGTATTTCTCTCACCCCACGTGATTTTATTCTAATGGAATATGCTTTCATGCTTTAAAACTTTTATACTATTATACTACTCTGCAAATTCGATTTTATATCTTATGTGTCCAGAAGTTTCTAAAATTAAAAGAAGTCATCAGGACCAAATTATGATTATTATAGAGAATAGATTAAAATAAAATTTTGACAAGAAATACTAGCCACAAAAAGCAAAGGCACCAATTAATGAGATGATTTCAAACCTTCTCCACCCCTGGTCTTGGTTGTCTAGAGCTGCTATAACAGAAGTACCACAAGTGGATGGCTGTAACAAAGGAAACGCTATTCTCTCACAGTCTAGTAGGCAACAAGTCCAAACTCAGGGTGTCACTTCCAGGGGAAGCCTCCCTCTTCTCTGTCAGCTCTGGAGGAAGGTTCTTGTCATCAATCTTCCCTGCTCGAGGAGCTTCTCAGCACAGGGACCCCAGGTCCAAAGGACAAGCTATGTTCCTGGTGCTCCTTTCTGATGGTATAAGGTCCCTGTGTCTTTCTGCTTGCTCCTTTTTTTATATCTCAAAAGAGATTGGCTTAAAACGCAAACTAATATTGTAGATCTCATCAACATAACTGACGATAATCCCTCTCATTAACATAGTGACAAGATTTACAGCACACAGGAAAATTACTTCAGATGACAAAATGGTGGAAATCACTCAATGCTGGGAACCATGGCATAGCCAAATTGATACACACAGTTTTGGGGCACATAATTCAATCCATGGCACCCCCCAAGTAGTTTAAGTATATATTGTTGAGATGGGGGTCCAGCATCAACTCTATTATTATTGTCCATTTTTACAGATGTATATACTGAGAGAGGGACATGGTGGTTCGGTGGTAGAATTTCCATCTTCCACGCAGGAAACCGAGGTTTATTCCCGGCCAATTCACCTCATGCTCATCTGCTACCCACCTGTCTGTCAGTGGAGGCTTTCTCGTTACTACGACACCGAACAGTTTTCACTGGAGCTTTCGGACTAAGACAGAGTAGGGAGAAAGACCTGGCAATCTACTTCTAAGAATCAGCCAATAAAGACCCTATGGGTCACAATGGTTTGATCCACAACCAATCATGGGGATGGCACAGGACTGGGGTCGCTTGTCCTAAGTTGGGGGCATAAAAACAACAATACTAGAGAACTTGTCAAAAATAAATAGGTGAGACTGAAGGGGGTTTATAGTAATGTCATTCAAAAAAGGAATTATTTCAGAGTTTTATCACATAGCTATATATTATCAAGAATGACTATAATCATTTATTGGCTGATAACTTGATTAGATCTTCCTTCAATTTTGTTGAAAACCAAGAGCTGTGAACCACTTGACTTGCAAAGGGATTTTTTAAAAATTTCTTTTTATGACATAAAAGTCTCAACCACTACGCTAATATTTACAATGTTTTCCTTTTGGAACTCGTGCGGTTTTTATGCCTTAGGAAACATACATAGTAAGATTAAGGATTCAGAATGGACCAGAGACATATTTTTCTTGGTAAGGTGAAAGACAGAGGTTATGAACTAGGATGTCACGTCCCCAGGTCATTTTATCAAGAGGACTCATGAAATTAGAGTTTGGTGAAATTGATTCCCTTAAAAACATCCTTGCTTGCTTGATAATCTTTGGAAAGTCTCTGTGTGCTCCTCACTGTTGTCATATGCCATTCTGAAGATGCTGTTCGGTGTCTTGTACAGAAAGATCTATGTGACAAACCTCTTTCGTGTCCAAGTGGAAACCATAGCTATGTTTTCTCCGAAGATCTAGGAGTGTTAACTTTTTGTGGATGCAAATCATACGATAAAACCGTCTCTTTTCATTTTTGGTCCCTAGGAAATCCAGAAGCATCATTAAAGGCACTCATCAGTATGCAACTTTCTTCATTTCTCTTTCACTTTCTTCATGAATTTCATTCTCTATTGTACCTATATATTTTCAGGTTCTTATACCTACTTATGGTCAACTCTTTATAACTTGGTAAATAGAAGAATACCACAAATAGCCCCATAATAGAAATTTTAAAAATTATTGATTTTTTATGGCTAGTCATTCACGGTAAAGGCACAGCAGAGACCAGCTTTGTCTCAGCCTTCCCGTGGTCCTCCTTAGGACACAAGGTATCACATTTGTCTCTTGTATTTTACCTGCAGAGGTCATTGTACACGAGCGATGTACGGAATATGGACCTGAATCAGGTTCTTTCGGCACCACAATGATGATGAATCGGCAAGTAGAATCCATGCAGCTGGTAGAATATTGACTGTATTTCATTTTTGGTCCTTTGTCATTTGGTGTCAATGCATGAATTAACGATTTAAAAAAAAAAAAAACAAACAAACCCAGTGCCGTCGAGTCCATTCCAACTCATAGCGACCCTATAGGACAAGGTAGAACTGCCCCCATAGAGTTTCCAAGGAGCACCTGGTGGATTTAAACTGCTGACCCTTTGGTTGGCAGCCGTAGCACTTAACCACTATGCCATCAAGGTTTCCAAATTAATGATAGCCACTTAAAATTCCTTGCTAAATGTGAAATGATACAAAAAACAAATAACAGAAAGGGAATAAATAAAAATTAATCTACATACTCAACTAAGGAATATATATTCTAATAAGAAAGCATAATGACAGCATTTCATAGGTGAAAGAGACCCAGAATGTCATCCAAACTCACCACCTCTATGTTTAGGACTCAAAATGTAGCAGTGATCCCAAAAATTCTATATGACAAATAACCCAGTGCCATCGAGTCGATTCTGACTCATAGCGACCCTATAGGACAGAGCAGAACTGCCCCATAGAGTTTCCAAGGAGCGCCTGGCAGATTTGAACTGCCGACCCTTTGGTTAGCAACCGTAGCACTTAACCACTACTCCACCAGGGTTTCTAATATGACAAATATGATCAAATATTTATTACCCGAGAACAAAACTATGAGCTAAACAATCTGAAAGCTTGAAATAATGAAAACATTTATATTGATGGTGATTTGTGCATCACTGACAAAGCAGTTAAAAACAGAACAAATAAAAAACCCCAAACAGGAAAAAAGCATGTTGTCGTTAAGTGCCATTGAGTAGGCTCTGACTCCTAGCGACCCTACATACAACAAAACAAACGTTGCCCAGTATGGTGTCCTTCTTACAATAGTTGCTATGTCTCAGCCCACCGTTGCACTACTGTGTCAATCCAGCTCATTGAGCGTCACTTTCTTTTTCACTGATCCTCTACTTTACCAAGGATGATGTCTTTCTCCAGTGATTCGTCACTCCTGATGTCATGTCCAAAATAAGCGAGACAAAGTCTCTGACATGCCCAAAGTAAGTGAGGCAAAGTCTCACCATCCTTACTTCTGAGGAGCATTCTGGCTGTATTTCCTCCAATGCTGATTTGTTCATTCTTCTTCAGTCCATACTATTTAACATTCTCTGCCAACAACACAATTCAAATGTGTCAATTCCCCTTCAACTTTCCTTTTTCATTGTCCATTTTCACATGCGTGCGAGGCGACTGAAAATACCATGGCTTGTGTCAAGTGCACCTTAGTCATCAAAGTGACATCTTTGCTTTTTAACCATTTAAAGAAGTTTGTTTGCTAAAGATTTGCTGCTTCCATGGGTATTGATTATTGATGCAAAAAAACGGAATCCTTGACAACTTCATTTTTTTTTCTCTGTTTACTATGATGTCGTTTATTGGTCCAGTGGTAAGGATTTTCATTTTATGTTTAGATGTAACTCGTACTGAAGGCTGTAGCCTTTTACCTTCATCAGTAAGTGCTTCAGTCATCTTCACTTTCAGCAAGCAAGGTTGTGTTATCTGTGTATACAAGATTGTTAATGAGTTTTTCTCCAATCCTGATGCAGACTTCTTCATATATTTCAGATTCTCAGATTATTTATTCACCATATAGATTTAATCAGTAAAGTGAAAGGATACAACTTTGATGCACCAGGATTGCGGCAGGATTGCACTGAAACCAGACAGTATCCCCTGTTCTGTTCTAGTGGCTGACTCTTGATCTATGTACAGGTTCCTCACGAGCACAAGGGAGTGCTCTGGAATTCCCATTTGTCACAATGTCACCCACAATTTGTTATGATCCACATAGTTGAATGCCTTCACATAGTCAATAAAACACAACATAACCACTTTAAAATGCAAAGTGATTTCTGATGTGTACTTTCACAAATAAGATTTTTTGAAGTGTTTCAGATGCATAAAAAATCATTTATTTTCTAACAATCAGCCTTGTTATCTATACTCAGCAGTCAATAATCAAAGAAATATTTACTGAGTACCTACTGTGAGCCAGGCACACTGGAATTGATAGAGGAGGCAAAGACCCCAGTCAGCCATGTGGAGATAGGTCATGAACACCAACACCTGTGAGTAATGAATTGAATGATAATGATGAACTCACCCTGAGGGAATATAAATTAGTAGACAATTAATTACTACATAAGTACAATTTCTTGAGAAGGAAGATGGATTTGCTATGTAGCAAAGCTAGCCCAACTGCCTATCATTATTTATTGATCTTTTATTTTCAGCTTTTCATACTACTTAACCAGTACATGGGTAGTTATTTTCTGATGGCTTAGCACCACATGGTGATTTATTTTCAAAGAACACTGATGTATGATGTGTGTCTGAAAATAATGTCTTTGGGGCTAATAAAGAAGCATATTTATACACAGAGCTAAAGGTCTATAGTCACTCAACTCCTGATTATGCATAAATGGATCTTGTGTAACGAAAGTCTTCACTATATCACCAGTGAGGCTGGGTGGAAAGTAGTTCAAACTGTTAGACTTTGAACTTTGTGCTGAGGTGGCTTTAAAAAATCACTTGTTAACAAAATAAATACAATGCAAGACCTTCTACTACATCACCCCATCAAAACTAACAATGCAAGTGCCTGGTGCTCATGACTTTCCTTTTCAGTTGTGAAACCACTGAGAGGGCTCTGTAACTCAAGTGGCTACCAGCACTATTTAAAGGAACCTTGAAAAAAACTGTAAATCATTTGTATTATGTATTTGTCATGGATTGAATTGTGTCCTCCAAAATTATGTGATGAGATCCTAGGGACGTCATCCTGTCTTGAAATGAGGTTTTGTTTTTTACGTTAATGAGGCCCTATCAGTGTGAGATGTGTCCTAAATCGAATCATTTCTGAGTCAGGCAGTACAGACACAGAGACAAGCAAGCACAGACTTGGGGCGTATAGATGCCACATGAAGATAGCCGAGAAACCGAGGAACACTGGGCTACCAACCTGATACAAGGTCTTCCTTCAGAGCTGAGGGAGAGAGAATCTTCCCATATAGCTGGTGCCCTGAATTTGGACTTCTAGCCTCCTAAACTGTGAGAAAACTATTTCTGTTCTTTAAAGCTACCCTCATGTAGTATTTCTGTTATAGCAGCACTAACCCAGTAACCCACTGCCAGTAGGAAACTAAAACAGAATTTATCTCAGAGTTTCTGAGCACCCATCCTCTCCCAGGCTCTGACCTAAAGAACAGGCTTATAGGAACCATTACATACGGTCTTTAATTAACCAGCTGCTCCTCAGTGTGAATTTTCTATTAGAAGAGTATTAGTTAAAAAAAAAAAGTATTACATCTTTTGAAGCTACTAATTTCTTGATCTTATACATACAATAATTTTTCTTCTCCATGCAAAAGGCATGGTAGGTCACTTAACTAAATAGATTTTTTTTTTTTTTTTTTTAGTCAAATAACATCAAATCAAAGAATAGCTGGTCAGAGTTTATTACATATACCTATAATTATTTTTAAATGCCTTGTCCTCCATTTACTCATCCGTCCCAACTACCCAAGCCTCTGGCAACCACTGAAATGGTGTCTCTGTTGTTTTGTTTTAATCAGAATGTTGTATAGTTAATCAGAATGTTGTATAGTTTAAAGTACATAATATGTGGTCTTTTCAGGTTGGCTTCTTTCATTTAACAACATACATTTAAGGCTCCTCCTTTTTTTTTTATGGTGGCTCTAGAGCTCATCTCTTTTTATTACTGTCTAATATTCCATTGCATGGAGGTACCATTGTTCAGCCATTCACCTATTGAAAGACATATAAGGTACTTCCAGTTTGGGCAGTCACGAAAAAAGCTGCTATAAAATTTGTGTGCAGGTTTTTCTGTGGATGTAAGTTTTAAACTCAACTGGGTATATAGCTTGGAGTGTGATTGCTGGTAAGAGTATGGCAAGACCGTTTAGCTTTTTAAGAAATGACAATACAGCTTTCCAAATTGGCTGTACCATTTCACTTCTCCCCCAGCAATGGATGACAGTTTATGCTGCTCCACAGCTTCACCAGCATTCAGTGTTGTCAGTGTTGGGATTTTGGGATTTTAGTCATCCTAAAAGCCATGTTTTGCTTTTTCTTTTTTAAATAATTTTGTTTTTTCTCAGTTTCTCCTATTCTCACTTTTAGTATTTTATTTTAATTCCTCAATTACTTTTTTAGTTATATCTCTTTGTATTATTTTAATGGTTGTCCTGGAAATTACAATATGTATATTTAATGTCTCAATATTTTTAGAGTTACTATGGAATTATGTTAAGTAAATTAAAATTTTCATAACTATATTTTTAATTCACTCCTATTGTTAATGCTATTGTTATAATATATGTTATGTCTTCTATATTATTTATCTATATAATGTATAACCTCATTGTCATGGATTGAATTATGTCCCCCCAAAATATGTGTCAACTTGGTTAGCCCATGATCCCCAGTACTGTGTAGTTGTCTTCCATTTTGTCATCTGATATAATTTTCCTATGTGTTGTAAATCCTAATCTCTTCCTGTGGTTAATGAGGCAAGATTAGTTTATGTTAAAGAGGATTAGGGTGGGATGCAACACTCTTACTCAGGTCACAGCCCTGATCTGACAGCAATGGGAGTTTCTTGGGGCGTGGTCTGCATGGCCTTTTATTTTGTTATTGTTGTTATGTGCCATTGAGTTGGTTCCGACTCACAGCCACCCTATGTACAACCCAATGAAACACAGCCCAGTCCTGCACCATCCTCACGATGATTGTTATGCTTGAGCCCATTGTTGCAGCCACTGTGTCAATCCATCTCATTGAAGGGTTTCCTCTTTTTTGCTGACCCTGTACTTTACCAAGCATGATGTCCTTCTCCAGGGCCTGATCCCTCCTGATAACACAGCCAAAGTATGTGAGACGAAGTCTGGCCATCCTTGCTTCTAAGGAGCATTCTGGCTGTACTTTTCCAAAACAGATTTGTTCGTTCTTTTGGCAGCCAATGGTATATTCAGTATTCTTTGTCACACCATAATTCAAAGGCATCAATTCTTCTTTGGTCTTCCTTAGTCATTGTCCAGCTTTCACATTCATTGAGGTGATCGAAACATGATGGCTTGGGTCAGGCACACCTTAGTCCTTAAAGTGACATCTTTGCTTTTTAACACTATAGAGAGGGCTTTTGCAGCAGATTTGCTGAATACAATGCATCGTTTCATTTCTTGACTGCTGCTTCCATGGTGTTGATTGTGGATCCAAGTAAAATGAAATCCTTGACAACTTCAATCTTTTCTCCATTTATCATGATATTGCTTATTCAACCAGTTGTGAGGATTTTTGTTTTCTTTATGTTGTGGTGTAATCCATACCGGGAAGGCTGTGGTTTTTTATCTTCATCAGTAAGTGCTTCGAATTCTCTTCACTTTCAGCAGGTGCCTTTCAGGAAAGGCATGTGTCAGAGTTATATTCTTTCACTATACCTATTCAATCTGTATGCTGAGCAAATAATCTGAGAAGCTGGACTATATAAAGAAGAATGGGGCATCAGGATTGGAGGAAGAACTCATTAACAACCTGCGTTATACAGATGACACAACTTTGCTTGCTGAAAGTGAAGAAGACTTGAAGTATTTTTATCTTATAAGAGATAAAAGGTGAGCGAAGCAGCAGAGAGATAAGGAACCAATGCCACCAAGAAAGAAGCACGTCCTTTGGACCCGGGTCTCTGTGCTGAGAAGCTCCTAGACCAGGGGAAGTTTGATGACAAGGACTTTCCCCCAGAACTGTCAGGGAGAAAGCCCTCTCCAAGAACTGACACCTGAATTCAGACTTCTAGCCTCCTAGACTGTGAGAGAATAAATTTCTCTTTGTTAAAGCCATCCTCTTGTGGTATTTCTGTTATAGCAGCACCAGGTAACTGAGACGCTCATCAATGCAGTGTTACATACCTTTGTTTTAAACATTCACATGGCTTTCAAGAAATTACAATAGGTAAAAGAGATAGAATATTTATCTACTCACATATATATGCCTATGTAAATACACATAGATATTCATATATGTATAGCTTATACATATGTATTGTATGTGTGTATATATACATATACATATATATATATAATATATATATATTATATATATAATATATATGGGGGGAGGGGAATATCTATTGACCAACATTTTCTCATTTCCAAGGCTCTTCATATGCTTCTCTGAAGTCATTTCCCTTCAACTTAAATAATTTTTCTTAGCATTTATTGTAGTTCAGTTCTGCTGAAGACAGATTGTTTCAACTTTCCTTCATAGTAAAACGTATCCCAACCATTTTGAAAGCATAGTTTCACTGGGTATAAAACTCCTCATAGAGAAGTATTTTTTTCTTTCCCTTCAGCACACTGAATGTGTTATTGACCTCCATAGATTCTGATGAGATGTCAACCATTTTCTCTTCACTGTTTTCTTGTATGTAACATGTCACTTTTTTCTGGCGGATTTCAAGACTTTCTTTTTAAGTTTGATTTTGAAGACTTTAATTTGTATATGCCTAGGAGTTTTTTTTTTTTTTAGGAGTAGTCTCTGTGTTTATCTTGGTTGAGTTTATTAAATTCCTTGGATCTTTAAGTTAATATTTTCCACTCAATTTGGGAAGATTTCAGTTATTATTATTCTAATATTATTTCTCATTTCTTTTCTCTCTTATTTCCTTCTGAGGTTACATATATCATACTGATACTGCTCCACAGGTCTCTCAGGCTTTTTGATAATACACACTCCCCCACCCCGCAAAACACACATATAAACATGTATGCACAATTTTCTCCCTCTGTTTTTTGGTACCGGTGATTTCTAATAAATATTTTCAAGTTTTTAAATTTTTTTCTATGTCCAATCTAGAGTTGTTAATCTCATATATTCAGTATTTATTTTAGTCATTGTAGATTTCAACTCTATAATTTCATTTATAAAATAGTTTCCTTTTCTTTGTTGAGAGTTTGTTTATTTATGATACCATATTCCCTTTAATTATTTGGATATATTCTCTCTTAAATTTTTGAACATATGTAGTTTTTGCATAGAACAATTTCATACATATTTTTTTATCCCTACCTCTATTTCTACCTCTATCACTGTGTGGAGAGAGAACATATCTCTGATTACTAAATCCAACATCTGGACAGTCTCAGAGTAAGTTTCCATTGATGACCCTCTTTTCCTGAATATGAGTCACACTTTTCTGTTTTCTTGAATGCCTACTAATTTTTTGTTGAAACTAAGCATTGTGGGTAATACATTTTATAGGATTTATATTTTGATTTTATTTTCTGACATTTTTGCCACTGTTGTTTTAGTGGGTGGTTAACTTATCTGTAATGAGTGATACTACAAACTTTTTCTCTCCTATCGTATGCAGCTGGTAACATCTCTTTACATATGACTTCATATTTCTGTTCTTTATTATTTTTTTTTAGCAAGGTGGCTGGAGTTTTACCATGTGTGATACGGCAGTCAGTCAAGAATCTAGGCAGAGATGAAGTGCAACCTATTTCTCTGTCAGTCTTGGGCTCTGTCCTCGAACACTTCAAGCCTGCTACCCAAGGTATTAATGGGGAGAGCCATCTCTTTAAAAAGGAAGGAAGCTCAGAGATACTGGCATTATTGCTCTTGAAAGATTTCATTCTTCTCTGCTCCCTGTCTGACTTTGAAGGCCCCTGGGGTCTTCCCTATGCAAGTGTAATCTAGCTGTCAGGCAGAAATGTAAGCAGTGTTTACATTAAGAATTCGTGTCTTAGTCCTTCTTCAATTCTCTCTGCCGTGATTTTACCTTTAAATTTCCAAATGCTTTTCTAGCTTAGAAACTGGTTTCTAAAACCTTGATTCGGTAAGCCTGCACTTTTCACCTACATCCTCTATAGTCATGGTCATGGGAGTTGGTGAAGATTCTTAGATTAGAAAGCCACAAAATTGCAATTCCTAACTCTTCCAGTTGCACTTTTTTTGTTGTTTGAGAGTAAAATTTCCTCTGACTTCTGCTTATGGTTACTTTCTCTTGCATTTAAACAGCAGCTTTAAAAAAAAAAAAAAAAATCTACGGCAGAACTTGCACAACTCAGCCATCTCCAAAAATCTGAATACCTGTACTTTAACCAGAAAAAAAATAGTACTATTTTATGAAGCTTTGTGCTTAGGTATTGAGAATAGAGATGTCAAGTGATTCTACATCACTAGTTTGGCAAGCACGAGAAATAATTCTCTCTATAACCAATGACTCAGATGTGGCAGTTGACAGAAAATATAAAAAATAGCTGGCTCCTTGTAATAACTGGTAAACGGTGTGAGTCAATCTACTGTGATGACTCACCTTGGACCACTTTACTAGAATTTATGATCATGGTAGACTGTTTTTTAAAATTGATGCATTACAGTGATATAATTTCTAGTGGAATTTCACTGGGAAATATCACACTTTGTACATTCTCTTTTGCAAAAGTAGAAGTGAGAAACTCACTTGAAGCAAGAGCACAGTCATGTGATCAAGGTCCAAAATAAAGATGTACTCACGTGAGATTTTTACTTGGAAGAGGGTGACACGAGAGAGGAAATGCCACAGGGGATGACCTCTGGTGAAGGTGGTAAAGCAAAGTGAGGAGTCTTCAACTTCCCAAAGCAGGACTCACAGAACCCCTAATAGAAGGTCCAACTGCCCAGTCAAAGGTGGATTTTTCCAAGACTGTGCCTAGCAGCAGAGGAGAATGGTCACTACTGTAGTGGTGCCTCCGTGGCCTGTGTGGCCTTGAAGCCTGCTTCTCTTGTCTTACTGTGTATTTTTAATATCTACCTAGATTTTTAATACCTAGGCAGAGAGGGTCGTGCTATTTTGGAACTAAGAACTCTAACACACTTATTTCTTATTAGCCTTCAGGCCTACCCTGTTAAGTGAACATAATTGACTTTTACAATATGCCATTTCATAGGACTTCTAATTTTGTTGAATTTCTTTTCTTTGAAACTATGTGTGTGTGTTAATTTATCTTTGAAATGCACTGAAGTAAACACTTGCGCTTATGATCCTGCCTTGGCAGAGTCTTGTCTTCTCAAACATAGCATGGTAAATCTGTTGAAAATTACAGTAGTGTTCTACCCAAGTGATAAGAAATTTAGGTTATAAAAGCAGAGAGATTTTTTTTTTTAAAAAAAATCCTACTTCCCCACTTACAAGCTGTTTGTATTTGTCCAATTACTTATTAACTCTAGGCCTCATTTTTTCTCATCCGTGAAAATCAGTGGATTATAATAACGATTTGGCAGAATTTTCATGAGGATTAATGAGATATTACCTGTAAAATACTTAGTGCAACTCTTAGAAAAAAGAAGAAAAAAGCACTCATAAATGTTGACTTCAGAAAAAATACATCTACATGAAGTTGGGGCATTCTGAGAACATGCATGTTTGTATGCTGATTGGTAACGGTGGAAAGAGTGCTTTCCAGGGCATTCCGCACCACCTCCTCACAATAATAACACTACTACACGCAGTGTCTTTGGCAAGGGCCATGTTTTTATGGCGTTTTATAAGTACTGTTGTAGCGTAGTGGTTATATGCTTTGCTGCTAACCAAAAGGCCAGCAGTTCAAATCCACTAGCAGCTCCTTGGAAACCCTATGGGGCAGTTCTACTCTGTCCTATAGGGTGGCTATGAGTTGGAATTGAATTATTGGCAGTGTATTTGGTTTGGTGGTTTTGGTTGTAAACGCTTCATTATTCTGTGGTATATTTTTGTATCTTTTCATATATGATACATTTCTAAAGTTTCACTGAAATATAAAAAAATTCTCAACCTATTAATTTTATAAAATATGACTAAATTACTGTGATAATTTCTGAGTCGCCTTGTGATAACTTCTGGTTTCAATCTGGATGGCATAACCACCCGGTATTTTTCTTTCCCTTGCAGAATTTTCCCTGTCTTCCTAGTCTCTGCAAACACAGTATGTCTGAATTGTTCTGAAAGCATTCTGGAGGTTGCTGCTCTGTTTTGCTGACCTTGTTGGCACCACTTCTCTGCACCCATTGCTGTGGCCAGTGCTTTTATTTGGAGTGGCTTATTTCATTTCTCTGACATGTAACAATGCAGCCTTACTGGCGAGAAGCTCTTTTTAGACCACTTAAACTAGCTAATTTAGTTCAGGCAAGATGTGATTTACAAGGGCTTCCATTATAAGAAAGACAAGCAAGTCTACAACAAAGTCATCTCCCAAAACATAAGGAGAGCTTAGTCGTACAGATTTGCCACATAAGTAGAAATATAAACAGGTAATGGTAAGCATAGTAGATAATAGTTTCATAGTCAATATGGAGGTAAAAATTGTTTTTTTTTACTGGATTGATATAACTAAATGCACACCGTCCTTTGTTAACTGCACAATACCCTGTTTGTATTAGTTTTAACTAGCCACTTACCAGTACTTGCAAGAAAAAAATTTCCTTAGTTTTTTTTTAGTGCTTGGCTTTGTTATTCCAATAGGAAGCTTGGTTTATTACCACAAATACTCTGTTTTGTTTTAATGCAAGGAACAAACAGGCCTTCCACAAGTGAATCTTTTATTGTAAAACTTGTTGGCCTAATATTCCACACTATAATAAACCCTCCCTTAATTCAATCTCTCTTGGAACTTATAAATAATACTTTAAAAATAACATTGACCAATACTTCTTGGAAGATATTTCTGACATTTTTGTTCAGTATTGTTAAATGGAGACTAAACTTTAAAAAGAGAAATGGCTTCTTGCAAACTTGGTCTGCTCAGGTATCATTAACACACCCACAAATGGAATGATACATACAAAAGAACTAACATTCACCCCACATACAGGCCCCTGCCTACAGTTCTCATAGATCGTGAGTTAGAAAAAAAAAATGAAGAAGAGGTGTTGAAGGGTAGTATTGAAATCTGTTAATAAAAAAGTTGTAAAAAATATAATTTAGCATTTGATATATAACACACAGAGAAAACAAAGTTCTTTAAATGTCCTCTGAAAGTAATTCAGAAAAAAATAGCAAAGGAAACACCTTTTCCTGATCCTACTTGATTTCTTCTCATTCTAAGTTTAATAATGCATCAAATTCAAGGTACCAGTAGAGACAAAAGCTGCCTGGTGACAAAGCTGTTGAGGAGGTAGACGAGGGGAGGAGATGGTCCAGTATGGCCAACCTGTCTGAATGGATTTTAAGTAAATTTTAATTTACAACTAGAAAGTACAAATGCTTACCTATAAGTATGTGGTAAAAAAATTATAATGTTGAGTAAATATTTAATTTAGCATTTAAATAAAAACAAACATCAGAAACCCCACACAGTATTAATTCAGTATATATTTGCTGCTATACATTGTGCAATTTCCATGAAAACGTCTATTCATATACAAAAAAAAATTGAAAATATAACTATAAACTCACTCTCCAACCCAGAGTCACCTGGCTTCTGGCTTCATAAATCTATGAGGTGCCCAAAGGTCACCAAAGACATACTCAAAAAAATTAATAGGAATTATCTTTGGATTTGGGTTATTCAATCTGAATGCTGAGTAAATAATTCAAGAAGGCAGACTGTATGAAGAATTTGACATCAGGATCGGAGGACGGCTTGTTATCAACCTGCAATACGCAGATGACACAACCTTGCTCACTGAAAGGCAAGAGGACTTGAAGCACTTACTGATGAAGATAAGAAGCTACAGGCTTCACTGTGGATTACATCTCAGCATAAAGCAACATATAAAATAGATAATTCAACTTAATAAAGCAAGGTTTATTTCCAGAGTGCATGGTTGGTTAAAAATTCAAAAAGCAATCATGAAATAAACTGTTACAATAGAATAAATGACAAAAAAAGTCACGATCATCTCAGTATTTTCAGAAATAAATATTTGACAAAATCCCATGCCCATTCATAATAAAAACTTTCCAGACACTAAATGTAGAAGGGACTATAACTGACCTGATTAATGACAGCTATCAAGAGCATAAAGCTAACTTCCTGGAAATGGTGAAAGGTTCACACACGTGCCAAGTTACCAACAGCAACATGAACTTAGACTCACATGCCGACAACGAAGTCCAATATCTGGAGAAGGGTGGCATGCAATGACACCTATTTTCTTGGATCCAAAACAATTCTATTTACTTTCTAATTCACCCATTATAAAAAGGGAGATATTCTGTCATATTTAATCTGTAGCTCCTCTAATCATGGACAAGTGATTTTGAATAATGCATTGATTTTAATAAACTGCTATCAGAACCAATAATTTGGCTATGCCATGGGTTCATCAAATGTGGTTTCTGCACGCTTCAAATCCCATTCTAACAAAGCGTTCACTGTGACAATTCCTAAACCAAATAAAAAGGAATACGTTTTCCATAAATGTTCCATTTATTTCAGTAGTATTTTATTTTTAAAAGTTCCAATCACAGAAAAATTTGTATATTTAGAGTCTCTTGATATTTTCCTAAATACTAACTCTTTAATATAAATATTTTATACAATATATCCACAATATTTCACCTGAATTAAAAAAAAAACAAGTACCATTAACCATAGCTAATTTTCTCTTGAAATTTTAAAAGGTAAATTATTTTAAATATACATTTAATATACATTGTTTGGATAATTTATAAATTGTTTTTAATTATCCAAACAAAATATCACTAAATTCTAAAGTTAACACTATTCCTTTATCTTAACACAGTCTGAGACTTTTTTTAACTATTAAGTTAAAATCTGAATAAAAGTAAGATTTAGCTAATCTTGATGTTACTTTGGAGCCCTGGTGGTACAGGGGTTAAGCATTTGGCCGCTAACCAAAAGGTCAATAGTTTGACTCCACCAGCCTTTCCTTGGAGACCCTATGGAGCAGTTCTACCCTGTCCTATAGGGTCGCTACGAGTCAGAATTGACTGGGCGGCAGTGGGCTTAGGTGCGTTTAAGCCCACTTTCACTATATCTTAAAAATGATGCTTTTCATGAAGTTTTAGATATCATTCAGCTATCTTATTTAATCTCTGGAATGAGTAAATCTCAATGATATATACTTTTTCAGCTAAATAATCAAAATAATTTCATGTGTTATGACTGAGATTTTTTTTTTAATCGTGGTGATTTTCATGCGTAGTTCATCAAATCTGTCTATACCATGTGTTAGACAAGATATATGCCCTCCTATTGTGATGTATGGAAACCCTGGTGCCATAGTGGTTAAGTGCTATGCCTGCCAACCAGAAGGTCGGCAGTTCGAATCCACTAGGCTCTCCTTGGAAACTCTATGGGGCAGTTCTACCCTGTCCTATAGGGTCGCTATGAGTCGGAATCGACTTGACGGCAACGGGTTCAGGTATTGTGATATATTAATAATTATTTCTTATTTTTGATAATATGAAATACATAATACTGAGATATTAACAACAGTAGCATCAAAACAGTTATGTAAAATCTTTAGAAATTAACTGCAAAGGGAAAAAGTAATCCAAATGGAGACACTCCTTGGACTAAGAAGATTTGACAAAGCCTCCGTGACTTCACAGAAACAGAAAGGGAACGGCACAAGCCAGCAGTGCTTCTAAGACTATAACTGACAAAATGCTTGTTAGGATGCCAAATTGGCACCAACTAAGGATTTTTTTTTTTTAAGGAAAGATCGTCATTCATTTTCAAGCACTAAAGAAAGTTCCTAGCTATAAAGATCACCTTCTAGCAATAAAGCAGGAATGACAGTAAGTCACTTATTTCAAGGCACGTGCATCTATAGCTGTGCATGTGAGATTTAGGTCTTCAGCAACTACTTAATGAACGCCAGTTAAGAATAATTCCATAAGCACACTCTACCTATATGATCACTTTCATGCAAGAATATCCAAGAAGTACTTTGAGTTCAATAAAGACTATAAATGTGGCTGAAACTTATGAGCAAATAAATGTTTAATTTCTGTAAGACAATCCATTACCTTCAATTGTAATGACAAATCATTAAAAAACAAAAAAAACCTCTATACAGGTTAACAATATACTGATAAGGGGGAAAGTTTGGCTAAGAATAATTTAGTATAAAAAACCCACTGTGGCTGAGTAAATTCCGACTCATAGGACAGAGAACTGCTCCATAGGGTCTCCAAGGAGCACCTGGTGGATTCGAATTGCTGACCTTTTGGATAGCAGCCAAACTCTTAACCACTACGCCACCAGGGTTTCCACAGTTTAGTATAATCTCTTTAAAAGAGTTTGCATGTGTGTTTATCTGCGTATAAATATATTTTGATGTAAGTCTGAAGTGATATGCACCATATATTGACAGTTATTATTGCTGGTTGGTGGAATTAACATTGTTTTTATGTATCTACTTTTTCTATTTATAAAATATTACTTATATAACTATCTTTAAAATCATTAAAAAAAATAGAAAGGCCTATATTAAAAAAATTTACAAAGTAAATAAATGTATTTTTTCACTATTCAAAGGATCCACTAGAGCTTCTTTAAATACCTTCTCTAGTATGTTTATTTTTTAAATATTAGTATGTTTATTTTTTTAATACATAGCATTTGAATTATATAAGATTTCTTTAGGGCAGATAGCTCAAAGTAGATTTTTCTAGGTAAATATAGCTTTTCAGTAATTGAACATTCATAGTCTAAAAGGCAAAAATGTATTTTTATTAGCCATTTGGATAGAAATTTATATAAATGCTACAGTATTTCTCTCTTACCTGTTGTCCAAATCATAAAAAATTGGACTCTTTGTCCTCTTCTAAATATAAACATTATTTTCCTGTATTACAATGCAATGATATCCCTACAATCAAGCACGGAAAATATACATGGTACTTGCAATGCTACTATAGTCAAGTGGCTTCTAAAAGAAACAGATATCGTCTGATCAGTGAAAAGAAATAAAGACTCTGCCCATTTCAGGGCTTACATGAGCCATGTTCTGTTTGTCCTAGGGCTGATGTGAGCCATGGCCTTAGATCTGTCTACCCATTACAGGGCTCATATGAGCCATCTCCTTAGATCTTTCCGCCCATCACAGGGCTCATACTAGACATCGCCTTGTATCTTGTGCCTCCTTAGGGTGTCTGGGTCCTAGAGATATGTGCACTACATGTTTGAAAGGATCAGTGGCCAAAGGATTTTAGAATAATTTATGCTGAAATGATATCACTCAGCTGTCCCATGAGCTGCCAGAAATGATGCAGACACACAGGCCCAAGGCAGGGCGTGGACGAGAACAAAAACAAAACCAAGAAAAACGATTCCCTTTTTCTCCATGCATATATGGAAGAAATAGTTTTCCTTTTTAATTTTCAAAACAGACCATCCAATTATTCCCTTCCTCAGACAGAGTTATACACTAAAACTTCTAAGTATATCTATTCTAATTTGCTTTAGGACAACACAATTTTGCAACACAAAAGATCACACTGCTCTCAATTTCAGGAGAGAAGGGAGGCACCTGAACTTGAAGGTGATGTACCATCCAACAAAATGCAGGTGACCACCTGTGTGTGGTATATTAACACCATCAAACATGCTTTTTGGCTTATATCCTACTGAAAGCTAATGGCAGCCACAGAACTAGTATCTGACAACCCAAAACCTATAACTGATGTGCAAAAAAAAAAAAATGATTATTAATACAGATACAGAATTAGCAATATTTTTTCCAACTCAATGTAGTTATAAAGGACAAAATTTAATGAATAAAATCAAATTTATAGGACTCTTAAATATATGTTAAAAAATGGTATCATTTTTGACCAAATATTTAATCATATTTGATTAAGTAATCAGATAAATAAATTTGGATGTTGGAAGATCAGTTTCTACTTCTTCCTTTTGTAGATGTAATCAAGGGTAGCAGAAGTTGTTTGTTTTTTACCTTTTTAAGTAGGTAGGAGAAGAAGCCACCACACATCTGTCAGTTTGTTTTAACTGTGGTGGCTTGCATGTTGCTGTGATGCTGGAAACTATGCCACCAGTATTTCAAATGCCAACAGGGTCACCCACGGTGGATAGGTTTCGGCTGTGCTTCTAGGCTAAGACAGGCTTGGAAGAAGGACCTGGCAATCCACTTCCGAAAAAACTGTCCAGTGAAACCCTTACAAATAGCAGCGGAACATTGTCTGATATAGTGTGGGAAGATGAGCCCCTCACATTGGAAGGCACTCAGAATATGACAGGGAAAGAGCTACCTCCTCAAAATAGAGTCGTCCTTAATTACGTGGATGGAGTCAAGCTTTTGGGACCTACATTTGCTGATATGACACGACTCAAAATAAGAAGAAACAGCTGCAAAAATCCATTAATAATTTGAACATGGAATGTATGAAGTATGAATCTAGGAAGATTGGAAGTTATCAAAAATGAAAAGGAACACTTGATGAGCAATATCCTAGGCATTAGTGAGCTGAAATGAACTGATATTCACCTTTTTAAATTGTACAATCATATAGTCTACTATGCCAGGAATGAAAAATTGAAGAGGAATGGTGTCGCATTCATCATGAAACAGAATATTTCAAGATCTATCCTAAAGTACAATGCCCTCAGTGAAATGATAATATCCATATACCTACAAGGAAGACCAGTTAATACAACCATTATTCAAATTTACCCCCAACCACTAATGCCAAAGATGAAGAAACTGATGATTTTTGCCAACTTTTGAAGTCTGAAATTGATCAAACGTGTAATTGGATGCATTGATAATTACTGGTGATTTTAATGTAAAAGTTGGAAACAAAGAAAGATCAGCAGTTGAAAAATACGGCCTTGGTGACAGAAACGATGCAAGAGATTGAATGATAGAATTATGTAAGACTAATGACCTATTCACTGGAAATACATTTTTCCAGCAACAAAAACAGTGACTATACATGTAGACCCGGCCAGATGAAATACACAGGAATCATACTGACTACATTCTATGGAAAGAGCCAATGGAGAAGCTTGATATCATCAATCATAACAACGCCAGAGGCCAACTGAGGAACAGACCGTCAATTACTCATATGCAAGTTCAAGTTGAAACTGAAGAAAATTAGAAGTCCACAAGAGCCAAAGTATGCCCTTGAGTATATCCTACCTGAATTTAGAGACCATCTCAAGAATGGATTTGAAGCATTGAACACTAATGACTGAAGATGAGATGAGTTTTGAGATGATTTCAAGGACATCATACATGAAGGAAGGAAAAGGTCATTAAAAAGAAAGGGAGGAAAGAAAAGACCAAAATGAATGTCAGAAGAGACTCTGAAACTTGCTCTTCAACATAGAGTAGCTAAAGTGAATGGAGAAAATGATGAAGCAAAAGAGCTGAACAGGAGATTTCAAAGGGTGACTAAAAAAGACAAAGTAAAGTACTATAATGAAATGTGGAAAGACCTGGAGTTAGAAAACCAAAAGGGAAGGACATACTTTGTATATCTCAAGCTGAAAGAACTGAAGAAAAATTTCAAGTTTTGAGTTGCAATACTGAAGGATTCAATGGGCAAAATATTGAAGGACACAGGAAGCATCAAAAGATGGTGGAAGGAATACACAAAGACACTGTACCAAAAAGCATTGGTCATTGTTCAACCATTTCAGGAGGTAACATATGATCAAGAACCAATGATATTAAAGGAAGACGTCCAAGCTGCGCTGAAGGCATTGGCCAAAAACAAGGCTCCAGGAACTGACGGAATACCAATTAATATTTTTCAACAAATAGGTGCAACCCTGGAAGTGCTCACTTGTCTATGCCAAGAAATTGGAAGACGGCTGCCTGGCCAAATGACTGGAAAAAAGCCATATTTGTAGCCATTCCAAAGAAAGGTGATACAACAGAATGCAGAAATTATTAGACAATATCATTAATACCACACACAAGTAATATTTTGCTGAAGATAAATAAATATTGGTTATCACAGTAAATTGATAGGGAACTGCCAGAAATTCAACCTGGATTCAAAAGAGGACATGGAATGAAGAATATCATTGCTGATGTCAAGGTGGATCTTGGTTGAACGCAGAGAACACCAGGAAGATGTTTATCTGTGTTATACCGACTGGGCAAATGCATTCTACCATGTGTATCATACAAAAATTACGGGTAACATTGCAAAGAATGGGAATTCCAGGACAATTGACAGTGCTTACGTGGAACTGTACATAGACCAAGAGGCACTTGATCAAAGAGGGCAAGGGAACACTGCGTGATTTAAAGTCAGGAAAGATGTGCATCAGGGTTATATCCTCTCACCATACTTATTCAAACTGTATGCTGAGCAAATAATCTGAGAAGCTGGACTATGTGAAGAAGAACGGGGCATCAGAATTGGAAGAAAACTCATTAACGACCTGAAATACATAGATGATACAACCTTGCTTGATGAAAGTGAAGAGGACTTGAAGCACTTGCTTATGAAGATCAAAGACTATGGCCTTCAATATGGATTATACCTCATCATAAAGAAAACAAAAATCCTTACACCAGGACCAATAAGCAACATTGTGATAAACGGAGAAAACACTGGAGTTGTCAAGGATTTCATTTTACTCGGATCCACAATCAACAGCCATGGAAGCAGCAGTCAAGATACAATAAGACATATTGCTTTCAGCAAATCTGCTGTAAAAAAACTCTTTAAAGTGTTAAAAAGCAAAGATGTCACTTTGAGGACTAAGGCACACCTGACCCAAGCCATGGTATTTTCAATCACCCCATATGCATGCAAAAGCTGAACAATAAATAAGGAAGACCGAAGAGGAGTTGATGCCTCTCAATTATGGAGTTGGCAAAGAATATCAAACATACTATGGACTTCCAGAAGAATGAGCAAATCCGTCTTGGAAGAAGCACAGCCAGAATGCTCATTAGAAGCGAGAATGGGAAGACTTTGGCCATGTAATTTGGCCATGTTTTCAGGAGCGACCAGTCCCTGGAGAACAAAATAATGTTTGGTGAAGTAGTGGGCCAGCGAAAGAGAGGAAGACCCTCAATGAGATTAATTGACACAGTGGCTGCTAAGGCAGGCTCAAGCATGGAAAGGATTGTGAGGATGGCGTAGGACTGGGCAGTGCTTTGTCCGACTGGACTTAGTCAGGGTCACTGTGAGTCAGAATGGAATCCAAGGCACTTAACGACAAGATCAGTTTGTCAACTTCCCCAGAAAAATACACTGTGGAAATTTTAATTTGCTTTGCATTGAATTTAGGAATTAATGTGGATGCAATTATTCTTATTAATTAGAATATTTCTAAAATCCTTTAACTTTTTTTTTCCATAAATGTCTACTGCATACTTCATGATGTCATTTTCTAGGTATTTTTGGTGGTTTTTGTGAAGAATTATTTTCTAAGTAATTTTCTAGTTTGTTAGTAAGTCTTTTTGTAAATTGACCATATATTCAGAAACTTTACCTAACCCTTCTCAGTTTTTTATTAGTTTATGTTAATAATTTTTTAAAAATTATATTAAATTTCATAAGGATATTATCACATCTTATGAAAATTATGAGCTTTGTCCCTTTATTACAATCTTTCTACTTTTTCATTCATTTTCATGTCCTATTGCTTTGCCCAGAACTTCTGGTTCTTTGTTGAACATCTTCACTTTGCTGTTGATCTTTGAATCATTCTTGTTTATTGAGTTTAAAATTTCTGTGTTACATATGCTTTTTGTTGTGATAATTTATAGTCATCATATAATACCAAAGAAGCTGTATTTTTTTAATTTCTGAGACTGCTATTATAATATTGAAAAGTATTAAATACTTGTTCAACATATACTTAGAGGATTATGCTGTTCTTATTTATTCCATTAATGTGGTGAATTATATTGTAGTATTTTCAAATGCATAATTGTACTTAGCTTATGAGTCAGAATCAACTTGACAGCAATGGGTTTCGTTTCTGGTTTATTTGAGGCAACTACTCATAATATGAGGAACTCTGGTGCTGCAATCGTCGAGAGCTATGGAGTAACCAAAAGAGCCACAGCTGGAATTCACCAGCCGCTCCTTGGAAACCTCACAGGTCAGTTCTACTCGGTGGGAACTGACTCAACTGCAACGGGTTTGTCATGGCTTTTATTCATAATATAGGTATCTTATATTTTAAATAATAAATTTGTTATCAGTTGTAAGATTTTTATTGTTGTAAATTACATTTTCTTTTTTGGAAAACTCTGAAATTCCTCAAGTAGAAAGGATGAGGACTAACCATAACACAGGGACTTTTACGGATTATCCTGCGTTTATTTTTCATGAAACGCTTCTCTAAATCACCGTTCTTTTCAGTGATTAGTTGTTGTAGCGTCCCAAATCATTAACTTTTGTCACCGGACAAAAAAATGAGCTCCATAGTAGAGTAGCAGCACAGTCCCAAAAAGCCCAGGAAAGTAAGGTCCTGTGGTCCGGCAGTCTCCTCCAAGTCCTCACTAACTTCCTGAATATTTCACTCTTCACCCCAGTATTTAGTATACCTCAGAGGAATAATAATTGCTTGCCAAAGGCAATTGAAAATTGTGACTTCTAAATTGACTATTTCTATGCAAAGTGTTTTGGCCTTTTTAGGATATGCTGTATCAGAACTTTCTAATTAGCTTCAATTTGCAAATCATAGTTGACTCTAATTTGCAAATTCTATGTATTAATGTGAGTCAAGAATTGTTAATCTTAAATGTTGCCTAAAAATAACAGGAGAGTCATCAGCTTGGTGTTTATTAATACAAAGAACTCTTGGAACACAGTGTGTTCTCTGAAAAAAACAATAAATGAGCACACTCGTGCATTACCAGAGAAAAACAGAAAATCCCAACTCCCATCTGAATAAAACACTCTTAGGAAACCATTTTGTTTTAAGCCTGATAAAGGTCCTATCTAACAGATGGGCTTACAGTGACAATGACATCATGTGACTATTCAGAAAAACAAAACATGTGGCTTAAAATATATTAGTTTGAGTCTCTTGTCATTAGGGCCTGTGGTCCTTCCATTTCTATCAACAAAATGTCCAGTGATTTTTTTCATTTATGAAATGATTAATATGTGCCGGGTTCCATGCTGGGAATTGAAAGGCAGATAATACTTCTAAAATTTTGTTCTCATTTTCGAATGTGTTTATCACCTTCGGAGAGCTGTAAAATCCTTGAACGCTGAGACTATCTTATTCTGTATTTTGCTCTTCTTGGTAATGCAAGGCCTGGCACAATTCTAGAATAGGGTAAGTGCTTAATAAATAAATGCTGAACAGATAATGACTGAAAGAAGTATAAAGAGAGTTTGACAAGTACTCAAGTGACATTGTAATTGGGAATTAGTGGAAAAAACTCAGTCAGAGAAATGAATAAAGCCCAAGGCCACATATACAAAAAGGGAAAATTAGCAAACACATATTTGATCAGATTTCATTTTTCCCTGCAGAGATTGAAGTTCCTTAATTCTGAGTTCCCATCAAACTACCCAATTCTATCAAATAATTCAATCTTAAATTGCCTTCTGGGGCTACATTAATATCAACTTCATTACAGAGTTTAATGTATGTATGATGAATTTTTAAGACCATCGAATTCTCAATGTTACTAATGTTACTATCCATGAAGATTTTAATTGATTAGAAGGCTGGTCAATATATTAACAAAACTAAACCTACCCTCCATGCTGGACTAAGAATTTTACACTTTTACTAAAATTAGGAGTGGGAAAAGAAACTCTTGTTAATTAGAGAAAAAACACAACTAATGTCCATCTATAAACTAGAAATCCCTTGGGAAATAGTATAAAACTCTACCCCAGAAATCTTTTTCAGAATAGTAGTCTATTGAAGTGTAGCCTTAGTTTCCACAGGACTGTAAACTGAGGACGTGTAACAAAGGTCGGTGGTCGGTATCAGCTGAAATTTTACTAATCATTTACTAAGTTAAAAATGAGATTATTGTAAGAAGCTAAGGAGCAATTTAGAAGGTAAACTGGAGTTGTAGAAACCTGTTTGACAACGCTAACAAGTGGTGGGATGAAAGAAAACCATCAGGGAAAGAAAAAATAAGTTGAAGAATGAATATCGATTATAAAGGCAATTGTACTTCTAAGGGCTTATTTTCTTATCCCTGGACACCATCCGAGTTTCAAAGTAAAACATCAGCATTTTTACTAGCCCGATGACTGTCTTCCTATGGTCTACAATAACAAAGACGACACCTGGAAGAAATACATGTACCTCAGAATTCAAAGCACTGACTAAAACTTTAAGAAGTTTGTTCTAGGCTATTGACTAATGTTACTTTCTCAGTTAATCGCCCATGGGCCTAACCCTATGTTTTTCATGTACCCAATTAATGAGGCATTTAGGATTAGACAATCTTCTATATGTGATTTTACCAGTAGATATTCTTCATATTATATCAACGAAATCCGCAACCATTTTTTAATTATTTTCAGCAAAAATTTTACTTCTGTGATATTTATGATATTGTTCAATAATTTCCTCATTTTAATAGATGAGCTTTCTTTGGCGTGGGCACAAATGGGAATCTCTCCTGGTTGGTTGGCCTGGTGGCTGTCTTCCAAATTTCTTGGCATGGATGAATGAGCAATTCCAGTAGTTGCATCCCTTTGTTAAAACATCTCAATTGCATCCCTTTGTTAAAACATCTCCATCAGTTCCTGGAGCCTTGTTTTTCATCAGTGTCTTCAGTGCAGCCTGGACTTCTTCAACACCATGGGTTCTTGATCATTTGTTACCTCCTGAAATGGCTGAATGTGAAACAATTCTTTTTGGTACAATGACTCTGTGTATTCCTTCCATCTTCTCCTGATGCTTTCTGCATCATTTAATACTTTGCCCATAGAATACTCCAATATTGTAACTTGGGGTTTGATTTTTTTTCTTCAGTTCTTTCAGCTTGAAAAATGCCAGGCCTGTTTTTTCTCTTTTGGTTTTCTAACTCCAGTTCTTTGCACATTTCATTATAATAATTTACTTGTCTTCTCGAACCAACCTTTGAAATCTTCTGCTCGACTCTTTTACTTCATCATTTCTTCGTTTTGCTTTAGATACTCTACTTTCAAGAGCAAGTTTCAGAATCTCTTCTTACATCCATTTTGGTCTTTTCTTTCTTTCCTGTCATTTTAATGACCTTTTACTTTCTTCATGTATGATGTCCTTGATGTTATCCCACAACATGTCTGCTCTTCAGTCATTAGTTTTCAATGCTGCAAATCTATTCCTGAGATGGGTTCTAAATTCAGGTAGGATTTAATCAAGGCTGTATTTTGGCTCTCGTGGACTTGTTTTAATTTTCTTCAGCTTCAACTTGAACTTTCATATGATCAATTCAGGGTCTGTTCCTTAGCCTCTGGCCTTGTTCTGACTGATAATATCAAGCTTCTTCATTGGTTCTTTCCACAGATGTAGCCAATTTGATTCCTGTGTACTCCATCCGGTGAGGTCCACATGTATAGTTGTCATTTATGTTGTTGAAAAGACGTATTTCCAATGAATAAGTCACTGGTCTTGCACAATTCTATCACGGGATCTTCGGCATTGCTTCTATCACCAAGGCCATATTTTTCCACTACTGATCCTTCTTCTTTGTTTCCGACTTTTGCTTTCTAATCACCAGTAATTATCAATGCATCTTGATTGCATGTTTGATCAATTTCAGACTGCAGAAGTTGATAAAAATCTTCAATTTCTTCATCTTTGGCATTAGTGGTTGGTGTGTAAATTTGAATAATAGTTGTATTAACTGGTCTTCCTTGTAGGTATTATCCTATCACTGACAGCACTGTACTTTAGGGTAGATCTTGAAACAGTCTTTTTGACAGTGAAAATAATGTTCTTCCTCTTCAATTTGTCATCTCTGGTGTAGGAGACCATGATTGTCACATTCAAAATGGTTAATAGCAGTACATTTCAGCTCACAAACACCTAGGATATCAATCTTCAAGCAATCCATTTAATTTTTAATAACTTTAAATTTTTCTAGATTCAGTCTTCATATATTCCACAGTCCAATTATTAATGGGCATTTTCAGCTGTTTCTTCTCATTTTGAGTCCTGTCACATCAGTAAATGAAGGTACTGAAACTGTATTCCGTTTACATCATTAAGGTTCACTCTATTTTGAGGAGGCAACTCCTGCCCAGTCGTGTTTTGAGTGCCTTCCAACCTGAGAGGCTCATTTTCCTCTACTATTATCAGACAATGTCCCACTGCTATCCATAAGGTTTTCAATGGACAATTTTTTCAGAAGTAGATCGCCAGGTCCTTCTTCCCAGTCTTAGTCTGGAAACTTAGCTGAAACCTGTTCCCCAAGGGTGACGCTGCTGGCATTTGAAATACCAGTGGCATAGCTTCCAGCATCACAGCAGCAGGAAAGCTACCACAGCACGACCTTCTGACAGAGAAGTGGTGTCAGACTGATCTTGGCTGACAACACAGAATACCAGAAAAATGTTTACCTGTGTTTTATTGACTATCTACTGTGTGGATTATAACAAATTATGGATAAAATTCCAAAGAATGGGAATTCCAGAGCAGGTAATTATGCTCATGCAGAACCTGTACAGAGACCAAAATATAGTTTGAACAGAATAACTGTTGTTGTTGTTAGGTGCTGTTGAGCTGGCTCTGACTTATAGCAGCACTATGTACCACAGAACAAAACCACCCCCCCGGTCCTATGCCATGCTCACAATCACTGTTATGCTTGAGCCCACTGTTGCAGCCACTGTGTCAATCCATCTCACTGAGGATCTTCTTCTTTTCCACTGACCTTGTACTCGACCAATCATGATGTCCTTCTCCATGGACTAAGCCTTACTGACAACACGTCCAAAGTATGTAAGACACAGTCTCGCCATCTTTGCTGCTAAGGAGCATTCTGGTTATGCTTCTTCCAAGACAGATTTGTTCGTTCTTTTGGCAGTCCACGGTATAGTCAATATTCTTCGCCAACACCACAATTCAAAGGCATCAATTCTTCTTTGGTCTTCCTTATTCATTGTCCATTTTTTGCATGCATATGATGCTACTGAAAATACCATGGCTTGTGTCAGGTGCACCTTAGTCTTTGAGGTGACGTCTTTGCTTACCAACACTTTAAAGAGGTCCTTTGCAGCAGATTTGCCCTATGCAGTGCATCTTTTGATTTCTTGACTGTCACTTGCGTGGGTGTTGATTGTGGTTCCAAGTAAAACGAAATCCTTGACAACTTCAATCTTTTCTCTGTTTATCAGGATGTGGCTTATTGGTCCAGATGTGAAGATTTTTGTTTTCTTTATGTTGAGGTGCAATCCATACTGAAGGCTGTGGTTTTTGATCATCAGTAAGTGCTTCAAGTCCTCTTGACTTTCAGCAAGCAAAGCTGTGTTATCTGCATAACACAGGTTGCTAATGAGCCTTCCTCCAATCCTGATGTCCCACTCTTCTTCATGTAGTCCAGCTTCTTGGATTATTTGCTCAACATACAGATTGAATAGGTATGGTGAAGGGATACAAGCCTGACACACACCTTACCTGACTTTAAACCATGCAGTTCTTTCCAATTGTTTACTATGATAACGAACTCTGAATTAAGCAAGCTTTGTGGATGAGATTTTGTGAATATCCATGAGGATTTGCTTAGGATAAACTCCCATACATGGAATTGCTAGGTCAATAGTATGCTGGATAAATGCTTTGTTGTCATTGTTGTTGTGTGCCCTCAAGTTGGTTCCAACTCATAGCAACTCTATAGGACGAAGTAGAACTGCCCCATAGAGTTTCCAAGAAGTGCCTGGAAGATTCAAACCTAAAGGCATATAAAAGTAATTGATTATCAGACATACATTTAAAATATTTTAAAAGGATGTTAATGCAATTTAAATGTTTATAATATCTTAAGTGGAAAAATTTATTAAAATTATTTATAAAATTGAACTGTTTGGGGGAAAGGGAATACATGTATTAAGTGCTTAGAAAGAAAACTTGAAGCCCTTGTAAAAAAAAAAAATATGATAAGTGGTTACTACAAAGTATGGGATAATATAATTTGCTTTTCTCCTCTCTAAATATTTTCTAAAAAAGATGGATATCAGGATTTTTTTTTTTAATGTCATGCTGAAACCAACAGTATACTTTCTCACTCTATCAAGAAACCAAAAAAACCAAATCCAGTGCCATCGAGTCGATTCCGACTCATATCGACCCTATAGCACAGAGTAGAACTGCCCCATAGAGTTTCCAAGGAGTGCCTGGCGGATTCCAACTACCAACCCCTTGGTTAGCAGCCATAGCACTTAACCAAGAACAAAAAAAAAAATTAAGTTGGCACAATTTAATCTTAGAGAGCCAGTGGTGCCTAAAGTAAGGCTATTTCTTCTTCTCCTCCTTCTTTTTTTTCATCCTCTTTCTCCTTCTTCCTCCTCCTTCTTCCTTCTCCTGCTCCTTCTTTTTCAGTGTTTACAGGAAATATGATAGATATCTCATCGGAATAAGGATTTAATTAATGTTTATATTTATTGATGATGATGATGATAACAATTATAATACAGAGTACTCTAGTCAAAAGAAACTAGGAACATTTCAGAAAAGATTAGGTGACTTTGATTAAAAAGTGCAATCCAAAAATGCAGAAATGGAAGGTAATACATGATCTTAAAAAGAAGCACCTAAATTCTGGGGCTGGGGCTGTTTGGCTGTGCACTTTCAAGCCTAATACCAAGCGACAGCACCTGAGCTCAACTTATGACATTTTTCTCAACTTATTTTAGCTCTCGGAGTTACTAATGGCCTGGTTTATGCTGACTTTCATGAAAATCAATTCCAAATCAAATGGAAGTCCTGCGGAAATCCTTAGAACAACTTTTTTCCTAATTTCTATAGTGAGTTTGGGACAGAAGACAGCCATTAAAAGACGAATGTACAAGTGGAAGTGAATGATTTCAGTTCTGTGGTATTAGTGGGATTTCGGTTCAAGCAAGTTTCATTTGAACTATCATGGATGAAGGAAGTTGGAGAGCTCCTTACTACACAGCTCATATTGTTCAGTAGAGTTTGTAGCTGGGGAGGCAAATGCCCTATTTGTTCTTTTTCACCAATTCTAACTTAGGGCCTCTACTTAGGCCTTTTCCATTAAACTCTTAGCAACTGCACCATTTTCCCTAGTCTTATCTATCACAACTGATGCTTTGTAGCACCTGTCTTATTACACAGTCACTGTTACATACCACGTTCCAGTTGTATTACCGGTGCCTTATTTATTTGTCTCAACTAAAATAAAAGTTATTTGAAGACAGGGGCAATGTCACATATTTATTCTATGTCTTTTGAAAACGCTAAGAGAGAATTTATTAAACATAAGTAAGAGTCTTACTTTTTTTTTTTTTTAAGAGTCTTAGAAAAAATAAAAACAAAATGAATCACAAACTCAGTGACCGTCCAAAATCAGAACACTTTATTTTGTGTCATGATAGTCTTTTCTGGTCTTACTGAATAAATACAGAAACAGAAAACCTGGAAGATGCATTGGCTTGTGATCAGAGAGCAATTGTTATCTGATTGTCTCTTCACTCGCTTTCACTGTCAACCCGCTGAGAAGATACACCCTTGCAGGCCTCCAAGAACTGAGCTTTGTGAAAAATTTGATGACGGTTTTGTGGCTGAATCCATTCTCCCCTCCACACAGCAGGTTATGAGTGGTTTTTAAATAAGTAATTTAGAAGCTATTTAAATTCTACCAGTTTCCACAGCCAAGAAAGCAATAAGAGAAAGTGATGTTAATGGACAGATATGGCACAGTTTGAGTCCCATGGGTAAAGATACTGAGCACTCTGCATGGAATATGTACAGGTTTCCACTCTTGCTCACTTTGTTGTAATTAAGACAAGTAGGCAAGAAAGAAACGCAGAAAATAACAAGATGGCTTGGATATAATTGTGAGTGCTTCATGGAGATAGCCTGTAAATCCCAAGATCCTACTGACTATCAGAGTGAAACTGACCATTTTCTAGTCATCACATATTATAAGAGGCCACAATGAGATTCTGAAGCCAAAGGCAAGAGTTAAGAAAAGAAGGAAGATGAGAGTGGAGTACGGAAGGCTAAGAAGCTGGTTTTGGTAATTTTTTTTCTTTTGATAGTCATTCTCTCTCTGTTTTACTTCTAAAAGGACACTCATTCCTTTGCCAGCCACCATTAAGTAAATGGCTTTCACAGGTGAGTGGTTCCTCACCAACCCAGGCAAACCTGCTGGTACTTTCACAAGGCTTACCTTTTAGATATATCCACACTGATACATTTCCCCAGATTTTTCATGATCTCTATCAGGGGAAAAGTGAATGACCCCCCTGGTCTAACATGTTTTGCAAACCTGCTTTCCCCTTGTTATCTTAAAGCTGTGGGAAACAGGGGAAAAAAAAAAAATCTTCTCTTAATGAAAAGATTGAGAACCCCTGCCAGGGGCTGCTGACCCCTTAGATATAAGAACGAACTTCCTGGAAGAGAAGGTTGTTAAATGTCAAAACGATTTAGCAAAAAAGGTTGTGGAATCAGCTTCCCTGCAAATCTTCAAATCTAGGACAAATCATGTCCCTACTGAGCCATTGATACCATATGACTTTTCAAAAGGCAAGGTTTACTAGGTTCAAATCCAAGAATTAACTAGTATAAAAAAATTGTCAACGGTACAAACATCAGATTTCTTCCAATCCTAGGCAATGGATACTCTCAGCGCAGTTCTTCACACACAATGTAAAAGAAATAATGGAATTAAGCTTCAGTCTGACTTATGCACATTATAAATGGTCCTTCTAGATAAATCAACCTCTTTTACCTAAAAATATTATTTTGTCCTTCATGGACCTTGCCCAATTTCTTAGACTATGTATTTTCCAAGAGATTCCCATAGGGATAGAAACTCATCCATTTCCCTGCTGGACCTCTTAAAAGGTCCATAGAACTAGTTGGCCCCTTCCCAGGTGGAGGGAAAGGGGGTAGGAAAATTTCAACTTCCTCAATAAATTGCTTCTTTTCACAGTGTTTGAGAAATGAAAAGTTACTTATTAACTCTACATATGATTAATGAAGAATGAAAAGGGGAAACCTGCCCCCTGATTACTTTGAGACATGAAAGATAAATACACTCGGATCTGACACCTCCCCCAGAAGGCTGTGGAAGAGACATGCAATCAAAGAGCTTCATAAACCATAGCAGACAGGTGGCTTTCTAGTTCCAAATGAGAACCTAACACAGTGGTGGACCGCTTCGCAATTATTCTCCCTTAGACCCACATCATAGTTGACCGCTCACCACCATATATATACATTGGAGTTACTTCAGAAAAGTGTATTTCTCTAGAGATACCAGGGCTTAAGGCTCGTATGTAACTCAGCTCTCCTCTCCTGGAGAGGTGAACTGGGCAACATAACCTTTAACTTAAAACATTAATTCAGATCTCAGCAATCCATTTCTTTATTTTCTACTGGACCCCACCTTAGTTCCATGTATTCCATCCAACCTGAAGGGACTAATAGTGGGGAAAATAAAAGAGATATCCTGAAATCTTGTATTTGTAATACCTACAAAATTTCTATGCTGTAGAAGTTTTCCTTGGGTCAATTTGTCTTTTCACAACTTCCTCCCAAGTCTATGGAATTTATAACTTACTATTCCAGTGTTAACCTCTTTAAAGTGTTGAAAAGCAAAGGTGTCACTTTGAGAACTAAGGTGCACTTGACCCAAGCCATGGAATTTTCAATCACCTCATATGCATGAGAAAACTGGACAGTGGAAAAGAAAGGCTGAAGAAGCAGAACCGGTGCCTTTAATTACGGTTTTGGTGAAGAATACTGAATATATCAGAGACTGCCAGAGGAATGAACAAATCTGTCTTGGAAGAAGTACAAGCAGAATGCTTCTTAGAAGTGAAGATGGCGAGACTTCGTCTCACGTACTTTGGACTTGTCAGGAGGTATCAGTCCCTGGAGAAGGACATCATGCTTGATAAAGTAGAGGATCGGCCGAAAAGAGGAAGACCCTTAAAGAGATGGATTGACACAGTGGCTGCAACAGCAGGCTCAAGCATAGAAAGGATAGAGAGGATAGTACAGGACCGGGCAGTGTTTTGTTCTGTTGCACACAAGGTCACTGTGAGTCAGAACCGACTCCATGGCACCTGACAACAAAAACAATTCTAGTGTTTACAAATGAACGTTATATGAGTTCTCCAAGATTTCACTGCTACTGTGAACTCAGACTGTAACTTTTTTTTCTTTCAATTATATCAGTGTTCATCTCAAAGGTCTAAGTTATTTTGCCTGATTTTGTTTGTTTGAGGTTTCTTTGGTTGTTGTTTGTATTTTATGTCTCCCAAAACCTGGTGTTTTACAGACATTTTATTCAAGTATCTGTTGACAGTTTATTAACAGCAGAGAAATATGCAAGAAAATAAGATGATTAATCCAACTGTCAAAAACTCATTTCATGTCTAACTTATGCTAGACTCCACTACAGTTAATTCCTGCAGATATTTATAAATAATTATCACATGGGAATGGTCTTACCTAATCTATAGAATCTCTCTCCCGAACTGTGTAATAATTTCTACCGGATTATCTGCTTTAAGTCTTTTCTCATTCTTCTGAATTCTTCAGTCTGCCAATGAAATTGTCATTATAAAACATGAAACTGGTCATGTCATGGTTCTAGTGAAGCCATCCTACAGCATAAATTTTAAGTCGCTTAAATTTTTTGGTTTTTTTTTTGGAGTGCGGTGCAAGATCAGCTGATACATGGCCCTAATCTATTTTCCCAGGCTCACCTCTCACCATCCCTTTCATCCACAAAACCACACCAAACATTTCATAGCTCTCTAAACCCATCATGCCATTTAAAGCTCCTGTGTGTTTGTACAGTCGAGAAAGCCCTAGTCTCACTTCCCAGAATAATTTTTTTTAATGTTCCAACTTAAATGTGACCTGTTTTTTGATGCTTTTTCTACTTCCTACTCACAGAGATACTTTTTTCATTGCTTTCTCTATCTGTTTCTTTGTAGCACAATTTTTTCTCTAATAGTAATTTTTGTTTTATTTCTGTTGACAAATTACTGTGTCTTTACTCAAAGAGCATGTGGGATTACGCTGAAAAAAAATATGATTATGATGCTTTAAAATGGAAAAAGATATTCCTTAGAAAATTTTTCTTTAAAGATCAATTTGATGGAGAAAGCTATAAGGATTCCATTTAAAGTACTCCTATGTTTTAATGACATGGTGATTTATGGGTGGGAGAGAAGATAAACCAAAAGGAACCCCCGAAGGTAACGCTGGTTAAGTAGGCACAAGGGAGGTCCCCATATCTCCTTCTTGATTCAAGTTTCTGAACCAGGAACCATGGGTAACGGGGTTTGTGGTACAGTTTTCCCTAAATCTGAGAAGAATATTCAAAGACAAAGAATTTTCCAAAATAAAGGCAAATCACCCTTAGAAAATAGGATCTGTGGCTTCAGGAGATGAACCCAGTGTATCTTCAACAAAGAGCCCAGAGGCTGCAGAGATGAATGAGATCTGGAGCCGTTCCTCCAGTGACTTCTGTTCCAGGGGGAAAGTCAACTTACAAATGGGTGGCTTTTTAGAATGTGTTAAAAAGCTCTGACAGAGGCCTGCCTTTCAAACTCAAAACTGCTTTACACATTCCTGCCAGTTGGAACAAAAAGGAAAGGGCAACTGATTCAGGACTCAGCATGGGATCCTGAGCGTGTTTCTGATTGTAATCTGAGAGTCCCACTGGGACGTTCTTCAGCTTAGAACAGTCATTACTGAGAAGGAGTTGTTAATGAAACAAGAGTGTCCTAATTACGTTTTAGAAAATCTGTCTAAAATTCTGTGTATTAAAAATGTGTACCCTGAATTTAAAAAGCTAATACCAGTTCAGAGTTTTTGCATGAGATGTTACAAGCTCATACAAATGAATCTGAACTGCTGCTTTTTCAAAGACTTATATAAAACAAGGAGGATGAGAAGTTTCACATACCGACAAATGAATGGAAAAAAAAAAAAGAAACATTACTGTCTAGTCATTTCCAAATCATGGCAATCCCAGGTGTTACACAGGAGAACTGACCCACAGGGGTTTCTTACTGTAATCTTTATGGACGCAGATCATGGGTAGGTTCGAACCGCTAACCTTTAGGTTAGTGGTCCTGTACAAACCATTTGCATTATATATTAAATATCAGATATTCCAAACTGTCACAGAGCTACACGAGTATGTCATAACCTTTAGCAAAGAATTGATTTTCTTTGCTTTGCTGGTTCACAAAGATTTAAAACTTGAAAACACTAAAATAATTTCAAGTGGTGATCAAAATTTGCAGGTTATAATGGCACCTTGGGAAAATCTCTGTAAGAGATCAAAGTAGATTTTATGAACTTTAAACTATCTGCATAAATAAAAATAGTATGTGCATCTATGGATCACACCTAGAATAACTTTGTTACACATCGGTAAAGACATAAATATTAAATACATTATCATCCAGCTCTTTTACTGTTCCTTACAGCTTATGAAATACTCTCAAGTACATTACCTAATATGTTGATTTCTTTGTAGTCAGGAGTGGATACAATATCTCCAAAACTCTAAAATCTAAACTGCAAAATCAACACATAGTAGATATAATATAAATGTAGAAGTTTATCTTGGAGACAAAATATTTCTCAGGCAGAAAAAGAAATAGCAATGACTTGAAAGTTACCTTATAGATAGTATACTGATTCATGACTTCTCTTGAAAATTCTAGTAACACTGTTTTATTTTTATATATCACAATCCTAGAGCAAGAATGCTGTAGATGTGATATATAAAAATATCATCTTACTCCCATTCACAAAAGCCATGAAAAAGTAGAATAAAGACTTGAAAATAGAAAAGAGATCAACCGTAAGGCAGAGAAAGTGTGAATACTTTTGTTAAAAAAAAAAAGTTTTGACTAAAAAAAAAACTGTAGCACTTCTTTACTTTGAGGAGGAAGGAGCTTTGCCATGTGTACAAAGGGTTGGTGTTCTAGATTTTGACAAGGAGCTAAGCAATGGAGCTGTGATTGTGAGCTTTTAATGAGTCTACTCCAGTGATATCTGCTAAGTGCCTACTCAGCCAGGCTTGTAACTGGGGACAAAGGATCCCACAGTGAGCTCACTCTGCTCTTACAGAGTTCACGTTCTGGTGGGGAAGGGGTCCTGTTCTAATGGTTATGAAGGGTGCTTGTGGAAATAACTATAGCAGTTTCAAAAACAGAAATTATTCGGGCCATTTTTTCAAACTAAGTATCGGAGACATTTTCTAAGTTTGTAACAACCATGGTCAGAAACCAAATAAGAAATCCAGAAAGACATTCAGTATGTGTGGGTGTGTGTGTGCACATATGTGTGTGAGCATGTCAATGTGTGTGTGAGTGTGTCAGACCAGGTGTAGGTGTGTGTGTGAGTGTGCGTGAGTGTATGTATATGTGTGGGAATGTGTGTCAGACTGTGTGTAGGTGTGTGTGTGCGAGTGTGTGAATGTATATGTGTGGGAATGTGTGAGTGTCAGACTGTGTGTAGGTGTATGTGTGTGAGTGTCATGAGTGCGTGTATGTATATGTGTCTAAATGTGTGTGTGTGTGTGTGTAACCTCAGAACCCGCATATATGCATCATATGGGCTGACACATACTCATCCAGGCCCTTCAGGAATTCCTCTTAGTTTGTCAACGGAAGCACTGTCTTCCACTCTACCAGGACTCAGTCTCAGAACTCAGCACAGCAGGCTCCAGGCAGCCCTTCCAAGGAAACAGCGTTAGTACGTGAAACGAGACCTACTGCCATCTTGGATTGAAATGATGTAAAAAGACATTAAAGTCTCTCATTTTACCCAGTGACTTCAGGAAAAAAAAAAAAAAGGCATCTCTTTGGATCTGTGGAGAAGAAAGAATCCAAAACATTCTAGCAACAAAAGTGTTATAAGAATGGAAATAATCCTAATAACGACAATATCAGTAAGAGCTAACATTTGTTGAGGACATGGCGTGTACCAGCTTCTGTGCGTTCCATGCAGTATTTCATTTCAATCCCACGATAAATCTCTCCGTTAGACCGCTATTATCACTCTATTCATAATAAAGATTCAAGATTAGAGATATTTTGCCTCAAGCCAGTAATGTGGGAGGGGCTTCCAGGTAGAGTGGTCTTAGCCTTTACCTGCAGAGAAAGGCTAACCTCTCATTATGACCCAGACGTAAATAACTGCAGAGCACCCAGTCCTACTAGTTTAACATGAGGAAAGTGCTATTACCATGGCTTTATCTTGTGTGTTATTATTATTGTTAAGGTTTTCATAGATTCATCTGTAATACCATTCAATCTTCCTAGCCCCATTTTTCACAAAAGTCCCCCCCCGACTTTTTTTTTCTGAACTTAAGTACTGCCATAGTCTATTTCAGGACCCTAACCCCTAATATAGAGGTCCCCTTCACTGGTGCTTCTTTAGGTCAGAATTGGTATCTCCAAGGTGTCAGAATGAAAGACATTTATTGTATCTCTAATTATTATTTAATTATTTTTTAATGCTATTTCAATTAAGTATCTTGAGTCTAATGATCACAAAAATAAAACAGAAAAAGGGCTGACACCAAGCTGACTCCAACTCATGGTGACCCCACGTGTGTCAGAGCAGAACTGTGCTCCACAGGGCTTTCAATGGCTGATTTCTTCACAAGGAGATGGCCAGACCTTACTCTGGAGATGCCTCTGGGTGGATTTGAACTGCCAACCTTCCAGCTGGCAGCTGAGCACTTAACCATTTGGGCCACCCAGGGGTTTTTATCATGCTGTATTTAAAATAGTCAGGCAACGCTCAATATCACATTACTATTACATGTAATGGTATTAATCTTACTACTTCTCTATGGGGCAGTTCTACTCTGTCCTATAGGGTCGCTATGAGTCGGAATCGACTAGACGGCACTGGGTTTTACTATATAATTTGTACATTTGAAAACCTTATAAATTGGTTAGCTTCAGATTTTATGCAATGCAGTCAAATCCAGAACTCTGGAAAGATCGGAAGGGACTAAGATTCTGGACTTACAAGGGTAAGAGCCTGAAGTTGGAACCTCCTTTTCAAGATGTCCCTTGACAGCCTATCAGCACACCTTCTGTTTATGCCCCTACAAAATTTGTTATTTCTCCTCTATTCTTCACAGGAAGGTATTCATGGATATTGTTTGATAAATAAGAACAAAAGATTGGATAAATCCTCATTGGTGTTAGGTTTCTATAGTATTTTATATGGATTAAGCAAAATTCCTAACCTTTACCTGTAATGCATAAATTAACTAAAGAATAATAAACATACAGCCTAAATGTTTATTTCATTCTTAGCCCCATTTTTCACAAAAGTCCCCCTCCCCCCCACTTTTTTTTCTCAGCTTAAGTGCTGCCATAGTTGATTTCAGGACCCTAGCCCCTAATATACAGGTCCTCTTGGCTGGCGTACTCATTTTTAGAGTTTATTATATGAAAGGCTTGCCGCTACATATATTAACTTTAGTAGCTATTAGTGTTGGCATGGTTGGGACATCTAAACAAATTCTATAAAATACACATATCCAAGGTCCTCAGCTCAGAATTGGGAGCATCTTTGTTTTAAATTATTTTATCTTGTGTGCTGATGTTTCCATTAGTCAACTGGGCTTAAATCTAATGATCATTTATATTAATTGGCATTTATATGAACTGACAAATTTGCTCTTATCCATTCTAATTAATATAGTCAGGTTATAAAGGTGATATTAGCATTTTAATTACACATTATATTTTTACCCAGAAAGAAGGTAAAAGAAATCTGAAATATCAAGAATGTGATTACTTCTTCATTTTACATGTATTAATTATAGAATAATAGGAAAGGTTGTTTACTTCTGTCAGGTTGGTTTATTCTCCTATCTTCCTAAAATAACACAAATTGCATAATCATTCTACCATCGAGCCTCAGCTTATGCTTTCTCCCAAACTTGGAAACTCTTTCCCATACCTCTTCTCAGATGATGTATTATCCAACCTTCGGAGTCCACCTAAGGCTTTCTCAGACCAGATTATCCTACCATCCTCTCACCTTACTCAAACCGTTTTAGCTAATATTTTCTATACCACCAGTCATAACATTGTCTGTGCTGCTTTGTCTCATACATGCATGCCTTGTAATTCCAAAGCTGCTTGATTTTTTGAGGGTAAGAGTTGTTAAAAAAAAAAAAAATTCTCTGCATGATCCTGTGCTTAATGAATTCTCAATCCATTCACGTAAAATGAGTATCTACATAGATACTGAACCCCCCACAGTTTAGTTTTATGAATTCTGAGTATTACTAACTCTAATTCTCAATCCATTCATGTAAAATGAGTATCTACATAGGTATTGAGCCCACAGTTTAGTTTTATGAATTCTGAGTATTACTAACTCTAAATTGATACTCTCTTCATTCACTTGGAGAAATTCAAATAATTATTCAGAAAAGTAAAAGGAGCCTCTTGCTTCTTGAAAATCCATAAAACTTACCATTGTGCTTTCAAAATATTTCTGTCATCTTTCTGTCTATCCATCTCATAATACATTATCTAATCTGAGGAAAGTGAAGTAAAATACTTTAAAGTTGAGAACTAGAGGCAACTTCTGCCAGCCAACTCATTAGCTTGCAAACTCATTTGACTGTCCTCTCCCCTCTGCTCCTCAAAGCTGAGTTATTCTAAGCTAACAGAGCTCTCTGAGCCCAGACAGGAACCACAGCAGCGGGTTTTATTGTTATAGCCTCTCCTTTCTTTCTTTTTTTTGTAAGAATCCCAGTCCTTACATCTTTGTGCCTATAATCAGTGCTCAATTAAGTTCACTTCAGATCTTTTCTACCCCATGTACATGCTAGTACCCCAACTCCCATTCCGCCTCTCCTGTTCCTGTATCTCCCACTTTTCCTAAGGATGTTTTCTCTCATCTGCTCTTCTTCCATTTTTGTTACAACATACTGAAAAACATGTCTGACGAACATAGGAAAAAGGATAGTAAATGCCTATATTAAAGGTTAGGAGATTCGTGTGTGAAATATAACTAGACATCAGTTATACTTAAAAAAAAAAAAAAAAGCAGAGCTAAGGGTAGCTGACCGAATTTTCAAAAAATGGGCAAAGAAATTGTAAAGGCAGTTTTTCTCAGGAAGAGAAACATGAATGGTCAGTCGAACATGTAGAAAGGAGTTCAGCCTCACCAGTTAGTTATCAGAGAAATGCAGATTAATATAACAAAACGATTTTCACTTGTAAGTTTGAGAATACAACAAACATTGGTAATAACTTGTGTTGCTTAGAGTAAGACAAAATCCCTCCAACAGTATTTATAAGTGTTACTTGCTATAGAGTTTTGGAGAGATTTTTGTTTTTTCAGTATTCATCAAAACCCACCCTAAGTAATGATTAAGAAAACAAAACCCATTGCCGTCAAGTCAATTCCAATTCACAGTAATCCTACAGGACAGATTAGAACTGCCCCACAGGGTCTTTAAGGTTATAAATTTTTATGGAAGCAGACTGCCTCGTCTTTGTCCCACAGAGCAGCTGGTGGGTTAGAACTGATGACTTTTCAGGTAGCAGCTGGGTGTTTAAACACTGCACCACCAGGGCTCCTCAAGTAATAATTGCACACGTGGAAAACTATACGTATGCATTAAGGCAGAGTGCACTGCTGTTGGTCATACTAGCAACTAGAAATCTAAGCTGCATTAATAAGATAATGGTTAAATTATGGTACAGCAATATTATGGTCTACCGCACAATTGCTGAAGAGAACAAGTTAGCTCCATAAATGCAGATATAGAAAGATGGCCATCAAACATTATAAAATGAATTAGTAGATCAAAGAGCAACATGTAAGCTATGATGGAAATTAAGTAAGAAAATAATTATATGGTTTGGTAGAAATAATAGAGGTGGAAACAGCAAAAGAAGCAGAGACAGACTGCAGAGATAGAGATGTTTATAAATATATATGACGCCTGGGAAGACACCCAAAAAATGTGTCTCTGTTTTTAGTTTGGTTAGTGTTCTTGATCGAAAGACTAATAGGAGCTTTTTTACCTTTTCTTTATACAATATACGAAGAAGCCCTAGGTGCACAGTGATTAAGTGTTTGGCTGACAACCAAAAGGTTGGTGATTCAAACCTACTCAGGAGCTCTGCAGGAGAAGGACCTGGTGATTTGCTCCCATAAAGATTGCAGCCTAGAAAATCCTATGGGGCCGTTCTACTCTGTCACATGGGGTGACTCTAAATGGAAATCAACTCGATTACAAACGACCACAAGAGACAAGTGTCAAGACGCTTCAATGTTTTTGAGAAAATATCTACCGATGTGTTTAAAAATTCCCAGTTCTCTCCTCATCACAGGCAGTCCCTGGGTTACAAACGTCTGACTTATGTACAACCCATAGTTATAAAACAATCCCCGTAAAACCTATTATATTAAAAATTCCAGTACATACCATGGTTCCTAATAACAAATGGGCATCACTTTGTGACGCACATCAAAGCATTATTATTTTTATGACTGTATTATTTTGCTAAAGATTTTTTAGTGTATCTGGAAGTGTTTTTTAAATGTGTTTTGTACATAGACAGGTACAGTATATACTAAGATCGGAATCGAATTGACGGCACTGGGTTGGGTTAAGATGAACATTTGACTAACTGACGTTAGATACAAACCAGACCTAACTGCTCCGATTTAGGTACCAATTCAACTTAAAAAACAGATTTAAGAACAGAACTCGTTTGTAATCCAGGGCCTACCTGTATTCTCTTTTTAACTCTGTTTTCATTAAAAGCACTAGCATTCGACATAAATGTATAACTATTCTTATAAATCTTCTAAAAAAACGTTACCTAGTAGCATTTAAAAATTTAGACAGGTTTTTTGGGGTTTTTTTCCCCTACTATATATGTGCCCATGTGGCATAGTTGTTAAGAGCTACAGAGAACCATGGCTTCTAACCAAACGGTCAGTAGTTGGAATCCACCAGCCGGTCCTTGGAAATCCTATGGGGCACTTCTACGCTGTCCTATAGGAGGGCTATCAGTCGGAATGACTCAATGGCAATGGGTACATATGTGCTGTATTTTCACTACATTCTGAGGCAAGGAGGATTTTGTTCAAAGCTTAGCAGCATCAAACACCCCAAATTAAGAAAATTAAACTGAAGACGCAACATATTTCTGTGCCAGGGTGTCCAGGCAAGCCTATCAAAAAGAAGAAAGTTGGTCCTCAGGTCTTCAGTTCCCCAGGGCTCCTCCTTCAGTCCTGTGTGATAAGTGGTGCACATTGCCACCATGACTTGACTTCTCGTTTCTGTCACTGTTTTCAGATAGCTTCTGGTCAATAGAAAAGTGAGGTTTATAGATTCTTATTCTGTTGTACTAACACACTCAGGGAGGGCATTCAAATCATCGAATCTCAATAGCAAATCATAAAAAGAGAAACAAAAATATGGATCTACCCCCAAAGACTAAAAATTCACCTAAAATAAATTTTGTAAGCCTCAGCTATTACTGGAAAACTAGAACTCTCACTGCAGTCTTTCATTTTTCAGTTTAAACACAATTTCTGTTGTCAATAACTCTTTTCCAAGGAAGGAAAATACGAAGAGGACACACAGGTATTTAAAGTGTGAAGTATATTTGGAAATGCAGCTCAATAAAAAATCTAATAAAAAGCCAGACACTACAGCACTGAGGTAAGCAAAAATCAGTGCCCTATTCTGATAGTGGTTCCCAAAGATTTTTATTAAAAACTATTTCTTTGTTTAATTCTCCGAATAATTCACCATTTCACTGGGTACTCGCCATTGCCATGACTTACTTCACTGCCCTAGAAACTCAGAACTAGCTTGTTGTATCCGTTAATCCTTCTGTAATATTTGAGCATTTTATAAATTGAAAAAGACGGTTTGCCTATTCCAGATATTTCATAAAGTTTCTTAGTGGTTTTTAGGTGAGGGAAGGAGAGGGAACGAGGGAGTCAGTGCTTAGAGGCACTGAAGTTCTGTTGGGGTGCTGGAAAATTCTGGAAACCGATCGTGGTGAAGGTGCACACGTGATGAGCTTAATTCATGCCACTGAATTACACATGTAAAAAAAACTGTGAAATGTTTGTTTTTATTATGGTTTATATACCATGATACAAAAGAAAAAAGTTTACCATTATAGAATATTTTGTTTACACACGGCAATGCCTGCTAATCACTAATTTACCATAATTCAATGATATTGCTATTTATTCAATAATTCACACACCTACTTTCTCTTCTCCATTTACAACATCATTTCATCTCTTTAGGATTTCCTGATGTCTCACTTATACTTTTGCAATTACTAAGTGATCTCTCTGTCCTTGTTGTGTGATTGGTCCCCCAGGCCCAGCTTTAAAGTCACCACTCCCCTACACAGAACCATCCAACCCTCCACAGACTCTCCACTGTCACCTATAAAGACCACTTATTACTGGGCTCTGTGTCTCATGTATTCCCATCTTCCTACCTTACCTATGTCACTTCTGCTTCACGGGAATAACCCTTTCTCCTTCCAACCTCACATGTTCAAACCTGTCTATTCTTCATAACCCTTTCAAAAGCAATTCAGAAGAACTTCCGGAATCCATGGAAATCCATTCACTCTCTCTCTCCCTTCCCGCATATCACTTCCTCTGACCTTTTCCAATTAAAGTATCATACATTCTATCTTGAGTACCTTTATTTATCTATGTGTTTTATCTTCCTTAGTATACAAAGCTCCTTGAGAGCAGGACCCATGCCTCATATATTTCTGGGTTCCTTACAATGCCTAAAATAAGTGCTGAACAAATATTTCTCAATTCATTAAGGTTTCATAAATAAACAAGTTTGACTCTATAACAATGCTTCTAAAAGTATATTTTATGAATCTAGAATACATTTACATATGTTACATTGTTCTAATTTCCAAATGATAAAATTGAAAAGTAATTGTTATCTGACTTTTGCAAAATTATATGGAATATTCAAATTGGAGCTAATATTTAGTTTTGAAAAGCATTATTTTTTACTGAATACCTGGAAGCATAAATACCTCAATGCATGAGTCTATTAGTATGCCTAAACATGTTTTACTGAAAGTTACACTGGCCTGGCGCCAGAGTTTCTCAGATGGGGCAGGCTTTGTGCTCTTTCATCCCTTCACCTGATATGATAGATTGCATCTTTTTCTGAGATATGGCTGAGAATTCATAAGTTCTCATCTAATTATGCTTTTAACGATAGAATCTGGGTCTTCTGCAATTACAGAAAACAGAGCCACCTGAACCTGGACAGCCTTTTTAAGGGGTGAGTGCCTTCTCTAAACTACTTCCCAATAGAAATCCACCACTAATCCACTGCGACCATTAGTATAGTATTCCTTCAAGTACTAATATCCCAGTCTCTTTCTCGCTCTTTTTTTTTTTTTTTTCTTCACGCTCTCAGAAATTTATTAGGTGGAATTTCAGCAAAAGAGAAAACCCTGAAACAGTTGCCCACCTGGTTCAGGACAATTGGAACAGAGGAGCCTTTGCCTGGAGACGGGATCTCCCTGAGGTGACAGCGTATCTTTGGCTTTTGTTTTTTTGAAAGGGGAGCTGACGAGCTGAGCATCTGAGCCCAAGTCCAGATTATTTTTAAAATGGTCAGCCATAGAAAGGAAAACCTCGGGGACAGGACTGAACCAGAAGCAGAAGCCTCTACTCGGCTTGAAGATGAACTGGTGCCCTCTTCCCATGGGGCAGGGGGATATTTATGTTATTCCCGGATAAAGACTTGGCAGGAAGGGGACCATGTTAAATGATAAAATTACCTATTTCTACAAAAAAAAGAGGATAGAGTAGTTACATAGGAGCAAAACCTCAAATAATGTGTACAAGGGACCAAGATACCTGTGATTCTTCATTGGTACCTGACCCAACACCCAAACTGCCTTGGGACTAGCCCTTCCAAGGACTGCCCCTAGCAGATGGGTGGGCAGGGGCTGTGTGGAAGACCTGGGGGCAGAGGGGAGGGGGCTTGAGGGGGGACAGCAGGCAGCCCACACTCCCACTCCCCCAAGGTTTCTATCACATTTACAAATGCATAAATACTTTATACACAACAGGAAGTCTGGGAGGCAGACTATCCACAGAGGCTGGCTGACACAGTTGCTTGTCTCAGGAACTCTAGGAAAGGGTCCTGGGCTTCCAGACACCTGCTTCCTATGTTTTCTCCTGACTGGGGTAAGGCCCACCCCAGCCCACCCCTCTTCAAGGCTCAGTTTGTCCAGTATGGAGAAGTGTCATCTCTCTCTTTCTTGTCCTTCGTCTTTCCTTCTCCCTTTGTTTTAGAGTTGCTCATTAAAATTCAAATATTCAGGAGAAGAATAATACCTTAGTAAGGATTCAATTCAATAAATTCTTATTGGGCAAACTATGTCATAATAGATTCTTGAAACACAAAGATAGGCAAAATACAGTCTCTTTCCTCTCAGGTAATACAGTGTGTAGTGTTACTAGTGTTACGATAAACAGGTAGAAAAATGTAGATGAGATAGCCATTCATCCTGCCATAGAGCATGTCAGCGAGGGCTTCTAACAGGTAGTATTGATAAATGAAGTATTGATAGATGAGCTGGCCTTTTCTAGGTGGACAGGAAGGGAGAAGGCATTTAAGTTGGTGGAAGCTGATAAAGAAAAGGTGTAGTAGCTAAAAGTGAAAAGCATGCTCACAGAATAAAAAAAAAAAAATACACCTGAAATAATTAATCTTTAATTTCACGTTATTCTGGTGCACAGTCTGATTTTCTGGAGGGTAGAGGAACAGAACGGAAAGAGACGCAATGTGATAAGCAGGAAGAGTGAAGGATCAACGGGATGGACAAGGAAGGAGAGGGGCTGTGGGGAAAAGAATAGAGAAACGGGGTGGAAATAAAGCTAGTTCAAGGACAGCAGTTTTATTTTATATCACAAAGACAGTCGATAAGTGCAAAAAAAAAAAAAAAAGACTGTAAAATGAAACTTGTGTGGCAATGTTTCCAAATCCCTTAGAAATCTCAAACTTAGTAATGCAGATCCTTGCTTTATTTACAATATTTCAAAAATTCATAAAGATATTAACCTTGGGTTCCACAGTATAGATGTCCACATTTTTTTTTGCCAGAATTATTTTAATTCACTATAGTTTGACAGATGTATTACTAACCGAATGCAGAAGTTATAGAACAATATCATTAATATGACACACAAGCAAAATTTTGCTGAAGATCATTCAAAGGCAGCTGCAGCAGTATGTTGACAGGAAACTGTCAGAAATTCAGGCTGGATTCAGAAGAGGATGTAGAACCGGGGATATCATTGCTGATGTCAGATGGATCCTGGCTGAAAGCAGAGAATACCAGAAGGATGTTTACCTGTGTTTTATTGACTATGCAAAGGCATTCGACTGTGTGGGTCATACAAATTATGGATAACACTACGAAGGATGGGAATTCCAGAACACTTAATTGTGCTCATGAGGAACCTTTACATAGATCAAGAGGCAGTTGTTTGGACAGAACAAGGGGATACTGAGTGTTTTAAAGTCAGGAAAGGTGTGCGTCAGGGTTGTATTCTTTCACCATACCTATTCAATCTGTATGCTGAGCAAATAGTATGAGAAGCTGGACTATATGAAGAAGAACCGGGCATCACGATTGGAGGAAGACTTATTAACAACCTGCGTTATGCAGATGACACAACCTTGCTTGCTGAAAGTGAAAAGGACTTGAAGCACTTACTAATGAAGATCAAAGACCACAGCCTTCAGTATGGATTACACCTCAACATAAAGAAAACACAAATCCTCACAACTGGACCAATGAGCAACATCATGGTAAATGGAGAAAAGATTGAAATTGTCTAGGATTTCATTTTACTTGGATCCACAATCAACAGCCATGGAAGCAGCAATCAAGAAATCAAAAGACATATTGCATTGGGTAAATCTGCTGTAAAGGGCCTCTTTAAAGTGTTGAAAAACAAAGATGTCACCTTGAAGACTAAGGTGCACTTGACCCAAGCCATGCTATTTCCAATCGCATAATATGCATGCTAAAGCTGGACAATAAAAAAGGAAGGCAGAAGAAGAATTGACACCTTTGAATTGTGGTGTTGGCGAAGAATATTGAATATACCATGGACTGCCAAAAGAGCGAACAAATCTGTCTTGGAAGAAGTACAACCAGAATGCTCCTTAGAAGCAAGGATGGCGAGATTGTGTCTTGCATACTTCGGACACATTGTCAGGAGGGATCAATTCCTGGAGAAGGGCATCATGCTGGGTAAAATACAGGGTCAACAGAAAAGAGGAAGACCCTCAACGACGTGGACTGACACAGTGGCTGCAATAATGGGCTCAAGCATAACAACGATTCTGGGCATGGTGCAGGACCAGGCATCTTTCGTTCTGTTGTGCATAGTGTCACTATGAGTTGGAACCAACTGACCACACCTAACAACCGAAAGTATTATTACATATAATTAATTATTTAAAAAGGAAACATGAGTTTTGTTGTTGTTGTTGTGTACTGTCTACAATACCAAAACCCAAGCCAAACCCTTTGCTGTTGAGTGAATTCTAAGTCATAGTGACTCTACAGGGCAGAATAGAACTGCCTGATAGGGTTTCCAGGGAGCAGCTGGTGGATTCGAACTGCTGACCTTTTGGTCAGCAGCCATAGCTCTTAACCACTGGTTCCTAATAAATCCGTCTGTCTAGAATATGGAATATTTCACGGAGAATTGTTGGTGTATATGCAGAGGGGACAAGATAAAAGACCTTTAATGTCATAAAGATGGTAGACCATTTATTTAGGGTGAACATCCAAAAAAGACAAATGTCAACAAAAATTAAAAAAAAAAAAAAAACTGGAAAAAAATTTGAGGGAAAAACTGTGTCTTATAATTTAATGACTATTGTTTGAGATAAACACAAAATAAACCCTAGTTTTCTTTACAGCAACTGCCTCCTAGGCTAGGGTTCACTGAGGTTTTCCTCATCAGCTGTGTAACCTCATTTGAGTTCTTCAGCTCTGAGTTTCAGTTCCATGGTCTTTGAGCACACCATCTACCTCCTGGAGGTCACAGAGATTCAATGAGATGATGGGTCGAAAGCATCTAGTGCAATGATTGTCATGTCGTAGGAACCCAAGAATGTTGTTTCTCAGACTTTCCTGCTCACTGGAGGCTGTGACGTGGCACTAAACAACCACTTGCTAGAAATGCTACAGGAAGTGCTCGCTCACGCATCTGGCACAGGTGACACTGAAGGAGCCAAGAGTCAACGTGCTCAGCCATGCTAGATCCACACAGGACCCCTGCTGAAACCTAATAAGCAAAAATAAGAAGCCGCTAAAGCACTTCTCTTGGAAAGGGGCAGGGAGGCCATTCACTTTAGTGCACTTTAAAGATAGATGAATCAGAAAGCAGAGGCTTTGTCCACATCAGTCCCTGGCTTTGTAGCTGGTTTAAATCCAGCAGCCCTTTGTATGTTGACAATTGTTTTTTCAAAATGAGTTTGTAGCCCTGTGTAAAGAGAAGGTAGTATGATTGACATCATCAACCATGAATCTATAGAAAGCAGTAAACTTTCACCTATTTTCTTGTTTAATTTCTACAAGGAATCTCTGTTTCCAGTGCTGACAGCACCATTTCCACCGGCTCTGGCTGTGAGTCAGAGTGCTTGAAATTGCTGTTTCCATATCTCGCAGCACTTGCAAAGAAGCAGTGGCCCAGGCAGGGGACCTCCCCAGGAGAAGGATGAGGAAGGAGGTGGATTTGCTGAGAACCCTTCACTCCTTGCTTACAAAAATCAAACTCTATTCCCCCCTCATAGATTACCTTAAAATGTTCAGGTTTTGAAATTCAGATTCACTGAATTTAAAGTCATAAACAAGCACTTACTTTCCCTGTCCTTCCTAACTACCTGCTGTAGCTGTCTGCATGTCAAGAGACAAGCCCAGCAATAGCTCCTCTTTCCTCACAGTTTGAGCCAGTTGAGATGGACTTGTCAGTGGTGAAAATGGAGCTTCCTGCAATGCACGAAAGTAGATGCTGGACTGGATTGATCCTTATTGTTTTGCAGAGAGCAACGGCATTCTCTCTCCAGCTGTAGAAGTTAGGGCTGCCAAAAAGTTTGAACAATTGCGTTCTTAGATTCCAACACTGTTTGAAAAACGTATTTCTAAATTAATTTATTAAAAAAGGGAATTAAATGGAATTCTAAGGAAAAGTACTTTCCCTTTTTAAAGAAATGAAAATGGGTGTAAAAACCCAACCCATTGCCGTTGAGTCGATTCCGACTCATAGAGACCCTACAGGACAGAGTAGACCTGCCCCCATATGGTTTCCAAGGAGCGCCTGGTGGATTCGAACTGCAGACCTTTTTGGTTAGCAGCCATAGCTCTTAACCACTATGCTACCATGGTTTCCGAAAATGGGTATAGGGATCAGGAATATGCTGCCTTTTGTCTGGTATGTAGGGAAAACTTGCTGCCCCAGCCCACTCCAATGTAGGGGCCACGCAGAAACCATCACCTATTGCCTTTTCACCAAAAATAACATAATACTCTCCATCCTAGTAAGCAGGAGTCCCTGGGTGGTTCAAACAGCTGATAATTCGACCACTAACCAAAAGGTTCAGGACAAAGTCCTGGTGATCTGCTTCTGAAAGGTCTAGCCTTGAAAACCCTACGGATCACAATTCTACTCTGCACCCAGGGTCACCATGAGTCAGAATTGACAGGACTCAACGGCAACTGGTTTGGTGTTTCGTTCGTCAGTAGAAGACATTCTCAGCATCTCTTTTGAAAACAAAGGCAGCCTGATGCTTTGAAGAAACACCAATAACAAACATACCAGCTTTGTTCCTTTTCACCGTGCTGTCCTCAAAGCAGGGACACAAAACAACTGGCAGCCTGTTCTTTTCTACACCTCAGTGTCACCTATGCCACAGGCCATCTTTACAAGATAATGGCAACAGCTAACGTTAATAGAAATCTTCTTCAAGAGTTCTCCATGCGTGGCCTCAGCAAATCCTTAGAACGGCATGTTGAAGTAGATATTATGATTATCCTCATTTTACCTATGGAGAGATCAAGTAGCCTGAGGTCACAGTGCAGAAGGCAGTCTGGCTCCAGGGCCTACGCTCTGTACTCTAAAACTGCATTGAGTAATGGTAAGTCAATAACATGGGTAAAGTCATTAGCAATAGAAGATGAACTATGAAAAACAAATAATGTCTGCAGGCTTGATGTCTGACTGTGGTTTCGCAAATTATAGCACTACCTCTCTTGATCTTTTAATGCTCAGCACTTAGCACAGTGGCTAGTCACTAGTGGGTTGAATAAAGCTGTGTTGCACGAGTCAGTGCAGAGAGGAGCCTCCACGATAAGGACGTTGATGAAGAGAAAGAACCAGATGAATATCTAAAAGTACATGAGCAGGTGCCTCACCATCCTAGGACATTGCTTCAAGAGCACGGCCTATTGGCAGAGTGATTTGAGCTGCAATAAATTAATTTAACCATCTCAACTTTAACAGACTTGTACTGGGGTACAAAAATGCACAACTAATTAGTGGAGGAAGACTTACTAACAGCCTGTGACACAACCTTGCTCGCTGAAAGCAAAGAGGACTTGAAGCACTTATTGATGAAGACCAAAGACTGTAGCATTCAATATGGATTACACTTCAACATAAAGAAAACAAAAATCTTCACAACTGGACCAATAAGCAACATCATGATAAATGGAGAAAATACTGATATTGTCAGGTATGTCATTTTACTTGGATCCACAATCAACACTCATGGAAGCAGCAGTCAAGAAATCAAATGACATATTCCATTGGGCAAATCTGCAAAATAGTTCTTTAAAGTGTTAAAAAGCAAAGATGTCACTTTGAGGAGTAAGGTGCACTTGACTCAAGCCATGGTATTCTCAATCGCCTCATATGCATGTGAAAGCTGGACAATGAATAAGGGCGACTGAAGAAGAATCGATAGTTTTGGCAAAGATCATTGAGTATACTAGGGACTGCCAGAAGAATGAACAAATTGGTCTTGGAATAAGTACAGCCAGTATGCTCCTTAGAAGTGACATATTACCAGGAGGGACTAGTCCCTGGATAAGAACATCATCCTCGGTAAAGTAGAGAGGAAGACCAACAAGGTGGATTGACACAGGGCTGCAACAGCGGGCTCAAGCATAGCAACAGTACTGGGCACTATTTGGTTCTGTTATACATAGGGTTGCTGTGAGCCACAATTTGCTTGATGGCACCTAACAACAATTAGTGGTTGACCTAAAATATTCACACACAAACACAGATACATACATGTACACACACACACTCACACACACACAGTGGGTACACTGGGCCCAGTACACATGGAGAAAAGACAGCCTTGTCTGTCTATTTTCCATCTATTTATCTACAGCCTGTGTAACATATGTGTACTCTATATTAATAGTACAAAAAGTAGATAGAGTATATTTATGAAAAGTACGTAAAATTTCTGAAGATTAAACTATTGGCATTATTCATTTTGGGTTGAATAGTTAGAAGAGAGTTTGTTTTCTGAAGAGAGCACTCTCCATAATTACATACCCAATGATAAAAGGTCACTGACAATTGGTGAATATTTTTTTTAAAGTTAGCTACTGTGTTTATTTTAAATTATTACACAAAATAATGTTTTATTCTTAGGTACAGCCTGTTATGGGCTATAAGCCAAAATGACATACTTACAATGTGCCCAAAGGTTAATTATGAATTAGTGTTTCCAAAAATATAAGAAATTAGCAACTGAAAGTCAGCTACGTGTTACTACAGAGTCATCTAAAAACGGAAGAACAGGATTATTGAATTGTTGGGAAGTGAATACCAACTGGGTGGCAACTGTTTATGTGCCTCAATTTTCTTTCACACATGAGGGCAATATCCTTGACCTCAACTTCCCTAAAATAGCAAGGAGAATAATTCGCATTTGTGAAGAATTTTTAATACCTTGGTTTAGAGAAAGGTAGAGAATAGTATCTGACTCTTCAAGTGGTGCCTAATTTGAATGACAAGGAAATAATCTTTTTTTTTTTTTTTACTAAAAGTAGAACTACTATCACTAATGACTGAATAATTTAAGGATGATTCAGAAACGGCTGTACTGACTTTTCTTCCCCCTTTATGAAAGTAAGTTTTCTTTCCTCTTAACTGCTTTTTACTTTGGACAAATTGTTTATTCAACTTAACTTTCTTTTTGTACAGAAGGCACAAATATAGAAGCATGATTTCAAAAAGAATACCAGAAGGAGCTGTGATACAAATTTACGTTGAACACTGACATTATTCTCTAGAGAAATGATGTCTAGGTTAAAGCTCTGTGTTTAATGGTGATTTGATTTAAAGTTAAAGTAAAACAGTGGTTCTCAGACTTCAACAGGCATTAAAATCACCCACAGGATCTGCTAAAACAGGGTTCTTGATTTATTAATTCTAGAAAGATGGAGTTGATGCTGCTGCTTGGAACCTCCACTTTGACAACTACCGAGTTCGGAAATTCAGTGGTTTCCAAACCAGAGTCCCTCTGATTCCCCCAGGGAAGGGAGTTCTTTAAAAATACAGATTCCTAACCCAGGCCACGTCTACTGAATCTGAGTGTTCCGGGTGTGGGCCTTAATGATCTGGACTGGTTTTAAGTTCACCAGATGATCTTGGCCTATGGGTGCAAAAACCAGTGAATCAAACCATTTTTTTCAGAGCGATTGAATCAGGTAGCCAAGGAATGAATGAAGTCTTACATTTGTTTTATATATTCAGAATCTCTGCCTCATTGTCTGTGGTCACCTATTGATTCAGTAGGCCTGCTGATGGCACTGCCATTTAAAAAAAAAAAAACCCAGTGCCGTCGAGTCGATTCCCACTCATAGAGAGCCTACAGGACAGAGTAGACCTGCCCCATAGAGTTTCCAAGGAGCACCTGGTAGATTTGAACTGCTGACCCTTTGGTGAGCAGCTGTAGCACTTAACCACTAGGCCACCAGGGTTTCCACACTGCCATTTAGCATGCTTTAATTTCCCAGAAAGAAGCACTGGGGATGCCGTGGTTAAGCATTTGACTGCTAACCTGTGGTTCCAATCTATCAGATGCTGTGCAGGAGAAAGATGTGAAAGCCTGGGAAATCCTATACAGAGCTTCTACTCTGTCCTATGGGGTCGCCATGGGTCGAAATCTACTGGATGGCAATGGGTTTTCTTTAATTTTCTAGAAGATTGTAGCCTTTAGTCCCATGAAAAAGGCCTGTTATTGGCTCTCTCTGTGAAGCTCCCAAAGCGTAACAGAGACAGCATAGTGCCGTGTTCACACACGACCCTGGAGCTGGATTACCTGGGCGTGAACCTGTTAGCTGTGCGAACCCTTGAATATTTTCTAAACTCTCTGTTTCAGCTGTCTCATCCATAAAACAGGGATAATAATATCCCCTAATACGACTGTTACAAGGATTAAATTACTTAAAATTGTAAAGTGCCAAGAATAGCAGCATCTGGCATATTTTAAGTGCTATGTAATTATTTTAAATTATGATTAGATACGATTAAGAGGCTTCGTCTTAATACAAGTACGAATTTTCAAGCAGTGTTTTCCTAAAACGGAATTTGTTCTCCCCAACAGCAGCTAATCCCCCTTTCCAGGGGCATTCAGATAGTTAGGCAATGCCTACATCAGAGTGCTTTAGATGAGGTCCTCTGCTCAACGAGTGGACAATGTGGCATTTCAAATAGCTCAGGGAGACAGATCCCTAGGTAAGTGGCTTAAGGTTTTTTTTCCAAATCCCTGAATAAGCTGGTGGCCCCTCTTCCTCGACCTGACGACCTGACGTGTGGTGTGACCCCTGCTGCCCAGACTACCCACTGCCCACAAGACCAGACAAGGCCTCTGTAAACAATAGCAAAGAAGCAGGAGTGGCCCTCCAGGTGGGTGGAATTGGCTGCTACATACCCTGTTTAGTTGCCAGACTTTAGAGAGGAAGTGCTTTTTGTACGTCTCCTTTGGTTAAGCCTTCTATTTTTTTTTTTTTTTTCTATTTGCCTCTTAAAATGGAATCAATACTAGTGACAAATACAAACAATACCAGTAATGCTAAAATTTAAAAAAAGGCTTATCATTCAATAAGGCCTTGTCCCGCTGAAAGGATTTATAGGATGCTTTCAGAACCTGAGAGTACTGAATGTGGAATGTTCTGGTGAGGTTTCAAAAGTAGCTGAGGAAGAGGAATTGGGGTAAAGAAGAATACTAAACATTAACATAGATTCAAAGCCCAAGGTCACAGTTTCCCTCCCAAGTAATGATCATTTCTCAAGTATAACTTGTAATATCATTTTTTTATTTTGGAAAGTAGAAAACTACATAAACTAATATTAGCTTTAATGCCTACACAGATAATTTGTCAAACAAAATATGACTGTATTTTTCTCTACAAAATTGGCAAATAGTTCTTAAAGGCTTATTGTTCACAGGGATTAAAAAAAAGAAAGAAAGAAACTCTCACACTCTGCTGGTAAGAATCTAAATTCAAGGGTCATTAGATAATGTATTAAAAAAAAACTTTTCAACCAGCAATTTTACTCCTAGGAATTTATTTAAGGAATTAATAATGGATTTGAACACAACAACAGGTTACGTATGATTATTTTAAGTACTATTAAAAAATTAAATATCCGACAATAAAATATTTAAAATTTTTGACATAGTCATAGAATACTATACTTTTATTAGACTCTCGATTAAACCAGTAAATGAAATTATTTAAATAATTTAAATTATATGGAACTATAAAATACAGGAAACTGTGGTGGTGTAGTGGTTAAGAGCTACAGCTGCTAACCAAAGGTCGGGAGTTCAAATCCACCAGGTGCTCCTTGGAAACTCTATGGGGCAGTTCTACTCTGTCCTACAGGGTCACTATGAGTCGGAATCGACTCGATGGCACTGGATTTGGGTTTTTTTGGTTTATAAAATACATTGAACTGCAAATTGTAAAACTGTATTTTTAAGGGAAGAAGCACTTTGCACAGCAGAAGCTACAGTGTAATCTCCTATTACCAGTTTACGTAAACACAAGGAAAAATGCAAAAAACTTACAGATTATCTCTGCACGGTGGACCTTTGAGAGATTTTTATGTCTTTCTTATAGGTATTTCCTATATTTTAAAAAATATTTCATATTTGTACATTTAAAGTGTCCTGGAAGATGATAAAATCAGTGTGATAGGGAATTTGGGGACAAGCGGTGCGGCAAGTTTACCGGGAGGCCGATGGGTATCTGTATTGGAATGCTTGGGGCCGACTGCCAGGAAATGACCCTGCTTTGAATTTAATAGAAAATGACTTTGCTCCACAATTAAGCATTCAGAGTACTGAGTAGAGTAAACCACTTAAACTTCTGAGCTTCAGCTACCTTGTACAAACAACCTGCCTATCTCACAGTAAAGACCAAAAATATATCAGTTGGCCAAATGATGCAATGCCTGTAAAGGGAAGTAACATTTGGAATGTGAATATCAGTGTCCCCGACAAAGTGTTTTATCTGGCTACCTTCCTCATGAGCACCACATTCTCACTGTCACTGTTATTGGAAATGAGGAATTTAAGAAACTAAGAATCCAGAGATGGATCCCCCAAATACATGTTAAAGACCCAGGAATGATGTGAAGATTAGAATGGGAAGGAAGTCAGTGAGCCAGGTGTTGAAGTAATCAGGAAATAGAGAAGACCAATGAGGAAAGACCCTGATGATGGGGGCGAGGAGGCGGAGGAGCTCCATGGTCACTTTATGAGAGCAGAGAAGGAGGAGTTGGCTTCCAGTTGAAGACTGAAAATTGAGGACCTGGGGGCATGCGGGCTTTAAGGGGTGAAGCTCTTAAAGATAAAAACTATATAGGGTCATATACATGGGCAAATCAAAGCAGAAAAACTTAGAGCCCACTTTTGAAGAGATATCATACCAATATGAAATGATAATCTAAGAAAGATGAAGTATGGAAATTCAAGAAATAATGGGCTTGTCCCAGGAGTAGGATGAGAAGAAATTTCTGGACAAGAGCTAGATAGAGAGACTAAAAAGCAATGAATGAAAAGAACAGAAAATTAGAGGACGTAGGAAAATGTTGCTATAAAGGGAGCACATCCAAGAAACGATATCACTCAAAAGCTGAAATGTCCTATGATGAAGAAGCATACACTTTTTACGTCAGAAGAAAAACAGAAAATCAATTCAAAAATGGAAGAAAAGTTGTATGCATGCATCTTTCTCCCCCACAGTCATTCTCACCCAGTGATCATAGAAGCTCCAGGAAAGCACATTTGTCAGCATCCTCAGAGCCTACAGAGAACCTGCCTCATATTGGCATTTAATAAATATTCATGAGATAACTAAATGAATAGAGAAAGGCAGAGTTAAATATTTTTTAATCTAATATGCACATGCTTTTGAGCAACGAATCAAGTATACAACCTTGAGATTTGCCTAAACTCTTCAGTGTTGAACATCCAAGGATTGAGTGATTTAGGACTGTATTTGATATTTCACAGGTCCATTCCTACTACATAGTTTTGCAGTAAATAATATTCACATAAGGAGCCCTGGTAGAGCAGCGGTTAAACGCTCAGCTGCTAACCGAACGGTTGGCAGTTCTCGCCAGCCGCTCCACGGGAGAAAGACTTGGTAGTCTGCTTCCATAAAGATCACAGCCTTGGGAACCCTATGGGGCAGTTCTGCTCTGTCTTATAGGGTCTTTATGAGTCGGAATTGACTCGATGGCAATGGGGTTGGTTTTAGTTTAATATTTACATAATTAGAATATTATAATTTTGTTCAATTTTTGAAATCCACAGAGAAAACATTAAAGTATTGACAATTTACAGTACATAACATGAATACTGTGAACTCTGAAATCATAGAAATTATTGCACAGAGATTTGAAGATGAGAAAAGAAGAGGAGAAGAATGTCAGGACATTAATTTCTTCTTCTTAAAAAAAAAAAAACTTCTTAGATAGTGGGAAATCCACATGCACTGTCTTAAGTACATTGAACAAGAAATTAAGATTTAAGTATTTTTTAAGTTGTAAAGATAACCAATAAAGATACCAGAAATCATAATGCAATTAAGAAAAAAAAAACAGAAAAGGAATAAAAGACATAAGTAGCATAATTTACTCATCTTTCGTTATGGAGACTCTATACACACCATCAAATATTAATAAACAAAAATAGAGGCATATTGATGCTATACAGCATTGTGATATTAATTATCAGCAGAACACCAAAAAATCAACTGAGAAACAATTAAAAATAAGACTGGAGTGGAGAATTGGAAGTAACTTGGTTTTGTTTAATATTGTAATGTATATTTAAATTTTTAAATTGTACTATTACAATTTTTTTTTTTTTTTTTTTTTTTTTTTACTATTATATGGGGTTTTTCAATGTACTGAGTTCACAAGTTAGTGTGAAGGGCTGTTTAGAGCAGAGCACAGAACAGACACCGTTCTCATGGAATGACCAACAGGCATTTACTCCTGACGGAATAAACAGGGCAGGAATGAGCAGAACAAACACCATCATCAGCCAAGGTTCCCCAAGTTAGGCTCCTGTCCAAGGGAAGGATATTACCTTCGTATTCATACATGTACCACTTTGCATCATGGGTAAGGAACTCAAAAGTACCTCTCTCCTAGGATTAATATACTAGCAGGCTACAATGACCGTGTGCCAATCAGCATACAGAGAAAAGAGAGTAATAAAAGGGGAAGGCTCCTGGAGGGAAGTGAACATTACTCGCTGCCCCTGCTCAAAGCGGTGACCATCTCCTGATCGGCTATTTCAGACTTACTGCTGTCAGTGAACAGTCCTTCGTCCTTTGCCCATTTAGATGGTTCCGGTCTCTCCTCTAAAGGCACACACTTTGTGTTTTTTAGCAGCTATAATGTCTATTAGTAGCTATGGAGACAGTAAGTGTAGTACACCTGTGCACCCAGCAGCTTTATGATTACATACATAAGGTATTATTTGTATGTTAGATAATTAAAATTTTATTTCATAAATATAGCATGTAAATGTAATATGGATGTAAATTTTTATGTACTTATTTTGTACATATTAATAATGGTCAGGAAACAGTAACTGAGATCCAAGAAGACATCACCCAACCTCCAACTTTGAAGTACATGAGATTCGAAAATAAAAAGTGTCCGTTCAAGAGTATGTCAGTAATTCCCTCTACCTCAGGGAACAGCCAGGCTTTACTTGAAGCAAGATGAGAGGGAGTGTTCAGACAAAAGGAGGGAATACTTGAGATTCTGTTGACTGTGGAATATTAGCTCCCGGAGGAGAAACGGATGCGTATGGGAGCCAGGAAAGCAGCGGGAAGATGGAATCATCTGGGATGAGGTACCTAAGGAATGAGGATGGGGAAACGGAATGGACAACTGGAGAGGCTTGGACTTTGATATAATAGGTCAACTGGCGGTGACGATCATGATGATTCCTGACGTGTATCTGGCGGGATTTTTGTTTGTTTGTTCTCTGTGTGCGTACCAATACCGTTGTGAGCACTCATGCGAGAGATGTGAGGCATGAAGAGATCCCACCCTGATATTCTATTGGAAGAAACCTCCTTCCTTCTTTCTTTGGCCAGTGCTTACAACTCTTCACCACCAGCAGCACCGAACAACGTAGTGTCACGCATGTTTATTGCGCTCCTAATGTGGAGAGGGAGAGGTAGAAGGAATGGAAATAACTTCCTGTATCTTTAACTAAACGAGTTTCACACGTATATGCCTCATAAGAGAGTTGTTAATTATCAAAATGCACTTACATTGCTGTTTCGATGGTTAAACAGGAAAAATAGATCATGCGCTTTCCTGAGTACACGTGCATACAATTAGCATTGATTGTATATAGGTATACAATCAATATACATATATAGGCTACTGGGTAGCGCAAACGGTTACGTTCTTGGCTGCTAACCATAAGATTCGAGATTTGAGTCCACCCAGTGGTGCCTCAGAATAAAATTCTGGCAACATACTTCTGTAAAACCCTAGGGAGTACAGCTCTATTCTTGACACATATGAGGTCGCCATGAGTCAGAGTTGACTTCATGGCAACTTCTTTTTTGTTTGTTTGCTTGGTTTTTTTTTGGTGTGTATAAGTATACATATATTGCTACGTTACCAAATAAAAAATTCATGCCTCAAACTGAAGTACAGAACTTAATCATGAACAATGAAGTCATTCCCTTAATGACATATTCAAAGAAAGCCATAAATTACTCTCTATTCCTGCTAAAATACAAATGCACAAATAAAAATTTTCCCTAATTGTCCTCTCATTATGTGTGAAATTCTTCTATCTCAAAACCATTTCCTCAACTAAAAAATACATGCCATCATATAATTAACTCATAAGAACTAACTGCCACCATGAAAAGCAGTGAACACTTACAGGGAACAGGATGCAGGGAGAACAAATTTTGATACAGAAAATGAATACAGAGTATTCCCCCCAGAGAGAGGCCTATGTATTGAATATCAAGGTAAGTAGTGCTGAACATGAAAATGATGGATAGTAAGATGCTTGAAAAAAAACAGGAAAACAATATTTTAGAATTACAGACAGTATAATATTTAATATATATTTGAAATATATATATACAACGCACAAATTGTTGTTGTTGTTAGGTGCTGTTGAGTCTGTTTGAACTCATAGCAATCCTACATAAACAGAATGAAATACTGCCCAGTCCTGCACCGTCCTCACAATTGTTGTTACGTTTGAGCCCAGTGTTGCAGCCACTTTGTCAATCCATCTCATCAAGGGGTCTTCCTCTTTTTCACTAACCCTCTACTTTACCAAGTGTGATGTCCTTCTTCAGGGACTGGTCCCTCTTGATAACATATCCAAACACACAAATAGAATTCTATAAAAACATTAACAAAGATTCATTTTTGAGAATGGTTACCATCACCATTTCTTTTTTTTTTTTTTTAACATTTTTATTTATAAGATTGGCTTAAACAAACATTATTATTTTAATAACTTTAAAAGGGTTATGGAAAGTAAAGTAATAATACGCACACATTGCACTCTTGTGGCTAAAAGGAAAAGTGGACATCAGGACGAATATGATCAAGACTTATAGTCAGTGAAGAAAGGGCAGGCTCAGGTCCCAAGTGCTATGATTCTCCCTGGTGCATCCCATGAGGTTCCGTGGTCAGAGACTAAAGGTGACCCAGCCTCACACAATCATTCATACATTCATGGAATCACATATACCCTGCTCACACTAAAGTTCACTAAAAAAATGGCTTTCCAGATTATCGCACAAATTACAACCCTGCTTGGTAGGTTCAATGATGGGAGCCACGTTGAGTGCTGTGAGATCTCAGAGAGGGTGGGGGTGTGTGGTGATGCTGAGCAGAGTGGCTGAGACAGCCCCATCATGTAAGCAGCTGAATCTCTGTAGCAGATGTTAGAGAAAAACAGCATTAGCCTAATGCAAGGTTAGAGCTGGAGGTTATATTTGTCTGGCTTGACCTCTTGGCCCTTCTTGTTGATATTGTTGGCCTAACTCTAATATAGTTAACAAACTTGTTCACCTTTCCTTCATTCTTTATTTTTTACTCATTCTGTGAAATATTTTTAGACCTAAAACAGTGGCTTTAAGCACTCAAAATGCCTCTGACAATAGCTCAAATTTGAGAGCGTACTTATCCTCATCATTCTACTAGGCCCTCAACTGAACCTGAGAAGTACATATACACTTCGAGACAACATTGCTCCTTGACCACACAGACAGCTGCCTAATTGTTCTTTTACTCTCAGGTTGGAATGTCTGGGGCCCAAAATGCCTCCCCCTTTAATAGACAATGCCCCAAAGCATATGCTGTGAACAGGCTCTTGTAAGGAAAAACAATCAGCAGGGAGCCACATCACTAAGAGAGAACAGTGCTAAAGAGCAGCATGCTACAGGCGTCAAATCGTCAATTTGTATAAAAGCAATGCACGCAAGGAACAGCAAACGCTATGTTAGCTTTATGCTTTGTTTTCATAAGCCACCATTACAGCAGGAATTGTTATCTGAAAAGTATTCAATTTCATGGACAGCAGTTTTAAAGGAGAAATCAAAAGCATGGGAAAATTAAGGGTCTGTTATTTCACTTAAAAGTTTTAGCCTCTTTGATGTTTCTGATGACAAATTCCATCATTTCTCCCAATGTAAACCCCATTGCCTACTGCCGTCTCCTGGGGTCTTTAAGTGTCATCCCAGCTTCATGAATATTTTATCTTATGACCTTCTGTCAAAGCTACTCAAGGACATACAGTATACACACACACACATATATGTAAGTATATATGCCTGTATATGTACGTGTGTGTGTGTGTGTGTAGACAGAGAGAGAGAAAATCTGGGTAGCACAAGTGGTTTGCAGTCAGTGGTTAACCAAATTTGACAAACCCACTCAGGGGCTCTATAGAAGAAAGCACCTGGCGATCTGCTTTCCGTAAAAATTACAGCCAAGAAAAGGCCATGAGTAGTTTGGGCAGTTCTATTCTGCAACACGGGGCCACCATGAGTGGGGGGCCGACTTGATGGCAACTAACAACAACATGTATATAAAAACACTGCCCGATCCTGCTCTGTCCTCACAATCGTTATGCTTGAGCCCAATGTTGCAGCCACTGCGTTAATCTTGTTAAGGGTCTCCCTCTTTTTCTCTGACCCTCTACCTTGCCAAGCGTGATGTCCCTCTACAGGGACTGGTCCCTCCTAATAACATGTCCAAAGTATGTGAGACTACATGTCACCATCCTCCCTTCTAAGGAGTATGCTGGCTGTACTTCTTCCAAGACACACTTGTTCATTCTTCTGGCAGTCCACGGTATACTCAACATTCTTCGCCAACACCATAATGCAAAGGCATCAATCCTTGTTCAGTCTTCCTTATTCATTGTCCAGCTTTCCCAAGCATAAGAGGTGATTGAAAATACCACAGCGTGGGTCAGGCGAACCTTAGCCCTCAAAGTGGTATCGTTGATTTTGAACACTTTGAAGAGGTCTGTTGCAGATTTGCCCAATGCAATGTTGTTGCTGTTAGGTTCACTGGAGTTGGTTCTGACACATAGCTATGCTATATACAACAGAAGGAAATACTGCCCAGTCCTGAGCCATCCTCAAGATCATAGTTATGCTACAGCCCACTGTCGGAGTCACTGTGTCAATCCATATCATTGCAATACATCCTTTGATTTCCTGACGGCTGCTTTCATGGAGGTGGATCCAAGTAAAATGAAATCTTTGACAACTTGGATATTTTCTCCATTTGTCAGGATAATGTTTATTGGCCCTGTTGTGTTCTTTTGTTTTCTTTACATTGAGGTGTAATCCATACTGAAGGCTATAATCTTTCATCTTCATGACTAAGCGCTTCAAGTCCTCTTCCCTTTCAGCAAACAAGCTTGTGTCATCTGCATATCACAGGTTGTTTGTTAATGAGTTTTTCTCCAATCCTGCTCACACATTCTTCTTCATACAGTCCAGGTTCTCAGATTTTTTTCTCAGCATATGGACTGAATAAGTATGATGAAAGGTTACAACCCTGACACACACCTTTCCTGATTTTAGAAATCTGTTCAAATGAGTACCTGTTGCCCTATGTACATGCTCCACCAGAGAACAATTAAGTGTTCTGGAATTTCCATTCTTCAAAATGTTATCCATAACTTGTTATGATCGACACAGTCGAATGCCTTTGCATAGTCAATAAAAAAAACAGGTAAACATCTTTCTGGTATTCTCTGCTTTCAGCCAAGATCCATCTGACATCAGCAATGATAGCCCTCATTCCGCATCATTTCTGTAGCCTATTTTCTAACTATTGATCCTTTGCCTTGGTTCCAACTTTCACTTTCCAATCACTAGTAATTATGAATGCATCTTGATTGCACGTTTGATCAATTTCAGACTGCAGAAGTTGGTGTATATCTTCAATTTCTTCATTTTTGGTATTATTGAGTGGTGTGTATTTGAATAATAGTTGTACTAACTGGTCTTTCTTGTAGGCGTATGGATATTATCCTATCACTGACAGCTTTGTACTTCAGGATAGATCTTGAAATGTTCTCTTTGACGATGAACGTGACACCATTCCTCTTCAATTTGTCATTCCCGGCATAGTAGACCATGTGATTTTCTGCTTAAAAATGGCCAATACCAGTCCATTTCAGCTCACTAGTGCCAAGGATATCAATATTTGAGCATTCCATTTAATTTTTTGGTGACTTCCAGTTTTCCTAGATTCATACTTAATACATTCTTATTATTGGATGTTTGCTGCTGTTTCTTTCCATTTTGAGCCTTGCCACATCAGAAAGTACAAAAAGCTTTACTCCAACTACGTCATTAAAGTTGACTCTACTTTGAGGAGGCAGCTCTTCCCAGTCGCATTTCAAGTGCCTTCCAGCCTGAGCGGCTCACCTTCCAGCAGCATGTTAGGCAATGTTCTGCTGCTATTCCTAAGTTTTTCATTGGCAATTTTTTTTTTTTTTTCAGAAGTAGACCACTAGGTCTTTCTTCCTAGTCTGTCTTAGCCTGGAAGCGCCACTGAAACCTGTCCACCATGGTTAACCCTGCTGGTATTTGAAATACTGGTGGCATATACATATGCAAATATATGTATATACATTTACGTATATATAAAACTGTTATGTGTCACGGCATTGGTTCTGACTCAGAGTGACTGCAGAGGACACAGAAGAATTGCCCCATATGGTTTCCAAGACTGTGATCTTTATAGAAGCAGACTGCCACGCTCTCTCCTGTAGAGCAGCGGTGGGTTGGAACTGCCAACCTTTTGGTTAGCAGCCAAGCACTAATCACTGCTCCACCGGGGTATGTGTGCATTAGTACTACATCCACAGGGATTTCCAGAAATTAAGCCAGATTCAGAAGAGTATGTGCAATGAGGGATATCATTGCTCATGTCAGATGGATCTTGGCAAAAAAGCAGAGAATACCAGAAAGACATTTACCTCTGTTTTATTGACTATGCTAAGGCATTTGACTATGTGAATCATAACAAATTATGGCTACCTTTGCTAAGAATAGGAATTCCAGAACAATCAATTGTGCTCATGAGAAACCTGTACGTAGATCAAGGGAATACTGCATGGTTTAAAGTTAGGAAAGGTGTGTGTCAGGGTTGTACTCTTTCACCATACCTATTCAACCTGTATGCTGAGCAAAAAATCTGAGAAGCTGGACTATATGAAGAATGGGACACCAGGATTGGAGGAAGACTCATTAACAACCTGTATTATGCAGATGACACAACCTTGCCTGCTGAAAGTGAAGAAGGCTTGAAGCATTTACTGATGAAGACTAAAGTCCGCAACTGTCAGTATGGATTGCACCTCAACATAAAGAAAACAAAAATCCTCACAACTGGAATAAGCAACATTATGACAAACAGAAAAGACTGAAGTTGTCAAGGACTTAATTTTACTTGGATCCACAACCAACACCCATGGAGGCAGCAGTCAAGCAATCAAAAGACACATTGCATCAGGCAAATCTGCTGCCAAAGACCTCTTTAAAGCATTGAAAAGCAAAGATATCACTTTGAAGACTAAGGTATGCCTGACCCAAGCCATGGTATTTTCAATTGCCTCAAATGCATGTGAAAGCTGGACAATGAATAAGGAAGACTGAAGAAGAACTGACGCCTTTGAATTGTGGTGTCGAAGAATAGTGAATATACCATGGACTGCCAAAGAATGAACAAATCTGTCTTGGGAGACATACAACCAAAATGCTCCTTAGAAGCAAGGATGGAGAGACTTTGTCTCACATGCTTTGGACACGTTGTCAGGAGGGATCCGTCTCTGGAGAAGGACATCATGCTTGGTAAAGTAGAGGGTCACTGAAAAAGAGGAAGACCTTCAAGAAGACAAATTGACACAGGGGCTGCAGCAATGAGCTCAAGCATATCAACGACTGTGGCAATGAAGCAGGACTGGGCAGTGCTTTATTCAGTTGTACATAGGGTCGCTATGAGTTGGAACTGACTTGACGGCACCTCACAGCAACAACAACAATAACTTTTAAGGATGTGACTGGCTGCAATGGAGAGGTGGGGCTTTGCAAAGGAAATGAATTGAAGTTCACGTTAGTAGCGTTTTCTTATTTGTTTCTTAATAAACCATAAACATATCTGAGTCATCAACAAAAGGTATTTGCAGGGCTGTCATTCTAACCCTGAAGGATCAGATCCAGGAATTTTTTAACAGTACAAATTGCCAAATAGAGACAGTACTTTAAGTTACAACAGTCTTACTCTGCAATACTTCCTTTTTCCACAGCTTCAAGGTGACTCTGAGCACTTTTCATCCTAAAGGGTTACAGTTTCAAGTAATATAATTCCCCAGGGTATATTTGTTTGGGTCATTTATACTTCGTGATCTTTGAGCCTTTTTTTAAACCTGAACTGTATGAGTACAAAGTTTGTGAGCTCTGATAACAGACTCTTCACTTTCAGCCCACTGGAATGCCTCCCAGTGCTGGGAGGCAACAAGGAGCATCACAGAGGAATAACTAAAATAGATGCTATGACCTTCAATTAAATTATCTCTTCATGTCTTTCTAGGATACTTTGTAGAGCCAAGGAATCAGGAATCAAACGAGTTCAATCAGAACACATACAGAGGAATTCAATATACCAGCTCTTAGGCAGACAGTTTCTACAATCTAAATAATAAAACAAAGGAAGTGAGATAAAAAATTATAAAACGTGTGCAGAATCAATGCCTATACTACTAATTTATTACCATTCATTTATTAATAACTCTTTTTATCACACTATAAGAATAAATTAAAGCAGAAAGCTTAAAGAGTAGAAAACTAAATGGTTATTGTGTTTCTGTTCCTAGTTATCAAGCCACTTAACCACTCTAAGTCTCACTTTCATGCTCTTTAAAACTGAGGGTTCATCTCTATGTCCTCTAAGATCATGTTCACTCTAAAAATTCTGTGAATTGAGGACATGACTGTTATAGTCAGAACTGTATCTGTTCTTTCCTATCTTACACCCACGCACACACCACAGCAAATACAAATTTAAGTGCTGAAAATCAATTCTTCAGGGCATTCTTCTTTTATTTTCTAGTACTGTCGAGTTTTTGAATAATTTTCTTATCACTATTGATATTGACAGAATCTGTTGGCAACATGAATTTCCAGCTACAGGAAACATATAGCTATCTCTGTGGAAAGAAAATGGGATTATCTAACTTTGTTTTCGTGAAAATCATCAAACACAGTGTTGAACATATTAATCCCTTGGTGACCCAATTATTTTCTGCTTTGAATTTTTTGTTGGTACCATGTGTTTTCATCAATGGAAGCATGCTGAATCATTGTGTCTGAATTTTTGTAAGTAGTGTGGATTTTGTTGTTGTTGCTCCCTCCTACAAGCCTGGATTTTGTTGTTGTTGTTGTTGTTGTTGTTGCCCCCTCCTACAAGCCTGGATTTTGTTGTTGTTGTTATTGCCCCCTCCTACAAGCCTACCCTAAGTGTGTAGAGTTAGTTACTTACAGACGAAGTACCACTAGTTATACCCCAGAGTCCCCACCAGGGTCTATTGGTACACATGTGTAACAAATAAAAATCTTCAAAATTTCTATTTTTCCTACCAAAAATTCAGATAGCTCACACAACACCCTGCAAAAACAGTAATGTGAGGCACAAGCCCATTTCTTCAGCTTTAAACAGTCCTAATGGCCCCTGCCTTGTGGCAGCACACACTGTCAGTGGTACAGCAGCTTCCCAATAAACCCCAGAGGCTGAAAAGTTCATGGTTGCTAGAGTGTACCACCAGGCATGAAAGGGTTAAAACAGAGAACGATGATTTGGGAGGATTTGTGGGGTTTATGGTTTTATCGTTCCTGCAGATTTCACTTCATCTTGTCTAGATAGCCATTATCTCTTACTCTTTCAATCCTCAGGCTAAGTTGTTGTTATTCGGTGCCTTCCAGTTGAATCTGACTCATAATGACCCCACATGACAAAGTAGGGTCCTAGGGTTTTCTTGGCAGTATGTAGTCTTTATGGACGCAGAGCACCCACCGTGTGGGTTTGAACCTCCTGCCTTTTGGTTAGCAGCAGAGTGCTTAACCAAAGCGCCACCAGCTCCTTCCTCAGACTTCATGTTCCTATTATTTAGTAATTTGACTCTGGCATTTCTTATCAAAGATTACTGGTTCTTTGCTTCTTAGGTAACGTTGCTAGCAGATTTTCCCCACTAAACAAGAAAAGGATGGATTTGCTAAAAGTAACCCTGTGTGCCTTTTAGGTAGTGAGAAATTCTATAGCCCTCAGTATTCCACTGTAAATGAAGGGTTTACACTAGGTCATCTGAGACCCCTTTGTTGGTGTTGTTAAGTGTCATCCAGTCAGTTCCGAATGATAGCAACCCCATGTACAATAGGACAAAATGCTGCCTGGTCCTGCACCATCCTCACAATCATTTCTACGTTTAAGTCCATTGCTGCAGCTACTGTGTCATTCCATCTTGCTGAGGGTTTTCTTCCTTTTCACTGACCCTTTGCTTTATCAAACATGACGAACTTCTCCAGGGACTCGTGTCTCCTGATAACAGGTCCAAAGTACATGAGATGAAGTCTTACCATCCTTGCTTCTAGGAGCATTCTGGCTGTACTTCTTCTGAGACATATTTGTTCTAATTTCTGGCAGTCCATGGTATATTCATTATTCTTCACCAAAACTGCCTTAGTTATCTCATGCTGCTACAACAAAAATACCGTAAGTAGATGGTATTAGTAAACAGATATGTGTTCTTTCATAGTCTTGGAGGCTAGAAGTCCGAATTCAGGGTGCCAGCTCCAGGGGAAGGCTTTCTCTCTGCTGGCCCTGCAGGAAGGTCCTTGTCATCAATCTTCCTCTGGTATAGGAGCTTCTTAGCACAGGGACCCCGATCCAAAAAATGTGCTCCCGTACTGGTTCTTCATTCTTGGTGGCATGAGGTTCCTCTGTCTTTCTGCTCACTTCTCTCTTTACTATCGCGACAGAGGTTGACTCATTATACAAACTAATCTTGTAGATTGAGTCCTGCCTCATTAACATAACTGCCTCTAATCCTGCCTCATTAACATCATAGAAGTAGGAGTCACATCACACAGAACAATCACATCAGATGACGAAATGATGGACAATCACATAATACTGGGAATTATGGCCTACCCAAGTTGATGCACATTTTGGGAGGCCACAATTCAAGCCATAACACCATCCAAACTCCAAACTGCACTGTCTCCTCTGTCGTATCTTGCCAGGCTTCCAAAAGGGGCATGAGTCTGATTGAAGTCCTGGGCCTCTTGATCCTCACATTTTACATACCCACTTGCTCTTTTTCTACATAGAGGTGAAGTGCTACATCACAGGCTGTGGTACCTGGAACCCTGAGGACACTTCAGGTGTAGGAAGGCACAGTGCAGAGGAAGTAAGTCTATGTGGTAAGCCTTAGCCAATGCGAAATGAGAGACAAGAGGAACCTAGTATATAAATAGCCCCTTCTTTCTCCCTTTTATAGATTGCTCTGAGTTTGTGTGTGTGTGTGTGTGTATTTTCCTTCTTGCACACATTTAGAATTCCACACACCAAGAAACACTTGCTGAAAGACCCACTTGTCTCTTCCTGGCTCTTATTGAAGTGGATATCAGTGCAGCAACAAATAGGATTATTGCTGAATATATTTCCTTCTCTCACACTTTCCTTTTATCCACACCCTCCCCACCTTAGGCTTGCATCATTCAAACGAATTGTGAATATATTAGTATTTTCCCTGGGCTTTGATTTATAGAGAACCAGACTAAGACAAGTGATGAAAGAAGTGTTTCTCAAAGAAGGCCCACAAGATGGAATTTTAGAGCAGAATTGCTCATCTCTTTGAAAGCAATACACCAAAAAAACAAAAAAGGTTTGTCATCTCAACTCATGGAAACCCTGTGTGTTTCAAAGAAGAACTGTGCTCCATAGAGTTTTCAATGACTGCAATTTTCAGAAGTAGGTCACCGGGGCTTTCTTTAAACCCACTGCCCTCGAGTCAATTCCGACTCATAGAGGGTCTGAATTGCCCATCTTTCAGTTAGAGGTCAAGCATTTAAGTGTTCATGCCACCCAAGGCCTCTGCTGAAAGCAACAGGACCCTTTGTGGACAGTTAGTAGGGTAGCAATAACCTCTGGAAAGCAGTGCCATCAAAATGTCATAATAACAAGTGTCCCTGGAACATAATCAATGTGAAACAATGGGGATTGATTGTGGCACATGGTGGCCATTTCTGGGCACTAAAAAACCAGCAAAACAGGAACAATAGGCACAGGACAGACAATTTCCAACTTAAAACATGCTGAGGAAGTCTGAGGTCTCTGCGACATCTTTAAAAGAGGACTTTATCTCTGGGGGTCACTGGAGAAACTGTGCTGAGAAGCAGAACAAGCTGTGATTGTGTGGGTGGAAGAGGTGCAAAAGAGGCTGGTCCACACCCTGATCTTCTCACAGGCCAGAGTCAGGAAAGGCCCAGTCAGAAAGGCATAAGATTTAGAAGGGAGAAATGGTGGTAAAACATCCCCAAAATATTTAACCCCAAGGTTCCCCCGAGCTCTCCTGACTGGTGGAAGCTTCCCTTCACCACTGACAGAGGAAAAGAAGCTCCCTTTGCTTGGAGACCACCTGGTGATCCCACCTGAAGCAGGCAGTTCAAAACAAGATTCTTGCTTTCCACAGGATCCTTTCTAACCACAGCTCGTTCATTCCAGGCTAAAAACCAGAGTAAGGGGAGTACAAGCCATATTACAGAAAAAAAATATCTTTTATTCCCAAAGGATTGATGTACTCGGCTCATATAGGCTGGTGCAGCTAGGGGAAGATGTGCAGAAGGGGGTGGAATTTAGGGGATACCAATCAACGTGGGGACACTCACCCATGATTCTGGATTTAGTGTTTTGTCAAGGGCCCCTGGACCTGGCCCTAAAATCTGAGAAATAACCTTGAAACATGGGTTTGATGACGAGTAAATGAAGTAGATCCAAAAGAACTTTCTTGGCATCATTTTGAAGGATGGAGGCAGGAAAGTTAGAATGAATTTATAAAGCCCTAGAACCCACCATCGCACTGTCCCTTGGGAGGGCCCAGAGGACACACACTTGTAGGGCAGCAGGGATTCACTGGTGAGAAGGGGGCTTCGTCATGTTTGTGAAATGTAGTGGCTGTTCTCCCCCTGCCAGGTCAACAAAGGTGTTATCTGCAACTGGACTCCTCACTAGCACCGGGGACCATGGGACCACAGACCGGAAACTGGACTCCTCACTACCACCGGGGACCATGGGACCACAGACCGGAAACTGGACTCCTCACTAGCACCGGGGACCATGGGACCACAGACCGGAAACTGGACTCCTCACTACCACCGGGGACCATGGGACCACAGACCGGAAACTGGACTCCTCACTACCACCGGGGACCATGGGACCACAGACCGGAAACTGGACTCCTCACTACCACCGGGGACCATGGGACCACAGACCGGAAACTGGACTCCTCACTACCACCGGGGACCATGGGATCACAGACCGGCAGAGGCCAGCTGGCAGTCTTCAACCACCAGGGTCAAGGTGGAGCCACTCGCTTCCATGGGCAGCCAGACCTGAGTGGCTCTCCAGGTGTCTGTACGCCGGCCATTTGTGGCAATGCCTCTGAAATCTAAGATTTTCCTAGGAGTCAAACAGATGGACATCTGAGTATGAGGCTACTAGATTTCATAATCAGGAGAACGAGAAAGGTAACCCACAGAAACCAAGGCCATGAAAAGTTGTTCCTCGAGGACTAAAAACCAGTTGTCAAGTAGACTCCGACTCGTGGTGGCCCCGTACATTTAGGAGCAGAACTTTGTTCCACAGGGTTTTCAGTGGTTGATTTTTTGAAAGTTGACAGCTAGGGCTTTCTTCTGAGGCACCTCCGGATGGACTTGAACCTCCAACCTTGCCATCAGCAGCCACGTACTAACTGTTTGCACCATCCAGGGACTCTGCTCGTTGAGGAGGTGCTCTGCAAATCCACTGCAAGTATATGCCATAACCATCTTTCTTCTTCTTCCCCAAAGAGGCCTGCATCTACACTCCAGGGTAACTATGTACTGGGCAGAGTGAACTGTCCAGATTTCTCAAAGAAAGGGTCTGAGATGACACTGATAACTGAGGACCCAAATTACCACTGTCAACAATGGGTTAGCTGGAGAGCTTAGGGAGGCCAGGTGAAAGTGAGCTTTGACACAGATCTGTGTCTTGGTGGATACAATCAGCCTGCTAGAGTTAGAGTCCAGGTGTCAGTGTGTGAGGTGATATCTCTCATCATCATACGCAATGACTCACTGTCAGTATCTGGACTTCCTGTTTCCAAAATCTAGCACGGTTGATTAATGCTCTCAATCTGGGGAAAAGCAAAACACTATACCTTTTCCTCATTTACTGATTATCTCTTTATCCAACATTTTGCATTTATGACAATAGTAAAAAACCTACTACCCGACTATTTTGCACATTAATGATGTGCAAACAACATAGCAGTAACAAATGCCAAGGTGCAAGGTGAGAGATCACTGGCTGTGATGGTTAAGGTTATGTGTCAACTTGGCCATGATTCTCAGTGGTTTGGCAGTTATGTAAGGATGTAACTTGGCAGCTGCGTAACAATGTAGTCATCCTCCATTTTGTGATCTGATATTGTCATCCTCCATTTTCACGTAACACCAATGTCACATAATGACCTGGACTTTCAACCTAACCACGTCGATAAGGGAGGAGAGGGTAATGCCATGGGACACAATTTGAATTCCATTAAAATGGAAGCTGAACTACATCCTGGCCACTTTTAGCTTCTCATGCCAAAGGGTCAATTACCAAAAAGGGAGTTAATGCACTGGCTGGGATATTGATTCTAACTACCATGAGGAACTAGGGCTGCCCCAGCACAGTGGATGATGCAGGGAGAATGTGATGGTTAGTTTTATGTATCAACTTGCCTGGGCTGTGGTTCCCAGTTATTTGGTTAAACACTAGTCTAGTTGCTGTTATAAAGTAATTACATGTGATTCAATCAGTTTGCCTTAAGTAAAGTAGATCACCTTCCATAATGCGGGCAGGACTTAATCAATCAGTTGAAAGTCTTAGGAGAAAAAAGGGAGTTTCCCTAGAGTGCGTTTTCCCTCTAGACTATAAATGGACATTTTAATAGGACACTTTTAATTTTTACTCTTCTCCTCACCTGACCTATGGATTTGGGGATGCAACCCTGCAGGAGTCTCCGGCCTATCACCTGACCTATGGATTTGTACTTGTCAACCCCAACAATCTCAGGAATCAATTCCTTAAAGAAAATCTCTCTCTCTCTCCCTCTCAACGGCACACACAGACATATAACTGCTTCTGTTTCTCTTTGCGCTTCCAAGGCAAGGGAATGACTGTTTGGGAGAAAATATACCAACTACAAGCCAACAAAGGGAGAGTAATTGAGGATTCAGACCCTCAGGGATCAAAGTCTAGACTACCCCACCAGGCGATAAGCTCAGACCTAAGTGAGGGTAAGGGCAACCTAGAGTGTGTAGTAAAGGAGAGAGAAAATGAATATCAATTAGTCTTAGGCCACAGTAGGGAATTGCAGCTTGGATCACTAATCTTTTAGCCTAAGATTTACAGGAGATGACACCTAGCCATTCTCTTCTGGGAGGGAAGAGCCCTTTGACTGGCTGGACTTGCATAAGCCCTCTCAGAGAAGGAGTGAGGGTACTTTCAATCCCATAGAGGAAAAAAAGGGGGACCTGTATCACTGCATGAAAGCCAGAAGGACGGCAGAGGTAGATCTAAGAGTGTTCAGTATGATGGGCTCTACGGGACACCAACCCCATATGGCTTCTTAGCCACCCTGTCTCTGCCTTCTTTCTCAGACCCCTCCTGGGTCACACCCTTACCACCACCACCAATGTGCTTGTTTGGTTTCTTAAACTGTGACACATGCTGAGTCCGATCTGTCCCAAGTTACCTCTTCACTTCTGGTCTTGTATGAGATGTGGGCACAGCGTCTGGTTCCCTCAGTGTCTGCCACAATCCAGAGCCTGATCTATCCCAAGTTACCTCTTCACTTCTGGTCTTGTATAAGATGTGGGCATGGCCTCTGGTTTCCTCAGTGTCTGCCACAATCCAGAAACAGGAGGCTGAGTTCCTCTAGGGTGATGGGAGGTGGGCAGAGGAGTCCCCCTTTTTTCCCTTCATGGGCTGCACCAGTGTGTGAGCTCTCTCTGCTTTCCAGAGGATCCTGACTAAGAACATTTATCTTAGACATAAACTGAAAAAAAAAACAAAAAACAAAACCTGTTGCTGTCAACTTGATTCCAACTCACAGTGGCCCTACAGGACAGAGTAGAACTGCCCCACAGGGTTTCCAAGGGGTACCTGGAAGCCTTTTGTTAGCAGCTATAACTCTTAACCACTCCACCGCCATTTTTTTCATCTTAGAAATAGTAATATATTATAAAAGTATGATAGAATGAATAGCAATACTGTGACTAAACAAAACAAAAATTTTGTCATCAAGTTAATTTGACTCCTAGTGACCCTCATGTGTTAGCATAGGGCTGATTTTCTCCAAAGGATTTTCAGTGGCTGATTTTTTTCAGAATATAGCTTTTCCCACTATATCATTTTGTGTGGAATACAGATTAATTTTCCCCACTATTGCCAAGAGAGTAGTCCCCAGGATTAGTTATCTGAACCTCAGTATCCCTGAAGAAGATAAGGGTCTTATCAAGTTATAACATTAATGATGATACGTTACACATAAAACTGTGTTTTCTGCATGGACCTAAACATGAAAAATAAAAATTATCATTATTTTCATTGTTGTCAACATAATTCCCATGTATATAATTACACATAATTTACAGAGTGAATTCACACTGATTCCAACTTTCGATGTACAAGCAAAATGACATTTATGGTTCATATGTCAGTTTGCGCCCGGCAGATCTGCCAGGCGCTCCTTGGAAACTCTATGGGGCAGTTCTACTCTGTCGTATAGGGTCGCTATGAGTCGGAAACAACTCCACGGCACTGGGTTTGGTTTTTTCGGTTTATGTCAGTTTAGCATCTGTCCATCCCCCAGAGTCTGTTCACCTTTGGGTAAATGGTCAAAACTGAATTTCTGAAGCTACGAGTTTGAGGATCCCAGATCGTAGACCATTTAGAGTAATTCCTAAGGCCCAGCTTAATTTTTACACCGTCTGATAGCCTCTGCACTCAGGATTACAGTGGGGAAATTACTGTTTGAGTGCACCCAAGAGTACCCTGGTGGGCTGGAAAAAAATGAATGAAACATTCACGGGTGCCTAACTGGCTCCCAGAGAGTTGTGTTCACAGAGGGAGACCCAGACCATTATGCTGGCATGTGGTCTTACGTAACGCCTGTGGACCTCAGCTCCCTTATCTCTAAAATGAGGGTTTGGAACAGACGATCTCTGAGGACTGCTTAAACTCTAACATCCTATGATTCATCATGATTTCTTTATAATGGATTTTTTCCCTTTCCTGTTTTATTAAGTTCAGTCTCCCAAACTCTTTATTGCTTCTGTTTACAGATCTATTTTTAAAATCACAACAGCTTGTTCTTCTCTCAAGAAATATTGGGAAATTTAATTAACATTCATGAAACAGTTTGATACGAGTCGCGGTAGATGAGGCTATTTGTGCCACCGTTGCATCACAGGTGTGTTTGAATGAGGCATTTGGGGGTTTGGTACACAATGCTTCCCACCTTTTAAACAAGTGATACAGCCTCATAAAATGCAGGACTTTCAAAGTTTCCTCTTTGCTCTCTGCAGTGCCTGTCACATAATGCATAAGAACATTATATTAATGGGTGCAATTCAGTAAGTCTAACAAAAACAAAAGAAAAAATACTTAATCATAGAAATACTTGCAATTCAGCCATATTTTTCATAAATGTTGAAATGTTTCTGCGTATTTTGGGCTTATATAAAATAGGCTGACTGCACTGTTAATGCACTCTTAAAGCTTTATTTATGTACTCTTCTCAGGCAAAGAGGGGAAGAATAAACCAGAGAATATGATTAAAGAAGAGAAAAGCAGAAAGAGCATAAAAAATAGAGCTAACTACAGTGATTTACCTGGCAGCATTTGATTCCATTCTCCAGCCAAAAAAGAAAAGAAACCTGGCCTACATAGGTAACCGAAGCCGTGAAATGATAAACCTCTGTCATATTTGGACTCCGGTCCTGATACGGAGAGCTGCATGCGAAACTCACAATAGTACGTAGAAGCAGATGCCCCAGGGTTCTCCACAAGGACACTTGCTGGAGTGAAGTCTGGAACTTTCTATCCTCCTCTCTGTGTCCTCTCAAACCCCAGTTTCCTGATGACTTGGTCACTGTTTGTTGCCTTTTAGTTAACAAAATGTTACTGCTTTGGCAACTCATCCTGAATTATTTTCCTCTCTTGAAAATATCCAGTAATCCAAAAGGGCCTCTCCCTTTTGTCAGAGCATCTATTCCCTTAGAAAAGTAATGGTGTCTCCCAGTTCCAATTAAAGTACAAATGGAAAAACCAAACTTGTTGCCATAGAGTCAATTCTGACTCATGACAACGCCATCTGCAGAGTAGAACTGCTCCATAGGGTTTTCAAGGCTGTGACCTTTCGGAAGCAGATCGCCAGGCCTCTCTTCCAAGGTGCCTCTGGGTGAGTTTCAATCACCAGTCTTTCAGTTAGAAGTCGAGTGCTCAACCACTTCCGCCACCCAGGGACTCCAAAACTTAGGAGAAACAGGATCCAAAAAAGTGTGCCCTGGTGAATGGTACAGACTTATTTCGGAAAAGGGAAATCCTGCATGGTTTCACCTCTGTAACTTGCATGATAGAAAAAGATGGAGCTCAGTGTCTTGGCTTCCTGATTCTCAAATGCTGTCAAGCCCTGATTTAAACTCATCCTGTTAGAGTTTCCATGCTCTCCCTTCAGAAGGTATATTATGAGAACTTGCTAGAGAGAAATCCATTCTCAGACAAATTAATTCAAGGTTTATTCAAGCTTTGTTTTTCAGTTCTCAGCAACAGCCTTGAGAGGAGAAGCACTCTGCTTTCAATTTCTTTGTTAATATTATGGCCTGTATCGCTCTGATTGTGCATTAATTTTAGGGAGCAGAACTAACAAAGGAAGGATAGGGAGAGGGAGACACTGGATTTTAATTCGTGGAAAACAATAGTAGCATCGTTCAGCAAAGGGACAAGCAGGTTCTTGAAATCATGACTTTGCCACTGGTGGACATACTCAGAGGTGCTGAATGTTAGACAATGTGGATGATTAGGCCCCATCACAGGTTGCATTTCCTGACAGAAATCAGAAAACAAAGAAGCTCGACCCCCTCTCCATAACCCGAAACCACTGCCGTCAACCATACATTCGGGCTTTTCTCTCAAGCTCTGAAAGATGGCAGGACCTCCCTCACTCATCCTCCCTTGGACACTCAAAGACTGGGGCTCCCCAGTCACATCACTCACTACTTGAACCCATGAAATAAAAGAGAATGGAGAGATGCCACCGAATTTTCACCTCACTTTCTTCCTATCACTCTGACTAGTCCACATTTTCCATATTTTAAATGCCTACAGGTCTCCAAGTCCTGTTCTTGGTCCTAGTCCTTTCTCAGTCGCTACACGTCCTGGATGGTCACACTATTGCCACGTTTGCACCATGATATAGATTTCCAAGTGCGTATCTCTTAGTTTAAATGGAAGATTCAAACACGACATTTCCAAAGTTGGCTAATTATCTCCCCTTTCAACTTGTGTCTTATATAAATAAAAATATCTTCTAGGCTAGAAAAAATTCTGAGTCATCTTTTTCACTTATCTCTCACTACCCACATCCTGTCAACAATTTCTGTGATTCCGCAGCTATACTTTCTCGTATCTTTCTCTTCATACACACTGAACTGCCTAAGCAGTAGCTTACCCCCCAGCCACTCAGAGTACGTTAGCATCACCAGAACAGCTCAGTAGAAACGCAGAAATCCAGCCCCTATCCAAACCAAAAAACCCCTTGCCATCCAGTTGATTCTGACTCAGTGTGCCTTGGTGGCACAGTTGTCAGGAGCTCAGCTGCTAACTCAAAGGTAGGCAGTTAGAATCCACCAGCCGCTACTTGCAAACCCTACAGGGCAGCTCTGCTCTGTCCTATAGAATCACTATGAGTAGGTTCCCATCTAAAAAAAACCAAACCAAACCCGTTGCTGTCGAGTCAAGTGGGCTCCAACTCACAGCAAACACCTATCTGGGCCCTACTAAATCAGAATCTGCATTTTAAAGGTGATTCCTATACAAATTAAAGTTTGAGAAGCATAGTCTAACTGGTCTTGTGTTTCCCCCACACAACCTCCCCTCGCCTTGCTGCCTTTTTTTTTTTTTTTTTTACTTCATGTAATTTCCATGCTCAAAAATCTTCAAAAGAGACAGCATAAACATAGCTGCATGTAGCATAGTAGTTAAAAATAAGGAGACTGGAGCCAGACTGCCTAGATTCATATTCCCACTGATCCATTTACCAGTTCAGTGCAAATGGCCCAGTTGCTTACCTTTCTATACACTGTACCTCAGTTTCCTTATCTGTAAAATGGATATAATCGTTGTATTCACTTCAAAGGGTCTCGTAAGGATTAAATGAGTATATTATATGGAGAACAGTATCTACCACATATTATTGTTGTTGTTAGGTGCCATCGAATTGGTTCTGACTCATAGTGACCCCACATACAACAGCACAGAACACTGCCCAGTCCTGTCCACGCTCACAATTTTGGTTGATTGAGCCCATTGTTGCAGCCACTGTGTCAATCCATCTTGTTGAGGTTCTTCTTCTTTTTCAATGATCCTCTACTTTACCAAGCATGATGTCCTTCTTCAGAGACTGATCCCTCCTGACAACATGTCCAAAGTATGTGTGACAATGTCTTGTCATCCTTGCTTCTAAGGAGCATTCTGACTGTACTTCTTCCAAGGCAGATTTCTCCATTTTTCTGGCAGTCCATGGTGTATTCAATATCCAATTCTTCTTTGGTCTTCCTTACTCAGTGCACAGCTCCTGCATGCATATAAGGCAACTGAAAAACACCATGGCTTGGGTCACGCGCACCTTAGTCCTTAAAGTGACCGTTACTTTTTAACACTTTAAAGAGGTCTTTTACAGCAGATTTGCGCAATGTGTCCTCTGATTGTAAATTTGTCTTGCTTGTTGCTGTGATGCTGGAAGCTATGCCACCGATATTTCAAATATCAGCAGGGTCACCCATGGTGGACAGGTTTCAGCCGAGCTTCCAGACTAAGTCAGGTTAGGAAGAAGGACCTGGCAGTCTGCTTCTCAAAAAATTAGCCAGTGAAAACCTTATGAAGAGCAGCAGGACACTGCCACATAGTAGGCACCATGAAGTATTAACTACTGTCACTGCTTTTACTCCCACCATCATGTCTACCACTATCCTATCACTGCAACAGCTCCACCTCTCCTAGTACTCTTCTCAGTTTTACATTCCACCAGAGCATTAGATAAACTCGTGAGGAGAATGGGGGGAAATGCAAACTCCATTTTCAGTGAAAGTAGGAGACAGATGTAAGTCACAGACGTATGTCAAGAATGCCCAAAGTAGCTGAGACCCAGCAAAAGCTGTGCCGTGTTAGTCAAAGGAGAGAAGTAAAGGGAGTATCAAGTGGTTCCCGTGATGGCAATTCTTAGAACACACCAGAAGGTGACTTGGCTTACCCTGAAGTTGTAATCTTAACGGCAAAAATGAATATGGATCAGAGCAAGGAGGGCTAGTTAGAGAAATTCTCTAAAGCTCAGTTTGGTTCTGAGAAGAAGAAAAGAAGAGACCATCAAAAGCCTCATACAGAGAAGCCCTTTTGGAATGTTTTTACAAGTTGTTAATACAAGTTATTTTTTTTCCATATATTTACCCAGTTGTATTAATATCTCAGTTGATTCGCCATTTCACTTTTATCGTGTATCAAGGGACAATGTCGATTCTACCTCAGCTGATTATTTTCCTGGACCAGCTGTTCATGGGGATTCCTTAAGAGCAGGGCAGCTTTCCAGACTTTACAACCCAAGGTCTCTCCCCTCTGCTGCCCCAGAGATGGACCATTTATTCCAAATAGGCTCCTCTGCATGAGGCTTTGTGTCTTCTCTGAACTAAACTGAGCCTAAGAGAATTTCTCTAACTAGTCCTCCTTGCTCTGATCCATATTCATTTTTCCTGTGAAGATTACAACTTCAGGATGAGCCAAGTCAACTGGTAGAGGTATGGAAAAAACAACTTGTAAATAACGTATAAAAATAATTTGTATTACTATTGCAAGAAGCCGTGGTTTCACAATGGTTAACTGCTCAGCTGCTAGCCAAGGGTTGGTGATTCGAACCCACCAGCCGCTCCCATGGGAGAAAACACCTGGTGATTTGCTCCCATTAAGACTACAACCCATTGGCTCTTCTACTCTCTCATATGGGATTGCTGTAAGTTGGAATCGACTTGACAGCACACAACAACAATTAATATCTCACACTTTGCATCAAGATAAACTTAAAAAAACAAAGTTTAAAAGTTAATAATAAGCAAAAGCCTTAAAATATTAGAATGACATAATGCGTATAAGGCTGGAAAAGTGTAGACCTTTCCGATTACTAAGCTGAGCACCTAAGAGCAAAAGCAACAACCAAAGCAACCTGGGAAAGACAAAAGGCAAATACACAACTGGCACAAAATATTTGCATGTAAAAACTAAGGGCTCTGTCACTAACATCATGAAAATCTTTCAATTTTTAAGTATACTAATAATATAATAAAAATAGACAAAAGCCATAAATAGCATGTTTAAGGCAAATAAATACAAAAGGAAATCAGACATACAAAAAAAAAAAATGCTCAAATCCACTCTTACTAGGAAAAGCACTTATTCAGCCACCCCAACATTCTTGTACTTCACCCATATTGTCGCTGTTATTGGGTGTCACCCAATAAGATTGTCAAAACTTGAATGATGGAATGGGAGCCCTGCTGGTGATGCTACTGAAGAAGAAGGGCCACAGAGAATATGAACTGTCATAATTCCTATGAATAACGATCATTGGCAGCTATCAAAATTAGAAATTGAATATCTTTTTAACTCAATGATACTAATTCTTGCAATTTATTCTCCAGGTATTCTTGGAATATGCAAACTGATGATCTTACATTGTTTATAATAGTAAAAGATGAAAAACAGCTGAACTGTCAGTAGGGGACTGGTGAAATAAGTTAAGGTACTTTCGGAGCTTTCAGCTTTTATAAAAGGATGAAAAATTTCCAAGATATGTATTTTAAGTGAAAAAAGCAAGGTAGAGAACAAGTTATGTAATATGCTACCTTTTGTGTAAAGAGAAAAAATAACATCTGTGGGTGTTTCATATATATATATATATAAGATATATACATAAAACCCACCCAAACCCGGTGCCATCGAGTCAATTCTGACTCATAGAGACCCTATAGGACAGAGTAGAACTGCCGCATAGAGTTTCCAAGGAGCGCCTGGGGGATTCGAACTCCTGACCCTTTGGTTAGCAGCTGTAGCACTTAACCACTACGCCACCAGGGTTTATACACATATATATATATATACTGCGATCCCAACCATATTAAAAAATTAAATTTAAGTGATATTATTTCAGAATTGGAGGAAGACTCATTTACAACCTTTGATTTGCAAATGGCACATAGTGGAATAGATCTTATCTTGCCGAAAATAAAGACAACTTGAAGACAAGATGGTCAAAGACCACAGCCTTATGTATGGATTACTCCTAACTGTGAAGAATACAAAAATCCTCACAATGGGACTGATAAACGCATCATGATAAATAGAGAAAAAAACTGAATTTGTCAACAGTTTCATTCTACTTGGACCAACAACCAACCTCCATGGAAGTAGCAGTCGAGAAACCAAATGATGCGTTGCACTGGGTAAATCTGCTACAAAAGACTTCTTCAAAGGTTTAAAGAGCAAAGATGTCACTCTGAGGACTAAGATGTGCCTGACCCAAGCCAGGATTCTTTTAATTGCCTCATATGCATGTGAAAGCTGAACAATGAAAAAGGAAGGCAGAGGAACAACTGATGTACTGGAATTGTGGTGCTGGTGAAGGGTACTGAATATACCACGGACTGCCAGAAGAACAAATAAATCAGTCTTAGGAAAAATATAACCAGGATGCTCTTTAGAAAGGAGGCAAGACTTCGGATTACTTATTTTGGACATGTCATCAGGAAAGAGCAATTGCTGGGAAAGGACACCGTGTTTGGTAAAGTAGGGGGTCAGCGTAAAGGAGGGAACCCCTCAATGAGACAGACACAGTAGCCGCAACGATGGACTCAAACATATCAGTGATCATGAAGTGGCACGGGACCAGTAACACTTTGTTCTGTTATACGTAAGGTCGCCATGAGTCAGAGCAATCGCATTTTCCACTTATGTTATTAAAAAAAAGACTTCTTTACTATTTTAAAATTTTGTTAGTGAATTAATGAAAATACATAAAATGGAGCAACCTTTTTAAAATTACAGGACATAATAATTTTATAATAAAATTATCATGGTCAAAACACTAATAATACAGAGTATAGTTGAACAGTCTAGAATCACTTACAGGAATAGTGTCTTGATCCCACTAATTCCATATGATGCTTGCTTCCTGGGGTACGCATGGACTGGCTTCCTCAGGGACTGGCTTCCTCAGGACACTTCTCTAGGAGCCGGTAATATTCTGATCATCTTATAATTTCACAGAGTATCCTTGTGTTCCTATCTTTCTGTGGCTTCTAATAACCTTGAAGTTCCCAGGTTCCTGATTGTCACACAACAGATTCTTGGCTCATATTTTTAAAAAGCTTTGAAAATTTTACTCTGTCCTCCTTGACACTGTTTTTGTCCCCATCGCTCTGTGCCCTCCATTTTAAATATCTTAAAATTCTTTATCTCACACACTGCTACAATTTAACAATTTCTATTACTATTATTTTTTTTATTATTAAATCGGTGCGTGTTCCCCAACCCAATTCCAAACCGCTATGCCAGATATCAAAACTGTGCCCTTGTCTTTGAGCTAGCCACAATACTCTAGGAGCCCAGAGTACATCTCAGTTATTATTTTCTTTATGTTTTCTTTCTCTGCTACCATTCGTTTAACTAAGCACTGAAGTGTCTTCAGCCGAAAGATATTTGGTGATCAATACCCACACACCACTATTTAAGACTTTCCAAGCATTCTTTTTCAGTGATCTCTGATAAATCTTGAACTGAGACAATTTCTGCAAAAGAATGGTGAGGCTTGTCTAAGTTTCTATCCAAATAGCCATGTCAGCATTGGCTGTCACCGTCTCATCCAAGAGTATCTATACTCTACCTTTCTTCCTGCCCCAGGATGTGGTTCCAACGCTACAAAAAAGCAAATTCCTCCTTTAATACTGAAAACCGCACCAAAGTGTGTGGTCCTTTAATAAGACAACCAAAGCCAAACCAAACCCACTGCTGTTGAGCCAATTCAGACTCCTAGTGACCCTACAGGCCAGAGCAGAACTACTCCATAGGGTTTCCAAGGATTAACCAATCTTTTGGTTAGCAGCCTGAGCTCTTAAACACTGTGCCACCAGGGTGTCTATAGAGTGCTTACAGTAAATATTAGCTATTATTGTTAGTTTTATTCTTCTACCTGAACACTGATGTTACGTCTCTTCCAATTTCCATAGTAATTTCAAAGGAAGACTTCAATTTCTAGAATCTGGTGAAATAGAGTTCCTTTTGTTTTAGCAAAAAAAAAGAACATACAATACATTCAAATATCAGGTGATTTCCTCTGTACCACTAGCAGTTCCCAATCTTATTTTAGTAAGTATAAGATCTTTAGTGGAATAGATCTTTTTTTTTTGTTTTTAATCTACCACAGAATCTGGCCTAGAACTTCTGCATAGCGTATGTCCTATAAGAGATGAATGAATAAATGCTAAAAAAAGAAGAAAAAAAAAAAAAAACATTGCCGTGGAGTCGATTCTGACTCATAGCAACCCTATAGGACAGAGTAGAACTGCCCCACAGGGTTTCCAAGGAGGAGCTGGTGGATTCTAACTGCCGACCTTTTGGTTAGCAGCCAAGCTCTTAATCACTAAGCCACCAGGGTTTCCAAGTAAATGCTAAATGGGCATTAATTAAATCAGTCATTTGTCTTTTTTTTTTTCTCATTCAGCTAACTAACCACCTTTTACCATCACAATCCAAGATATTTTTCAGAAAACAAACTATTCTTTTAAACTTTGGCAGTCCACCTACTCTCACAAGTTGATTTTTCTTTTTTAGGGGAAATTTTCTTCCTAGAAAATTTAAAATGCAGATGAATAGTAAAGAGACCCACTCAAATATGAAAAACTTTAAAGAAGAATACTTTTGAGAGTTGCAGACATCAGCGATACACTAGTAAGATACGGCAAAATATGACCGTGTAGTCTTTTCAGCCCTGTTTCAGGGAGGTAGACTTAATTTACCGAAAGGAAATCCACACCAAGCCAACCTGAGTCAGCCCCATGCTGCTCCCCTAGGCCCGCAGACTGAGAGGCTGATACCTCACCTGCAGCTCAGGAATTGTGAGAAGAAATTTCAATTCCAACCTCAGCAGGAGCAGGAGAACGAGGTTTGGAAGTTTCCATCTTGGTGGTTTATACAAAAAAGAAAATTCCTTAAAAGGGGCTGGATTTTGATTTCTCATTATAGATGGGCTCCCTTTTGATATTTCTACAATGTAGAATGAAGGCCCCATACAGTTTAACTTTAAGAAATAGAAAGCAGATTTTCCTCTCCATAAAAAAGCGTCTCCTAAGACTTCTAAAGGATTTTTTTTCCTTCCTATTGTTGTATATTTTTCTCTTTCAGTAATTTTTATTTCTCCCTTACCTCCTTTTCTGAGTTGGTTTTCATTTTAAGAGAAAAAAAAAAGTCTCTCAAAGCCAGCAAAGAGGCTTAGGGCATACGCAGTTTATTCTAATAAGTGTGCCTCGCCTCACAGTGTAAGAAAAACAACATTATGACTTATTTTCAACAAAAACCTAACCCCACGCGAAATGTCCCTAAAATAAGGTCGTTCCCCTGCAGCCACTTTCTCCACATGAAGGAAGTTTTATTTGGTGTTTACCATTACAACAGGAGACCTGGTGAATATCTTACTCAAAATGGAAGAAAAAAATCACCGCAGTTTACAATAAAGCGTTCAATTGCTTAGTGCACTTAGCCATTTACATCTGACCGGCTCTTTTTTTTATACTGCACAGTTCTCAGAGCTAAATGAGCCTACGGACAGATCGTAGCAACTCTAGAGCCACCATGAGTTGGCACTGACTTGACGGCAGTGGGTTTTTGGTTATAAACAGATCACCAGTACCTTTTTTAGTACCTTAACCAGTGGTTCATTCATGGGATAATTGAATAAAGGTGAGAACTTAGAAAAAAATAAATGACATAAAGGCCAGAGGACTTTTTGAAGATCTCTAATTTCACGGTGAATAACTGCTAAGCCAAAATTAAAAAAAAAAAAAAAAAAGTTCCTTTCTTTGCTAATAAATACTGGTAGGCTTGGATTTTCCCCAGAAAAGTGTCATCAGTGTCTTCTTACACAGCATCTTTGATGTTTTGAAGAGTAACTTGTTACTGTTGTTAGTTGCTCTCAAGTAGATTCCAACTCATACAAGCCCACATGTGCAAAGCACTGCTCCATAGTGCTTTCAAGGCTGTGATCTTTCGGCGATGCTGCTGGGGGCCTTAGAACCACCATTCTTCTGGCTAGTGGTTGAGCGCTTAACTGTTCATGCCATCTGGGTGGTGCGAACAGTGAGCATGGTCAGCTAGTAACTGGAAAGTTAGGGGTCTGAGTCCAGCCAGGGTATCCTCAGAAGAAAAGCCTGGTGATGTATTTCCAAAAAATCAGCTACTTAAAACACTGCAGAGCACAGTTCTACTCTGAAACACATGGGGGTTGCCATGAGTTGGAATCCATTTCATGACAACTGGTTAGATGTAACGTTTTAAAGCATCTTACTTGGTTTTTGCTGTAGATGATTTTATGGCTTGGTAGCCACTAGGCAATACCATTTCATGAGAAATCTCAGATTGGGTTGCCTTTCTGACTAACAGATATGTGCAGTGGTTTGATATTCTGTTACATGTGGCTTACATATCTAGACTACATAACACAACCAAGTTGAGAGAAGCAGAGTAGAAGCTGGATATCAGGGGTGCGCTGAGGGCAGGTCACGGTAAGATGGGGTCAGGACACAAGCTCGTAGGTGGTAGATAGATAAGCAATATGAAAGGAAGGCCAGAGTTGGATGTTGAGGTAGCAGGAACAGTTTAGAATAGGCTCAGAGTCTATGATTGAATCTGGGTCAAATCTGGCAGAGGTTGACAGGGTAGAAATGTCTGGGAACCAGGACAGGGAAAAATTCTAAGTCCACCGCAGTGGGGTCTGTTTGGAAAAAGGTCCACTGTCCATAAAGACTCCAGCTGCACTACAGGCCTGGTCCTCTGCACCTGATGCCTGACAGGGGCAACTGTGTTAGCTGGCATTCTTCCTTGAATGTTTCAAGTTTCCATGTATATGTATCAAATCAGGGAAGATAAAGTTCAATCACCTACAACTGTAGCATGAAATTAAGAAACAACCCGCTAAAAGTCATCCCAATAGTTGGTGAGTGACTGAAGCCTGGCCTCATAAATAAGGCTGATAGTTTAGTGTTTACAACACATTACACTTCAAGGTCTGTACAAAGCAATCATTACTCCATGAGTGGGTCGCCATTTGCATTTTTTTACTATCTACCAAAGAGTGGTTCTGAGAGCTTTCTGTGACAGTAGTCTGCCAAAAACACTATCTGGCAGCTAACAATACAGTGTCTGTTGTTCCTCAAAAGTACCGTCTCTCTCTTAGGGAGTTGGTCACTATTAGTGGGCTCCTCGTTGCAGTATTCCACCTGCAATAAGAGCAATCGTTATCTCTAATACGCTGTGAACAGCTCTTAAATAATGCAATGTGATAAATGGGCCTGACTTAGCGGGCTCTGTCAGGCTCAACCAATGCCTTCCTCTCTTATTAATAAACATCTGGATGGGCACTTGTAGCCTTTAGGGAGGTGATAGTAACAGATGGCTGTCCACCAATCAGGATGCAGAACAGCAAATTACGCTTCAATAGAACAACTCCGCAGAGCCAAACACACCATTCCGTATCCTCATGGCAGCTATGCAGCTTGCTCTCGTGCACAGTTCTAACTGGGGCTTAAATGGCAAGTTTTTAATGGATAGGTTTATTTCATTCATGTTTTTTCAACTAATCTACCATACGAAGCGTCTGGCACGGTGCAATCAAAGCCATCGGAAATACCCTTGTATTCAGGAGTGTGTATTGTGTTCCTTTACCCTCACGGCATTGTTTCTGCAATTCCCCCAAGCCAAATATTTCTGTTTGTGCCCCGAAAATAGGCAAATGTTTGTCTGCTCCAATCGAGCTTTTCTGTCTAGAATCAATGGACTAAGATATTAATAATAACAGTGTTTCTGGGATCTTAGAAGTGCACGATTTGGAGCTATTGTTCCAATATTCTGCTTTATCAAAATAACTTTAATAAAGCAAGCTCTCTGACAAGGGAGTAGAGAAAACGTTTCTCTAATGCACAGAATAAAATTACAGTGCAAAAGTTTAAGACTGCTTAAAAAATGAATTTTAGAACCTGGCTTTATAAAAAAGAATGGCGCAACGTAAGTTAATATTCAAGTTCAGATAACATACCTACAAAAAAGTCTATCCATCACACCTTGTTATAGGCCCCGTATTCAGTAGTTTAAAAATGAATCTGATTCATTATTATAAAGTTCCAGCAATTCAATATAGAACTACAAACTTACACATACACAAAAATGGAATCACACACACACTAAATATCTAGGGAAAAACATATCATTGCCAGTATCCACCGTAGTTACTGCTCATACCTGAGCATATTCCATGAATAGTCCCAAGATTCAATTAAATAAAGGTTGTTGTTACTTGCTGCTTGTGTCAACTCCAACTTGTGGAGACTTTATGCAAAACAGAACAAGGCAGTATCTAGTCCTGTGTCACACTCTCAATTGCCAGCACGTGCGGGTCCATCACTGCGGCTCCTGTGCCAGCCCATCTCACTGAGGATCTCCCTCCCCCTGGCTCGCCCTATTTCACCAAATATGGTGGGCTTCTCCTAGCAAATTGATGTCTCCTGATGACACGTCCAAGCCAGCGAGTCAGGCAATATTCTGTTGTGATTTGTAAGATTTTAATTGGCTCTTCCTAATCTCTTAGTCTAGAGCTCTGCTGGAACCTGTCCATCTGCCGGTATTTGAAGTGCTGGTGGCAGAGTTTCCAACATTATAGCAACACACAAGCCTCCCTGCTGTGACAAACTGATGGACGGGTGGTAGAAATAATTATTAAAACTAGTCAAATAGTTTTGTTCTTTCTAAGAAACTAAAAGATAGGCATATTTAGCTTAAAAATTAAGAAACCCGAGGTAACTCCAGCTCTGCCTCCACCTTTGATTGGTCATGAATTTTCACACCGTTTAGGGGGAAGAACATGACATGAGCATCCTTTCACACTGGTGGAGTTTCTTGTGATAAATATTGTAACATTTTCTTTACAAAGACCAGACTTTCATATTTATTATCACAACTTTATCTTTTTCTTTGGCTTCTTTACATTTGACTCATCTTTTCCTGCCTTTTGGCACTGGTCCATGAGTGGGCTTGTACCCACCAAGTGTCTTCTCCCTCCTACTCATAGATGAAACCTCAAGACCCTGCAATTTAGATGCTCATAATACTTAGCATGGACTCAGATGTCACATATTAATTGTGGAAATATAACTCATCAGTTATTTTACAAATGAGGAACCAGAGGCCTAGAGAAACTGATTTACTTAAGTTCACACAACTGCTTAGTGGGGGAATGATATCACTTCTTCTGAATACCATTACAAGTTACTACCTCTATTCATACTGCTTTTCAGTTTTCAAATTTTCTCAGATGCAGGTTTATTTTCTATTCAAAACAAACCTAGAAGTAATGAAAACAGGAGTCATTATGTCTTATTTTTAAATTTGAGGAAAACATTGTCTCTACAGGCAAAGGAGCACAACAAGTGGTCAGGAGTGCACCCGAGTCGGCACCAAGCAGAGCTTTGTTAGGTCCGGCTCTGTCAGTTATAGCTGTGTGACCTTGGATGTGTTACTTAACCACTCTGAGTTTTGGGTTTTTTATCAGAAAAAAGAGAGAGAGAGAGAACCTGAAAATTGAGACTGAAAACCTACTGCAGAGTTATTATAAGAATTAAGTGTTTAATGAAATGCACTTCCCCATAGTAAGCTCTTAATAAATAGAAGCAATTATTTCTAAAGCTTACTTATGTGTAAAACTCAACTCATAGCCTCTCACCTCTCTGAGGTCTTCTTACTCTGTACTGGTCATAATAGATTTTTTTTCGGGGGGGGATCATCTAGCAAATAAACTTCACTTGTTCAATAAATACTGTTCTATAAATATTCATTGAGAATACACTAGGTACTTGGACATTTTGGAGGGTGCATAAAGGAAATGGTTGGGAATTTCACTTACGAGTTCTTATCCATTGTGGAAATGAAGACGTACAGAAAGCAGGATGCCACATCAAGGGAGGGAAGAGCTAGCCCTGGGGTCTGGCTGAAGAAAAGAAAACCCGAAGGGAAAGAAACACTTAACTAAAGAAGGTAATTCGTAGATGCGTATTTGTTCATTGTAATTATTAAAGTTTTAAAATGTAAAAACTTGGGTTTGGAATAAAATAAAGATATCTATCAGCTGAATGCTAATTTTTTAAAAAAAATATAAAATTATTCTTGGTCAGTATAGACAGCTTCCTTATGTAGAATTAAGTTGTGAAAGGATTTTAGGATATTATTACTGAATTAATCCAAATCACTTACTTTGTAGACACTGAAAGTGATGTTCAGTGACAAGCTTAGATTTGTTCCCTGAGATTACACACTATTCTAATGTGATCAGATAACTGCAATTAAACTCACCTAAATTTTCTTTTGTTTCTCTTTAGGATTGACCCCAAAATATTTTTCAATAAAACTATGCTCTTAGTTGAGGAAATTTCCCCCTTTACAATCCAAACCCAAATAGCCACCGTGTGTGGGTGTATGTGACACGCTGGCCGGTGGTAACCAGAATTATGCAGTGCTCAACACGCACAGCCATACATGAGACCCCATCTCCCCAAGATGCCCAGTCAGATGTGTCCTGTGTTGTTATATGTAGATAGTATGAGAATGTTTCTTTTTAAATGTTCTTAAAATTGTCAGATCTCAAAGTGACACTTTGAGCTGCTCATCTTCTTAACTACTCTGGGTTGGGGGGGATTTGCTAGTAATTCTAACTCAAAAAAAAAATGTTTTAGTAGCTGTCTCCTCACTAGGCAGACAAGTTGGAATAAAGAACTGGTAGAGTTGGGGCTGACATCAGAGAATCATGTCATAAGGGCCAATGTTGGCTTGTAAACTGACTGTAAGTTGCACTGTGGCCGAGTTATGGAAAAAAAGAAGCCCAGGCACCTCCTGTCTCTGTCTCTTCAGTGTTGCTCTAGGACTCCCGGACACCTGAGTTGCTTTATTTCTTGATTTGCAGCCTCTAACATAACCAATGACAACAGTTTCAGTTAGAACTGCTCTACGGGTTTTGCCAGAGTCATGGGCATAGAGATGAACTCCTTCTTGGAGTTTAAAAGATGCCATCAGCCAGCAATGCCATCAGTCCCTGGCATGCACCATCGTTAATGAGAGAATGAGAACACTGAGACTTGGCATGTGGCTTCTGGAAGACAGCTAACCTCTGGCCTTGGTCATTAGTGCACTGTGGAGCAATCCTCGTTCCTCTGCAGGTATGGAATTGCACTAAAACAGTGCCAAGATAATAAACACTATGTTTTTTTGCCTTTTCCACTTTTGCAGGCAGGTGCTGATAAAAATGAGAAAGAACAGTATGTTAATTTATGCTCGATTTTGTCCTAAGTACTTTATATGCGTTAACCCATTTAACCCTCACTCAATAAACATGCTTATTGGGAGAGGTAACTGGGACATAAAGAGGTTAAACAAATTTCTGAAGGTGGCACAGATAGTAAGTGTCAGATTCAGGATTTCAAACCAGATCTCCCAGCCGAAGTCAATACTATTGAACACTGCATCAAACCCACATGACCTCTGGGTCAGCCACGTCTCATTGTTTCATCTCTCTACCTACAGTCTGGAAAGAAACCACACATCTTATTCTCAGGTGATCACTGGGGTTAAGGAATTATTGCTAACAGGTATTACAGCTATTAAAGTTCAAGAAACCATTATTCTGAATTGGTAAAACAACTGGATCAATTAAAGGCACCTTCTCTGACTATAAAAAGGATTCGGGGCACAGTATTTGACATGAACGGGAAACCAGTGCTTAATTGTTTAGTCACAGTACATTATCACATTATCAAAGAGGATATCTAAATGACACAGTGCCAATTTGTCACTGAATATGTAAAGAGGCCAACCAATTTAGCCAGTAATGTATAAACCAGATATTCCAGGTACAGAGTAAACTGGCAGTGTCACACACCAGACCTACGTCCACTTAGTTTTGAATCAGAAGATAATAAAATACTAACTGGGTTCTAATTTCTAGGCAAACCTGGAGTTACCTTCCTCATCGAGATTTTCTCTGCGTAGTACTAAACAGCACAGTATTTCTTCCACCTGCCTTGCCTGGGAAGGGGTTGCCTTGGTCCCATGCCCCTCATCACCTGGAGAGCCAGCAGGACAGTAACAAATGCTGGCTCTTCAAGCCTTCGGGTATCCGATTTTTCTTTTCTTTTCTTTTTTTTTTTTTTTTTTGATACCTCCATTCTGACCTGATCTAAAAATACACTGAATTTTCTACAGTGAATTACACTTTGTAAAGTATTTTCAAATTATCAAAATTATAATTCACAACAAATCTATAACATTGGATGAACGGTTACTAGCAACTTCATTTCTACAGATTTAAATCCTGAAGCTAAGAGCATTGAAGAGACTCCGTCAACGTGACGGATTTAAAATCAGGGGAATGAAGAAAATCTAGCTGTTAGGCAGGTAATCCAGCGCATCTTCTATGACGGAACAAAAGCAAGAAAATGATGTCAGCCCACAACAGTTCCACTCAGGTTCTGCCTTAACACAGACTGCGTCTTCCGTGTACTATGTTGGTGAGCATTCAGCTTGCAAAGGTGAAAACAATAAACACCCACCTGTCCTTATGGAGATCCCTGGTGGTACAGTGGTTAAGAGCTCAGCTGTCAATGAAGAGGTCGACAGTTGCAACCCATCAGCCACTCCTTGGAAACAATTTGGGCAGTTTTACTCTGTCCTACAGAGTCACCATGAGTTGGAATCAATTCAATAGCAATGGAGTTTTGGTTTTTGTCCTCATGGAACACACAGTGTAGTGGGTGGGTGGAGGCACACCTAGAGCCCTGTAACAGTATGGTAACTGCCATCAGAGGGCAAAACCAACGGCAGCGCTTAACTTGGAAATAATGCCTCAACTAAGGTCTACTGATTCAACTGTGTGGATTGTAACAAACAATGGACAACACTGCAAAGAATGGGAATTTCAAAACAGTTGTGCTCATGAGGAATCTATACATAGATTAAGAGACAGTCATTCAGATAGAACAAGGGGATACTGCACGGTTTGAAGTCAAGAGAGGTGTGCGTCAGGGCTGTATCCTTTCACCATACTTATTCAATCTGTATGCTGAACAAATAATATGAGAAGCCGGACTATATGAAGAATGGGGATCAGGATTGGAGGAAGACTCATTAACAACCTTCGGTATGCAGATGACAAAACCTTGCTTGCTGAAAGTGAAGTGGACTTGAAGTACTTACTGATGAAGATCAAAGACCACAGCCTTCAGTATGGGTTACACCTCAACATAAAGAAAACAAAAATCCTCACAACTGGACCAATAAGCAACATCACGATAAACAGAGAAAAGACTGCAGTTGTCAAAAAATTCATTTTACTTGGATCCACAATCAATACCCATGGGAGCTGCAGTCAAGCAATCAAACCACACACTGCATTGGGCAAATCTGCTGCAAAACACCTCTTTAAAGTGTTGAAAAGCAAAGATGTCACTTTGAGGACTAAGGTGCACGTGACTCAAGCAATGGTGTTTTCAACTGCCTCATATGCATGCAAAGCTGGACAATAAATAAGGAAGACAGAAGAAGTATGGACGCCTTTGTCGTGGTGTTGGCAAAGGATACTGAACATACCATGGACTGCCAAAAGAAGGAATAAACCTGCCATGGAAGAAGTACAAGCAGAATGCTCCTTAGAAGCAAGGATGGTGAGGCTACGTCTCACATGCTTTGGACATGTTATCAGAAGGGATCAGTCCCTGGAGAAGGACATCATGCTTGGTAAAGTAGAGGGGCATTGAAAAAGAGGAAGGCCCTCAACGAGATGGATTGATGCAGTCGCTACAACAATGGGCTCAATTGTGAGGATGGCAAAGGACTGGTCAGTGTTTTGTTCTGTTGTACTTAGGGTCACTATAAGTCCGAACAGACTTGATGGCACCTAACAACAACAAGATCTGCTCATTGGGAAAGAGCCCTGGTTGCACAGTGGTTAAGCACTTGCCTGCTAACTGAAAGGTGAGTGCTTTGAATTCACCAGCCACTCTGTGGGAGAAAGATGTGGCAGTCTGCTTCCTTAAAGATTACAATCTTGGAAACCCTATGCAGCAGCTCTACTCTGTCCTATAATATCCCTATGAATAGAAATTGACTCAACAGCAGTAGGTATTTATGTATATACTGCTAGCCGCAGTAAAGTCAAACGGAAAGAGGACACTTAGGTGTAGGAAAGCACACGTAAAAACCCTGGGCGGGGGATGTGACCATTTAGCAATGACTATTCCGGAAAGTGTGCAGAGATGAGACTGGACAGAATTAAACAGAAGTGAGATAATGCACAGCCTTATGGAGTTTGGGTTTTAGCCTAAGTGCAATTGAGAATAATTGAAAATTTCTAACCAGACAAATCAGATTAGTTGTGTGTTTTAAATTAATATTTCAAGCAGTAGTCAGAACAAAGAGGTTCAAGCATCAGAGAAAGAGAGGGAATCGGGGGAAAGAGAGAGAGAAAAGGTGAAGGATGGTCCTGACACTGGAGACGCGAGAGCCCTGAGAGAACATTGTTGCCTTCCACAAGAGAGCCCATAGTGTCCTGATCAGCTGGGGAATGCCTTTGCCCTAGGTTGTCTTCTTCACGGAATTCTGAGCTTCTCGACAGTTTCTCCTTTTCCTTAAGTATTGCTTTCACCTTATGTTCACCTCTCGGTTGACTCATTAAAAAAAAAAAAAAAGACCAAGTGATTCTGTGATTTGTTTCCCTTTTTGGGGGGTATTACTGCAATGATATCACTGAGCCTTTTCCCTGAGACTCTGCCAGGAACATAAAAGTTCTCAGCATCTCTAAAGACTGGATCAGGGCTGATCAGGAAAGAAAGGCTCTGAAAAGGGAGCCGACACCAAAGATAAAACTAAACCACTGCACAATTGTGCCCTAATAGCACCTCACGTATAAGGTCAATGTTGCAATAAAAAGTTGCAATAGCAAAGGATATACTGGAAGACACTTCACCACCACCATTCCCTTCTCCTAAAAATGTCCATACTAGCAGTTTTACAGTTCTAAGCACAACATACGTTCTTGATAAATAATCATTTAAAATTTGGGGAAAAAATGAGAATGTCTCAATTCTCCTTTAGCTAGGATGGACTTTGGTGTACATTGCCCCATTCCCACCAGAATCAATCATTGGTCCAATACTCTTATCTATTTATAAACTTTCCTTCAAACACCTGGTTTCGCCGTCACCCGAAATCCATTCAACATGACATATGGGGCACACATTTCCTCCCAGTCATTGTGCTGGAATACGGAGACACATGTACACATGAACAAGCAGACAGACACGCTGCTCCTGCCCATGATGGTCCCTCTTCATAGATTTCAGTGACTAAGTTCTCCTGACCATGGTCCTCAAGCTCTGCACTCCTTCCACATACATGCTTTTCCAACTCTAGGCAAAATACCAGACATATACAAGGTAAAAATACTTGACATCTTTATTTTTGCATTTAGTGCACAAATGTTGCTAAAACAAGAGCAACAACATACACACGCACACACCTGAGATTCTCTAGTACTCCCTATTTTTTATCCAGAATAGAATATGATCTTCCTTCCCAACTCACACTAGACCATATGGAATATTCTGACTCATCCCATCAGTGCAGGTCAGCATCCCTAAATTCTTACTTAGTCCTATCACCATGGTTAACATTTTTTTTTAATAATTTTTATTGCACTTTAAGTGAAAGTTTACAAATCAAGTCAGTCACATATAAGCTTATATACACCTTACTACATACTCCCACTTACTCTCCCCCTAATGAGTCAGCCCGTTCCCTCCTTCCAGTCTCTCCTTTCGTGACAATTTTGCCAGTTTCTAACCCTCTCTACCCTCCCATCGCCCCTCCAGACAGGAGATGCCAACACAGTCTCAAGTGTCCACCTGATACAAGTAGCTCACTCTTCATCAGCATCTCTCTCCAACCCATTGTCCAGTCCCTTCCATGTCTGATGAGTTGTCTTCGGGAATGGTTCCTGTCCTGGGCCAACAGAAGGTTTGGGGACCATGACCGCCGGGATTCCTCTAGTCTCAGTCAGACCATTAAGTCTGGTCTTTTTATGAGAATTTGGGGTCTGCATCCCACTGATCCTCTGCTCCCTCAGGGGTTCTCTGTTGTGCTCCCTGTCAGGGCAGTCATCGGTTGTGGCCGGGCACCGTCTAGTTCTTCTGGTCTCAGGATGATGTAAGTCTCTGGTTCCTTCCTGTGGCTCTTTCTGTCTCTTGGGCTCTTAGTTATCATGTGACCTTGGTGTTCTTCATTCTCCTTTGATCTAGGTGGGTTGAGACCAATTGATGCATCTTAGATGGCCGCTTGTTAACATTTAAGACCCCAAATGCCACATTTCAAAGTGGGATGCAGAATGTTTTCATGATAGAATTATTTTGCCAATTGACTTAGAAGTCCCCTTAAGCCATAGTCCCCAAACCCCCGCCCTTGCTCCGCTGACCTTCGAAGCATTCAGTTTATCCCGGAAACTTCTTTCACGGTTAACATTTTTTAACTACTCAGCGAGTGAATATTTACTGAGCGTAGTCTTTGCGTCAGACACTGACTTAAAGCACCCAGTATACGACGGAGACGTGTAGTTTGTCTTCACTTTCTTTATCTGGCTCAAAGATGTGCTGGAAAAAAAGTAAACTGAAAATTTTCTTTCCACTCTGCTGTCCATCTACATGTATTTTTTCCTCCAATATACAGTGTCACCTTTTAGATTTTACTTTGCCCTCAACAATTTTAATCAGTTGCTTCTACTTTGTTTTATTGTCACCTGATATTCAGTCCATTCAAAATATAACTCAAATTTTTTTCTCCAGGAAAAGATCCCATTCCCCTGCTGAACTCTCTTGATGTCACACCATCCTTTCAATATTCCATGGCTCATCCTTTTCTCCATTGGCTATAGGGAATTAACCACTTACCCTTTTTATACTTTCTCACAAAAATGTATACACTATATTCCTTTCTGCATCTAATAGATTGCTTGTCTGCTTAAAACCTAATCTCCTGCAGTAGCTTTTCCCTGAGTTCTCTGACTCCAGCCTTTCTCCATCCCAACCTGTCTTCCAAATTAGTAAGCCATCATAATAATGCTTCTCATTAAACAACTTCCATTGGGTCCCCATTTTTATATAAACACTAAATTCATCTAACTGACGTTTATAATGGAGACTTAGAGTTCCTGAGTGGTGCAAATGGTTAATGCGCTTGGCTGCAAAGCAAAAGGTTGGAGGTTCAAGTCTACCGAGAATTGTCTCCGAAGGCCTGGGGACCTACCTCTGAAAAATCAGCCACTGAAAACCCTACGAAGCACAGTTCTACTCTGACACGCACTGGGTCACGATGATTTGAACTAACTCAAAGGCAAGTGGTTTGGTTTTAGACAATTACAGAACGTGCAGCTTTGACCCAGTTGTCCATTCCTTGATTTCGGTAAAATCCGCTCCCCATCACACTCAGGACAAGCAGTGCTGAGTTAGGGGGAAACAGTCAATATCTGCAAATACTTAGTTTTAAAGATATTTTTACTGGTAACTATTGTTGTTGTTCTGGCTATAGTCTTTCTAATAATTAAGATCTTTTAAATTAAATTTTATTTCAAAATCAATTCAGAACAATAGATTAAAAGCTAAAGAAAGCAAGCAAAATAAATATTTTGAGACAAATAAAACCCATTCATAGCTAGTAAATTGATGGATAACACTGAACTTCCACAGTAAATTTCTCAAACTAGCTCATTACTTCAATGTTTGCAAAGCCTTAAGAATTTCATGGGGAAAATAAACCTTTCTTTCAAAGTAACCATGAAAGTTGGAAGTAAAAGTGGGAAATCTGTCTCCCATTACAGAGTGATTCAAAACTGCAAAAGAACTCATGTGAATTTTACAGGAGAGTGACAACAGGTGATAATTAATCTTATGCCCATAGCTCAAGTGAACAGCAGAGATCTCAAGAGAAATTTTCCTTCTCGGGTCCATTATTCTTCTTCCTACCCAGCTCTTGTATTTCTCTCACTTTTAATATATTTCTTTCTCAAACACCAAGTCTTATTTTCTCTTTACTCTCGTTCTCGTAAATTTTTTAAGTTTTTTTTTTTTTCTCTTTCGCTTACTCTTCTCATCTCTTTTTTACTAGTTAACCTTAACTGCCAGGATATAAAACTGAAGTATGTTTCTTAGTAAATACACTTGTTAAATTCAGGTTGTTTATCTGTGTGTGACCCACAGCTGATCTTTCCTCGTGGCAGACAGTGGAGCTTGACTAAAAAGAGATTCTAACTGTTATTCTATAGAAAAAATACTGAAGGAAGTATTTCTGTTAGTTCTCAAGGCTGGTATTTTCTGAAGACTTGATAGTAACCTAATTCAAAAAGGCAGTAAGTATACGAGGTGCCCATTTTTCTCTTTCAGGTCAGCCATGAGAAATGAACCACAGATGCCACCCCACATTCTTCTCTCTGTGGTGAATCAGGTGCCCACCTCAAACAGCAGCCCCCGACCCTCTCTCCACACCTTCCTCACTGTCTGTAAGTCATCCCCATCTGCAGGGTCCCATGGTTCGGTGGAAACCAAAAATAGCTCCAGCTTACAAATTTTGAATCTCTTCTCCTTTACTAGTCATATTCAGAGCAAATCTATATTAGTAGGTTTTCATTTTATTTTTAAAACGGGAAACTTGGATAGGAACTAAATAAAAGGTTTCTATTACTGTAGTTCCCAAAGCAGTATCACGTACGGCATTGCATGGCATCCTCACTGAAACCCCGGGAGGCAGGCAAGACGGTTACAATTACTGAGACAGGAAGGACTTGCCCAGGTGATGCTACCAAGTTGCAAGTGGGGGTCTGAGCCCCGTGCTTGGAATGGCAGGTGTGCTTTCCACTCGGTTACACTGTCTGTGCCTCTGGTTCCATCTCTCTGTGCCACTTTGACTCTGTTTATTGCTCTTATAAGTTTTTGAAAGCATAGACCTTAGGCAACGATATGGCAAAGCCCTGTGGTCTTATGGAGCCTCCAAATGGCTGTGATTCTCCAGGAATTTTGTTAGAGAGAGGTGTTGCTTTTTTATTTTTCTATTTTCCCTTTATATTTCAATTATCCATGGTATTTTTATTCCTATCCCTATTTATTAAAAAAATGAGATTAAAAAATAAGATATAAATGTATATTTTAGGTGATGTTATAAAAACTATAACACAGCTAGGATTTTCAAAAACCCCATGGATATAAGATTTCACTCATCATTTTTAGAGACAAATATAAGGGTGCTCTTTCAGTATCTATTTGCAATTTTCGCAAAACCATTGCTTCTCCAATTTCCCTGATAACAATAATCATGGTGCCTGTAAAATACATACCTACCAGGTTCTCTCTGAGAGAATCTTGGTTAGAGACTAGGGAATGCATATTTTAGGTAACCCATGTTATTTTTATCATCAGAACATTTTGAGAAACAATGTTATAAATAACACCTTACCTGTGATACAGACATCTGGAGTATGTAAAACGGATAAATTCAAGGCAGAAATTATTCAACTGCCACTTCTACCTATGGATACAAGTTGCTGATACTCTGCTCAGACGACCCATACAGATGACTTTTTTTTTTTTTTTTTACCCCAGAGAAGCAAGAGTGGGACCAGTAAGGGAATCAGCTAGGATCCTGCCTGGTGTTGGCTGCACACACGGAACCCAGAGCCCTCCATGGGGAGCCTCCTGCACCAACTGTGACAGTTCTCTTCCGCCCACATGCAGGTGGTGTGTGATATTCTCTGCTATACTCAGAAAAAATCGTGGTTCTTATTCTCGGTAATTGCTTTTTGGCTACAGAACTGGAAGTTAAAGATGAGAGCAGAGGTGAGTTCTTGGCTAATGTCCACCCTTCCAAATTGTGCATCTGGTCTGACAACTTCTGTGCTATTACCAACACAGGTGAGAACACTTACGTATCAAAGTGCTGACACCCCACAGCTAAAAACTCCCAAACTCCCTTATGGAAAGATGAAAATGCTACTGTTGTAAAATTAGAATAGTTGTAAACTGAACACTTGTATTTAAAAACCGTATTTCTGCTTCTTTCACCATTTTAGATTCTAAGAAATTCTAAAGCAGATCTGCTCTCTAATACATAAGATCGTGACATTCATCTGGAGATGTTTACCACACTGAGATACACCTGGGCAAGAGAATATCTCAGGAAAGCAGAGTCCCACTTAAAGGAAATTCAGTCAACTGTAACTTTTCAAAGATGCAAAGATATACTATGACTGGTGAAGACTTACCAAGCAACACAAAATCAGTGAGGACTTCACTCTGTTTTATTATATCACAGTGGATTCTTTTGTATGATTGACAGTCACCTTGGTTAGATCTACTTAAGAGAGAAAAATTTACACCATACAGGAAGAATGCTCTCCACGGCAATGGCCATGGTTTAAATAACATACTTTTTTCAGGAGTTAAAACACTGAGGTGACTTTTAACACTAGCCTGAACAACTTTACTGCCATGATTGCCAGAGAATGATATAATCAAAACCTGACCCCAGCGTGGAACTTGGAATCAGCACTTACGGTCTTACACAAAGGTCTCCATTGGAATCTTGCAGCAGGCCTACCAATATCCAGTCCCTCTCCACCATCTCTCTGCCCACCATTACTAACCAGAACGTTAATCTTTCTAAAACTCTTCTTATCACGTCATAGGCCTTTACCTCCTGATTCTGAAGCATCTTCTAGAACTTTCTATTTTGACCTTTATTTTCCTATTGTTGACAGATTTTCTTCTAATGTCTGTTATTTATTTATTTATTTTTCCTTCAACATTCTAGGTTAAGCTTGGAAAACCCTGACATTACTATTACCTTCACAACCTCGCTGCTTGAGATAATTTTTCTAAGACCCATATAATTAAAGACCAGGAAGAAATGTAGACTTTCCAATCTTGTTCCGCTGTAGCACCCTAATCAATTTTAAATTAAAAAAAAAATTTTTGATTTTAGCATCTGTTATTTCTGTGACACTTCTCCATGCTCCTTGAGGCCTCTGGCACTTACTCCCCACAGTCATGCTTGGCAGCTTTTATCAAGACAAGGACCCCAAACCGGCACCCTCCGTCACACTTTCTTTGCTATCTTAACTTCAATACCTTTCATTTCCACCAAACCTTGACGTCTGGATATCCAAGCCCTACTTTGTATTTCCTCAAAACTCACCTTAGTGGAGCCCTAGTGGAGAAGTGGTTAAGAGCTCAGGCTGCTAATCAAAAGCTCAGCAGTTCAAATCCACCGACTGCTCCTCGGAAACCCTGCGGGCCAGTTCTACTCTGTCCCGCAGAGTCTCTACGAGTTGGAATTGACTTGATGGCACACAATACTCCATTTAATCTTGCTCTTTTGATTATCCCAAATCACTGAAACTCCATTAAAGAAACTACCGCACAGGTCTTCTATCCTCCCACCTATGCTATGGCCCTTTGCTTTAAAGAAAAAAAGCTCTTTATCTTCTTTGGACCTCCACCTTCTCATCCTCTCTCTCTCTTCCTGATCCGAGCCTGTTGGCTTCACTCCCTCCCTCATTAGTCTTGACTCCCATGATCCACTGTTTCAACACTAGACTCCTTGACATCTTAGATTTCGGTGCCCATATTAATAACAGTCATTATGAATAATCAGTTTATGCCTGAATTGTAAAAAGATCACACATCTGTAAAGGGTAGTCCTTGAATAAACACAAAAAGCAAAAGGTGGGATATAGTATAATATGACAAACGTGTAGAGATATTTTTAATAGGTTTTTTTTTTTTTTTTTAACTTTTATTCCCTCTGCAACTCTCTCACAATACACAGAACTTCAGGACATAATTAAATAAGTAACTTTATGAGAAAGGTGGGGAGGTTAAGAGAAAGACAAGTTTGGGTCAGCAATGAAAGGTGTCCTTTTCGAGAAGTGCAGCTGAAAGATTTATTTTTTTCTTCGGTCTTCTCTTTCCCTCCTCCCATAAATCTGTAGGGTTTCTGTGTTCAAAGGCTCCAAGTTACCACCTGACACATTTGATCAACCTCTCTGACTCTTAAGAGGCACCGCAAAAGCCACTTGACTGTTCTGGCTCCCAGAGCTCGTGATAGCAGCTCTGCTTATCCTCTTCAAGTTTAGTTCCAAATAATACTTTAGCAAGTAGTTATTACTTTTTCTGCAGTAACTCTCAAATATACAGAAAAATACAGGAAGAATTTGTCTCTATCACCAGAGAATATTCCCATTTTTCATGCTCTCTAACACACTGGGTTCTCAAGTCAAAACTCACATTATTCATAGAACAAAATGACAAAATTAAGGTTTTTTGTTTTGTTTTGTTTTTTCTTTTCTGTTTTGCATTTGTGTTTCTTCCTGGATGATGAAGGTTACTGCTAAGTGGGCCAAAAATATTGCTTTTTACCAAAGCTGACCTTGCTTTGTCAGAGCGCAGCAACCTCAATTATGAAGTAAAAGAGACCATTAAGACAGAATCAAACAAGTGTTCCGGTTTTGACATTTTTGAGAGTCCACGTGTTTACTAACTTTGTTAACCTGATGCTAGAAATAACACTTCTGGGTTTTCTCTTGCAACAGTGAAAAATGTATAGGTAAACTTTTTTTTTTTTTTACTTTATTGAGGTAATAAAATGCTGTGATGTGACAATGACATTTTGTGACCAGCGTGTCTTTTTGCATTGTGTTGAAATATGTTGCTAAAAGACTCCGAAATCCCTGATGTATATGTTAGAGACTAGATCCACATCCTTCTGTGAGCTTGTGAAAACTACTTGAGTAGTATCCCAAGGGAGCAACACTAAAACCAGACAAACCAAACGGAAATTTATTTGAGCTGTGAGGCACATTTCACTTTACCTAACAGCAAATTTGAGGAAATGGCACTCACGTTTTGAAGCGGATGTGGCATTACTGCTCTCACAGATACCATCTCACATAACTGACATGTGAGGTCATTATCTGCTTGTATCACTGCTCCGTGACTTGGCAGATACACTCTGGGGGGACACTAACGACAGGAGTGACCTTCATTGATGCCCCATGTATACCGAGTTTGAAAACTATATAAATACTGTTAAAAGATTGAGCATGTAGTCTTGAATTCTTTCCTACATTTATAGCTAAAGGACAGTTATTAGAGATATATTCAACTGACTTTATTCTAATTATCCATGACAAAATGTTTCATGCATTACAGAAAAGCAGAGCACAATGTCTACAAGAATCACCTGTCAGCAATATTGACGTAATTTTCAGCTTTGCTGCATGTCAACATGAATTTACAGACCCTGGTGGCGTAGTGGCTAAGTGCGACGGCTGCTAACCAAGAGATCGGCAATTTGAATCCACGAGGAGCTCCCTGGAAACTCTATGGAGCAGTTCTACCCTGTCCTATAGGGTCACTATGAGTCGGAATCGAGGGCAATGGGTTTGGTTTTTTTGTTTTGTTTTGTTTTGTTTCTGCCTCTTTTCAAGGACTTTTTCCAATTTAGAGCTTTGTCTTGAGCCCGAAAAGTCCTTCACACAAATACTATTTCCTAACTCTTTCACCATAATATCCTAGTTAAAAAAAAAAAAAAAAATTTTTTTTTTTTTCAAGACAAAGCTCTAAATTGGAAAAAGACCTTGAAAACAGACAGGAAAAAACAAAAAAAAAACAAAAAAAAACACCAAACCCGTTGCCCTCGATTCCAACTCATAGCGACCCTATAGGACAGGGTAGAACTGCTCCGTAGATTTTCCAGGGAGCTCCTTGTGGCCCATTTAATTCATGATAAATAAATACTGTTTTTAGCTAAACAGACTCTGAAACTTGAGGCATTTACTTTCTTTTTCTCTATAAGAAGCAGAGATATCATGGTTAAGCTGGAATAAATATACTTCCCTAGAATATCTTAGAATTTTCAACACCTAGGATTATGATCTTAAGAAGGGCTAACCAAAAACCAAATTGTTGCCATCGCGTCAACTCCAACTCATAGCGACCCTGTAAGAGACAGAAGAACTGCTCCACAGGGTTCCCAAGGAGTGGCTGGTGGATTCGAACTGCCAACCCTTTGGTTAGCAGCTGTGCTCTTAACCACTGTGTCACCAGGGCTCCTAAGAAGGGCTAGAAAGGGGAAAAAAGGGAATGAACCCTTTTTAAAAGTATTGAAATTTTTATCTTCTATTTTGAATAACTTTTTGGAACAATTTTATCATAACAGGTCTCCAGTGGCAGTGGGAAAATGGATTTATAAATACTGTAAAAAAAAATTAAATTCTAAAGCATAAAGAGATGAACATTCAGCTCTAGGCTATCACACTAATCAATTTTTACATTTCTATTGCCAAATATTTTGTTTTCAACTACTTCCGTAAATATTACCCCAAAATGCAAACAAAGCATGCTTTGTTTAACCTCTTTCATTTCTATGATCACAAGCTTCCCTGCACTGTTGAATCATTCCTAGAAGTTATCTGTATATCCTGAAATTACAAAAATTAAAATAAGCTCATGATGCTACAGCAAAAAGGTATATATATAAACACATTAATTCATCACAATAGGCAACTGACCTATTCAGAAAACCAAAGTATAGATGGTCACGATGGGGTATATTTGAACTTTTGGTCTCACTTTCTGAATGTCTGCTTTGCCATGGAAACTGAATAGCAAAATAAAATGGGCTTTATGGCACAAGTTACAGTTGCCTTGAGATTGCAGTAATTTTCAAACCATCGTTGAAAAATACCCATTTATTTTTTGCAACAAAGTGCATGGGGTTTTAGCTCTTCGGTAAGGTAATATCCCCTTTCTGCTGACAGCCCTTTATTTGGGATTATGTGGCACCTTGGGTACATAACTTAAATACATGTGCTTATTCAGAGAAAAACTCTTCTGTAACCTACTGATGTTATATTCTTTGCTGTGATGAGAACACTTAAGATGCCAGAGGGGGAAAAGTGTATTTGGAAATGACCTGGAAAACTTTCCACTGTCCATAATCTTTGCAGGCAGATGATTTCTTTCTGCTGATGTTTAGCTATTAGCTCTCACGGCAGTCGTTGCCGGCAGCCTGGTGCAGTCGAAAGAGCTGAGCTGCAGTGGGGACTCAGTGGTCAGAGTCCCAGCTCCAGTCTCGCACTGATGCCGAGTGGCCTTGGAGAAGTATTCTCATCTGAGTCCTCAGTTGAAAGCACTGTCACCCCCAGGAATTGACTGGAATGCAGGATCGACTGGTTTGCCACAATTACTGCGGATGCTGGTGGCATTTACTCGATTGGTACCAGGAATACTAAACATCCTACAGTGGGTAGGATGGTCTTTGCACACATGAAGCAATCTAAAACTAAAGTTACTTCCATATTTAAGAGCATTCTATAATTCTAAGTCATATTTTACAATTATACCTATCACAATTATTACTTATATATATCCTAGACTCTAAATTCTGGTAGAATCTCTATGGAAAAACTGAGGGAAATAAAATCACCCTAGAATTTCTGATGTCTCATCAAAATTTTCTTTCAGAGCTCTGTCATTTATCTCTATGAAAAATTATTTTTTAAAGGCTATTTATTCAATAATGTAATAAAAATGTTCCCAATATTGTTGGCTCTTGATTACTAAGTCTGTGTCATGAGATTCCAAGTCATGTTATTGAAATGTTTGTTTGCAAAGTACTTAATAAACTTATGTGCTAATTACATTTAAAAAATGTAGATTAATATATCATTAATTCCCACTAGAAAAAAAAGAAAACTGCTTTGGGAAAAGTGTAACTAATTAGGATATACTAGAGAAAAGGGACATACAGAAGTTGTCAGTGGTGAGATCCTTTCCAGGAACGTCCTTTCACTAAATTGAACCCTTAGAAATTAGGTAGAGATATTTTCTCTAGAGTTCCTATGGCCCATGTAGCTGATTATAAACACACACACAGACACAAAGAAACAAAAACGCAAATCTTGAAACAAATGGAATTAACGTTATCCAAAAAGGAACAAATAAAAAGGAAAATAAACTTTAAAGTTTAGTTTTCATTTTTGGCATATTTTTGTAAAATTCACTGGAGGTAAAAAAAAACAACAATCTTGTTGTTCTGTTTCAATGTCAAATAATCTTTTTTTTTTTTTCATATTACCATAGGCCTGAATGAAAGCAGGATTTTGTAACCATTTTAAAGATGGAAAAGGGGATACATCTAGTATTGTAAAGGACAAGAGTAAATAAATAAAAAAGATATGACATCAAAAGGAAAAACACTCACATTCAAAATCAGCGAAGCTGTTCATGTATGATATTTTAATGCTTAAATAATCTACTACATGAAGAAAAACTTTCTCAACCTTATCTGGTCCTCGGTATAAGCCCTGAAGTAGAATGATTGATCTTCCTTCTAATTTTATCTCAGTTAATGGGACTGTCGATGCTCTCCTTGTTCTAATTCTTGTTTGAAGATTCTTGAGTCTTAATAACTTGTGGCAGCGAGTTCTACAGTTTAATTATAAGACATCTCATTAGCCACATTTATCCATTTCAGATATGTTTCTTTTAAGTCTACATTTTATAATCTCTTCAAACAGCAGCTGCCATGAAGGCCTTCTAGGATAAATGAATTAGAGAACTTTTACAGAACAAGTCTGCAGCTGCCAGAAGAATGTCAGCAGGCCAAAGGGAGGAGGAAGGCAGAAGAAAGTATATGAGCGTATTTGCTTTCCCTTGCACGTTGCAAAGGCCTCAGGGTAAGTGTTTATTATCTAATAGCGGGCCATGCATGTTATTGTCTAGCTTCCTAGGGATATGCCACCCCAGGCACTTTGTACCTGCTCTCAGTCATGTTGGCAGGTGTTGCTCAAAGCTCCTACATTGGCTTTTGATAAACATGCTTCCTATTTCTGCACCTACAGCCCTTATTAATATCTACAGATCCCACCTACAGGTTACTCCCCAAAAACAGTATTATAGAATTTGCCCTGTTCCAAGAAACTGAAATGATTACTAAAAATATTTCTCTTCAGTGGTGCCACAAACGATGCCGGAATGAATAGTTTTATATTTATCTCACTTGCTTACCTTCTAACAGGATTAAAGGTTTTCAAAATTAGAATTGACTTAAATTATTGGAGGATTTAATCTGGTTTAGAGTTGGGAATGAAGGATGAAAGAGAAATGGAATAGCTGTAGCCCCTACTCTCGTATATGACCTTGGGAATTTGCTCGACCTCACTAAGCTTAAAGGTCCTCACGTGTGTGAAATGTGCAGCATTAAGATGTCGACTTCATCCCGCCACTGCGAGGATCAAATGAGACAGTCCATTTGGAAATGACAGCATAACACTTGGGAAACAGACAATAAACATTAGTTATTGCTGTTAACTGTTATTGGTTGTTGTTTGTAAATTTTTTCTGTTATCTGTCATAACAAATCTAAGCTACAACAAATTGATTATGTATGTCCTAAAAATGCTGGTCCTGAAATGTTGAAACACAGGTGAGATATTGGCCAAATATTTCATGCACGGTTTCCTATACACTTGTGAGGCTCATGATACGTGCTTCCTTTAAACTCAAGATGATGAGGTTGAGATTATAGCTTTTCTGTGACTCTAACATGGTAAAAGTTATGTTACAAGGATATTAGTAAAAAAAAAAAAAAAATCTTGAGATGTATTCCATCAGGAATCTAGAGTATAATCTGATCCTTGGTATCATTCTTAAATATGGCCATGGGAATTTACCAGGGTATACTGAGACCCCTTTATGATTTTCTCAGTGCATAACCACAGATTTGTTAGTTCCATCCCAGAGGGCAAACTTTCTCATGGACATGCATCCATTTGTATTTTTAGCACCTGGTAAGTCCCAGGTCCTATACTGAGTAAACCCCGAAAAAAAAGAGGAGTGAAATAGACATAATATTGAATTCAGGTATGTTTTTTAGAGCCTACTGGTGGAAAGGTAAATGTAAGCAAAGCACCTTGTTTTAATCATCTAGTGCTACCGTAACAGAAATATCACAAGCGGATGGCTTTAACAAAGAGAAGTTTATTTTCTCACAGTAAAGTAGGCTAAAAGTCCAAATTCAGGGTGTCAGCTCCAGGGGAGGCTTTTTCTCTCTATGGCCTCTGGAGGAAGGTCCTTGTCCTCTACCTTCCTCTGGTCGAGGAGCTTCCCAGGCGCAGGGACCCGGGCTCAAAGAACATGCTCTGCTCCTCGTGCTGCTTTCTTAGTGTTACGAGGTCCCTCTGTTTCTCTGCTCACTTCTTTCTTTTATATCTCAAGAGATTGCCTGGAGACACAATCCAATACTGTAGGCTGAGTCCTGCCTCACTAACACAACTGCTGCCCATCCTCCCTCATTAACATCATAGAGGCAGAATTTACAACCTACAGGAAAATCACAGCGTACTGGGAATCACGGCCCAGCCCAATTGATACACACATTTTTGGGGGGACATAATTCCATCCATGACACGCCTCATAGGTATAAATAAAATACATCAATGACAAATGCTTAAAATGTGTTACGTGATGGTACGAGAATATATAATAGGAATGACTGACATATTTAGGGAGAGCAGGAAATACTTAAGTGAGAATGCTGATTAAAAAAAGGTCGAAAAGATAAATATGAACGAGCTAGAGAAGGAGGGAGCAGGAGAGTGCGCCCGACGAGGTTGGTAAGACCAGATCTTTTCGGCCAATTGCCAATGGAAAGCCACTGAACGTTCTTAGCAGAGAAGGAGAGATTGATCAGTAATGACTCTGCTTGCTCCATGGAGAATGGATTTGGGTGGATGATAAGAAAGGAGAAGATAGACCAGTGGGGGACTATTATCCTAATCTAAATTAAAGATGAGAATTCTTCATACAATGGTGATGGACATAGATTAAACAAAGGAAATTGGGGGGGGGGGAGATTGTTTTTAAATGACTCCCAAATTTCTGGTCTCCATTAAAGAGTATTCTATATTTAATCCCCTAAGAGAAGCAAGCTGGAGCAGTTAAGAGTCTGAATTTATGTACTGAGTCCTTTCAGTGCCAGGTTTACCCTTTAATTCTCAGGATCAGGGTGTGAGCCTCCACATGGCTGGCTAAATTCTCAGAGCTCTCTTATCCCTTTAGGAAGTCAGGGTCAGAGTTGGCCGTGACAGTGCTGAGAGTAAGTCAGGCTTCCTGTGCTGTAGAAATGTGTGAGGACAATGTCCTTTGCTTCCCCACAGCTCTCTCAAGAGGTAGCTGTTTTCTCTCTCATTCCCTTATATCAGTGGACTTGTTAGTGGAATTGTATTGCGTCTGTGTTGGCTTCCCATTGCTGCAGGCCAGAAGCCCCACATGGGTCTCACTGGGCTAAAATCAAGGTGTTGGTGGCCTAAGTTCCTTTCTGGGAACTCCAGGGGGAGAATCCGTTTGCTGCTCATTTGGATTACTGGTGTAACTTTGTTCCTTGCAGTTACAGGCTAGCAGCCCCCTTTTTCTTGCTGGCTGTAACCTGAGGGCCATTCCTAGATTTTATTAGATGCTACTGTCCTTGGGTCTTGGCTTTCTTCTTCCATCTTCAAAGCCAACAACATTGCACCTTTCTGACATATTTCTGAAGTCATATCTCTTTCTACTAACAGCTGGGAAAGGTTCTCTGATTTTAAGGATCTTTGTGATTAGATTGGGTCTACTCCAATAATCCCAGATAACTGCCCCATGTCAAAATTCATAACCTTAGTCACATTTGCAAAGTTCTTTTTCCACATAAAGTGACATATTCGTAAGGGATTATATTCAGGGCATTTGGGTGAGGCATATTTGGTGGGGGGTATTGCATTATTTTTCTACCACAACTTCTTACTTCTTATTGCTGATCCCAAATAAGTTTCTCTTCTTCCTTCCTAACACTCTCCAAATATTCAAAAAGGGGTAAGTGGATGCCATAGGATGCAGTCATCTATCAAATTCCAGGTTTCACTTCATTTTCATTTTTTGAAGATTTTATATCCTGGATTGTTATTCCAATTCATGTTGTAATTCTTGGTATCAACAAGATATCTACATAGATGACTCTTCCAGTCCTCTCTCCACGCAGTACCTGGACCTGTCCTTTAATTGTCTCGGCACATACCCTTCCTGAAACACTCAACCCCATGGTCATATCCTAGTCCTTGTTGTTGTTGTTGTTAGATTCTGACTCATAGCAGCCCTACGTACAACAGAACGAAACTGCCCGACCCTGCACCATGCCCAGAATCATTGTTACACTCGAGCCCAATGTTGCAGCCACTGTGTCAATTCATCTCGTTGAGGATCTTCCTCTTTTTCACTGACCCTCTATTTTACCAAGCATGATGTCCTTCTCCAGGGACTGATCTCTCCTGACAACATGTCCAAAGTATGTAAGATGCAGGCTCACCATCCTTGCTTCTAAGGAGCATTCTGGTTGTACTTCTTCCAAGACATTTTTGTTCATTCCTTTAACAGTCTATGATACATTCAATATTCTTTGCCAACACCACAATTCAAAGGCATCAATTCTACTTCTGTCTTCCCTATTCATTGTCCAGCTTTCACAGGGACATGATGCAACTGAAAATACCATGGCTTGTGTCAGGCACACCTTAGTCTTCAAGGTGACATCTTTGCTTTTCAACACTTTAAAGAGGTCTTTTGCAGCAGATTTGCCCAATGCAATGGGTCTTTTGATTTCTTGACTGCTGCTTCCATGGCCATTGATTATTGATCCAAGTAAAATGAAATCCTTGACAACTTCAGCCTTTTCTCCATTTATCATGATGTTGCTTATTGGCCAAGTTGTGAGGATTTTTGTTTTCTTTGTGTTGAGGTGCAATCCATAATGAAGGCTATGGTCTTTGATCTTCATCAGTAAGTGCTTCAAGTCCTCTTCACTTTCAGCAAGCAAGATTATGTCATCTGCATAACGCAGGTTGTTAATGAGTCTTCCTCCAATCCTGATGCCCCATTCTTCTCATATAGTCCAGCTTCTTAGATTATTTGTTCAGCATACAGATTGAATAGGTATGGTGAAAGAATACAACTCTGGCACACACCTTTCCTGACTTTAAACCACACAGTATCCCCTTGTTCTGTCTGAACAACTGGCTCTTGATCTATGTACAGGTTCCTCATAATCACAATTCAGTGTTCTGGAATTCCCATTCTTCACAGTGTTATGCATAGTTTGTTATGATCCACACAGTCGAATGCCTTTGCATAATCAATAAAACACAGGTAAACATCCTTCTGGTATTCTCTGCTTCCAGCCAGGATCCATCTGACATCAGCAATGATATCCCTGGTTCCACGTCCTCTTCTGAAACCGGCCTGAATTTCTGGCAGTTCCCTGTCGATATACTGCTTCAGCTGCCTTTGAATGATCTTCAGTAAAATTGCACTTCCGTGTGATATTAATGATATTGTTCAATAATTTCTGCATTTGGTTGGATCACCTTTCTTGGGAATAGGCATAAATATGGATCTCTTCCAGTCAGTTGGCCAGGTAGCTGTCTTCATATTTCCTGGCATAGATGAGTGAGCATTTCCAGTGCTGCACCCATTTGTTGAAACATCTCAATTCATATTCCATCAATTCTTGGAGCCTTGTTTTCCACCAATACCTTCAGTGCAGCTTGGACTTCTTCCTTCAGTACCATTGGTTCCTGATCATATGCTACCTCCTGAAAAGGCTGAATGTCAACCAATTCTTTTTGGTGTAATGACTTTGTGTGTTCCTTCCATCTTCTTTTGATGCTTCCTGTGTCATCTAATATTTTCCCCATAGAATCCTTCACTATTGCAACTCGAGGCTTGAATTTTTTCTTCAGTTCTTTTAGCTTGAGAAATGCCGAGCATGCTCTTCCCTTTTGGTTTTCTATATCCAGCTCTTTGCACGTCATTATAACACTTTGCTTTGTCTTCTCGAGCCTCCCTTTGAAATCTTCTGTTCAGTTCTTTTACTTCATCATTTCTTCCTTCTGCTTTAGCTATTTGATGTTTAAGAACAAGTTTCAGATTCTCTTCTGACAACCATTTTGGTCTTTTCCTTCCTTCTTGTCTTTTTAATGATCTCTTGCTCTCTTCATGTATGATGTCCTTGATGTCATTCTGCAACTCGTCTGGTCTTTGGTCATTAGTGTTCAACGTATCAAATTCTTGAGATGGTTTCCAAATTCAGGTGGAATACACTCAAGGTCATACTTTGGCTCTCGTGGACTTGTTCTAATTTTCTTCAGTTTCACCTTGAAGTTGCATATAAGCAATTGATGGTCTGTCCACAGTCGCCCCCGGCCTTGTTCTGACTGATGATATTGAGCTTTTCCATCATCTCTTTCCACAGATGTAGTCAATTTAATTTCATTCGATTACATCTGTCCTAGTCCTTACCCTTGCCAAATTTTTCAACCCTTCATAACCTTAATTATACTCCCTGACTTCCTCCTTCCATCTTTCTTTAAGTCACACTCTTAGGTATATCTTGACAGGGGTAATATGTCAACTCCACCAAGATTTACAGTCCATTGGCCTGTCATACTCCGTTCATTGCCGCTCACATATTTCCTTTCTTAGCTTAAATCACATGGGACATAATTATGAACGTAAACTTCAATTTTAAAATCCTTGCCCTCATATGCTTTGTTGTCCTTGTTTGACAAAACCTCAACCCTCATTAAATCCAGCGTTCTGTCAATCTGATGCAGCTGCGTATGCGTGGAGAAAAAATACACAAGTTGGTGACACGTCTTACTTCAAATATGTGACTTGACCTCAGTAAGTCTTTAGTACTGCCCAGAAATCTAAGATAACAACTCTAACTACATCAATCTATCTATTCTCTCTTCACTCCTGTTAATAAAAAGCGATTCCATAATCCTATACCTATCAAGGGAATTCCTGGGTAGGGCAAATGGTAACTTGTTTGGCTGCTACCTGAAAGGTTCGTGGTTTGAATCCACCCAAAGTGCCTCAGAAGAAAGGCCTGGCTACCTACTTCTGGAAAAAATCAGCCACTGCCCACACCGTGGGGCACAGTTCTACTCTGACGCACACGGGGTTCCCCGAAGGCAAAATCGACTCGATGGCACCTGCTTTTTTTTTTTTTTCCTCCTGTCTAAAGGAAATGCCTCCATTTGTGTATTACATTCCACCCCTTATTACCTAGTCAAGAATATTGACCCAACAATATACCCCCTCTCTCCCAAATCAATGTCCCCATTAGTGAAAAAATAATCATTTGACCCCAAACCCACCTCCAGCTACTGTCCCATTTCTCTGCTCCCATTTCCAGTAAAATTCCGTGATGACTTGACTTCACTCATCCCATGCTGATGTCCACCTAATCCGGCTTTTGACCCCACCACTGCACCAAATCTGCTTTGTTTCAGAGATACTGATACACTTATCTCGGCAAATCCAAAGGTCAAAAACTATCCTTTTTTTTTTTTTTCACAAGGATTTGGCACAAGCACTCTCTGAATCATCGTTGTCCTCTTGCTATTCAGTATGGTCAGAATATATTCACTTGGTTTCCTCTTCTCTTGGTCTAGCCTTAGTCTCCTTTGCTGATTCCCTCTCACTTATCTGACTTCTTTATCTTTGACAGCCCTAGGCCTTAGTGGTTAGGCCTTTTCTCTATTTAAACTCACTCCCTTGGTGAGCTTATCTAATTACCTGGCCTGGAGACCAGCTACATGCTGGGGACTCCCCACACTTATATCTCTAGACCAGATGTCTTCTTGAACTCTACCTCTGGTGGACACTTCAGTAACAGGAACTCTATTGTCCAGTTTGGCTCGTGCTAAAAACCTGAAGCTCCCGTGACACCTGCCATATCTAATCCTACAGCAAGTCCTGTCAGCTACGTCTCTAACATGAAGGGCCAAGGCCAACTTTTCTGTTTTCTTAGCTAGTACTGTCCTGAACACAGGAAAGTCTCTAAAGTGAGCAAATATTTAACACATCCAGAATGTCTACACAATAAAAAATGTCTTCTGGGTTTATGTATTAAAACAAGCCCCGAAGAAAAATAATAACAACAGAAAATAATTGTAAAAGACATTTTTGGTAGAATTGCATAAATTGAATGGTAAATGATGTCATGTTCTCGTTAATATATTACTTGTTTGTGGCAGTGGCACTGAGCTCATATGGGAGAATGACCTTTTTCTCAGGAGACACACGCTGAAATATGTTTTATGCAACCGACTTTCAGGTGGTTTAGCCATTTGTTTTTACATATGTGTATGCGCATGTGTGTGCTGTGTATGCAAAGGAGTCAAAATGTATGCAGCAAAATGTTAACTATATATGGATATCATTGTAACATTCTTTCAGTTTTTCTGGCAGTTTATCTTATTTTCAAAATAGAAAGTTGGAAAAAAACGTATTCAGAATTCATCCCTTTCTAAAAACTATAATCACACCGGACATGGCACCACTTTTATTGTTAGAAGTCTCTAACTTACCTTCCTTCCACTGCCCTTGCCTCTTTGTTATTTTACAATCCAGCTACCTTTTTAAAATATGAGCCACATAAATACAATTCCTGTGCTCAGAGCTCTCCAATGAAAGGGACATGTTCATGACTATAAGACCCTATGTGACCTGACCACCACCCCAGCCACCCACCTTCCCTTACCGCATTGACCTAACCCCTGCTTTTCTTTCTTGCTCAATCCACTCAAACCACGTTGCTGTTGTTAGTTGACATCAAGTTGGCTCTGACTCACAGACACTTAACAAATAACAGAACAGAACACTGCCTGGCTCTGCACTTCTTCATGATTGCTGGTATGTTCAAGACCATTGTTCTGGCTATTATGTCAATCCATCTCATTACGGGTTTTCCACATTTTCACTGACACCATCCTTTAACAATTACGATGTCCTTTTCTAGCAATTGGTCTTTCCTGATAACACGTCCAAAGTAAGTGACCCAAAGCCTCACATCCTCACTTCTAAGGTACGTTCTGGTCGTATTCCTTCTAAGACTGATTTGTTCCTTATTCTGGCCATCCATGGTGCACTCAATATTCTTAGCCAAGACCACAGTGCATCAGTTCCCCTTCTGTCTTCCTTTTTCATTGTCCAGCTTTCGTTTGTATATGAAAAAAAAAAACCAAAAAACTAAACCCATTGCCATGAATTCAATTCCTACTCACAGCGATCCTATAGAGTTTCCAAGGAGCGCCTGGCAGATTCCAACTGCTGGCCCTTTGGTTAGCAACAGCAGCACTTAACCACTATGCCACCAGGGTTGCCGTATGTATATGATGTATTTTCTAAAAAAACATGGTTTGGGTCAAGCCACTTTAGTTATCAAAGTGACATATTTGCTTTTTAAAACTTCAAAGAGGTCTTTTTCAGCAGATTTGCTCTGTGCAACTTGTCATTTTATTTCTTGACTGCTGCTTCCATGGATGTTGATTGTTGATCCAACTACAATGAAATAATTGACAACTTCAGTGTCTTCTTCATTTATTATGGTGCTGTTCATTGGTCCAGTTGTATTTGCATTTTCTTCACATTCAGGTGTAATCCACACTGAAGGCTATAGTCTTTGACCTTCATCAGTAAATACTTCAAGTCATCTTCATTTTCAGCAAGTAAGATTATGCCATCTGCATATCTCAGGTCATTAACGAATCTTCCTCCAATCCTGATGCCACATAAGTTTCTCATATTATGTGTTCAGCCACAGTCGTCATCTTATTTTTCCTGGAAAATACTAAGCATGTTTAATTCAAAGATTTTAGATTTTATATATCTTTTCTTGGAATGTTCTTTCCCCAGATATCAACAGGGGTTACTTCCCATCTCCTTTAGCTCTTTTCTCAAATATCGAATTCTCATCATGGACTTCCCTGACCTTGCTGTTGAAAAACTGCCACTCCTTCCCAAGTATCCTCTGACTTCCCCCCAATTTCTTGTTCTCTATAATATGTATCACCAACTGGCATATGTTCTCTATTTGTTCGTCTACCCCTTCTAGAATGTAAGACATTTAGGCAAGGGTTTTTTTTTTTTTTTTAATTTGCTCATTGCCAGTCCCTAGAACTGTACCTACAATCTGAGGAAGTGCTAAGCATTCAATTAATACGTGCGGAATAAATAAATGTTTCCTGTAATAGTGAAGTTAGGAGTTAAGTTGGGCTGAAGGAAAAATGAAAATCAATGCCCTGACTCTCCTGGGACACAGCTGAAGCAGACACATTTTGAGTCACATGTTCCTAGGGCTTAGAGTCTCTCAGAATTCAGCGCTAATAGCTCTTAAATCAAAATGAAGCAGTCATACACTAATCGTTTTCATTATAATTTTTGAAGGATTTCAGGAGCACTTGATGTTCATTTAGCAATGTTGGTGAGGTTCCTGAATTCAACATAGCTGAAATGTGCATGTCATATTCTTCAGAAAGGACTAGCTATTAGGGGCAGAAGAAACAAACAAAAACAGAAGTCAACAGTCCTCTCATTACCAAGATTAGGATCATCTACGACCTTCCACTCCTGACCCCCACATCCACCAAACCAAAAAAACTCATAGCTGTCAAGTCAATTCCAACTCACGGCGACCCTGCAGGACAGAGAGAACTGTACCATAGAGCTTCCAAGGAGGGCCTGGTGGATTTGAACTGATGACCTTTTGGTTAGCAGCTGTAACTCTTAACCACTATGCCACCAGGGTTTCCCCACATCCACACTGCTGCCTAAAATCAACAGCCACTTGGAAGGCGGGATGCAACTGCTTCCTTTGGGGCATTTTTCACAGTAAATCTAGACTGACCTAACAACTCAGGGGGTAATTACGGGAGTCACTTCTAGCTACATGCATTATGGTTGCTAAGCTTATACACTCCCTCTCTGTTCACAGATGGATGTGGGGTTTGTGTGGCTCAACTCAGAAAATGGCACTTTTCTGGCTGGCAGAATGGGTGGAGTGCATTCAGGTCCACTTCACTCCCTGTGTAGTCTCCAGAGCCTCCCTGGAATGGTCTGTGAGTGACAGACAAGAGCTGGGCAGATCTCACGTAACTGTCACTGATCCTGCCCTTTGGCAGAACAATTCCATCTTTTGATTAAAAAAAAATTAGGTGCTTCTTTTCTCTGTGGGATGCCAAAGGTTTCCTTGAATTACTCTGTAAAGTGCCCATCATCACTTGAAGAGGCTACCTTCTGGAGCTTAGGAAGAGGCCAACATACCTGGGATACCCTTCACTGGACTCGGCAAAATCTACATGCAAAATTGCTTCCTGGAAATGTTACCTGGATGAGAGAAAACTTTACGGAGGTGTCCCCATCGGATTTCTCCCTCCATGGGATCTAGAAGCTAACTCATGGCAGGGTCAGATTTGATTTGTGCTGACAGGTTTGACTTCTGAGCCGACAAATATGCATCCTAAGGGCCTGACGTTCTGCTGTAAGATTCTTTACACACGAAGATGAAACAATCTTTCCTTTCCTAGAGCAGAAGGTAGGGACTCACTGCTTCCAGAACCTATCACCTTGTTGGCTAATGGATAGATTAGGAGCTCAGGAGACATAGCTGAAGAAATATGGTGTCCAGAGACCTCAGCCACAGGGAACCTGAACTCCAGAAATGAAAACAGTTCAGGCAGCTGAACTAGAAATTAGAGTGCACAGACCCTAGGCAAGTTGAGCTATGGCATAGGTAGAATGTTAGATCAATACCATCAGCATTTAGCAGGTAACACCCTACTATCTTTTCACCTTAGAATGAATGTCACATGCAGGAGGTATCAGCCTTAGGATGAAACTGCAAAGGGCAGAGTTTGGGTCAATTGGTAGAATTTAGGTTCTGGCTCAACATAAAAGCTTTCTAACAATAGTGTTACCTTGAAGCCAAATACACTGTTTTCTCTAATTCTGTGGCTCCTTCCAGTGCTTCCTGATATTAACAACTTGAATTAGTAAAGATTAGTAATTTTTGCTTAAAGCATAACTCATAGCACTTTAATGATATGTCTTTTGGGTCAATTTTCTTAAGTAAGTTGAGGCTGATAATGTGTTCCCAGGTGGTAAAGGGTTATCAGGTGTCTCAGCCTCCCCATTGCTGTGCCTTCCAATGTCCCCTGAAATCCTCATATTGGTTCCTTCCTAAGAGTCAATGCCCAGCTCTGGAAATTCTCCTAAGGAAGATCCAAGATTCTCGGGAATTATAGGGTCTGAGAAAGAACAAGAATTTGTCCTTAGCTCCTTTTTTTTCATTCTTTTCTACTAAACACATGGTACTCTTTTCTGAAATTCCATTCTTGGAAATTTTGCACTTTTCAATCTGTTTTATTCTCAGATGATTTGCTGTATTTTGTTTTTGTCTATTATCTATCATCTTGTTTTCTCATATCAGTCTCTCTCTCTGTCTTTCTCAATTCATCTGTCCTGTGCCTTCTGCCTTATTCTATTATTTAAAGAGGGATTTAAGGCAGTTATCAAGTATGTTATAGTTGTAATACTCTCCCAAATCACCCTTGACTGCAATGAAAATGACTACCCTACAGATGTGTAAATGTGTTAAATTGAAAACTCATACAACTACTTACCTGTTGTGGTTGAGTCAATTCTGACTCATAGCAGAACTGCCCCACAGGGCTTCCAAGGAGCCACTGATGGACTTGAACTGGCCGCCTCTTGGTTAGCAGCTGAACTCTGAACCATTGCACCACCAGGGCTCCATACAACTACTTCGACTTTATATATGACAAAGAATCGCACTTCTTAGTAATGCCTCATTTTAAGATGTCTCCCTTTAATGTCTCCCTGAATCAGATGATTTTCATAAGGGAAGTTTAGACTTTCTTGGCTACTTCTTTGCAGCTTTCAGACTTCATCAGGGAAAAGCATTTGTGAATGTATTTGGGAACTGGAAGAAACAGGTGGAAATTGCACTCCCTTCTTTGTTCCTTCCACAGAGACTAACGATGTGCACTTGGCAGCACCATCCCAGCTCCACAGAACTCTGAGCTAACTCAAGCTCAATCACCCTTTCTTCTTCTGGGACATTTGATTTACCCTTTTCACAATCTATTCATATGCTTCAGCCAATCTCTCTGGGTACTTGATTACCCATTACAAATCAGCATATGCTGGCATGTATACAGGCCCCACAGAAAGGAACGGCCTGTTTTAGGGACTCTGAGAAACCAAATGCAGTAACGGGGGTTTCCTTCCCTCAGTGGAGCCCTGCTGGCGCAGTGCTTAAGAGCTCAGCTGCTGACCAAAAGGTCAGCAGTTTGAATCCAGCAGGCGCTCCTTGGAAACCCTAGAGGGCAATTCTACTCTGTGGCACAGGGTCTCTATGAGTCAGAATCAACTCAGCGACAATGGGTTTGGTTTGGTTTCTGGCAGGGGTGGAAACATTTTAGTCTTGTTGCCCTGGAGTGCAGGATAGCACACACTATCTCCCACACATTAAAAATACTCCTCCAAACAGAAGGAAAAAGATTAAATGAGTCTATGAGTCAGAATCAACTCGATGGCAATAGCGTTTTTTTTTGAGTGAACTACCTGCAAAGATAGACTTGCCAAATTCAGAGTTGCTGCGCTCTTCTACCCCCTCTATCCAGGCCAGTTCTTTTCCTTAATTCCTGTTCCATAGCACTGCCTGTAATGTCATTCTCAAAATATTAAAAGAACACCAATGGTGCTATCTTGTGAGCCATAAGACCTAAGTCAGGTTAGGAGAATTGAGTGGGTTCTAGAAGAGAATGATGCAGACAGGAATCATTACAGTACTCCCTGTGTTTCTCAGAGCTGGATGAAAAAAACTCCATTGTTCAAGTAAATAAAAGCAATGTCTCATTCAGTGGCTTCTGTCACATGCAGAAACATTACTATGTGAAGAAGGGCTTTAATTTGCTGTAGGTTGCTACAAGATCAGAATTAGAGTCAAGTTAGAAATTAAAGAAGTGGGTGAAAGTCATCTGATGAATAAACAAAATTATAACTGCCACCATTAAGGATATACAGCTGCTGTGGAGCTGATTCCGACTCCTAAGAAGCCCACAGGATGGAGTGAAACTGTCCCCCTAGGATTCCCAAGGCTGAAATCTTTACGGAAACACAATGCCACATGTTTCTCCCACGGAGCTGCTGGTCAGTCAAACCACTGACCTGTAGGTTGGCAGTCAGGTGCTTATCCACTGAGCCACTGGGGCTCCTTACCATTAAGGGGTGTACAACCTCTGATAAAGTTTATGTTTGAAGACATGTCCCTGAGACCTTATAATTACATTCATTTCACCAAAATCAATGTCCTTAAAGCACCCTAGTTATCTGTTTTTTGATGAACAAGTATCTTGTCATTGACTACGGGTGGCAAACAGCGTTCAGAGATAGTTTGGGAGGGGGACTAGGAGGAAATTTTACTAGAGAACTTATCTGCAGTTCTTAGTCCTTCTATCGTGGCTTCTCTCCGTTCTTTCCCATTCACTCTTGTGCATGGCTAATATTACAGCTGTTCCAGGTTCCTAACTTCAAACAGTGAGTTCTGAAAGAGGGATATTGAGTCTCATGGGCCACAATATCAATTTCACACCCTCTTTTATTGCTTAGCTCAGGATTTCTGCAGACAGTATGTACATTCAAGACTCTTATGTCATAAGAGGTATTGTGCTAGGACACACGTCCCCTCTCATTCATCAGCAGAGTGATCAGGGCTCCTCCCACCCTGTCACAAGACTTCCCACTTTTCCGTTACCCAGAAAGGAAGTCATGTTGTCAACCACCTAGGCAGTCCATACTTCTTAAAACTTGTTGGTCCTGATTATTTCACTTGTTTACCTGAACAATCATACTTAACGTTCTCACAATGCTTATCTAGTTCACAGCATCTCTAATTATAAATTAATGAGTAGCTTCCTCTCTTGTCCAAATTTTGTAAGTTTAATATTTGATAGTCACCCAAACACATTTGCCTCTTTTAGAGAAATGCTCCTTTTCCTAGAGACAAGCTCCCTGGGTCAAATTTGTCCCCAAGTCAAATTCTGACTTGAAAAACAAGCAGAACAAAAATAAAATAAACTTCCTTTTTATATCTCTTCTCTTTAAAAAATGCATCATTATTTGAAGGCCTGTGGGATTGTGTATTCAAATTAGATCAATAGGCAAAAATTCAATAAACTGCAGGAGGGTGTAACAGCCCTTTAGGAAATGTGACTTTTTTTAGATGTTCAACTTGAAAGGGTAGACACAGGACATTGGGTAGGCCAGAAGACCACGGGTACTAGAGGGAAAAAAAGTCTCATTTAGGTGGAAAAATCACTCTACCCAAAGCCAATGAATTGCAGAATTGGGAGAGCAGGCATAAATCATTTAAATGACTGAGAGAATCAGAAATATTTCCTCTAAAATCTATGATTAGAACTTGTTTCTTAGAGAACTCTAACAGAAAAAAAGTAACAAAGGCTGCCTTTGTTAGATTCCTGTTAGAATCAAACAAAGAACCATACGCAATATTAGAATTCAGCCACGGTTATCAGTGCATTTACTGATATGCGTGTACTTTCACCTTATGAAGTGAGATACGCTGTCAAACCCTGGAAGATATGCTTTCCTCCAATTTCTTTGCATTGCATATTTTTAAGTACCACTCAATTGTATGATATTGCTTCTAAAAAATTACTCAAGAACAAGAGAGGAATATGAAAATAGAAGAAAGAGACTGTTTGGGTCATGTTAAAAACTTTTCCATTTTGGACACAGTCTTTTTTTTTTTTTATTACATAATTTACCTTCAGTATTTGGGAGTATTTGACAGTGCGAACAATAAATTCTGCACCAAAACTCTGCCCAGACAATTCAGTAAGAGACTAGAAAGAAAAAAACCTTCCCTTCTCCTAAAATTTATGACTGTATGTCTCAAATTAACAGCAGTAGTTCTATTTATCCAGGGCTAGCCCTGCTTCAGTAAAGATTACAGCCCAGGAAACCCTGTGGGGCAGTTCTACTGTCATGTGGGGTTGCTAAATCGACTCCATGGCACCTAACAACAATAGGTCTGTGGGGAGAAATATTTAAAGCAAGTGAAGTCCAACATCTGGTGTTAGAGAAGCTGAAGACTTGCCACACTTCATCCAAATGCCTTATCTCTTTGAATCCCAATACTGTCTCCTGATTCCTACCTGCTCTCTGACTCTGAACTTCCTTCTCTGACTCCTGATAGTTACTCCTTGGTTCCTCTTCAGCTTTTGGTGAGGCTTCACCTGGCTGCCACTGTCCCTACTCCTTACATTTATGTCTCTGGGTAATGGATTACACGTGGTGTTAGAAGCAGGTAATTCCACATTTGGTCCCCTCATTGTATCACTTACTGTATCTATATGCAAGTTTATCTTTTTTTTTTTTTTGTAGACATATATTTTTGAGTCAGAATATGGTGTGCACATGTTGTGAGGTGAGGAAGTTGCGTACAGGATTTTCTACAGCATGATACACGTGTGCTAGTGGAATGCCCAAAGGAATGTGCAATTGTACAGGAGGAAATGGTTCATACCACCTGTAGATAGGGAGAAAATCTGAAGATGTCAGGGCACCTGATTCTGTCCTTGAAGCTTGTGTGAGATTTCTGCAGAAGAAAAAAAATAGTATGAGGTCTTTGTATATGTCTGGTTGAGGATTACCCTTTAGAGGAGTGGACCCCAATACTTCCAAAATTCACAAAAGATCCATTCGATTTTTCTTCCATACACTATACGCTATGATGTATTTTGATGCCTGAATTAAATACTAAATTTCCTATATTAATTCTATTAGTCTTTTCTCTTGGGATTAATCTTTATATCTGTAGCTCTATATCCATAACTATAGATACACAGGAAACCCTGGTGGTGCAGTGGTTAAGTGCTACAGCTGGTAACCAAATGGTCGGCAGTTCAAATCCGTCAGGCGCTCCTTGGAAACTCTATGGGGCAGTTCTACTCTGCCCTATAGGGCTGCTGTGAGTCGGAATCGACTCGACTGCAGTGGGCATAGATATACACACGCACATTCACACACGCACATCAGAGCTTATGATCAGAATGAAGTCCTAAGTACTTCCCCAAGTCAAAGCATAAATTTCTGCCCAAAGGTGAAGAAATATAAAACTTTTCAATTTTTCTGCTTTATCCTGGAAAAAAAAAGTGTAATTCTTGAATTTCTTTGGGTAGCTCATGTACCGTAACGGTGAACTGCCGCTTTTAGGTAAAGGGAGCTCAAAAACAACTTCTGAAATAGGGAATCATAAAGTCTTATTCATGTATCACAGAGACACCTTAATAGCATTTAGAGTGAGACGAGATGGGATAATAAGACAGAAATGGATCTTCAGAGCAGCTGGTGAATTCCAACTGTAGGCCTCTCGGTTAGCAGCCGAGCTCTTAACCACTGAGCCACCAGGGTTCCAAAAGACAGACAATAGGTTTTAAAAGTAACTCAATACTTTAGATGAAACCTTGAGATTATCATAAAACAAATACAAAACGATTTGTCCAAATTGTGTGAAGCAGGGGAAGAGAGTTGATGAGTTGAAGAGAAAAACAAAAAGCAAATCTTGAAACACTGGAAAGCATTTGCTATTAGTTGAAACCCCACAAACGTTCTTTCAGCAAGGATAAGGAGGAAGCATGAGGGGTTTCAAGGGAAGGGAGAAATCAAGTGAAATGAACATGTTCATGAGAGATTTTGAAATGTTTCAAAACAATGACACTTGGGAGGAGAAAAAAAAAAGACTAAAAGGGAGAAGAAAGAAAATCGGTGAGTGTGCGAAGCCGCAGGAGTAGGCATGGGAGCCCCAACACTTTGTTCCTGGGGTGCTTCTGCTCTGCGCTTTGCTTGATGTTTGTGTAGCACAGTAGTGTCCACTGGTTTGCTCTAGCAGTGAATATTATATGGAAATGTGTCAGCTGCATTAAGTGTGAGTGTGGGGATGGAGTCAACTGGGTTACCACCGCAACCCACAGGTTATTTCCAAACGCACACCAAATCTTTCCACAAAGAAAGATATTTCCTTCAGTACTAAACTTTTTTTCTTGAAATACACACAAAAAATTATCTGCATTTTTCCAACTAGTCTGTCGGAATCTTAGAAATCTAGGTCATTTCCCTCTCTTCATTTATTAAATGATTTATTCATGTATCCAATAATTCAATAAACATTTACTATATGGCAAGTCTGCCGACATTTTTAATCATTGAGGACCTTTCTTACCCTTTGCGTCTCTGGGGAAGAACCCCAGGGAGAACAGGTGCCAGGTGGGAGCTACGGAGACGGGAGGTGGGGGATAACCTTGCGGAGGTGGAGCAGCCTCTTGCCTTAGCCTTGCTTCCTAGAACCTCCCTGAGGGAATGCATTCTTCTCATGCCATTCACTAGCTGCCATGATGAGAGAAGACAGAAGATAGAATAAAACTTGTTGGAGTCTGTACTAATAGTCCAGTTCTGCCACTTAATACCTATGCGACCTTTGGAATGTTATTCAAATTTTTCAAGCCTCAGTTTCCTCATATGGAAAGCAGGATTTAACTTGTTCTTTGTAAGACGTCTCAGCAGGGGCTGAGCCCTGTCCAAGCCCATCCAAACGCTACACAAATATTAGCTAGTTTTCTACTTCTCCCCACCCGATAGACTCAGTCCCTTCCCTTCCCTCATTGGCTGCTTAGGATTGGGAAGCCAGCTCCCTGCACATTCCTGTTTTACCACCCAGCCCTCTCTCCCTCTTGAGCCTTGAGACTGAGGTCTGGAAAGGGAAAATGAAAACAAGAGAAACAGGCTGAAGCCATCATTAAGAGACAACATGGCTATTCCTGCCAATATTCCAAGAAAATCTAGTATGAGAAAAATATCAACACACTCTCCATTATTTACAAAGGAGTTCTGCAATGAAGATGACAAACATGCTAAGTGTTCTTCCTGATAAGAAATAGCACAAATGTTGGAAAAAGGAGTACAAGCTTTGAAATCATATATAGATTCTGGCTGCACCATACATATGCTGTGTGATCTAATTCACGTAGGATCTCTAAGCCCAAGTTTCCCAATCTCTGAATAAGGAGAGTAGTGCCTACTTTCTTTGTGAGGAGGTAAACTTAAAAGTGTAAGTCATCTGAACACAGAAGACCTTCCATATAATCATTGCTGCTGGTTTCTGTTGTTACTTTCAAATTAGGTCCAGTACCCTGTTTACATTTGTCAGTTACATGTGCACTGCCTCCCATGCCTCCTTTGTCACGGTGAAACAGGAAAGTCTTGTAAATCGTCGCCAGCTCCAACATCTTCAGGACTGACAACCTGGAATAACCTGCCAAGTCCTGACAACACTTAAGGAGTCAGTGTTCCCTCTAGACTTACACTTAGAGCAGGTGGATAATCACTTCTAACCGCCTACCAATTGATTGCGTTTCCTTTTGTTTTAGCAATCCTGGTGAGTAGAGGCTCAGGCTGGGAGGGGCTTAGGGAAGGTCCTGGCAAGCAAATAAATCATAGGAAGGAGGGCAACCAAAGCCATTTCAGAAACACGTCTTTGAACTCCGTGGCCGCTGACACCCTGTGAGGACTGGCTGCCTCCCATGACCATTGGGCTTTTCCTGACAAGGCAGGGGTAGTGACAGAAGACTGCCTCACTGGTCAGTTAGGCTGTTCTGCTGGAGAAGAATAAACCACAGCCAAACCCATTGCTGTTTAGGCAATTCCGACTCAGAGTGACTCTGTAGGACAGAGTAGAACCCCCAGGGGCTTTCCAAGTTGTGGCTGGTGGATCTGAACTGCTGAACTTTTGATTATCAACCTAGCTCTTAACCACTGTGCCACCAGGGCTCCTAGACAGGGACAGTAAAGTAAATAAAAAGGCAAGGAGGTACCAAAGAGAACTCTATTTTTTTAAATGATCAATAGGAAGTCTAGGCAACATCACTGAAATACATTTAAGGTAAAATTTCATATTACAAAAGGAAACATTCGTATTTGCACAATCATGAAATTATGCCTATTTAAGGGCACGGACTGAGAGAGGATTGAAAGGAGGAAATCCAGTTGGATGTCTTAAGACGGTGGAATTGTATGACTATCTGTTTCTTTCTTCTTTTGTACACTCTTGATTTATTCAACAAGTATTTGCGAGTGTCTTTTTTATGCTGGGGACTCAACTAAGCCCAGATGATGCAGAGAGGAAAGCAAGCAATGCTCACAACACAACATGACACACGCGGGGGTGGAAGCAAACACAGTCGGCTGCAGAGCAAGTCTGGGGGGGGGCAGGGTGCTTCAGCCTGGAAGGAGTGGGGGATTGAAAGGGGACCTGCCTGCAGAGGGGTGGCACTTCATCTTAGAAGTGGAGGGTCGAAGAGGACCTGCCAGCAGAGGCTATAATGCAGTGTGAGTCTTCAAAATGGTAGACTTCAGCCAGATAAAGGAAGAAGAAAAAGGGCGGGCAACAGAGCAGCATGCGTGTTGGCTTGGAAGTGCATATCACTAAATGATTATACATTACCCATTTAAAATCAACAAAAATGGAAAAAAATCCTTCAACTTAGGTGACAAGACGCAGAAATGCATGGGGGGGTGTGTGTGTTGGTGTATGTGTGTATATATGTATACATGATGCATGTGTACAGGCATACATATGTGTGTCTATATACATGTATACATACATAACATACATAGACACATAAATATATGTATGTACATCCATATATACATTTGTATCTATCTATTTATAGGGTCTATATGGTCACTATGAGTTGGAATTGACTCGAAGGCAACTGGTTTGGTTTTTTTTTTTAAATATATACATAGTCCCTGGGTGGTACAAATGGTTAACTTGCTTGGCTGCTAACTGCAAGGTTGGACGTTCAAGTCCACCCAGTGGTGACTAGGAAGAAAGGCCCAGAGATCTACTTCCAAAAAAGCAGCCACTGGAAGCCTTATGGAGCAGCTCCACTCTGACCCCAACGGGGTCTCCACTCTGACACCAACGAGGTCTCTACTCTGACACCAACGGGGTCTCCACGAGTTGGAATCGGCTTGATGGCACCAGGCACGTGTGCATACACATATTAACAAACAAAAACCAAACCCATTGCCACTGAGTTGATTCCAACTCATAGCAAACCTATACAGGGCAGAGTAGAACTGCCCCTTAGGGTTTCCAAGGAGTGGTTGGTGGATTCTAAGTGCTGATCTTTTGGTTATCAGCTGAGCTCTTAACCACTACGCTATCAGGGATCCACATATTAAAAAAATACATATAATACATATACGTGTGTATGTAAAATCTTTTTTTTTTTTTTCCAATTAGATGGCTCTCACTGTCCTGGGCTACACAGCACAGCATACATCACCAAAAACAAACCAAGATTCCCCACCTCTCTATCACTGACGATTCAGTTCTCATACAACAGAGATTTTTCAGTTATTCACTGTGTGACCTCACTATACCCACTGGAATAGTGCTTCTCATCCAGCATCAATAACATGATGTCAACACCCACTCTCGGGGTGTCAGAAATACTGGAGTGGCTCTTCAGAGCTGTCGCTGCTTGGAACAAAGGCTCCTGCTAATGTGACCGCATTCACTGCGCACCCAGATCGCAGCACCCATATGTTACCTAAGCCAAACCTCAGCGGAAGGACTAGCAGTCGGGGTTCCCGTCCTGTTGTGTTCTGTCCTCTACACATACTTGGATCATCTTATCAGGAGGGATCAGTCCCTAGAGAAGGTAAAGTGGGGGGTCAGCCTAAGAAAAGACCCTCAACGAGGCGGACTGACACAGCGGCTGCAAAAACGGGCCAAAGCACAACGATTTCGAGGATGCTGTAGTACCGGGCAGTGTTTCGTTCGTTCTGCCGTACATAGCGTCCCTGTGAGTGTGAACTGGCTCGAGGGCACCTAACAACAACTGTTAAACTTCATGTGTGATTATAAAAATCCTTTTCTGATCACTAGGATCCATGGAAGAACCTCCCCATCTCATTTGTGTGTGTGAGTTTGTGTGTGTATGTGTGTCTGTGTATGTGTGCGAGTGTATGAGTGTGTGTGTGCGAGCATACATGAGTGTGCGAGTGAGTGTATGAGTGTGTGTGTGAGTGTATGTGTGTGAGTGTGAGTGTGCGAGCATACGTGAGTGTGCAAGTGTGTGTGAGTGTATGTGAGTGTGAGTGTATGTGTGTGGGTGTGCGAGTGTGAGTGTAGGTGAGTGAGGTATTGTGTGAGTGTAAGTGTGTGTGAGTTGAGTGTGTGTGAATGCGAGTGTGTGTATGTAAGTGTGAGTGTGTGAGTGTATGTGTGTTGAGTGTGTTTACAGAGGGGATTTAGTATGTGTGCAAGTGTGTGAGTGTGTGTGTGTGACCGAGTGTGTATGTGAGTGCGAGTGTGTGAGTGTATGTGTGTTGAGTGTGTGTTTACAGAGGGGATTTAGAAGGGGTGGAAACTCAGCACATTCCAGTCATACTATACCTTGTGCTTTCTGATGAGGTTAGTATAAAGTAAAATAAAATCCAAGTTTATAGTAAATAAAAAAAAGGTTTTTTTGTGTTTTGTTTTAAAATGGAAAAATACTCTATAGTAACCAACCAAATGGATAGAAAAAGCACAAACCTCAGAAAATAGTAGAAAATGCTCAAATCTGCAAAAATTGGGGCGGTAAGAAGAGTACATGCCTTGGAATCAGAAAACCTTACGCTTTCCAATGAACAAAATCTCTGATTTTATAAGTTTACTTAAGCTCTTTAACCTTGTTTCCCTTTATGAAAAATGTGATAATGATTTTGTTACAAAGAGAGAATATTTAACCAAAAACCGAAACCTAACTTGTTGTGTTGAGTCAGTTGCAACTCATAGCAACCCTATCGGACAGAGTGCAACAACCTCATAGGGATTCCAAAGAGCAGCTGATAGATTTGAAACACCAAACTTTCGGTAAGCAGCCAAGCTCTGAACCACCCATTAAAAAAACCAAACCATTAAAAAAAATTTTTTTTTAAAAACCAAACCCTTTGCCATCAACTTGATTCTGACTCATAACGACCCTATAGGACAGAGCAGAACTGCCCCATAGAGTTTCCAAGGAGCACCTGGTGGATTCGAACTGCCAACCTTTTGGTTAGTAGCCCAGCTCTTAACCACTGTGCCACCAGAGCTCCACAATTCAAAGTGCCTAGCGTAGCGAGAGGGATTCCAGCTATGAGCTGAATCGACTGGATGGCAATGGTTTGCTTTTTTTCCATTGAGAAAGCAATGAACCAAGCCTGAACTCAAGCACGTGGTCAGAGAATGAGTGATTTTTCTCACCATCAGGAGAAGTAGCTCATTCCATGCAGGAGAAACTTTGCTCATTTCCCAGAGGGTGTGTCTCACCTCCCTTTCCCTGCCTCAAAGAGGACGAGAACGCAAGAAATTCTTCGAATTCCCTAGAATAAAATAAAAGGAGGGATTATATTCTCACTTTCCTGCAGTGCAACTGGGAAGCTTTTTCTCGCGTAGGAAAAGATTTCTGACACTTGGAGGCAGAGGAATCTAGACCGTTCTCTGAGGAATAACAAGTGAGGAAGTGACTCCATTTTTGCACCAGGTCCCAGAACACCCAGGTCTGGTAGGGCAATGCCTGCAGGTGTGGAATTGGTACGCAGCTTGCAAGGAAAGCAGGGCACAGGGTGGTGGAGGCAGGAGGCGTAACCAAGCTAAATGCATCTAGTCTGAGGGAAAGAGATAATAATATCCCAATGGAAACTCCAGTGGAATTCATTATATGGAATCCTTTTTCAGTAACTTTATTTTTATTTTTTCAGTGTTTCAGGTTAAATCAAATCCGCTCATATGGACCTGTGTCACAGGACATATAAAGCAACACAGTGTTGTGAAGCTGTCCCTATAACTAACTACTTATAAACAAACAAAATGGTTTGCGAAACATATAGTTGGAAGCTATTGATTTATTAATCTGTGTCTTGTTTCATTCATAAATACAGAGGAAAGATTTGTCTTTACTGCTTAATTTCATTCATTCTCTCAACCATCATTGAGAACGTCACACTGGATAAAGTAATAGAACAAAATGCTATATTGACAGGACAATGAGTAAAGCCTTCATTCAGTATTAGATACAAATATGTATAATTCTTATTTCATGATCCTCAAGTAACCCTTAAATAAAAAACACCCAAATCCGGCCTTTCACTTCGCGACTCAGGATCTAAAGGGAAACATCAAAAGTCAAATGGCTACACAGGGTTCTCTCTCTCTCCTCTCTCAGGGGTGTTCTCTGACTGTGGCCCAAGGTCCTAGCAGTGTGTGTGCTAAGTGAGAAAGGAGTAGAACCTTGTTACAATATTTACTGCCGTAAGCTGTTTTCTTAGAAAAGGTATCAGCTTAAACTGAGCCCAACAGATAACCGAAATCCTTTCTCTAAATGAGAACAATGATGTGCCTCAGTTTCAGCATTCATGGACCCATTTTTAATGAGATGCTATAATATGCTGAGGAAACCCTGGCGGCGCAGTGGTTAAGTGCTATGGCTGCAAACCAAAAGGTCAGCAGTTCAAATCCACCAGGCGCTCCTTGGAAACTCTACGGGGCAGTTCTCCTCTGTCCTATAGGGTCGCTATGAGCTGGAATCGACTCCAACAGCAGTGGGTTTTGGTACAGTATGCTACAATACTGCTGAAATAAAAGATGCAAACTAAGGAAGTCGCTAGGAAAAAGAGGCTTGTTTTGATTTCCATTTATTTGATTACTATTAGTGATGTATTCAACATGGGTTAGTCCAAATATTTGTAGCTTTACATTCCATACTTTTAATCTAATCAACTATGAGATATCTGAGGTCCAGAACTGGTCCTTACTTACTTTAAAACAGCCAATGCTTAACAAATTGCATTCCTCGGTTGTTGTTAGGTGCCATCGAGTTGGTTCTGACTCATAACCATTGTACATGAAACAGAACGAAACACTCCCTGGTCCTGCACCATCCTCACAATCGTTGCTATGTTTGAACCCATTGTCACTGCCACTGTGTCAGTCCATCCTTCGCACCACACAATCTCACTACGCTTAACACATGCAGACACACACTCACAAAAGCGTGCAAGCACACACGGACAGAACAGAGCTTATCCTAAATCCATCATGGCTTTCAGTAGGCTTTTAATTAACCTTGACTACCTCTTTTAAGGTAGAAAGAAGGATGAGAGGAGAATGGAGAGAGCAGATGAGAGAAAGGAAAAAAAAAGAAGAAAAGAGTAAGGCAGAATCTCAAGCAAAGCCAAGTAAATCTTTCGCTCATTCTCCTGCAAATACCCCATCCTGGCTTTCTGACACTTCCCCCTAAGGATTCTGAATCTCTACAATCAGGCTGTCAGGGCTGGCCAGTTTTCCTGGCCACCTGAATGCAGAAATGAAGCTTTTAATACTCATTCATAAGTAACATTTCTATTTGTTAAACTAACATAATATGTATGTAAGAGCTTCCAGCAGACGTAAACCAACTTCCAGGCATTGAAATTAAGAGGTATTTATGAGAGCAAAATAAGATTAAAAAAAAAAAGTCACAAAATCAGAGAATAATCATGAATTGGGAGGGCCTTCAGAGTTCCCCTGCTCTCAGGTTAAAATCCTAATCTCAGTCTACAAATCCTGCATGAAATGGCTCCTACCTACATCGCTGTTCTCACATCCTCCCAGGCACACCCTTCATCTTTCAGCAACTTGAACACAGTCATTTCCTACCTCCAACTGCTCATACAGGATGATTTCTACACTTAGAACTGTTTATTTCTCTTGTTGAAATAATATTTCGTTGTCTTTTTGATGAAAGTTTACACAGCAAATTAGGTTCCCATTTTACAATCTCTACACACATTTTTCAGTGACATTACTCACATTTCTCACGATGGGTTAACATTCTTTTTAATTGCATTCTGGTTGTTCTCTTCAGAATTCTATTCTCTATGTTCTTCTCATGAAGGTCTCTTCCCTTATCTGCCTTATTATTGCCTTCCCAGCAGCCACGTCTGGCCATCCTGACCACTGTTGTATACCAATTGCCCAACTACTTGAAATTATTTCGTTGATGTGCTCAATTCCTTATGTGTTCTTTGCTTGTTTGGTTTTGTTGTTGTTGCCTTTCTTTCACATTAGATTATAAAATCCAGCAGGCTCATGGTGATATCTGTCCTCCTGAGTATGGATGTCCATGCCTACCAAAATAGCTAGAAAGGAGTAAGCTCTAAATACATAATGATTAAGAACAGATTTTTTCACTCCTATGCCCCACTTTGGAGATCTGGTGGCCCAGTGGTTAAGAGCTTGGCTGATAACCAAAAGGTCAGCAGTTCAAATTCAACAGCTACTTCTTAGAAATTCTATGGGCAGTTCTACTCTGTACTATAGGGTAGCTAAGAGTCAGAATCAACTTGACAGCAATGGGTTTAAGCCCCATTTCACCAAAATGCCTTCATTTACTATGTGGCACACTCAAAATGAGAAGAAACAGCTACAAACATCCATTAGTAATCAGAACAGTACAAAGTATGAATCTAGGGAAAATTGGAAGTCATCAAAAGTGAAATGGAATGCATAAAGATGGACATTCCAGGCACTAGTGAGCTGAAGGAAACCCTGGAGGCATAGTGGGTAAGAGTCACAGCTGCTAAGCAAAGGTCGGCAGTTCAAATCCACCAGGCTCTCCTTGCACACTCTATGGAGCAGTTCTACTTTGCCCTATAGGGTCGCTATGAGTCGGAATCAATGACCGCAACGTTTTTTTTTTTTTGTTGTTGGTCACAACTGAACCAAAAGCAACATTATGATAAACGGAGAAAAGATTGACATTGTTAAGGATTTCATTTTACTTGGATCCACAATCAATACCCATTGTGGAATCTGTGCCAAAAGACCTCTTTCGTGTGTTAAAAAGCAAAGATGTCACTTTGAGGACTAAGATGCCCCTGACCAAGGCCATGATATTTTCAATGGCCTCATATGCATGTGAAAGCTGGACAATGAATAAGGAAGACCGAAGAGGAACTGATGGCTTTGAATCATGGTGTTGGTGAAAAATATTGACTATACCACAGACTGCCAAAAGAACGAACAAATCTGTCTTGGAAGAAATATAGCCAGAGTGCTCCTTGGAAACAAGGATGGAGAGACTGTGTCTCACATACCTTGGACATGTTATCAGGAGGGAACAGTCTCTGGAGAAGGATATCATGGTTGGTAGAGGGTCAGCGAAAAAGAGGGAGACCCTTAATGAGATGGGTTGACACAGTGGCTTCAACAAACATAGCAATGATTCTGAGGATGGCCCAGGACTGGGCAGTGTTTTGTTCTGTTGTACACGGGTTTGTCCTGAGTAGGAATCGACTCAAAGTCACCTAACAACAATAGGAAAGTGAAAATGATTAACGGGCTTGACTAAACACCAAAATATTAGAGGTTCAAGTATATGCAGATAAGCCTAAAAACAAAGTCCCTGTGACCATACTTCCAAAAAGTCAGCTATTGAAAGTCCTAAGGAGCACAGTCCTACTGTGAAACACGTGGGGTCATAATGAGTCAGAACTGACCTGATGGCAATTGTTTTTAATACTTAAATAAAAAATAGGTAGCTAAAAACGCTATGATATTTCCCTGCCAGGTGTTAAGCTCCATGAGGGCAAGGATCCTATCTATTCTCTTCAACATGATATAGACAACTTAATACCTGGAACATAGCAGGATGCTAACAAATGTCTGTTAAATGAGAAAAGTGAACATATTTCCACCACATTCACTGATTTTGTACCTTTAATTTTGAAGGAAACTCTGTGCTCCATGTCAGAGTTTCATCCAATTACCATTTAAAAATATACATTGGGTATTTCTTACCATAGCAACAAACTTTTTAAAGAGAGATAGAAAATTCTATAGCAGTGGATTTTAGCATTTTACTTCCCCAAAACCACATTGCTAGAATAAAAAGAGAAGAATGTATCCAACATGCTACAGCATTCCTGAATCAAATATATTTAGCATGCAATATTGTAGCATCGTTAACTCATTATCAACTTTTCCTGGGTAGGTTGAATTTTTTCTTTTTTTTTAAATCAGAACTATTTTGGGAATGAGAATTTTTTTCCTGGTAATGAACCAAATACTGCAAGGATTTAAGGTTCTCTTTGGCACTAAATGATGCAGCTTTTGGAACCATTTGGCATAGAAACTAACTGGTTCAATGTGTAACGATTCTTTTTTCATCACTCTTCTGGAAGCTGCAAAGTGTTACTTGGAGCTGCTCTAGGCACAAAGAACCATGCATTTCTGTGTCATTCTTCAAAAACGTTTATGTGATGACAGTTTAATTCCTCAGACAACTCTGTCTTATTTTTATTTAAAACATAATTTTGCTGTGTTATGTGGCTTGATTATTTTTTTCTGGAAAAGTCCAACCTCTCAATTTTATTATTTCAGTTCTCTTTCCTCCTCATTTGCCTTCATTTCAAAGGTTTGGAGAAACATTTTTCAAAGGTGAAATTGTGCTGAAATGACGGCATCTGGGTCTTCATCTCAAAAAACATACGGACGTAGACTCTGAACTCATTAGAACAAAACTCTTCAATTTCCCTATAGTGTATTAAATCTTCAATGCAGACTTTTCAATTAAAAAATATATTTAGTGCTATTAATTTTAATCTGTTTGAGAGCACAACTGGTCTTTGTACTTGTACTAATGGATGACATTTCACTCTTCAGAAAGAGAATGCAGGATTTTCACTATTTATAAAAGCAGCTACGTAATTCATATCAACATTCCAACTGAGGAAAACTTTTAAAAAATGTTAAAAGCATCAAGGAGCTATAAGATAATTCAAAATTATGGAAACAAATCTCAGAGAAGGCAAGAACCAAGCCCAGTCCACCACTGAAAGATTCTTTTGCTTTGAGGACAATTGAGATTCCTAAAGAAAAAAAGGCGGAACTGTGAAGAACCTGTTGACTTTGTAGGGTGAAAGAAATGAAAACGGTGGGCAAGGGATTGCCCAGACTAGGGAGAATCATGACCCTGTCACCAATTTAACCTATGAGCTAGAAAGATTACCCCACGTTACGTGCGCTGGGTATTAGGGTTTGGTTTTATTTTCTTGTCAGCCTTCATCCCTATTCCCTTTGAGGTTCTTCTTTATAGTACACAATCAGGAAACCTGAGAACGTCATTTCCTAGAATATTCTTCGTACTTTCCATTTACAGTCTGCTAATACTAGACACTAGACACTAGAAGAAGGAATTACTGTGCCTCCAGAGGCTATAGGTTTTCCAGTACCTTCAGGGTTTCTTCCAGAAATTACCCACATCTTTGCTGGAGGCAACTCAGATTGCTAATAGCAGTTTCCAGAGAGCCCTGAAACTTCTGGTTTCCACATGGTACTTCCAGCTTTCCCTGACTGTCATCCCACAAACGCTTCCAATATTTTTATAAGAATACATTCTTCTTATTAATATGGTGGTTTCTGCTTTCCTGCCTGACCCCTAACTGATACTGTTAAGAAGAACGAGAAGTAAATCTGCAGTTGTGTGAACATGTACTTCAGAGTGTGCCAACTGGCTGGAGAAGAGAACTTAAACCTTGCAATTGCAGGCGGCTTTCTCCTGTACTTTTAGTGTCCCCTGGGCCTGCCTAATACCAGGGGCCAAAAGAAAATTAAAATCCTCATCTTCAGTCTCAAGTTATTTCTGAAAATCATTTTCCGGTTATTTTAACATATAAGTACATATTTAAAGATTAGTTTAAGATAACCAAGCACAAGGAAGCCACACGTAAGACAAAAGGAAAAGATGCACAAGAAGACACTGGCTTACCAGACAGAGATTATATGCTTACTCTACTGGTTTCCCAGCGCTGCTGTATCAAAATACAAGGTGGGTGGCTTACCAGAAGAGAAATTTATTGTTTCACAGTTCTGGAGGCCAGGATCCAAATTCAGGGTGTTGGCAGGGCTATACTTTTTTTGTCCACTCAAGGGGAAGATTTTCTGTCTCTTCCTGATTCTGGCTTTTTTTATATAAAGACAACACTTAGATTGGATTAGGACACACTCTGCTAGGATATGAACTCATGTTAACATCTTCAAAGACCCTATTTTCAAACAAAGTCACACTCACAGGTACTAGAGGTTAGGACTTCAATGTATTCTTTTGGGGGACACCTTCCTCTCCCTAACGTTTACCGTAAAGAAATAAAGAAAAGGCAAGCTTAAAATTGTCAAAGGGAACAAAAAACTATAAAATGACATACTATATGAGAAAAAGAGAGGAAAGGAAAATTAAAAATACAGTCTTGGAAATTAAGAACCGAAAGGATAAGTTTAACGCATATTTAACATAGCTAAGGTGTTTAAGGTGTCAGAAAAAAAAATCTAAACAGCAAAACAAAGAGATAAAATAGAGATATTTGAAGAAAGAATGTCTGAGGACTTTCCAAAACTGATGAAACTAAGACATAATTTCAAGAACATCACTAAATCCCACCAACACATTTATATATATCATGCTGAAATCCTAGAAAACCAAAGATAAACAGAAAAATCACTAAAACTGAGTCATAGCCAGATTAACAGGTAACTTTGTAAAAGCAAAAAATGGGAGCCATAATGTACAAGAATAATATATTCAATGTTTTGAAATAAAAATAACTTTCAAGTCAAAGTTCTATGCTAGCATAAACATCCTAAAAGAGTGAAGAGAGAAGGAAGACAAATTTCAGACAAAAAAATAGAGTTCCTCGTGTGTAGACATGCACTAACAAAAATTCTAAAAAGTACTGATTCTAGATAATAACCTCAGAGATAAGAAAGGAATAAAGAGTAAAGAAAGTGTCAAACATGTCTACCAAAATGAGTATTCGTTAAATATATTTCAAATAAATATACATATATTCAACATATATACACATATATATTTTCTTCTCTGAAAGTTTTTTAACAATGTATATATTATATATGACCACAATAGCAGAAATCAGGAGGCCCATTCCATTGCCCATTGCCGTTGAGTCGATTCCGACTCATAGTGACCCTATAGGAAAGAGCAGAACTGCCCCATAGAGTTTCCGAGGAGCGCCTGGCGGATTCGAACTGCTGACCTTTTGGTTAGCAGCCATAGCACTTAACCACTACGCCACCAGGGTTTCCAAACCAGGTCAGGGACAAGTTAAAAAAAAAAAAAAAAAAAAACCACACATATTCTAAAGGAAGGTAGAACTACTAATAAATATTAGAATTAATGGTTTAAAAGTATATGATTCTATTAAAAAGAAATAGTAAAAATAAAAGTAGAAGGTGTACCTTTCAAAGTAAAACGGGGGGTAAATGTGTAAAAATAAAGAATCCAAAAGAGGGTAACAAAGAGGAAGAAGAAAAAAAAGAAAAGAAGCCTAATACTGCTACTACTAAAATAACGGTATATTTAAATTCAAATTTATCATTAATAACATACAGTGGAATAAACATTTCAGCTAAATGGCAAGAATTGTCCAATTGGATCAATACCTATGGTGGCGCAAACAGTTAAGCGCTCAAGTGTTAACTATAGTTATCTAAAGAGGATCACTTCAAAACGGAAAAATAAAAACTTCATTAGCCATAAAAATGTAATAACTCTAAATGCATTTGTCCCTAAAATCACGGCCTCAAAATACATTTCAAGATAGAGACAGGTCTACAAGGATAAATAGAAAAATTCACAGTTAAAGTTGGAAATTTTAACACACCTCTCACATGACTTGGCTAAAAACCTGATAAATACCTACACAGTGTGTGTGTCTTGGGCAGAAGACACGGGTTCAGGGTAGAAATTACGACTGGTGGCTGATTTAAGACCTCATAAATACTGACCGGCTCGTGAGGCTCGTGAGCATTCGATGCCTCAGATACGTCATGTAAGTTTAGTGTATTACACATACCTGGTGCCTCTTGATCCTTTTAATTCTTCCTGTTTATACTGAGCTACTCACTTCATTCCTGTGTCTAGTATGTTTCACAAGGTCCTTTCCACTATACTTGATTTTATCTATCATCCTCATTGGTTTCTTTTCTACAACAGACTTGAATATTCTTAAACAAAACAGAAAACAAACATTATAGAGAGATAAAAGTGCAAAATGTTAATATGTGGCAAAACTAGACAAAGAGTATATTGAGGCTCATTATGCTATTTTTGCAATTTTTATTTAAGTTTGAAATTTTCCAAAATAAAAAGTTAGGGGAAGTAATAATAATAGAAAAAAAAAGTAAATGAAAAGAGAGTAAAGACAAAAGTATTCCAGCCAGAAACAACTGTATGTATGGAATCCCAAGAAACAGAAGGACCTGGTTCTTTAAAGCGGCTAAGATACAGACTGGTGTAATTGGAACTGAGTGCACCAGGGGAAGAGTGGCTGGGGATGATAACAGACTAGTGTCCATGAGCAAGGCAGTGGCATGAGCAAGTTAAAGATGCAAGGTGTTAAATAAACACCAGGAGAAGCCCGTGAAGTCACTAAGGAGAGGCATGGCGTGGTTAAAGTTATTAAAAAATCTCTCTGGCTGCTGTGTAAAGGTGGAGGTCTAAGAGCAGACATGGTGGGCACAGGTGGTGAGACTGTCGCAGGAATACAGACTAAAGCTGGTGACAGCTTGGCAGTGGTAGCACCAGGGACCTGGAGAAGCCAATGCATTCACTGCATGTTAATACATATTTTGGAATTAGGGATGTCAGAATCTGCTGAAGGTTTAGACCTGGATAGGCTGAGAGAGCAGGTATAATAGATGACCTCTAGCTTTACAGTAGCAGGGGTGTCACTGGATAAAAGACTAGATTCAGAGAAAAAATTCAACAACTTACTGTTTAACAAACACCAAGCTAAATAATTAAGAAATACTGATTTAATATTCAAGACCATATTATTAGCCCTATTGTAGAGTACAAGACAAATACATAAACATGAGTGTGTGTGTGTGTATATATATATATAAAACAAACAAAAAACTTATGCCGTCAATTTCAACTCATAGCGACCGTATAGGACAGAGGAGAAATGCCCCACAGGGTTTCCAGCTGGTGGATTCCAACTGCCAACCTTTTGGTCAGCAGCTGAGCTCTTAACCACTGTGCCACCAGGGCTCCAAACCCATTACTGTCGAGTCAATTAGATTCAACTGCCTATCTTTGTGATTTCTAAACCTTTGCTTTTAATTACTGTATTATACTGCTTCCCAACAAAATATGTATAGGTTATTTGGGGCAAAGGCACTTGTATTTTCTTTTTAATGAAACTAAAAATCCATAAGCACACTTAAGTGAAATTTGAGGGTCAAAGCATTGTACAGAAGGAATGCAAATGGGAGCAGATAAAGTAAGACCTCAGTTTACTACTTAGAATTCTCTGGACTCAAAGATGAATGGGTAATAGAAGGAAGGCTGAATCCAGACCCTCTGACGTTTCAATTCTCTTATTCCAGTATAGACTCCTGAGATGGAGAACAAACAGGGAGAAGTCAGTCTGGTGGTCAGGAAATGGAAGGCAGCAAGTAGGCTGCAGCGACCTCTACCTGGGCGCACTTCGTGGCCTCAGGATCCAAGCACATCCGCTTCAGACGAGACTGTCTGACAGGAGCGATTGCACCAGGGCAGTCAGTCCTTCCCACTACGGTGACATCATCACCACACTACCTGGGCGCAGTCAGTCCTTCCCACTACGGCTCCCAGGTGACATCATCACCGCACTACCTGGGCGCAGTCAGTCCTTCCCACTACGGCTCCCAGGTGACATCATCAGCGCACTAGGAAACAGTGAAGTCTTACTCTCAGCAACAGAAAGCTCCGATGCTTCATCTGTGTCTCTTACGGCTTATCAGGGGAGGTTTTGACTATATATTTTGTGGTCACAAAACCTCTCGTTCTCCTTTTCAAAAGCTGTCTCCGGGCTCTGGATTCCCACCGCCAGGCTTTCAGACACCTCCAGCAGGGCCTGACCGTACTAGAAATTACAAACCATTAGCCGTACCCACATAAAATCTATTAAAATCACTGCCTAACATCCAAACAAAACCATTCCACTAAACAATACCTCTGATTATACTGCAGTAATAGACATAATTACGTATCTAACTGGAGTTTGAAATTTTGATACTTAAGAAGCTGATTATTTTCACACACAAGAAATGCAACAGAAAGAGTTGTATGTGGAACTGTGGGATATTTAGAGCACAAATTTAAGACGATGTACACCTAAGGAGGGACTGTTCAGCAATATGTACACATTACATATTAAATGTGCAAGACTACTGCAAACCTTCACACAATTTCAAGAGCTGTGAATGCTTGGCACACAAAACGGAAGAACTTCGGAGGAAAACTCACTCAATCCATTTTAAGTCAAACAAGTATAAGTAGTAAACTTTGAAATTAACACTTTCACCTTAACTATAAAGTGTGAGGAAGACAGAAACATTGTGTTTATGATACTTTTAGAAATATAACACAATAGACTACTTTAGACCAAAACAATGGAAAGTCTTGCCAATAAGAGAAAGAAACATGGGAAGCTATAGATAAAACAAAACCTTAAAACATTTGTCCTTCGTTTTTGGTTGCTAGGAGGTTGATTAACTGAGTCTTCAGTCATTTCTTTTACGCCTTAAAACCCAGAGAGATTCAGTTTTTATCACTATTGCCTTAGACCCGAAAAAACAGGCTGGGGGGGGTTCACATGGCAGACTCAGCAACGATGTTGCTACACAACCCTGGAGAAATAATCTAATCCTCACTTACCATGTGTACGGGAAGCACTTTAAATGCATTTAAAGTTCTAAGATAACAAAGCCAGAAAGCAGCCCTAGAGATACCATGGTTCCCATGTATTAACAGGAGCAGGAAACTGAAGCCAAAAGAGTTAAGACACTGTTTAAAACAGGTTTGTTTTTTTTTTCTACTTTTATTTCTTCAACTTATCAGCAAGGATTGTTGTTGTTAGGTGCCGTTGAGTCAGTTCTGACTCATAGCAACACTATGCACAACAGAACGAAACACTGCCCAGTCCTGCGCCACCCCCACAATTGTTGTTATGCTTGAGCTCATTGTTGCAGCCACTGCGTCAATCCACCTCGTTGAGGGTCTTCCTCTTTTCCGCTGACCCTGTACTCTGCCAAGCACGATGTCCTTCTCCAGGGACTGATCCCTCCTGACAACATGTCCAAAGTATGTAAGACACAGTCTCTCCATCCTTTCCTCTAAGGAGCATCCTGGCCGCACTTCCTCCGAGACAGATTTGTTCGTTCTTTTGGCAGTCCACAGTATATTCAATATTCTTCGCCAACACCACAATTCAAAGGCGTCAATTCTTCTTCGGTCTTCTTATTCATTGTCCAGCTTTCACATGCATATGATGTGGTTGAAAATACCATGGCTTGGGTTAGGTGCACCTTAGTCTTCATGGTGACATCTTTGTTTTTCAACACTTTGAAGAAGTCCTTTGCAGCAGATTTACCCAATGCAATGAGTCTTTTGATTTCTTGACTGCTGTTTCCATGGCCATTGATTATTGATCCAAGTAAAATGAAATCCTTGACAAATTCAATCTTTTCTCCATTTATCATGATGTTGCTCATTGGTCCAGCTGTGAGGATTTTTGTTTTCTTTATGTTGAGGTGTAATCCATGCTGAAGGCTGTGATCTTTGATCTTCATTAGCAAGTGCTTCAAGTCGTCTTCACTTTCAGCAAGCAAGGTTGTGTCATCTGCATAATGCAGGTTGTTAATGAGTCCTCCTCCAATCCTGGTGCACCATTCTTCTTCATATAGTCCAGCTTCTTGGATTATTTGGTCAGCATAGAGATTAAACAGGTATGGTGAAAGAATACAACCCTGCCGCACACCTTTCCTGACTTTAAACCAATCAGTATCCCCTTGTTCTGTCCGAACAACTGCCTCTTGATCTATGTACAGGTTCTTCATGAGCACAATTAAGTGTTCTGGAATTCCCATTCTTCCAAGTGTTATCCATAGTTTGTTATGATCCACACAGTTGAATGCCTTTGGGTAGTCAATAAAACACAGGTAAACATCCTTCTGGTATTCTCTGCTTTCAGCCAGGATCCATCTGACATCAGCAATGATATTCCTGGTTCCACGTCCTCTTCTGAAACCAGCCTGAATTTCTGGCAGTTCCCTGTCAATATACTGCTACAGCCGTTTTTGAATGATTTTCAGAAAAATTTTGCTTGCATGTGATATTAATATTGTTCTGTAATTTCCACATTCAGTTGGATCACCTTTCTTGGGAATAGGCATAAATATGGATCTCTTCCAGTCAGCTGGCCAGAAAACTGTCTTCCATAACTCTTGGCATAGATGAGTGAGCACCTCCAGCGATGCACCTGTTTATTGAAACATCTCAACTGATATTGCATCAATTCCTGGAGCCTTGTTTTTCGCCAATACCTTCAGAGCAGCTTGGACTTCTTCCTTCAGTATCATATGCCACCTCTTGAAATGGCTGAACATCAACTAATTCTTTTTGGTATAATGACTCTGGGTATTCCTTCCATCTTCTTTTGATGCTTCCTGCGTCGTTTAATATTTTCCCCATGGAATCCTTCACTATTGCAACTCAAGGCTTGAATTTTTTCTTCAGTTCTTTCAGCTTGAGAAACACCGAGCGTGTTCTTCCCTTTTGGTTTTCCATCTCCAGCTCTTTGCATATGTCAGTATAATACTTTACTTTGTCTTCTCGAGAGGCCCTTTGAAATCTTCTTTTCAGTTCTTTTAGTTCATCAATTCTTCCTTTTGCTTTAGCTGCTCGACGCTCAAAAGCAAGTTTCAGAGTCTCCTTTGACATCCACCTTTGTCTTTTCTTTCTTTCCTGTCTTTTCAGTAACCTCTTGCTTTCTTCATGGATGATGTCCTTGATGTCATTCCACAACTCATCTGGTCTTCAGTCACTAGTGTTCAATGCAACAAATCTATTCTTGAGGTGGTCTCTAAATTCAGGTGGCATATACTCGTGGGCTTGCTCTGATTTTCTTCAGTTTCAGCTTGAACTTACATATGAGCAATCGATGGTTGTTTCACAGTCGGCCCCTGGCCTTCTTCTGATTGATGATATTGAGCTTTTCCATCATCTCGTTCTACAGACGTAATCAATTTGATTTCTGTGTGTTCCATCTGGCGAGGTCCATGTGTATAGTCACCGTTTATTTTGGTGAAAGAAGGTGTTTGCAATGAAGAAGTCGTCGGTCTTGCAAAATTCTATCATTCGATCACCAGCATTGTTTCTATCACCAAGGCCATATTTTCCAACTACTGATCCTTCTTCTTTGTTTCCAACTTTCGCATTCCAATCGCCAGTAATTATCAATGCATCTTGATGGCATGTGCGATCGATTTCAGACTGCAACAGCTGAAAAAAATCTTCTATTTCTTCATCTTTGGCCGTAGTGGTTGGTGCGTAAATTTGAATAACAGTCATATTAACTGGTCTTCCTTGTAGATGTATGGATATTATCCTATCACCGACAGCATTGTACTTCAGGATAGATCTTGAAACGTTCTTTTTGACAATAAATGCAACACCATTCCTCTTCAAGCTGTCATTCCCAGCATAGTAGACTATATGATTGTCCGATTCAAAATGGCCAATACCAGTCCATTTCAGCTCACTAACGCCTAGGATATCGATGTTTATGCATTCCATTTCATTTTTGACGATTTCCGATTTTCCTAGATTCATGCTTTTTTTTTTTATATTCCATTCCAGGTTCCAATTATTAATGGATGCTTGCAGCTGTTTCTTCTCATTTTGAGTCGTGCCACGTCAGCAAATGAAGGTCCCGAAAGCTTTAGTCCATCCACATCATTAAGGTCGACTCTACTTTGAGGAGGCAGCTCTTCCCCAGTCATCTTTTGAGTGCCTTCCAACTTGGGGGGCTCATCTTCCAGCACTATTATCAGACAAGGTTCTGCTGCTACTCATAAGGTTTTCACTGGCTAATTCTTTTCAGAAGTAGACTGCCGGGCCCTTCTTCCTAGTCTGCAACCAGTATTCAGATACCAGCAGGGTCACCCATGGAGGACAGGTTTCAGCTGAGCTTCCAGACTAAGACAGACTAGGAAGAAGGACCCGGCAGTCTACTTCTGAAAAGCATTAGCCAGTGAAAACCTTATGAATAGCAGTGGAACAATAACCCCCTCCCCCCGACCCGTGTCTGTCAGTTTGTCGTCCTGTGGGGGCTTGTGTGTTGCTGTGATGCTGGAAGCTAAGCAGCAAGGATTAGAGTAGAATAAAAGAATTTGGAAGAAAAGAAAAAAATATGTCATTGGAGCTGTCATGTATCAAGGCCCCATTAGACATATGCATAATTTAATGCAAGCCTCACAGTACCCATTTTTCATGCTGAAAAGGAAAAGCAAAGCTCGAAAGTTAGGTAACTTGATTAAGATCATGTAGCAAGCTCATGTCAGACACAGAGCTCAAAACAAGTTGTGCCTTTACCTGGCCTACCATGCTAAAAACTTCTCCATCTGCAGCTTCCTGAGACCCAGGTTCAAAAAGTAACACTCCGTTGTGCACAAATGTTCATACAGCATTATTCATAAAAGTGGGAAAAAAATGCCCATCAACTGATGAATGGCTAAATAAAATGTAGTATATCCATACAATGCAATACTACTTGTCAATAAGAAGTAATGAAGTAATTACATTGCTAGAATTTGGATGACCTCAAAAACACTGTGCTAAGTGTAAGAACTCAGTCACAAGAGACCTCGATACATGATCATATTTATAGGAAATGTCCAGAACAGGAAAATCTAGAGCCGTGAACCAGATCTGTGATTGCCCACAGCTGGGGTAGTGAGGCTGGGTAGGGATGAGGAGTGACCACTGATCAGTATGGGGTTTTGGGATGATGAAAATATTCTAAATCAGATTACAAAGATGTTTGCTCAATTCTGTAAACATACTTAAACATTAAAATGTACAATTTAAAAAAGTAAAATTCATTATATGTAAATTAAAAAAAATTATCTCTCAATAAATCTGTTAAAGAATTAATGCAATGGTACCACTAGGCAATGGTACCAAAGATCCCCTAGAGTTAAGTTTCTTTGCATTAATTAATCAGCTGCCATCCAAGGGGACCCATGAACAGAAAACGGAGAAACCTGGGTAATGCCACTGTCAGATCTAGAAACTCTCGGGGCTTGACTGCTCAGGCCACAAGCAATTTGATGCTGAAAGTGCTATTACTGAAGGGTTAAAATGTAGTTCTGTGGTCTTCAAAAAGGCCTCCTGGATAAGGCCTGAACTGATGTCCATAAGAACACCGAGGTTCTTTTCATGGATAAATGAATGTCGGGGTGGGAAGCAGAGATGATACCCATGCAGGAGTGCTAGTCAGAGTCAGCTACACCCTCCTCATTCACAGAAATGCAAAGTTCAGTTTGAAGGGGTCTACAGGGGCCCTGGTAGTGCAGTGGTTAAGAGTTTGGCTGCAGTTCAAGTCCACCAGTCATTCCTGGAAACCCGATGGGGCAGTTCTACTCTATTCTACAGGGTCGCTATGAGTCAGAATCAACTTGACGGCAGTGGGTTAGGTGTGTACATAAGGAGCCTTGGTGGCACAATGGTTAATTGCTTGGCTGCTAATTGAAAGGTCAGTGGTTCAAACCCACCAGCTGCTTCGAAGGAGAAAAATGTGGCAATCTGCTTTCCTAAACATTAAAAAAAAAAAAAAATTTTTTTTTTTTACAGCCTCCAAAACCCTACGGGGCAGTTCTACTCTGTCCTACAGGGTCACTATGAGTTGGAATCAACTCAATGCCAAAGGGTTAAGGTCTATACAGTATTTTTACACAAATAACATGGATCTTCTGAGCTTGCCCTCCCCTCCTCAAGGCACCCCCACAAGTCCTGCTTTGTCAATCCTCTTCCACATGCTCCCGGGGTGGGGGGGGGGAATAGGTGAGCACCCACACTTAATACCTCGCAGGGGGAGGGCATGGTTAGCAAACAAATGCAGAAGGCAAGCATTATTTGCATAAAAATAGTGTATGAAGTCCCCAGGTGGCCCAAAGGTTAAGTGCTCAACAACCAGCCGAAAGGTTGATGGTTTGAAAGCCTGCCTCAGAAGACAGGCCTGGTGATCCGCCTCCGAAAGGTCACAGCCTTGAAAACCCTATGAAGCAGTTCTGCTGTGCACACACTGGGTCTCCAGGAGTCAGAACCGACTCAAAAGCAACTAGTAACAACAGGTGTATATACATAAGGTCCCTAAACGCCCAAAAAACCAAACCCATCGCCATCAAGTCAACTCTGATTCATAGTGACCCTACTGGACAGAGCAGAATTGCCCCAGAGAGTTTTCAAGCAGCACCTGGTGGATTCGAACCGCTGACCTCTTGGTTAGCAGCCGTCTAGCACTTAAGCACTATGCCACCAGGGTTCCAATAAGGTCCCTAGATGGCTCAATTTGTGCTCGACTGCGAACCCAAAGGTTGGCGGTTTGAAACCACCCAGCGGAATTGCAGAAGAAAAGGCCTGGAGATATACTTCTGTTAAGATTACAGCCAAGAAAATCTCTGAAACACACGGGGTCACCATGAGTTGGAAATGACTTGACAGCAACTAACAACAACAAAGGTGTGTATACACGTATTCACTAAGCAGAACCAACTGATGTAAACAAAATGGGTTGTTTTCCACTGCGCACATACCCTCACTTCCCATGGCGTCCTCTCTTCTCTGGCCATCTGAACACTAATATTCACAAAACCATTCCTTAATCTAATTCAAGCTAACAAAGATAAATGCCAGCTGCCTCTTTGGGCCTCAGTTCCCCAACTGTGCAATCCGAGTTTTAGACAAGATGACACTCTATCCAGTCTACCAAGAGCCAGGGAAAAGTAGTTACCCATCTTCAAATAGAAGTGTAAACAGATATTACAAGTTTAAAAGGTGCTGTTGTTCTCACTCAAATACAAAACATTTGCCTTATGCTATAAAAACGTTGTTTTTTGATTTCAAGGACGAGTAAGTTGAAGGTGGGGCCAGTTATGTTTTTCTCTCATTTTAACCTGAAATCATGTAAGTTCAGCAGCCACCTGGTTCACGCACTCGTATCAGTGATCCAGAAGGTTCGGGGCTTAGAAGAGCAGGTGACACAGAGCCCTGGAATCCTACTGCCCGTGACATGACTGGACAGTAACAGACAGAACACATTTATAACAGCATTCCTCAGTATTCAAATTGCCCATGACTTAGACCCAGCAATTCTACCTGTAGGATTTTCTTCTACAGATACATGTGCATCGGTGTAAAGTTACCTCTGCGTGAGAATACTCATGCTATCCATTTCTGGCCATAGTAAAAAATTAAAAACAATCTAAATCTCTAACAAGAGATAAATAAAAATACATTTACTGAATGGAATAATGAATATATTCAAAGGAAGAAAGCCTATTCCGTTATGGGATACTTTCCAGGTATGTTGTTAGTTAAAAGAAAAAACTTCATGCTGTAGTATACTGCAACTCATAGCGACCCAGTGTGACAGAGCAAAACCGTCCCATGGGATTTCCAAGGCTGTAACCCAGGGCTCCTTGAAATAAACGTTTAAGTGATGATAATTCAGAGACATCGCCTACAGAAGCCAGGAGTACATTACAGATCAGGAGTAATAACCAATGTGTCTGTGAGTATTAATCAGACCTACTGAGCAACAAATAACAACTAATTTATTTGCGCTGCTGTTAATTTTCCATACAGAAAATTCAAGTACCTTTCCACAAAGGTGTTAAGCAAGGGGCCAAATAGCGAACATCAGCGACATTATCTTACTTCTAAAGCAGCTGCCATTACATTCTCAAACGTGATTAAAAATACTAGGCAACATAGTTTTCTCACATCTGGGAAAAGTTTCCTTTCATGGTTCTTTGTTTTTTGTTTTGTTTTGTTTTTAATTGGGCTTTAGAAGGTTTATAGATCTAGCTTCTTGTTAAACAATTAGTACACTATTGTCTTGTGACATTGCTTACCAACCCATGACACATCAACACTCTCCCTTCTCGACCTTAGGTTCCCCAGCTTTCCTCTCCCCTTCTGCCTTCTAGTCCTTGCCCCTGGGCTGGTGTGCCCCTTTAGTCTTGTTTTGTTTTATGGGCCTGTCTAATCTTTGGATGAAGGGTGACTCTCAGGAGTGACATCATTACTGAGCTAAAAGGGTATCCGAGGGCCATACTCTCAAGGTTTCTCTAGTCCCTGTCAGGCCAGTAAGTCTGGTCTTTTTTCGTTAGAATTTTGTTCTACTCCGTCATGGACCCTCTAGATCTACCTGGGACCCTCCACTGTGATCCCTGTCAGAGCAGTCAGTGGTGATGGCTGGGCACCATCTAGTTGTACTGGACTGTCAGGTAGAGGCTGTGGTAGTTGTGGTCACTTTGTCCTTTGGGCTAATCTTTCCCTTGCTCCAGATGGGGTAAGGCAGTGGAGTATGGCCACTCACAACCTTTCATGGCTCTTTGGATCAAAACAAACTTAAGGGTCCTTCTTGGTCCCAAAAAAGCTTTCTCATTACACTGCTGTGCTAAATATATTAATAAACTTATTGATAAGTCAGTCACTTGTTAAATTCTTACACATGGTAGAATTCATAAAAATGGTTTATTTTAAAAACACAAAACCATGAAAAATATCAAGACATGTTTTTATGTACATACGTATTTTTTTATTAGAGATTAATTAATTAGGGACTAATCTGTATAAAATTTAAAGGAAATTCATTTCTTCTCCCTTTGCCTTCCCTTGGGGGTGAAATGGTTGAAGTGGGGAATAGCCAGTTGGTGAGGAGTTACAGGAGCGAGGTTTTTTCCCTCTCAGGGACAAAGTGCATATTCCAATACACACCACCACACTTTAAAAAAAAGAGGTAAAAATTAAATAAAAAATTCTCAAGAGTATAAGCATGTAGTTAGATGAGTTGTGAGAGAGAACTGCCTACAATGTTGGAATAGTGTCATAGTGACTTTTTATTTGCACTATATGACCCCACATTTATGATAAATGCACACCACACATGTTGTTAAAAGAATAAGTGAAATGTATGAGCTACAGGCTGAATTATGTGGGAAAAGGCAATAAAATATTTATCTTGTCAAATTTTTTTCAGTTTCACTTACAAGAAAAATGTGATCATTTAATTTTTTAAATTCATTTTTCATTTCATTATTAAAGTAATACTGGTTTTTGTAGAAAACATGAAAAAAATGCCAAAGGACTTAAAAAACAAAACACAGAAATCATATATAATTGTGCCAAAGATATATTGAAATGTTGGCAGTGATTATTTCCTCTCAATTTTATTTATTATGCATTGTTTATATTTAGGGACAAATATCTCAAAAGTAAGGCTTGGCAATCTACTTCCAAAAACTCAGCCATTAAAATCATAGGAAGCACACTTCTACTCTGACACACATCAGGTCACCATGAGTTGATGGCAACTCGTTTTATATATCTTACATATACATTTTTAATTTTGATGTGTACTAAAAACAAACAAACAAAAAAACCCTGTTGCCATCTAGTTGAATCTGACTCATAACCCTATACGAAAATAACCTAATTTAATTTATTCCAAAAATATGATTTTTAATACCAACCCCTAAGTAAACCATACTTACCCCACTGGTACTTAATGGTTCACATACTAAATGTATAAATATACCAGGATAAATTTTAGATATAAATATCTGTGTAGTAATATATCATTTCTTCCCCCAATAATGTGCACTATTTAACTATTATAGTTGTATAATATAAATTAACATTTATTAGAGAAAATCCCCTCATTATTACATTCCTTCTCCAAACATTATTTTATTTTTAACTTTTGTTTTTGAAAAAAATTCAGACATATAAATGAGTTGCAAAAATCATATAAAGATTTAGTGAAGCTTACTCCAATGTCAACACCTTACAGACCTTATACAATTAGCAAAACCAGGAAAATAAAATTTATATACTTGTATTAACCAATCTAAACACCTTATTCAAATCTTGCAACTTGTCACAATAATATTCTTCTTCTAGTTTAAGATGCAATCCAGGATCAAACATTGTAGTTACCACATCTCCTTAGTCTACCCCAAGTCTGAAACAATTCCTAATTTTATTGTTCATGAATTTGACACTTTTGAAAAGTATTGGCCAGTATTTTGTAGATGGCCCCTCACTCTGGTTTTGTTTCATGTTTCCTCATACAGTATTTTAGGCTTTGCATTTTTGTCAAGAACTCAAGAGAGGCGACGTT